>NC_090814.1:146276670-147003270 GCF_000390325.3 Nicotiana tomentosiformis | reverse complement strand
AAATTGACATTATGGACCTACTTTAACTTACGAAATTGAAATCCGACCCCGATATCAAAAAGTCCACTCTCTGTCAAACCTTTCAAAATTCATCAAATTCCCAACTTTCGCCAATTGACGCTATAATGATCTACAGACTTCCAATTCAACATCCGAACATGCTCCTAAGACCAAAATCGTCGTACGGAGCTATTGGAATCGACGAAACTCCATTCCGGAGTCATTTTCATATAATTCAAACTACGGTCATATCCTACGACTTAGACTCCCTTCTTAGGGACTAAGTATCCCATTTCACTCCGAAATCAAAGATAAATCCTTCCGGCAAGTTACATAACCACAAAATCAAGTATATGGAGCAATAAATAGGGGGTCGTTACAGTATATTTTATACGTAGTGTGTGGGTTGTTTGGGGCTAAGGGATTTTTTTTATATTTAGCATGAAAATGGTAGTATGATATGGTATGTCATGTCCTCACGCATTCATCACTCATTTTCCCCATCATTAATAGGACAATTCCATTCTCTTCGTCGATTTCTTTCCTTTGTTGTTGTCAGCTGCTTGTGAGGGTTAGTTATTTAATTTATACTATACTTTATTTATTTGTCATTTGTTATTTGTTGTGTATCTCTATATTACAGTTCTTTTGGTTTCAAATTCAGGCTCTTTATTTTTTTTAATACTTCATTTATTCGCTATACTTCTCACGGAAATACCTTTTCTATTTTATTTTTATTTCTTGGATTGGGTCAATTTCTGCAAAGAAGATTCAGGATTTGTTAAATGCCTCCAAAAATGCATCTTTGACTACATTATTTAACACCATCATTGAAAAACAAAAAGGGCCGGTATACGATTTATCATAACTTGATAATGATAACCAAAATTATTTATCTCTTATTCAACTTCAACGCATTACCAGCAAGTCTAACAAAAGAGCAATAATACTATTACAACTATGAAAATAGCTAAGATAGTGCTCATTGAAAACTAAAATTACAAATAACTAGACCTCCTTCACCTGCACGAAATGTCCTTTAATCTCTTTCACCAAAGGAACACAGCTACCAAAGATTTCAGCGGATCCTACAAACTTTCTATCGATCAAGTTCGCACCAACATTCCCAGGCTCAATCTATGCATAGGTCACATTTTTTAGAACAAAAATTAGATGTGAAAAAATCAAAGTATTAAATTATAGGAGTAAACTAATTTATGTTACAATCTTCCAGTCTCCATTGAAGATATATTCTTCAGGAACAAGCCTTTCTTTCATCATGTAAATTTGTAAAAGCAGAGCCTGAACCGGGAATCAACCTAACAAACCCATCACGGGAACAAAGCTTGCACTGCATTTACATAAGTGCAGAGAAAAAAATAATGTTAATAGTAAACAACTTTAAAATGATGAATAATTTATTTCTATTTTTTTACCTTCAACTTGAGGTTAAAAATCTTCTCCTTATACCTCACTGTCTTATTTAAATAAGCACATTGCTCTCCTATTATATCCCCACAATTATCACACCTCATCTAAAAGTAGATTCGCATACAAAAGAAAATACGATAAGACAAAGTAATCTCTGCTGAATTCTAACTATGTATAAGAAAAAGAAAAAGATAGAGGAAGAGGCTAAAACAACCATTAGATATTCTTAGGAAGAAAAATAGACAGAGAAAAGAAAAAATGGTAAGACAAGTATTCCTCTGTTGAATTCTTACTATATATAAGAAAAAGAAAGAGATAGAGCAAGAGGTTAAAGCAGACAATAAACCACTAGATATTCTTAGGAAGAAAAATAGAAAGAGGAAAGAAAAAAAATGATAAGACAAGTATTCTTCTTTTGAATTCTTACTATGTATAAGAAAAAGTAAAATAGAAAGAGAAAAGAAAAAATAGTAGAACAAGTATCCCTCTGTTGAATTCTTACTATCTATAATAAAAAGAAATAGATAGAGGAAGAGGATAAAACAGAGAATAAACTACTAGATATTCTTAAGATGAAAAATAGAACAAGGAAAGAAAAATGGTAAGACACGTCTGCTGAATTCTTACTATGTATAAGAAAAAAAAATCGATGGAGGAAAAAAGGTTAAAATGGAGAATAAAGCACTTAATATTCTTAGAATAAAAATTGATAGAGGAAAGAAAAAAAATGTAAGACAAATTTTCTTCTAGTGAATTTTTACTATGTATAAGAAAAAGAAATAAAGAGAGGAAAAAAGGTTAAAATAGAGAATAAACTACTAAATATTAGTAGGAAAAAAAATAGACAGAGAAAGAGTTTACCTTGAAGAAGTAACCCATTTTCTCATTATCGACTCCTTTGTTTGGAGCCAAAGATTTGACGTTCTCCATTTTGGCAGAAATTTCAAGTTGGAACTTCTAAGATTTCATCTTGCAGACAAAAGAGTTGATTTGAGCTGATTGATGGATGTTACAATGAAAGTAATGTTGTGACTATAGGGTACATTATGTACGTAGTGTGTTGGTTGGTTCGGGCTAAGAGCTTTTTGACATTTGGCATAAAAAAAAAAAGGTCGTATGTTGTCTATATCTATATTAAAGTTCTTTTGTTTTTCAGATTCATGTTTTTATTTTTTTAATACTTCATTTATTCGCTATACTTCTCGCGAAAATGACTTTTTCATTTTGTTCTATTTCTTGTTCGGGTCAATTTCTGCAAAGAAGATTCATGATTTGTTAAAAGCCTCCAAAAATGCATTTTTGACTAAATTATTTAACACCGTCATTGAAAAACAAAAAGGGTCAGTATACAATTTATCAGAATAGAAAATGATAACCAAAATTATTTATGTGTTGTTCAACTTCAACACATTACGAGCAAGTCTAACAAAACAACAATAATACAATTACCACTATGAAAATAGCTAAGTTAGTGCTCATTGAAAATTAAAATTAAAATTACAAATAACTAGACCTACTTCGCCTGCTCGAATAGTCATTCAATGACTTTCACCAAAGGAACACAACTACCAATGACTTCAGCAGATCTCACAAACTTTCCATTGACCAAATTCGCATCAACCCTCCCACTCTCAACCTATGCAAAGGTCACAGTTGTTAGAACAAAAATTAGTTGTAAAAAAATTAAAGTATTGAATTATAGGAGTAAACTAATTACTGTTTCAATTTTCCAATCTCCATTGAAGATATATTCTTCAGGAACAAGCCTTTCTTTCAACATGTAAAGCTATAAAAGCAGTGCCAAAATCGGGAATCAACCTCATAAACCCATCACGAGAACAAAGCTTTCACTACATTTACATATGTGCAGAGAAAAATATTATGTTAATGGTAAACAACTTTAAAATGATGAATAACTTATTTCTCTTTTTTACCTTCAATTTGAGGTTAAAAATCTTTCTGTTATACTTGACTGTCTCATTCAAATAAGTACACTGCTCTCTTGTTATCACCCCACAATTTTCACACTCATCTAAAAGCAGATTAGCATACAAAAGAAAATACGGTAAGACAAAGTAATCTCTACTAAATTCTTACTACGTATAAGAAAAAAGAAAAACATAAAGGAAGAAGCTAAAATGGAGAATAAACCACTAGATATTCTCATGAAGAAAAATAGACAGAGAAAAGAAAAAATGTAAGACAAGTATTCATCTGCTGAATTCTTACTATGTTTAAGAAAAAGAAAGAGATAGCGGAAGAGGTTATAGCAGAGAATAAATCACTAGATATTCTTAGAAAGAAAAATAGAAAGAGGAAAGAAAAAATAGTAAGACAAGTATTTCTCTGTTGAATTGTTATTATGTATAAGGAAAAGAAATAGATAGAGGAAGAGGTTAAAATAGAGAATAAACCACTAGATATTCTTTAGGAAGAAAAATAGAAAGAGGAAAGAAAAAATAGTAAGACAAGTATTTCTCTGTTGAATTGTTACTATGTATAAGAAAAAGGAATAGATAGAGGAAGAGGATAAAATAGAGAATAAACCACTAGATATTCTTAGGAAGAAAAATAGAAAAAGAAAAGAAAAAATGGTAAGACAAGTAATTCTCTGTTGAATTCTTATTATGTATGCGAAAAAGAAATTGATAGAGGAAGAGGTTAAAAAAGAGAATAAACCGCTATATATTCTTAGAAAGAAAAATAGACAGAGAAAAGAAAAAATGGTAAAATAAGTATTCCTCTGCTGAATTCTTACTACAACAACAACAGCAACGACCTAGTGAAATTCTACTAGTGGGGTCTGTGGAGGATAGTGTGTACGCAGACCTTATCCCTACCACGAGGGATAGAGAGACTGTTTCTCAAGAAGACGAAAAGAGGCAATATATCAGTACCATCAATAAACCATAAAATAAAATAACAACATCATAATAACCAGGAAATAGATGAAAAACACAACAATAACCAGTAGATAAAGCCCGACAATAACAGGAACGAAAGAGTAGTGAGAACTCAAGACTAACCACTAGCAGTCTAAGACTAAATCCTAATAGACTAGCCGCACTCTGGTGCGCTGTAGAAATATGCACAATTACCTCCTAACCTACAACCTTAATGCTCGACCTCCACAACTTCCTCTCTAGGGCCATGTCTGTATAGGTCAAAATCTGCCTCAGTGGAATTTAGCATGGAGCGATATCGTGGAAAGCGATATGGTCGAGGTCGACTAGTAGATAACGGGGCTCGTAGCCGAGCAGTCAATAACGGTCGAGGTTTAGTATCAAGGGCAGTGCTAATGGCTAGTTTTTGTAATAGGATATTCAAGAGAATATTCCATTGAATATTCTTGGTGTCTGTACTTTTAGGGTTGACTAGGGTATGTCTCATATAAATAGAAAAGGAGATAGGGGAAAAGGGGTATATAACATTCTCTGATAAGAACACTTTTTAAGAAGAAGACTTTCTCTCTAGAAAAGATACAAACACTACCTTTCTGAGAAGATTCGATTATCTATTTTTCCATGTTTTCCCATCAAATCCGGGAATAGTTCCAATATTACAGCATTTGCCTATCACTCGTCACTGTCAGAAGGAGGAATCATCCACCCCATTCAATATTGGGTGAATCATTCTTCTTATTTACGTTAATGCCTTTTATTATTATTTATTGCTTGAAATTTTTCTATCATTAATGATCTTGAAATATTGAATGTGCACAGCATTTAATCCTCCACCAACACTGTCCGATTTTATTTGGGTTGACTAGTTATAAATCTGGGAATATTATTATTAACTTGTTTTAATCCCTTTTTATATAAAATTAATTAGTTTAATCAAAGGTTTACATTTTTTGGTCAAACAATGTCCTCGGTAATTTGAAGCCACGCCATGTCCTGCCTGATCACCTCTCTCTAATACTTCTTAGGCCTCATTCAACCTCTCCACGTACCCACCAAAGCCTGCCTCTCACACCTCGTCACCGGGGCATTAGGGCTTCTCCTCTGAATCTGCCCGAACCATCTGAGCCTTGTTTCCCATAGCTTGTCATCCATGGGGGCCACTCCTACCTTCTACCGAATATATTCATTCCTAATATTATCCATCTTAGTGTGCCCGCATATCCACCTCAACATCATCATCTCTACTACTTTCATCTTCTGGATATGTGAGTTCTTAACTGGCCAACACTCAGCCCCATACATCATGGCCATTTTAACCACCGCTCTATAAAACTTACCTTTGAGTATCGGTGGCACTTTCTTGTCACAAGGACTCCAGACGCTAACCTTCACTTCATCCACCCCACCCTTATATGGTGTGTGACATCCTCGTTGATCTCCCTATTCCTTGTATAACCGACCCAAGGTACTTAAAACTGCCCCTCTTGGGTATGACCTGAGAGTCAAGCCTCACTTCCAACCCCTGAGGCATTCTTAACTTGAAACCCTTAGACTCAAGGGTCTGTCTCCAAACCTCCAGCCTCTGGTTAATGCTGCCTCACGTGTCATCAATCAGAACTATGTTATCAGCAAATAACATACACCATGGCACCTCCCCTTGAATATGGTGTGTCAGTGCATCCATTACCAGGGTAAATAGGAATGGACTAAGTGCAGACCCTTGGTGCAACCCCATAACTACCGAACGATGCTCTGAGTCGCCTCCCACTGTCCTAACCCAAGTCGTAGCTCCATTATACATGTCTTAATAACCCTAATGTAAGCACTCTGCTGAATTCTTACTATGTATAAAATAAAATCGATAGAGGAAGAAATGTTAAAAATAGAGAATAAACCACTAAATATTCTTAGGGGAAAAAATAGATAGAGGAAAGAAAAAAAAGGTAAAACAAGTTTTTCTTTGGTGAATTTTTACTATGTATAAAAAGAGAAATAGAGAGAGGAAGAGAAGTTAAAATAGAGAATAAACAACTAAATATTCTTAGAAAGAAAAATAGTGTCACGACCCAAAATTCGCTAAAGGTATTGGGGGCTCCTAACACCGCCGTCAGGCAAGCCAACAATGATTTATCAATTTATTTACTCATTTAAGTGTTTGAAATCAAAGTTTTCCCTAATTAAATCGTATGAAATAGAGATTTCACAATTACAATAACGAACGACCCGTAGAAACCCCCAAAACCTGGTGTCACAAGTGCATGAGCATTTTCTAAGGAGTGCAATAATAGTACAACATCCCTCCCAAATATAATAAGACAGAATAACATAGAAAGTATAATGGAGTCTCGGTGGACTGCAATGCGTATCCTGGAATGAAGCTCACATAAAGTTTCCTCAACAGATGAGCCTACGCGCCAAGGTGATCATCAATGAACCTGTGAGATCCTGCACATTTAGTGTAGAAGTGCAACATAAGTACGTAAATCAACGCGTACCTAGTAGATATCTAGCCTAACCATGGAGAAGTAGTAACGAGGGGTCGACATCAACACTTACTAAAGGTACAAGCAAATAATATAATAATCCATAACAAGTATGAAGTGCACAGCAATAGTGAAGTAAAACTGTAAATCTCAAAAGTTTCCAATTGCTTACTTTAAAGTATGAATTTCTCAATCTTGTATTCTATCTTAATATCTCCGAAAGTTGTTAAGTGTCATCATCAAATAAACCCGGAGTACCATATAAATTGCCGGGCATCAGTAGAGAGGTTAACTCGTGAATATTCGGGCTACAAGCGATATAACACACGATTCTGCCGAGGGACGTTTGGCCCGATCCGGAATAATATGTATACTGTCGAGGGTCGAACGATACAAACCAAAGACGCACCTATATGCTGTCGAGGCATTCGGCCCGCTTCACAATAAAAGGAAGGAAGTTACCAAATTACGAGACACAACACCGTATGTGGGTACAAAATGGATATAATCTTTACCTTTTCTCAAATAACTTGCCCACAACCCAAAGTGTTAAGGCTTGGCCTAGTATACATATAATTATTTCTAAATCAATTTCATTTATAACTTCGATTAATTAATGTCATCTTCATGAGCTCAAATAATTCAAATATTACAGATAAGATCCTAGATGTACCCGAACATAAACATGCTATAGCTACGTATGGACTCTCGTCACCTCGTGCGTACGTAGCACCCACAACTAGTTCGCACATCCATACCACCAATCATACTAGTTATGTAGGGAAACCACAATCCGCAAATCAATACACAATGCCTCTTCCACAGAACACCATTCCTAGGCGACACTAAGATAACGCCAGCTCACTCTAACTATCTGAATTCTTTCCTGCTCATCCGAGCTCGTGACGTTCTTATCAACACCGACCCATAGCCCTGATCCTAAACTTCCAATTCCCATGTCGCTCACTGTACCTATCATGCCGCTACGCGATAATACACGCATTCACCATAACCCTTGAGCTACTAGTGGAATAACCACTTCATTGGTTAGAAACCTTTCACTTAGCTCATTGCAGAAGAACTACTGCAACTCGCACTGAATTCCCAAACTATAGTAAACGCAACCTCAAACTGTGATCTAAACCGTCAAAACTCTTCCGGAATCTATTTACACAACAAAGCCATTTGAATCAAATACCCCCGAAATCAACCAGGTCATGATGGTTGTCAAGCTCGCATGTACAACCACAAACCACGTGTATAACTTCACACAATAAAGGAACTGATCCTTTCCAAAATCATGTTGATTCAGCCATTACTAACCGACCCAACTTCTTTCAATTTACCCTTGACCTATATTAGAAATATAATATCTCCACTCATAACATATTGAACTCAATTTGCACTCACCCCGAGTGACTCGAATTGCGAGACCACATCGTCTTAATACTCATGAACCATCTCATACCCTCTTTAGGCGCTCAATAGCATCTCTGATTGGTACACCCATTCTGCAAGCCCTTCCACGAATCCAAAGATATTTCTTCCTTACCTCCAATATTGCACTGCATACCCGATGATAACATGGAACATTCCCAGTCCTGTTCGCAATCCACTATGAAGGTTCGATCCTTAACCACACAACGAGCCCGAAATCCTTAGGCATTGCGCTTTTATTCTTGAACCCACTAGAACCATTGTTGAGAGTCACCCCCTCTGGACTGATCCTGAATCTAACCAACTTCAACGCTCTGCTAGAATATGAACACACTCTCAAAGAAGCAACCGGCTGAATTCTTTTCCTTGTACAGTACATCCACAAAAAGCATAAACTCGGAGTCTTCCAAAATCCTGCACCTTAATCGACAAGGCGGAATATAGCATACATTTATCAACTTTGCTGCTCGAATTACCCCTGATGTTTCCTTTTTATTTGTCACAAATAATCCACCAATGCACCGATAACCAGAAGCTGCATAAGCCAACAACCACGCGATCCAATCATTGACGGTGGGGCTCCCCCACTTAGCTGTAAGCTACCATCACATAATATTGAGCCCACAACGATTCCCCTTCTCATTTACCATGATCCTGCATTGTTAACCCGCCCAAATTCCTTGTAGTTTCTTATTAAACTTTTCATGAACATTCCAAATTATCTGCCATAATCGTATACTCGACCTTCTGTTTCGTAGTACGTAGAACTCTTCGGAGAACTTCATCAAATCACACAACTGCTGACCTGCCCACAGGGGATAGCCCACCTATGGTATTCCTTGCCGACATCTCCCCACGATGCTGCACTGGGTGCAACTAACATGCATTTAGTAACCCTCATCCGAACTTAAGTCATATTGCATCTGAACAATAATCGATTCTTCACAACCCTCTTCATTTCAAGAAAACTCCTTCCTGCCATATTCAATCTTTCTCCATACAATGACCATTACTTCTAATAAAATACGTAGACCAAATCACCTTTCATCACGGTTCCCAAACTGCTCAGCACTTTTTCATGGTACGTGGCTATCCTACCACAACATCCATATGCTAATTTGCTACTCTTACTTTGGTTAAATCATCTTCTTTAAACAACTTATCAACCTCTGCTTCTCATACTTGACCTGCTAATACTCAACCACCGCGAAACACTTCATGTCATGCCTTCCCTCATACTTGCTGCCAAATGTTGCATCAAATCAAAAATCCATCTCTGTAACACCTGAACCAATAGGTTGCTACAGACTCTAAGCCTCTTCAAAGATCATCTTCCTCGAGCCATCAACATTAAAAATACCAATTCGAGTCTGAACCGCTGCACACAGCTATCTCTGGCAACCGCCCCTCAGGCACCATTCCATAACACCTTGCCCCGTAGGCAAAAATCCAAGAAGACTGTAACACCAGCGAACCGTAATGAGTTGAAACAAGGACAACAACACCGCATCACAATGAAAATTTCACCACGCTCGAAAATATCAAGTCTCATTAATTCATCAACAAAACCCGAACATTCATAGTCCAATTGCCTTTCCTTTGCTGGAATTAAATACTGAATCTCTAAATCATGCTCTGAGAGATCCTCTTTTTCTGCCATTCACTGCCTCAACACGTAAACGAGCACCCCACCATTACATCAATATCGTGCGATAACGACGCATGAACGTTGTAGCAATCTGTGCATAGCCCCAAAACCACCCAAAATATAGCTACTAAGCTGAATGACAGAATATTCTTCCGCAAGGAGACGATAATAGCCTGCCCAAACACGCAGGGAAAACAACATCTTGCACCACGTCTGCAGTACCAATACAAATCCTCGATGCCTAATAGATAACAACGCTCTGCGTCACGTAATATTGAGTAGGAAGGAAATAAAGGCACAAGCCTCAATGGAATCAAATCGCACAAAGTGCTCCTAACAGCCCCGTAGGTACTACTAGACTTGCTCAAGACTCGTGAGACTTAAGTGAACCTAGAGCTCTGATACCAAGCTGTCACGACCCAAAATCCACTAAAGGTCGTAGGGGCACCTAACACCGTCGTAAGGTAAGCTAACAGTGATTTATCAATTTATTTACTCATTTAAGTGTTTGAAATCAAAATTTTCCCTAATTAAATCATATGAAATAGAGATTTCACAATTACAATAATGAACAACCCGTAGAAACCTCCAAAACCTGGTGTCACAAGTGCATGAGCATTTTTTCTAAGGAGTGCAATAATTATACAACATCCGTCCCAAATATAATAAGACATAATAAGATAAATAGTACAATGGAGACTCGGTGGACTGCGATGCATAGCCTGGAATGCAGCTTACATGAAGTCTCCTCAACAGGTGCGCCTACGTGCCAAGGTGACCATCAATGAACCTGTCAGATCCGGTACATTTAGTGCAGAAGTGCAGCATGAGTACGTAAATCAATGCGTACCCAGTAAATATCTAGCCTAACCCCGGAGAAGTAGTGACGAGGGGTCGACATCGACACTTACTAGAGGTCCAAAAAAATAATATAATAATCCATAACATGTATAAAGTGCACAACAATAGTGAAGTAAAATTGTAAATCTCAAAAGTTTCCAATTGTTTTCTTTAAAGTATGAATTTCTCAATCTTGTCTTCTATCTTAATATCTCTGAAAGTTGTCAAGTGTTATCATCAAATAAACCCAGAGTACCATATAAAATGCCGGGCATCAGTAGAGAGGTTAACTCGTGAATATTCGGGCTACAAGCGATATAACGCACGATTCTGCCGAGGGACGTTTGCCCCGATCCGAAATAATGTGTACAGTGCCTAGGGTCGAGCGACATGAACCATAGATTCACCTATATGTTGTCGCGGCGTTCGGCCCACTCCACAAGAAAAGGAAGGAAGTTATCAAATTACGAGACACATGTTTACAACACCGTATGTGGGTACAAAATGGATATAATCTTTTCCTTTTCTCAAATAACTTGCCCACAACTCAAAGTGTTAAGGCTTGGCCTAGTATACATATAATTATTTTTAAATCATTTTCATTGATAACTTCGATTAATTAATGTCAGCATCATGAGCTCAAATAATTCAAATATTACAGGATAAGATCCTAGGTCTACCCGGACATAAACATGCTATAGCTACGTATGGAATTTCATCACCTCGTGCGTACGTAGCACCCACAACTAGTTGCACATAACAATACATATCACCTAGGGGTAGTTTCCCCCTCACAGAGTTAGCCAGGAGAATTATTTTGCTCCGAAGTTCCATAGCCGGCTCCAGAGCCCCTCTAACACCTCAAATCAATGCCCGTCGATCCAAAACTATTCAAACAACGTGCAAACCAATCAAAATATACTCTAGTACCCATAATTAATTGATTTAAACAATTCACAACTCTGTTCGAAAAGTCGATAAAATCAACCCTCGGGCCCACTTGCCCGGATTTCAAAAATTTCGAAGATAAACTTTACCCATAACACCACAAACTCAAGTATATAATTTATTCCAAATTTTATGTCCAATTTCGTTGTAAAAATCCAAAAATACCAATTTCTAGGTTTCTTTCAAAATCTCATAATTTCTACCAATTTTCATGCTTGAATCCATATAGAAATCATGTATTCAACTCACAATGTGAAGAAATCACTTACCCCATTATAGTTTATGAAGATGGCACTCCAAAAGGGCTCCAAAATCGGCTCCCATGGACGAAATGAGATGAAAATGAGGCCAAACCCCCGTTTTAAAGAAGCCTCACTGCCTAGCACAATTTATACTTCTGCGGTGAGAAGGTCGCTTCTGCGGCTCCAAGTCTCGCACCTGCGAGAAACCAAGCCAAGGTCGCTGGCCGCATCTGCGTCCCTCATGCTGTCACGACCCGAAATTTTCCACCGTCGGGACCGTGATGACGCCTAATATTTCACTTGCTAGGCAAGCCAATGTTAGAGAATCATTAAACCAAATCCTTATTTCCATTCAGTAAATAATAATAATTAGCTAAGATGAAATATAATAAGTGCTGAATATCATAAAATTGTATTAATTACTACCACCCGGATCTGGAGTCATAATTCACGAGCATTCTAGAATTTACTATAAGTAATAGTCTGAAGGAAATACAATTGTTTGAATGAAAGAAATAGTAGAACAAAAAAGATAGATGGGGACTTCAAGGTTTGTGAATGCCGACAGATCTACCTTGAGTCTCCGGACAGCGAACCAATAGCAAAATCTCGATCAACCCGAGCTGGTATCAAAATCTGCACAGAAAGTGCAGAGTGTAGTATCAGTACAACCGACCCCATGTACTGGTAATTGTCGAGCCTAACCTCGACGAAGTAGTGATGAGGCTAATGCAAGGCACCTACAAATCAACCTGTACAATTTAACAGTGTATAAACAAATAACAGAAATGAAGAACTAAACAGGAAATGTCGGGAGGGGAACATACTGAGGGGAATACAAGATAAAGAACTACAACAGAATGATCACCGGAGCAGTCAATATACCATGAATCAACAGGAATAGTGAATACAGCAAGGAAAATAAATACACGATATCAGCCTTCGTGCTTTTACTCTCAATCTCACCATAAAATATATAGAAATGGCGCGGCATCACCCTTCGTGCATTAACTCTCATATCATGGCACGACATCACCCTTCGTGCTTTTACACTCATAATATGGCACGGCATCACCCTTCGTGCTTTTACACTCACAATATAGCATGGCATCACCCTTCGTGCATTAACAATCACAATATGGCACGACATCACCCTTCGTGCATTAACACTCACAATATGGCACGGCATCATTCTTCGTGCATTAACTCTCATATCACGGCACTACATCACCCTTCGTGCATTAACACTCTCCCTTACCATAATGCAATGCATAAATAACAATAGGGAGATAGAATAACAAGTACAAACCTTACTTCAATATTTGGTTCCATAATATCATTCCCAACTTTGAAATAAAAACTCAATTATCATAAGAAAATCCGTAAACATGATAAGAACGATAAATTGAAAAACACTAGTATAACACGTAGCAATTTAGCATAGGAATGAGACAATATAAGAAAAACAGAGAAACGTGGAAAACAGGTAAATTGGCGGCACATAAGTATTCGTCACTTCACATATATGCCGCTCACATGAATTTCACTTAGCAAATAATCTAAGGTTCCTAATTCCCTCAAGTTAGGGTTAGACACAACACTTACCTTGTTCTGAAGGCCACTTAATTCTCAATCACAGCTTTTCCTTTGGAATTCACCTCCAAACCACTCGTATCTATTCAAAAATGACTCAATAATATCAAATATTGCTAAAGGAATCAATTATATTGCATAAATTAAATTTCTCAAATTTTTCCTCCAAAAAGTCGAAAAATCGACCCCGGGCCTGCTTGGTCAAAATTCGAGATTCGGACCAAAATCCTTTTGCCCATTCACCCCGAGCCCGAATATGTAATTAGTTTTGGAATCCGACCTCAAATTGAGGTCTAAATTCCCAAATTTTTGAAATCCCTAGTTTTCTACCATAACTCCTAATTCTACCATGAAAATTCTAGATTTTAGGTTGATAATTCAAGAAATGTAATGGGTAATTGAAAGGAAATGGCTTAGAATCACTTACCAATACTTTGGGGAAGAAAATGACTCTTGCAAATCACCTTTACCCGTTTGGTTCTTGAAAAATGTTGAAGAAATGGCTTAAACTCGTGTTTGATTCTGTTTTATGCACTGGGCAACAGTGTGCATCGCATTCGTGAGGCCACTGTCGCGTTCGCGAAGGGTACTGGCTGCCAAGCCTTTGCATTCGCGAGACCCTGCTCGCGTTCGTGATGGTCACTCCCCCTAGCCTTCGCGATAGCGAAACATTGCTCGCGTTCGCGATGAAGGAACGACCAACCCTCCCCCAGGTCCCCAAGTGCTTCGCGTTCACGATGAGTCGATGGCGTTCGCGAAGGGTAAATCCCCCATCACTTCGCGTTCGCGACCAGGCCTTCGTGTTCGCGAAGAAGAAGTCTCAGCCTCACCAGTTTACTCTTCGCGTTCGCGAAAGGACTTTCGCGAAGAAGGATATGCCACACACCAGAATCTGCAAAAAACCAGATTTTCAAAGTCCAAAACATCCAGTGGCCTACCCGAAATTCACCCGAGCCCTTGAGGCTCCAAACCAAATATGCACACGAGTCTAAAAATATCATACGAACTTGCTTACGCAATCAAATCGCCACAATAACACCTAGAACTCCGAATTTAGCACCAAATCAAATGAAATTCTCAAGAACACTTTAAAATATTTATTTTCTCAACTGGACGTCCGAATCACGTCAACTCAACTCTGTTCCTCACCAAATTTCACAAACAAGTCTTAAATATCATAATGAACCTGTACCGGGCTCCGGAACCAAAATACGGACCCGATACTCACAATGCCAAACATCAATCAATTCTTAAAAATAATTAATTTTCAAACTTTTAATTTTCATCAAAAATTCATAACTCAAGCTAAGGACCTCCGAATTCGATTCCGGGCATATGCCCAGGTCCCATAATTCGATACGGATCCACCGGGACCGTCAAAACATAGATCTAGGCCCGTTTAACAAAAATGTTGACCGAAGTCAACTAAAATTAACTTTTAAGGCAAACATTCTTATTTTCATTAGTTTTCAACATAAAAGCTTTCCGGAAAAATGCCCGGACTGCGCACGAGATTATTGCATCTGCGGTCTCAGCACTACCCGACAAAAATCCGCATATGCATCTCTCTTGGCCGCTTCTTCGGCTCCGCGCCTGCGGCCAAAACAACGCAGGTGCGGTCACACCAGAAGACAGCTGCTTTAGCATTTCTTCCAAGTCCAAACTCGATCCATTGATCAACCGGGATCCACCCGAGGCCCTCGGGACCTTAACCAATTATACCAACGCATTCCAAAACACATTACAAACTTAGTTGAGGCCTCAAACCACGCCAAACAATATCAAAACTATGAATCGACGATTGAAATCCTTCTTTCACTTTCAAACTTCGACGAAAGCGTCCGAATCATATCAAATCAAGTCTGATTGACCTCAAATTTTGCACACAAGTCATAATTGACATTACAAACCTACTCCCATTTCCAGAATCGGAATCCTACCCCGATATCAAAAAGTTCACTCCTGGTCAAACTTTCCAAAATCTTCCAAATCTCCAACTTTTGCCAAATGACCCCGAAGTAACCCACAGACCTCTAAATCGACATCCGGACACGCTCCCAAGACCAAAATCATCATACGAATCAATTGGAACCTTAAAATTTTGATTCCGGGGTCGTTTACTCAAAATCCAATCTTTGTCAATTCTTCCAACTTAAAGCTTCCGAAACTAGAATATTTCCTTCCAAATCAACGCTGAACTTTTCGAAATTCAATTTCGGCTACACGTACAAGTCAATATACCTGAAGTGAGGCTACTCAAGGCCTCAAACCACCGAACGACGTGCTGGAGCTCAAAATGATCGATCAGATCATTACAAATAGACAGAGAAAAGAGCTCACTTGAAAAAGCAACCCATCTTGTTATTGCTGACTCCTTTTTTAGGAGCCAAAGATTTGGCGCCTTGCATTTTGGTAGAAATTTCAAGCTGGATCTTCTGAGAATTTATTTTGCAGACAAAAGAGTTTGATAACTTGACATTGGGCCTAGCTCAACCCGAAAAGCTAGCATATGAGGTGAGGATTGCCCAAGATCATATAAGGAGACCAATGACCTCAAATTCCTCTGATGGGACAACTCAACACACCCCTCACGCCCAGACCTGCAAACTGGAGTGTGAACAACATAAATGTGGGCCCAACATCAGTAGCAATAATTGGGATGTGCATGGCTCTGATACCATAAAAAGAATGGACCTTGGGCTTAACTCAACCCCAAAAACTAGCATATGAGGTGAGTATTGCCCAAGAACATATAAGGAGACCAAGACACCCATTACCCATCGATGTGGGACACAACTCAACACCCCCACAAGCCCAGTTCTGGAAATGGAGTATGGACAACATAAATGGGGGCCCAACATCAATAATAATAAATTGGAATGGGTCTCGCTCTGTTAACATGATAAGAATAGACCTTGGGCCTAACTCAACCCAAAAAGCTAGCTTATGAGGTGATGAATTCCCAAGACCATATAAGGAGACCAAGAACCTCAAATCTCACCGATGTGGGATAACTCAATACCCCCTCACGCTCAGGCCTGCAAACTGGAGTGTGGATAATATAAATGGGGGCCCAACATCGGTAACAATAATTGGGATCGGCCTGGCTCTGATACCATGATAAGAATGGACCTTGGGCATGTATAAATCCCAAAAGCTAACTTATGAGGTGAACATTGCCCAAAACCATATAAGGAGACCAAGAACCTCAAATCCCACCGATGCAAAGGTCACAGTTGTTAGAACAAAAATTAGTTGTAAAAAAACTAAAGTATTGAATTATAGGAGTAAACTAATTACTGTTTTAATCTTCTAACCTCCATTGAAGATATATTCTTCTAGAACAAGCCTTTCTTTCAGCATGTAAAGTTGTAAAAATAATGCCAAAATCGGGAATCAAAAGAAATTTTCACACTCATCTAAAAGCAGATTAGCATATAAAAAAAAACACGGTAAGACAAAGTAATCTCTACTGAATTCTTACTACATATAAGAAAAAGAAAAAAGATAAAGGAAGAAGCTAAAACGGAGAATAAACCACTAGATATTCTCATGAAGAAAAATAGACAGAGAAGAAAAAATGGTGAAACAAGTATTCCTCTGATGAATTCTTACTATTTATAAGAAAAAAAAAAAGAGATAGAGATAGATGAAGAGGTTATAGCAGAGAATAAATCACTAGATATTCTTAGGAAGAAAAATAGAAAGAGGAAAGAAAAAACGGTAAGACATGTATTCCTCTGTTGAATTGTTATTATGTATAAGAAAAGGGAATAGATAGAGAAAGAGGTTAAAACAGAGAATAAACCACTAGATATTCATAGGAAGAAAATAAGATAGAAGAAAGAAAAAATGATAAGACAAGTAATTCTCTGTTGACTTCTTACTATATATAAGAAAAAGAAATTGATAGAAAAAGAGGTTAAAAAAGAGAATAAGCTGCTATATATTCTTAGGAAGTAAAACAGACAGAGAAAAGAAAAAAAAATGGTAAAACAAGTATTTCTCTGTTGAATTTTTACTATATATAAGAAAAAAAAATCGATAGAGGAAGAAATGTTAAAATAGAGAATAAACCACTAAATATTATTAGGAAAGAAAATAGACAGAAGAAAGAAAAAAAATGGTAAAACAAGTTTTTCTCTGGTGAATTTTTACTATGTATAATAAAAATAAATAGAGAGAGGAAGAGAGGTTAAAATAGAGAATAAACCACTAAATATACTTAGGCAGAAAAACAGACAAGGAAAAGAGCTCACTTGAAAAAGCAACCTATTTTGTTATTGTTGACTCCTTTCTTAGGAGCCAAAAATTTGGCATTCTCCATTTTGGCAGAAATTTCAAGCTGGAATTTCTGAGATTTTATTTTGCGGACAAAAGAGTTTGATAAATTGACATTAGGCCTAACTCAAACCCAAAAACTAGCATACGAGGTGAGGGTTGCCTAAGACCATATAAGGAGGCTAAGGATCTCAAATCCCTCTGATATAGGACAACTCAACACCCCTCTCACGCCCAGACCTGCAAACCGGAGTGTTAACAACATAAATGGGGGCCCAACATCGGTAACAATAATTGGGATAGGCATAGCTCTAATACCATGATAAAAATGGACCTTGAGCTTAACTCAATCCCAAAAGCTAGCTTATGATGTGAGTATTGCCTAAGAACATATAAGGAAACCAAGACACCCATCACCCATCGATCTGGGACACAACTCAACACCCCCCTCAAGCCCGGTCTTAGAACTGGAGGGTGGACAATATAAATGGGGCCCCGACATTTATAACAATAAATTGGGATGGGTCTGGCTCTGATAACATGATAAGAATGGACTTTGGGCCTAACTCGACCCCAAAAGCTAGCTAGGTGAGAATTGCCCAAGACCATATAAGGAGACCAAGAACCTCAAATCCCACTGATGTAGGATAACTTAACACCCCCTCACACCTAGGCCTGCAAACTGGAGTGCGGACAACATAAATAGAGGCCCAACACCGGTAACAATAATTGGGATATGTCTGACTATGATACCATGATAAGAATGGACATTGGGCCTAACTCAACCCCAAAAGCTAGCTTATGAGATGAGGATTATCCAAGACCATATAACGAGACCAAGAACCTCAAATCTCACTCATAGTACATAATACATATAAGAGCTTCACTATCTTGGAACTAGCTAACCAGACGTGCAAAATTCTATCTCATCCATATACTATATTGTTGAAAAAAAAGTCGTTGCTTGATAAAGGAAAGGAAGATACAACTTCTGAGAATTGATGGAAACACATTAATTGAGAGGTTATACCAACACAGTCCTACTAATACCGTGTACGACCAATTTAGTACGTAAGATTTTTCATTTTAAATCCAACTAGTTGAGGACCGATGAATAATTTTTTTCTTCTTCTAAATCCTTCGTATAAAAAATGGTAGTACTTAACAGCAAAGATAAGAATAGGCAATGTGAAATGTAAATAGTAACATGCTAAGTGGAACAAAATATGTAATAAAGCTTAGAGATTCACTGTAATGTAATCAAGGCGCGTCTGAGACAAAGTTTGTTTTAGTGACCAGGGGTCTGTGCAGACCTACTTATATCACTAGACTAGACTAGCAGATGCATTTATTACCCAATTGGGGCCATGATCTATTTTATTCAAACTATAGTTAAATTTTTGTCAATTTCTTTGGCCATATATTTTGTCTAATTTTTTTCAAATCTTTTTGGCAAATACCTGTTTGTTTATATATTTTATTCACATTTTGGCAAATCTCAAAACCAGCTCAAAACCAGCAAAATAGCAATAATACTATTATAACTATGAAAATTACTAAGATAGTGCTCATTGAAAACTAAAATTACAAATAACTAACCTCCTTTGCCTGCACGAACCGTCCTTTAATCTCTTTCACCAAAGGAACACAGCTACCAAAGACTTCAGCAGATCCCACAAACTTTTCATCGACCAAGTTCTCACCAACACTCCCACGCTCAACCTACGCAAAGGTCACAATTGTTAGAACAAAAATTAGTTGTAAAAAACTAAAGTATTAAATTATAGGAGTAAACTAATTACTATTTCAATTTTTCAGACTCCATTAAAGATATATTCTCAGGAACAAGCCTTTCTTTCAGCATGTAAAGTTGTAAAAGCAGTGCCAAAACTGGGAATCAACCTCACAAATCCATCATGAGAACAAAGTTTGCACTGCATTTACATATGTATAGAGAAAAAAAATTATGTTAATAGTAAACAACTTTAAAATAATGAATAACTTGTTTCTGTTTTTTACCTTCAACTTGAGGTTTAACTCCCTACAATTTTCACACTCATCTAAAAGTAGATTAGCATACAAAAGAAAATACGGTAAGACAAAGTAATATCTGCTGAATTCTTACTACGTATAAGAAAAATGAAAAAGATAACGGAAGAAGTTAAACAGAGAATAAACCACTAGATATTCTCAGGAAGAAAAATAGACAGAGAAAAGAAAAATGGTAAGACAAGTATTCCTCTGCTGAATTCTTACTATGTATAAGAAAAAGAAAGAGATAGAGGAAGGGTTAAAACAAAGAACGGAAAAGGGTCATTTGTATACTTTCTCAAAAGCCACAATTATTTTGGGATACTTTATTTTAGCTAATTAAAATGACAGTGTTTTGCGACAGAGGGAGTACTACTTGATTTACGCATTGCGCTACATGTTTAACTTGGTTTTTGGGCTTTAATACGCAGGGATTTCTTATTTATGAAAATTCAAGAGAAATTATGATTCCACCGACGCAAAAACTAGAGCTACTCATCGAGAATCCTTCAATGCGTCTTGAGTCATTCGTAAATAATATAATGTCATCTCAGCCCATGATTGTATCCGTAGTGCATGGTATTGACAGCAAAATACTCCAGGTATAAATATACATTATATCCCAAAACGTCAGTTTTTAATTAATTAAGTATTCTTTTTTTTCCATGCAATTTGCTATTCTCATATCGTAGCCGCTAAGGCGCACATATAAACATGTACAAACAAAAAATGCTACAAAATTGCATGACTTTCTCATAATCATGAGAAATTATATTGGGCCAAAGATGTTAAAGCAAATAATTTTGAATCACATTTTTCACTAAACTAAGAGCTTCTTACCTATGATTTTAATGTGTTTGGAATAACAGGTCTTCCATGAGACAGCAACAGCATACACAAAGAAGCAGTATGGAAGGCTAAAAGAAGTCACTAATCACAAAAGCGCAGCTGATGAGAATGGAGGAACGTCTCGTTTCTACACTTGGCTGAAATCCACGTCTCTAATTGAGCGGATTACTACTTTTAATTTTGAATGGGTGTAACCACCTTTCCTGTAGACCTCTAATCTATCTTTTACATAATAATAGTTACATTTTGAGTTTAATATGGATGTCACGACCAAAACTTTTACCACCGACGTCGTGATGACACTTAGTCTCTAAGACTAAGTAGGCCGATCATAATAACAATTTAAGCATTTTTTTTTTTTGAATTCAATACAGGTGGCAAAACCAACAACGGAAATATTCAAACAACCTCCCAAGACTGGTAATACTGAGTCACGAACTCTAACTGAATACATGCAATGATCTCAAGGATCGAATATATAATATTGTTCGAATAAGAGATGACAGTACAATAAAATGGAAAGACTCCAAGGGACTGCGACGATCAAGCAGCTCTACCTTGAATCCTTGTGATCAATACGCTAACTCTGTCCGAGTCCCATATCTTTAATACCTAGCTCTGCACAAAAATATGCAAAACTGTAGTATGAGTACACTACAGCCGGTACCCGGTAAGTATCAAGACTAACCTCGGTGGAGTAGTGACGAGGTACAGTCAAGACACTCACTAGTCAAATAACATGTGCAATATAGCAGTATACAATAGTACTGAAAAATAACTAATAATGATAGCAACAAAAATCAATAGTGATATAAATAACAAGGCAACAAGTGTTATTCCCGGTCAATATTGCTGTATTTGTAAATATTAATTCTGCAAAATATAAGTTAACGTAATGAAACAATAATAATAAATTCGAGCCCACTGAATTCACAGTGTTTCCTTAAGGAATTTAATCCCCTCCTAGTACCCAAGGTAATGGATTATTTCCTCCCAGGATAGAACGAATAACACACTGGTGTAGCGGTACTTCAAACCCCAGTGTTTCGGCGAACACAAAGTTCGGTAGCAAATCACACTTACAGTTGCTTTGTTTGAAGTTAAAAACAATGTAGAACGAAGGAGTATATACTCAGAAAAACGTATGGAAGTTCTGAGAGGAAGGAGTGCAATGTATAGCCAATTTGTTGAGCGAATTGTATGTTGAGTTGAGTATTTCTTCAACATTTGCTGCTCATATATATAGCAGCCAAGAAGGAGTGCAAGACCAAACGTCCACCCTTCATGGTGGAGCAAGCATTACATGTTTGTGGAGCAAGCACTTCATGTTTGTGGAGCAAGCACTTCATGGTGGGAAGACCATTATCCGGCTGCCAAATTATCAATACACGGATTGGAAAATATCCGTTTACAAATACGGATAATCTTACGTTAATACTTACTATTAACAAATAAATTTGGTCCAAAAAATTAATCAATCAATCGATCATTTGACCAAATCCAAATCCAAATCCAAATCCGAAGCCGAAGCCGAAGCCGAAGCCGAAGCCGAAGCCGTAGCCGAAGCCGAAGCCGAGCCGAGCGAGCGACGACGACGACGGCGCGAGGCTTGCTTTCTTCTTAACTCTTTAAGAGCTACAAGAAGAGCAATTATATATATACCCACCAAAAATGTCTTCCACTTCCAATATGGGACAATGTCTCATTGTTAAGAGGGGGAAACTTAAAATTTTACTCAAAATTTCATTTTCCCTCCATTTCCCATTCACCCTCATTTTAAGAATATTACATCTTAAAAATAAAACCTCAACAATCCCCCACATGAATGGGGAATGGCTATATCACGGAAGTATGCATGAAAAACTGTGTGATTTACAAGCAAGGATTAATTGCATCTGGATAAGTAGGTTTCCCTTTGAACTTTCCGTAGTAAACTTATGTCGGATATACTCGGTCAATCGGTAGATTTGATATCTTTGAACCGTCGATCTTTGGTGCATACCTAGACAACCATAAGTCACACAATCAACCCTTAACCGTCTTTGGTTCTCATTGTTGTGTTCGTTTCAGCCATGAACACCGCCTGGTTTCATAAGTGCGTAGAGAACTGGCCTTACAAAGTTCTCCTTGAAGCGGCTCACACTTCACACTTAAATAGGTGATTCCTAAACGTGTCATCCTGTAGATACACTATTTGATATACCCCGTATCAAATTTAGAAATCATTAAAAAGCCTTAATGCTTTATCCTTGGTACTGAACATTGTCTCATCACGAGAATGGACTAAAATTTTATTTGACAATGTTGAACCGTCATTAATGACTTTGTTTGATCTCTTTGAACCTAGATCTTGGGATCTCCAGTCTTCTAGGTAGAGTTACCGCCACAATGACTTGTTCTCGGCCATAGCCCCATTCCCCTTGATGATTTCTCAACTACCTCTCTAGTTAGGCCTTTTGTAAGTGGATCCGACACATTATCACTTGACTTTACATAGTCAATTGTGATAATTCCTCTAGAGAGTAATTGCCTAACGGTTTTATGTCTTCGTCGTATATGACGAGATTTACCGTTATACATGACGCTCCCAGCCCTTCCAATTGCCGCTTGACTATCACAATGTATGCATATTGGTGCCAACGGTTTGGGCCAAAATGGAATGTCTTCCAAGAAATTCCGGAGCCATTCAGCTTCTTCACCGGCTTATCTAAGGCTATGAATTCAGCCTCCATTGTAGAGCGGGCAATACATGTTTGTTTGGACGACTTCCAAGATACCGCTCCTCCACCAATAGTGAATACATATCCACTCGTGGACTTAGAATCAGTTGAACCGGTGATCCAATTTGCATCACAGTATCCCTCAATCACCGCAGGAAAATTACTGTAGTGCAATTCAAAGTTCTGGGTATGTTCTAAATATCCCAAAACTCGTTTCATTGCCATCCAATGAGATTGGCCTGGATTGCTCGTATATCGACTCAGTTTACTTATAGCACAAGCTATGTCTGGTCGTGTACAATTCATGATATACATTAAGCATCCCAATACACGAGCATAATCCAATTGTGATATGCTTTGGCCTTTGTTCTTTGCTAATGCAAGATTCACGTCAATTGGAGTCTTTGCAACTTTAAAGCCCAAGTGCTTGAATTTTTCAAGTACTGTCTTAATATAATGAGATTGTGACAATGCCAGACCTTGAGGAGTCTTATTGATCTTAATTCCCAGAATTAAATCAGCAACTCCCAAGTCTTTCATATCAAACTTGCTATTGAGCATACGCTTAGTAGCATTCATGTTGGCAATGTCATTACTCATTATCAACATATCATCCACATATAGGCAAACAATGACTATGTGATTTGGAACATTTTTAATGTACACGCATTTATCACATTCATTTATCTTAAAACCATTTGACAACATTGTTTGGTCAAATTTCGCATGCCATTGTTTGGGTGCTTGTTTTAGTCCGTAAAGAGACTTAACAAGTCTACATACCTTCTTTTCTTTACCTGGAACCACAAACCCTTCAGGTTGTTCCATGTAAATTTCTTCCTCCAACTCTCCATTTAAGAAGGCCGTCTTAACATCCATTTGATGAATTTCAAGACCATACACTGCAGCTAATGCTACTAACATCCGTATGGACGTAATTCTTGTAACTGGAGAGTATGTATCAAAGTAGTCTAGACCTTCTCGTTGTCTATATCCTTTGACTACGAGCCTTGCCTTGAATTTATCAATAGTGCCATCATCTTTGATTTTTCTCTTAAAAATCCATTTAGAACCCAAAGGTTTATTTCCAGGAGGAAGATCAACCAATTCCCATGTATGGTTGTTCAATATGGATTCTATTTCACTATTGACTGCCTCTTTCCAAAACAATGATTTCGAAGAAGTCATAGCTTCTTTAAATGTTTGAGGCTCATTCTCCAATAAGAAAGTCACAAAATCTGGTCCAAATGAAGTAGACGTTCTTTGACGTTTACTACGTCTTGGATTCTCCTGATTACATGTACTTTCTTTTATTTCTTCCCGAGGTCGTTTAGATCCTTCACCAGACGACTCACATTCCTTTTTATACGGATATATATTTTCAAAAAACTCAGCATTATCTGATTTTATAACCGTATTATTATGAATGTCGGGATTTTCTGATTTATGAACCAGAAATCGATATGCTTTACTATTTGTCGCATATCCTATGAAAACACAATCAACGGTTTTCGGTCCTATCTTTACCCTTTTGGGTTTAGGAACTTGCACTTTTGCCAAACACCCCCACACTTTAAAATAATTCAAGTTGGGCTTCCTTCCTTTCCATTGTTCATAAGGAATGGATTGTGTTTTGCTATGGGGCACTCGATTTAATATTCGATTAGCCGTAAGAATGGCTTCCCCCACAAGTTCTGTGGCAAACCAGAACTTATCAACAACGCATTCATCATCTCCTTTAATGTGCGATTCTTTCTTTCCGCAATCCCATTAGAATGGAGCGTGTAAGGGGCTGTTGTTTGATGAATAATTCCATATTCTAAACATATTTCTTCAAAAGGAGATTCATATTCACCACCCCTATCACTTCTTATCATTTTTACTTTCTTGTTAAGTTGCGTTTCAACTTCATTTTTGTATTGCCTGAATGCGTCTATTGCTTCATCTTTACTATTCAGTAAGTAAACATAGCAATATCGAGTACCATCGTCAATAAAAGTTATGAAATACTTCTTTCCACCGCGAGATGGTATTGCCTTCATGTCACAAATATCTGTGTGAATTAAGTCTAAAGGATTTGAATTCCTTTCAACTGACTTATAAGGATGTTTAACATACTTAGATTCCACACATATTTGACATTTTGATTTTTCGCATTCAAACTTGGGCAATACTTCCAAGTTAATCATTTTCCGCAAGGTTTTATAATTGACATGACCCAAACGTACATGCCATAAATCATTTGACTCAAGTAAGTAAGAAGAAGCTGAAATATTATTATTATTTTCAACAACCATTACATTTAGGTTGAAAAGGCCCTCGGTGAGGTAACCTTTTCCCACAAATATTTCATTCTTACTAATTACAACCTTGTTGGATACAAAAATGCACTTAAAACCGTGCTTAACAAGAAGTCCAGTAGAGACTAAATTCTTTCTCATTTCGGGAACATGAAGGACATTGTTCAAAGTCATGACCTTGCCAGAAGTCATTTTTAGAAATACCTTCCCATATCCTTCAACTTTTGCTGTTGAAGCATTTCCCATATAAACTGTCTCTCCGGGTTCAGCAAGAGCATAGGTAGCAAAAGCCTCTCTAACTGCACAAACATGGCGAGTGGCTCCTGAATCAAACCACCACAGTTTAGGATTTCCCACCAAGTTACATTCAGAGAGCATGGCACACAAGTTATCAACATCATCATGGTTTACTACCATGTTTGCTTGATCCCTTTTCTTGTCTTTCTTCGGAGCACGACACTCCGTAGATTTGTGTTCGGTTTTCCCACAGTTGTAGCAGTTTCCACTGAACCGCTTCTTGCTTGGGTTGTATTTCGGACCAGAAGCCTTCTTCCTCTTTTTGTTAGCTTCAACAATATTTGCTCCCATTATTGTTGAATTTCCACGGCCTCTCCTTTCAGCAGCTTTATTGTCCTCTTCGATTCTCAACCGAACAATGAGATCTTCAAGGGACATTTCCTTTCGTTTGTGTTTCAAATAATTTTTGAAGTCCTTCCACAACGGAGGCAACTTCTCAATCATTGCTGCTACTTGGAATGCTTCGTTGATTACAAGACCTTCAGCAAGTAGATCATGAATAATCACTTGCAATTCCTGGACTTGAGTAATAACAGACTTGCTATCTATCATTTTGTAGTCCAGAAATTTTGCGGCAACGAATTTCTTCATCCCGGCATCTTCAGTCTTATATTTCTTTTCAAGCGCATTCCACAATTCTTTGGATGTCTCCATGCTACTGTATACATTATACAGATTATCATCCAGTCCGCTAAGAATATAATTCTTGCATAAAAAATCAGAATGCTTCCACGCTTCAATCACGAGAAAGCGTTCATTATCTGGAGTTTTATCCGGCAGATCAGGAACATCTTCCTTGATGAACTTCTGTAGACATAACGTAGTTAAGTAGAAGAACATCTTCTGCTGCCAGCGTTTGAAATCAATCCCGGAAAATTTTCCGGGTTTTTCTGCCGGTGCCAACGCCGGTGTTCGGCTTGTCGTTGCGTTGGCAGTCGCCATCGGAACAGCTTGGTTTTCGTTTTCAGTCATCATCTTTTTTAGAAAAGAATGACACAAACAAACGTTTAATACACGTTTTCAAACTGGAGTAAAAATCACGTAGATTTTAATATCCAACAAAACGCCACGAAGGCTTAACTCTCCAAAACGGGAGTACACAAACCACAAAGGTTTTAGTTTGCAGAATAATAAGAATAACACAAGTACAGAAATAAATATTAAATTCCTTAAGATTGTTATTCCCGGTCAATATTGCTGTATTTGTAAATATTAATTCTGCAAAATATAAGTTAACGTAATGAAACAATAATAATAAATTCGAGCCCACTGAATTCACAGTGTTTCCTTAAGGAATTTAATCCCCTCCTAGTACCCAAGGTAATGGATTATTTCCTCCCAGGATAGAACGAATAACACACTGGTGTAGCGGTACTTCAAACCCCAGTGTTTCGGCGAACACAAAGTTCGGTAGCAAATCACACTTACAGTTGCTTTGTTTGAAGTTAAAAACAATGTAGAACGAAGGAGTATATACTCAGAAAAACGTATGGAAGTTCTGAGAGGAAGGAGTGCAATGTATAGCCAATTTGTTGAGCGAATTGTATGTTGAGTTGAGTATTTCTTCAACATTTGCTGCTCATATATATAGCAGCCAAGAAGGAGTGCAAGACCAAACGTCCACCCTTCATGGTGGAGCAAGCATTACATGTTTGTGGAGCAAGCACTTCATGTTTGTGGAGCAAGCACTTCATGGTGGGAAGACCATTATCCGGCTGCCAAATTATCAATACACGGATTGGAAAATATCCGTTTACAAATACGGATAATCTTACGTTAATACTTACTATTAACAAATAAATTTGGTCCAAAAAATTAATCAATCAATCGATCATTTGACCAAATCCAAATCCAAATCCAAATCCGAAGCCGAAGCCGAAGCCGAAGCCGAAGCCGTAGCCGAAGCCGAAGCCGAGCCGAGCGAGCGACGACGACGACGGCGCGAGGCTTGCTTTCTTCTTAACTCTTTAAGAGCTACAAGAAGAGCAATTATATATATACCCACCAAAAATGTCTTCCACTTCCAATATGGGACAATGTCTCATTGTTAAGAGGGGAAACTTAAAATTTTACTCAAAATTTCATTTTCCCTCCATTTCCCATTCACCCTCATTTTAAGAATATTACATCTTAAAAATAAAACCTCAACAATCCCCCACATGAATGGGGAATGGCTATATCACGGAAGTATGCATGAAAAACTGTGTGATTTACAAGCAAGGATTAATTGCATCTGGATAAGTAGGTTTCCCTTTGAACTTTCCGTAGTAAACTTATGTCGGATATACTCGGTCAATCGGTAGATTTGATATCTTTGAACCGTCGATCTTTGGTGCATACCTAGACAACCATAAGTCACACAATCAACCCTTAACCGTCTTTGGTTCTCATTGTTGTGTTCGTTTCAGCCATGAACACCGCCTGGTTTCATAAGTGCGTAGAGAACTGGCCTTACAAAGTTCTCCTTGAAGCGGCTCACACTTCACACTTAAATAGGTGATTCCTAAACGTGTCATCCTGTAGATACACTATTTGATATACCCCGTATCAAATTTAGAAATCATTAAAAAGCCTTAATGCTTTATCCTTGGTACTGAACATTGTCTCATCACGAGAATGGACTAAAATTTTATTTGACAATGTTGAACCGTCATTAATGACTTTGTTTGATCTCTTTGAACCTAGATCTTGGGATCTCCAGTCTTCTAGGTAGAGTTACCGCCACAATGACTTGTTCTCGGCCATAGCCCCATTCCCCTTGATGATTTCTCAACTACCTCTCTAGTTAGGCCTTTTGTAAGTGGATCCGACACATTATCACTTGACTTTACATAGTCAATTGTGATAATTCCTCTAGAGAGTAATTGCCTAACGGTTTTATGTCTTCGTCGTATATGACGAGATTTACCGTTATACATGACGCTCCCAGCCCTTCCAATTGCCGCTTGACTATCACAATGTATGCATATTGGTGCCAACGGTTTGGGCCAAAATGGAATGTCTTCCAAGAAATTCCGGAGCCATTCAGCTTCTTCACCGGCTTTATCTAAGGCTATGAATTCAGCCTCCATTGTAGAGCGGGCAATACATGTTTGTTTGGACGACTTCCAAGATACCGCTCCTCCACCAATAGTGAATACATATCCACTCGTGGACTTAGAATCAGTTGAACCGGTGATCCAATTTGCATCACAGTATCCCTCAATCACCGCAGGAAAATTACTGTAGTGCAATTCAAAGTTCTGGGTATGTTCTAAATATCCCAAAACTCGTTTCATTGCCATCCAATGAGATTGGCCTGGATTGCTCGTATATCGACTCAGTTTACTTATAGCACAAGCTATGTCTGGTCGTGTACAATTCATGATATACATTAAGCATCCCAATACACGAGCATAATCCAATTGTGATATGCTTTGGCCTTTGTTCTTTGCTAATGCAAGATTCACGTCAATTGGAGTCTTTGCAACTTTAAAGCCCAAGTGCTTGAATTTTTCAAGTACTGTCTTAATATAATGAGATTGTGACAATGCCAGACCTTGAGGAGTCTTATTGATCTTAATTCCCAGAATTAAATCAGCAACTCCCAAGTCTTTCATATCAAACTTGCTATTGAGCATACGCTTAGTAGCATTCATGTTGGCAATGTCATTACTCATTATCAACATATCATCCACATATAGGCAAACAATGACTATGTGATTTGGAACATTTTTAATGTACACGCATTTATCACATTCATTTATCTTAAAACCATTTGACAACATTGTTTGGTCAAATTTCGCATGCCATTGTTTGGGTGCTTGTTTTAGTCCGTAAAGAGACTTAACAAGTCTACATACCTTCTTTTCTTTACCTGGAACCACAAACCCTTCAGGTTGTTCCATGTAAATTTCTTCCTCCAACTCTCCATTTAAGAAGGCCGTCTTAACATCCATTTGATGAATTTCAAGACCATACACTGCAGCTAATGCTACTAACATCCGTATGGACGTAATTCTTGTAACTGGAGAGTATGTATCAAAGTAGTCTAGACCTTCTCGTTGTCTATATCCTTTGACTACGAGCCTTGCCTTGAATTTATCAATAGTGCCATCATCTTTGATTTTTCTCTTAAAAATCCATTTAGAACCCAAAGGTTTATTTCCAGGAGGAAGATCAACCAATTCCCATGTATGGTTGTTCAATATGGATTCTATTTCACTATTGACTGCCTCTTTCCAAAACAATGATTTCGAAGAAGTCATAGCTTCTTTAAATGTTTGAGGCTCATTCTCCAATAAGAAAGTCACAAAATCTGGTCCAAATGAAGTAGACGTTCTTTGACGTTTACTACGTCTTGGATTCTCCTGATTACATGTACTTTCTTTTATTTCTTCCCGAGGTCGTTTAGATCCTTCACCAGACGACTCACATTCCTTTTTATACGGATATATATTTTCAAAAAACTCAGCATTATCTGATTTTATAACCGTATTATTATGAATGTCGGGATTTTCTGATTTATGAACCAGAAATCGATATGCTTTACTATTTGTCGCATATCCTATGAAAACACAATCAACGGTTTTCGGTCCTATCTTTACCCTTTTGGGTTTAGGAACTTGCACTTTTGCCAAACACCCCCACACTTTAAAATAATTCAAGTTGGGCTTCCTTCCTTTCCATTGTTCATAAGGAATGGATTGTGTTTTGCTATGGGGCACTCGATTTAATATTCGATTAGCCGTAAGAATGGCTTCCCCCCACAAGTTCTGTGGCAAACCAGAACTTATCAACAACGCATTCATCATCTCCTTTAATGTGCGATTCTTTCTTTCCGCAATCCCATTAGAATGGAGCGTGTAAGGGGCTGTTGTTTGATGAATAATTCCATATTCTAAACATATTTCTTCAAAAGGAGATTCATATTCACCACCCCTATCACTTCTTATCATTTTTACTTTCTTGTTAAGTTGCGTTTCAACTTCATTTTTGTATTGCCTGAATGCGTCTATTGCTTCATCTTTACTATTCAGTAAGTAAACATAGCAATATCGAGTACCATCGTCAATAAAAGTTATGAAATACTTCTTTCCACCGCGAGATGGTATTGACTTCATGTCACAAATATCTGTGTGAATTAAGTCTAAAGGATTTGAATTCCTTTCAACTGACTTATAAGGATGTTTAACATACTTAGATTCCACACATATTTGACATTTTGATTTTTCGCATTCAAACTTGGGCAGTACTTCCAAGTTAATCATTTTCCGCAAGGTTTTATAATTGACATGACCCAAACGTACATGCCATAAATCATTTGACTCAAGTAAGTAAGAAGAAGCTGAAATATTATTATTATTTTCAACAACCATTACATTTAGGTTGAAAAGGCCCTCGGTGAGGTAACCTTTTCCCACAAATATTTCATTCTTACTAATTACAACCTTGTTGGATACAAAAATGCACTTAAAACCGTGCTTAACAAGAAGTCCAGTAGAGACTAAATTCTTTCTCATTTCGGGAACATGAAGGACATTGTTCAAAGTCATGACCTTGCCAGAAGTCATTTTTAGAAATACCTTCCCATATCCTTCAACTTTTGCTGTTGAAGCATTTCCCATATAAACTGTCTCTCCGGGTTCAGCAAGAGCATAGGTAGCAAAAGCCTCTCTAACTGCACAAACATGGCGAGTGGCTCCTGAATCAAACCACCACAGTTTAGGATTTCCCACCAAGTTACATTCAGAGAGCATGGCACACAAGTTATCAACATCATCATGGTTTACTACCATGTTTGCTTGATCCCTTTTCTTGTCTTTCTTCGGAGCACGACACTCCGTAGATTTGTGTTCGGTTTTCCCACAGTTGTAGCAGTTTCCACTGAACCGCTTCTTGCTTGGGTTGTATTTCGGACCAGAAGCCTTCTTCCTCTTTTTGTTAGCTTCAACAATATTTGCTCCCATTATTGTTGAATTTCCACGGCCTCTCCTTTCAGCAGCTTTATTGTCCTCTTCGATTCTCAACCGAACAATGAGATCTTCAAGGGACATTTCCTTTCGTTTGTGTTTCAAATAATTTTTGAAGTCCTTCCACAACGGAGGCAACTTCTCAATCATTGCTGCTACTTGGAATGCTTCGTTGATTACAAGACCTTCAGCAAGTAGATCATGAATAATCACTTGCAATTCCTGGACTTGAGTAATAACAGACTTGCTATCTATCATTTTGTAGTCCAGAAATTTTGCGGCAACGAATTTCTTCATCCCGGCATCTTCAGTCTTATATTTCTTTTCAAGCGCATTCCACAATTCTTTGGATGTCTCCATGCTACTGTATACATTATACAGATTATCATCCAGTCCGCTAAGAATATAATTCTTGCATAAAAAATCAGAATGCTTCCACGCTTCAATCACGAGAAAGCGTTCATTATCTGGAGTTTTATCCGGCAGATCAGGAACATCTTCCTTGATGAACTTCTGTAGACATAACGTAGTTAAGTAGAAGAACATCTTCTGCTGCCAGCGTTTGAAATCAATCCCGGAAAATTTTCCGGGTTTTTCTGCCGGTGCCAACGCCGGTGTTCGGCTTGTCGTTGCGTTGGCAGTCGCCATCGGAACAGCTTGGTTTTCGTTTTCAGTCATCATCTTTTTTAGAAAAGAATGACACAAACAAACGTTTAATACACGTTTTCAAACTGGAGTAAAAATCACGTAGATTTTAATATCCAACAAAACGCCACGAAGGCTTAACTCTCCAAAACGGGAGTACACAAACCACAAAGGTTTTAGTTTGCAGAATAATAAGAATAACACAAGTACAGAAATAAATATTAAATTCCTTAAGATTGTTATTCCCGGTCAATATTGCTGTATTTGTAAATATTAATTCTGCAAAATATAAGTTAACGTAATGAAACAATAATAATAAATTCGAGCCCACTGAATTCACAGTGTTTCCTTAAGGAATTTAATCCCCTCCTAGTACCCAAGGTAATGGATTATTTCCTCCCAGGATAGAACGAATAACACACTGGTGTAGCGGTACTTCAAACCCCAGTGTTTCGGCGAACACAAAGTTCGGTAGCAAATCACACTTACAGTTGCTTTGTTTGAAGTTAAAAACAATGCAGAACGAAGGAGTATATACTCAGAAAAACGTATGGAAGTTCTGAGAGGAAGGAGTGCAATGTATAGCCAATTTGTTGAGCGAATTGTATGTTGAGTTGAGTATTTCTTCAACATTTGCTGCTCATATATATAGCAGCCAAGAAGGAGTGCAAGACCAAACGTCCACCCTTCATGGTGGAGCAAGCATTACATGTTTGTGGAGCAAGCACTTCATGTTTGTGGAGCAAGCACTTCATGGTGGGAAGACCATTATCCGGCTGCCAAATTATCAATACACGGATTGGAAAATATCCGTTTACAAATACGGATAATCTTACGTTAATACTTACTATTAACAAATAAATTTGGTCCAAAAAATTAATCAATCAATCGATCATTTGACCAAATCCAAATCCAAATCCAAATCCGAAGCCGAAGCCGAAGCCGAAGCCGAAGCCGAAGCCGTAGCCGAAGCCGAAGCCGAGCCGAGCGAGCGACGACGACGACGGCGCGAGGCTTGCTTTCTTCTTAACTCTTTAAGAGCTACAAGAAGAGCAATTATATATATACCCACCAAAAATGTCTTCCACTTCCAATATGGGACAATGTCTCATTGTTAAGAGGGGGAAACTTAAAATTTTACTCAAAATTTCATTTTCCCTCCATTTCCCATTCACCCTCATTTTAAGAATATTACATCTTAAAAAATAAAACCTCAACAATCCCCCACATGAATGGGGAATGGCTATATCACGGAAGTATGCATGAAAAACTGTGTGATTTACAAGCAAGGATTAATTGCATCTGGATAAGTAGGTTTCCCTTTGAACTTTCCGTAGTAAACTTATGTCGGATATACTCGGTCAATCGGTAGATTTGATATCTTTGAACCGTCGATCTTTGGTGCATACCTAGACAACCATAAGTCACACAATCAACCCTTAACCGTCTTTGGTTCTCATTGTTGTGTTCGTTTCAGCCATGAACACCGCCTGGTTTCATAAGTGCGTAGAGAACTGGCCTTACAAAGTTCTCCTTGAAGCGGCTCACACTTCACACTTAAATAGGTGATTCCTAAACGTGTCATCCTGTAGATACACTATTTGATATACCCCGTATCAAATTTAGAAATCATTAAAAAGCCTTAATGCTTTATCCTTGGTACTGAACATTGTCTCATCACGAGAATGGACTAAAATTTTATTTGACAATGTTGAACCGTCATTAATGACTTTGTTTGATCTCTTTGAACCTAGATCTTGGGATCTCCAGTCTTCTAGGTAGAGTTACCGCCACAATGACTTGTTCTCGGCCATAGCCCCATTCCCCTTGATGATTTCTCAACTACCTCTCTAGTTAGGCCTTTTGTAAGTGGATCCGACACATTATCACTTGACTTTACATAGTCAATTGTGATAATTCCTCTAGAGAGTAATTGCCTAACGGTTTTATGTCTTCGTCGTATATGACGAGATTTACCGTTATACATGACGCTCCCAGCCCTTCCAATTGCCGCTTGACTATCACAATGTATGCATATTGGTGCCAACGGTTTGGGCCAAAATGGAATGTCTTCCAAGAAATTCCGGAGCCATTCAGCTTCTTCACCGGCTTTATCTAAGGCTATGAATTCAGCCTCCATTGTAGAGCGGGCAATACATGTTTGTTTGGACGACTTCCAAGATACCGCTCCTCCACCAATAGTGAATACATATCCACTCGTGGACTTAGAATCAGTTGAACCGGTGATCCAATTTGCATCACAGTATCCCTCAATCACCGCAGGAAAATTACTGTAGTGCAATTCAAAGTTCTGGGTATGTTCTAAATATCCCAAAACTCGTTTCATTGCCATCCAATGAGATTGGCCTGGATTGCTCGTATATCGACTCAGTTTACTTATAGCACAAGCTATGTCTGGTCGTGTACAATTCATGATATACATTAAGCATCCCAATACACGAGCATAATCCAATTGTGATATGCTTTGGCCTTTGTTCTTTGCTAATGCAAGATTCACTTCAATTGGAGTCTTTGCAACTTTAAAGCCCAAGTGCTTGAATTTTTCAAGTACTGTCTTAATATAATGAGATTGTGACAATGCCAGACCTTGAGGAGTCTTATTGATCTTAATTCCCAGAATTAAATCAGCAACTCCCAAGTCTTTCATATCAAACTTGCTATTGAGCATACGCTTAGTAGCATTCATGTTGGCAATGTCATTACTCATTATCAACATATCATCCACATATAGGCAAACAATGACTATGTGATTTGGAACATTTTTAATGTACACGCATTTATCACATTCATTTATCTTAAAACCATTTGACAACATTGTTTGGTCAAATTTCGCATGCCATTGTTTGGGTGCTTGTTTTAGTCCGTAAAGAGACTTAACAAGTCTACATACCTTCTTTTCTTTACCTGGAACCACAAACCCTTCAGGTTGTTCCATGTAAATTTCTTCCTCCAACTCTCCATTTAAGAAGGCCGTCTTAACATCCATTTGATGAATTTCAAGACCATACACTGCAGCTAATGCTACTAACATCCGTATGGACGTAATTCTTGTAACTGGAGAGTATGTATCAAAGTAGTCTAGACCTTCTCGTTGTCTATATCCTTTGACTACGAGCCTTGCCTTGAATTTATCAATAGTGCCATCATCTTTGATTTTTCTCTTAAAAATCCATTTAGAACCCAAAGGTTTATTTCCAGGAGGAAGATCAACCAATTCCCATGTATGGTTGTTCAATATGGATTCTATTTCACTATTGACTGCCTCTTTCCAAAACAATGATTTCGAAGAAGTCATAGCTTCTTTAAATGTTTGAGGCTCATTCTCCAATAAGAAAGTCACAAAATCTGGTCCAAATGAAGTAGACGTTCTTTGACGTTTACTACGTCTTGGATTCTCCTGATTACATGTACTTTCTTTTATTTCTTCCCGAGGTCGTTTAGATCCTTCACCAGACGACTCACATTCCTTTTTATACGGATATATATTTTCAAAAAACTCAGCATTATCTGATTTTATAACCGTATTATTATGAATGTCGGGATTTTCTGATTTATGAACCAGAAATCGATATGCTTTACTATTTGTCGCATATCCTATGAAAACACAATCAACGGTTTTCGGTCCTATCTTTACCCTTTTGGGTTTAGGAACTTGCACTTTTGCCAAACACCCCCACACTTTAAAATAATTCAAGTTGGGCTTCCTTCCTTTCCATTGTTCATAAGGAATGGATTGTGTTTTGCTATGGGGCACTCGATTTAATATTCGATTAGCCGTAAGAATGGCTTCCCCCACAAGTTCTGTGGCAAACCAGAACTTATCAACAACGCATTCATCATCTCCTTTAATGTGCGATTCTTTCTTTCCGCAATCCCATTAGAATGGAGCGTGTAAGGGGCTGTTGTTTGATGAATAATTCCATATTCTAAACATATTTCTTCAAAAGGAGATTCATATTCACCACCCCTATCACTTCTTATCATTTTTACTTTCTTGTTAAGTTGCGTTTCAACTTCATTTTTGTATTGCCTGAATGCGTCTATTGCTTCATCTTTACTATTCAGTAAGTAAACATAGCAATATCGAGTACCATCGTCAATAAAAGTTATGAAATACTTCTTTCCACCGCGAGATGGTATTGCCTTCATGTCACAAATATCTGTGTGAATTAAGTCTAAAGGATTTGAATTCCTTTCAACTGACTTATAAGGATGTTTAACATACTTAGATTCCACACATATTTGACATTTTGATTTTTCGCATTCAAACTTGGGCAATACTTCCAAGTTAATCATTTTCCGCAAGGTTTTATAATTGACATGACCCAAACGTACATGCCATAAATCATTTGACTCAAGTAAGTAAGAAGAAGCTGAAATATTATTATTATTTTCAACAACCATTACATTTAGGTTGAAAAGGCCCTCGGTGAGGTAACCTTTTCCCACAAATATTTCATTCTTACTAATTACAACCTTGTTGGATACAAAAATGCACTTAAAACCGTGCTTAACAAGAAGTCCAGTAGAGACTAAATTCTTTCTCATTTCGGGAACATGAAGGACATTGTTCAAAGTCATGACCTTGCCAGAAGTCATTTTTAGAAATACCTTCCCATATCCTTCAACTTTTGCTGTTGAAGCATTTCCCATATAAACTGTCTCTCCGGGTTCAGCAAGAGCATAGGTAGCAAAAGCCTCTCTAACTGCACAAACATGGCGAGTGGCTCCTGAATCAAACCACCACAGTTTAGGATTTCCCACCAAGTTACATTCAGAGAGCATGGCACACAAGTTATCAACATCATCATGGTTTACTACCATGTTTGCTTGATCCCTTTTCTTGTCTTTCTTCGGAGCACGACACTCCGTAGATTTGTGTTCGGTTTTCCCACAGTTGTAGCAGTTTCCACTGAACCGCTTCTTGCTTGGGTTGTATTTCGGACCAGAAGCCTTCTTCCTCTTTTTGTTAGCTTCAACAATATTTGCTCCCATTATTGTTGAATTTCCACGGCCTCTCCTTTCAGCAGCTTTATTGTCCTCTTCGATTCTCAACCGAACAATGAGATCTTCAAGGGACATTTCCTTTCGTTTGTGTTTCAAATAATTTTTGAAGTCCTTCCACAACGGAGGCAACTTCTCAATCATTGCTGCTACTTGGAATGCTTCGTTGATTACAAGACCTTCAGCAAGTAGATCATGAATAATCACTTGCAATTCCTGGACTTGAGTAATAACAGACTTGCTATCTATCATTTTGTAGTCCAGAAATTTTGCGGCAACGAATTTCTTCATCCCGGCATCTTCAGTCTTATATTTCTTTTCAAGCGCATTCCACAATTCTTTGGATGTCTCCATGCTACTGTATACATTATACAGATTATCATCCAGTCCGCTAAGAATATAATTCTTGCATAAAAAATCAGAATGCTTCCACGCTTCAATCACGAGAAAGCGTTCATTATCTGGAGTTTTATCTGGCAGATCAGGAACATCTTCCTTGATGAACTTCTGTAGACATAACGTAGTTAAGTAGAAGAACATCTTCTGCTGCCAGCGTTTGAAATCAATCCCGGAAAATTTTCCGGGTTTTTCTGCCGGTGCCAACGCCGGTGTTCGGCTTGTCGTTGCGTTGGCAGTCGCCATCGGAACAGCTTGGTTTTCGTTTTCAGTCATCATCTTTTTTAGAAAAGAATGACACAAACAAACGTTTAATACACGTTTTCAAACTGGAGTAAAAATCACGTAGATTTTAATATCCAACAAAACGCCACGAAGGCTTAACTCTCCAAAACGGGAGTACACAAACCACAAAGGTTTTAGTTTGCAGAATAATAAGAATAACACAAGTACAGAAATAAATATTAAATTCCTTAAGATTGTTATTCCCGGTCAATATTGCTGTATTTGTAAATATTAATTCTGCAAAATATAAGTTAACGTAATGAAACAATAATAATAAATTCGAGCCCACTGAATTCACAGTGTTTCCTTAAGGAATTTAATCCCCTCCTAGTACCCAAGGTAATGGATTATTTCCTCCCAGGATAGAACGAATAACACACTGGTGTAGCGGTACTTCAAACCCCAGTGTTTCGGCGAACACAAAGTTCGGTAGCAAATCACACTTACAGTTGCTTTGTTTGAAGTTAAAAACAATGTAGAACGAAGGAGTATATACTCAGAAAAACGTATGGAAGTTCTGAGAGGAAGGAGTGCAATGTATAGCCAATTTGTTGAGCGAATTGTATGTTGAGTTGAGTATTTCTTCAACATTTGCTGCTCATATATATAGCAGCCAAGAAGGAGTGCAAGACCAAACGTCCACCCTTCATGGTGGAGCAAGCATTACATGTTTGTGGAGCAAGCACTTCATGTTTGTGGAGCAAGCACTTCATGGTGGGAAGACCATTATCCGGCTGCCAAATTATCAATACACGGATTGGAAAATATCCGTTTACAAATACGGATAATCTTACGTTAATACTTACTATTAACAAATAAATTTGGTCCAAAAAATTAATCAATCAATCGATCATTTGACCAAATCCAAATCCAAATCCAAATCCGAAGCCGAAGCCGAAGCCGAAGCCGAAGCCGTAGCCGAAGCCGAAGCCGAGCCGAGCGAGCGACGACGACGACGGCGCGAGGCTTGCTTTCTTCTTAACTCTTTAAGAGCTACAAGAAGAGCAATTATATATATACCCACCAAAAATGTCTTCCACTTCCAATATGGGACAATGTCTCATTGTTAAGAGGGGGAAACTTAAAATTTTACTCAAAATTTCATTTTCCCTCCATTTCCCATTCACCCTCATTTTAAGAATATTACATCTTAAAAATAAAACCTCAACAATCCCCCACATGAATGGGGAATGGCTATATCACGGAAGTATGCATGAAAAACTGTGTGATTTACAAGCAAGGATTAATTGCATCTGGATAAGTAGGTTTCCCTTTGAACTTTCCGTAGTAAACTTATGTCGGATATACTCGGTCAATCGGTAGATTTGATATCTTTGAACCGTCGATCTTTGGTGCATACCTAGACAACCATAAGTCACACAATCAACCCTTAACCGTCTTTGGTTCTCATTGTTGTGTTCGTTTCAGCCATGAACACCGCCTGGTTTCATAAGTGCGTAGAGAACTGGCCTTACAAAGTTCTCCTTGAAGCGGCTCACACTTCACACTTAAATAGGTGATTCCTAAACGTGTCATCCTGTAGATACACTATTTGATATACCCCGTATCAAATTTAGAAATCATTAAAAAGCCTTAATGCTTTATCCTTGGTACTGAACATTGTCTCATCACGAGAATGGACTAAAATTTTATTTGACAATGTTGAACCGTCATTAATGACTTTGTTTGATCTCTTTGAACCTAGATCTTGGGATCTCCAGTCTTCTAGGTAGAGTTACCGCCACAATGACTTGTTCTCGGCCATAGCCCCATTCCCCTTGATGATTTCTCAACTACCTCTCTAGTTAGGCCTTTTGTAAGTGGATCCGACACATTATCACTTGACTTTACATAGTCAATTGTGATAATTCCTCTAGAGAGTAATTGCCTAACGGTTTTATGTCTTCGTCGTATATGACGAGATTTACCGTTATACATGACGCTCCCAGCCCTTCCAATTGCCGCTTGACTATCACAATGTATGCATATTGGTGCCAACGGTTTGGGCCAAAATGGAATGTCTTCCAAGAAATTCCGGAGCCATTCAGCTTCTTCACCGGCTTATCTAAGGCTATGAATTCAGCCTCCATTGTAGAGCGGGCAATACATGTTTGTTTGGACGACTTCCAAGATACCGCTCCTCCACCAATAGTGAATACATATCCACTCGTGGACTTAGAATCAGTTGAACCGGTGATCCAATTTGCATCACAGTATCCCTCAATCACCGCAGGAAAATTACTGTAGTGCAATTCAAAGTTCTGGGTATGTTCTAAATATCCCAAAACTCGTTTCATTGCCATCCAATGAGATTGGCCTGGATTGCTCGTATATCGACTCAGTTTACTTATAGCACAAGCTATGTCTGGTCGTGTACAATTCATGATATACATTAAGCATCCCAATACACGAGCATAATCCAATTGTGATATGCTTTGGCCTTTGTTCTTTGCTAATGCAAGATTCACTTCAATTGGAGTCTTTGCAACTTTAAAGCCCAAGTGCTTGAATTTTTCAAGTACTGTCTTAATATAATGAGATTGTGACAATGCCAGACCTTGAGGAGTCTTATTGATCTTAATTCCCAGAATTAAATCAGCAACTCCCAAGTCTTTCATATCAAACTTGCTATTGAGCATACGCTTAGTAGCATTCATGTTGGCAATGTCATTACTCATTATCAACATATCATCCACATATAGGCAAACAATGACTATGTGATTTGGAACATTTTTAATGTACACGCATTTATCACATTCATTTATCTTAAAACCATTTGACAACATTGTTTGGTCAAATTTCGCATGCCATTGTTTGGGTGCTTGTTTTAGTCCGTAAAGAGACTTAACAAGTCTACATACCTTCTTTTCTTTACCTGGAACCACAAACCCTTCAGGTTGTTCCATGTAAATTTCTTCCTCCAACTCTCCATTTAAGAAGGCCGTCTTAACATCCATTTGATGAATTTCAAGACCATACACTGCAGCTAATGCTACTAACATCCGTATGGACGTAATTCTTGTAACTGGAGAGTATGTATCAAAGTAGTCTAGACCTTCTCGTTGTCTATATCCTTTGACTACGAGCCTTGCCTTGAATTTATCAATAGTGCCATCATCTTTGATTTTTCTCTTAAAAATCCATTTAGAACCCAAAGGTTTATTTCCAGGAGGAAGATCAACCAATTCCCATGTATGGTTGTTCAATATGGATTCTATTTCACTATTGACTGCCTCTTTCCAAAACAATGATTTCGAAGAAGTCATAGCTTCTTTAAATGTTTGAGGCTCATTCTCCAATAAGAAAGTCACAAAATCTGGTCCAAATGAAGTAGACGTTCTTTGACGTTTACTACGTCTTGGATTCTCCTGATTACATGTACTTTCTTTTATTTCTTCCCGAGGTCGTTTAGATCCTTCACCAGACGACTCACATTCCTTTTTATACGGATATATATTTTCAAAAAACTCAGCATTATCTGATTTTATAACCGTATTATTATGAATGTCGGGATTTTCTGATTTATGAACCAGAAATCGATATGCTTTACTATTTGTCGCATATCCTATGAAAACACAATCAACGGTTTTCGGTCCTATCTTTACCCTTTTGGGTTTAGGAACTTGCACTTTTGCCAAACACCCCCACACTTTAAAATAATTCAAGTTGGGCTTCCTTCCTTTCCATTGTTCATAAGGAATGGATTGTGTTTTGCTATGGGGCACTCGATTTAATATTCGATTAGCCGTAAGAATGGCTTCCCCCCACAAGTTCTGTGGCAAACCAGAACTTATCAACAACGCATTCATCATCTCCTTTAATGTGCGATTCTTTCTTTCCGCAATCCCATTAGAATGGAGCGTGTAAGGGGCTGTTGTTTGATGAATAATTCCATATTCTAAACATATTTCTTCAAAAGGAGATTCATATTCACCACCCCTATCACTTCTTATCATTTTTACTTTCTTGTTAAGTTGCGTTTCAACTTCATTTTTGTATTGCCTGAATGCGTCTATTGCTTCATCTTTACTATTCAGTAAGTAAACATAGCAATATCGAGTACCATCGTTAATAAAAGTTATGAAATACTTCTTTCCACCGCGAGATGGTATTGCCTTCATGTCACAAATATCTGTGTGAATTAAGTCTAAAGGATTTGAATTCCTTTCAACTGACTTATAAGGATGTTTAACATACTTAGATTCCACACATATTTGACATTTTGATTTTTCGCATTCAAACTTGGGCAATACTTCCAAGTTAATCATTTTCCGCAAGGTTTTATAATTGACATGACCCAAACGTACATGCCATAAATCATTTGACTCAAGTAAGTAAGAAGAAGCTGAAATATTATTATTATTTTCAACAACCATTACATTTAGGTTGAAAAGGCCCTCGGTGAGGTAACCTTTTCCCACAAATATTTCATTCTTACTAATTACAACCTTGTTGGATACAAAAATGCACTTAAAACCGTGCTTAACAAGAAGTCCAGTAGAGACTAAATTCTTTCTCATTTCGGGAACATGAAGGACATTGTTCAAAGTCATGACCTTGCCAGAAGTCATTTTTAGAAATACCTTCCCATATCCTTCAACTTTTGCTGTTGAAGCATTTCCCATATAAACTGTCTCTCCGGGTTCAGCAAGAGCATAGGTAGCAAAAGCCTCTCTAACTGCACAAACATGGCGAGTGGCTCCTGAATCAAACCACCACAGTTTAGGATTTCCCACCAAGTTACATTCAGAGAGCATGGCACACAAGTTATCAACATCATCATGGTTTACTACCATGTTTGCTTGATCCCTTTTCTTGTCTTTCTTCGGAGCACGACACTCCGTAGATTTGTGTTCGGTTTTCCCACAGTTGTAGCAGTTTCCACTGAACCGCTTCTTGCTTGGGTTGTATTTCGGACCAGAAGCCTTCTTCCTCTTTTTGTTAGCTTCAACAATATTTGCTCCCATTATTGTTGAATTTCCACGGCCTCTCCTTTCAGCAGCTTTATTGTCCTCTTCGATTCTCAACCGAACAATGAGATCTTCAAGGGACATTTCCTTTCGTTTGTGTTTCAAATAATTTTTGAAGTCCTTCCACAACGGAGGCAACTTCTCAATCATTGCTGCTACTTGGAATGCTTCGTTGATTACAAGACCTTCAGCAAGTAGATCATGAATAATCACTTGCAATTCCTGGACTTGAGTAATAACAGACTTGCTATCTATCATTTTGTAGTCCAGAAATTTTGCGGCAACGAATTTCTTCATCCCGGCATCTTCAGTCTTATATTTCTTTTCAAGCGCATTCCACAATTCTTTGGATGTCTCCATGCTACTGTATACATTATACAGATTATCATCCAGTCCGCTAAGAATATAATTCTTGCATAAAAAATCAGAATGCTTCCACGCTTCAATCACGAGAAAGCGTTCATTATCTGGAGTTTTATCCGGCAGATCAGGAACATCTTCCTTGATGAACTTCTGTAGACATAACGTAGTTAAGTAGAAGAACATCTTCTGCTGCCAGCGTTTGAAATCAATCCCGGAAAATTTTCCGGGTTTTTCTGCCGGTGCCAACGCCGGTGTTCGGCTTGTCGTTGCGTTGGCAGTCGCCATCGGAACAGCTTGGTTTTCGTTTTCAGTCATCATCTTTTTTAGAAAAGAATGACACAAACAAACGTTTAATACACGTTTTCAAACTGGAGTAAAAATCACGTAGATTTTAATATCCAACAAAACGCCACGAAGGCTTAACTCTCCAAAACGGGAGTACACAAACCACAAAGGTTTTAGTTTGCAGAATAATAAGAATAACACAAGTACAGAAATAAATATTAAATTCCTTAAGATTGTTATTCCCGGTCAATATTGCTGTATTTGTAAATATTAATTCTGCAAAATATAAGTTAACGTAATGAAACAATAATAATAAATTCGAGCCCACTGAATTCACAGTGTTTCCTTAAGGAATTTAATCCCCTCCTAGTACCCAAGGTAATGGATTATTTCCTCCCAGGATAGAACGAATAACACACTGGTGTAGCGGTACTTCAAACCCCAGTGTTTCGGCGAACACAAAGTTCGGTAGCAAATCACACTTACAGTTGCTTTGTTTGAAGTTAAAAACAATGTAGAACGAAGGAGTATATACTCAGAAAAACGTATGGAAGTTCTGAGAGGAAGGAGTGCAATGTATAGCCAATTTGTTGAGCGAATTGTATGTTGAGTTGAGTATTTCTTCAACATTTGCTGCTCATATATATAGCAGCCAAGAAGGAGTGCAAGACCAAACGTCCACCCTTCATGGTGGAGCAAGCATTACATGTTTGTGGAGCAAGCACTTCATGTTTGTGGAGCAAGCACTTCATGGTGGGAAGACCATTATCCGGCTGCCAAATTATCAATACACGGATTGGAAAATATCCGTTTACAAATACGGATAATCTTACGTTAATACTTACTATTAACAAATAAATTTGGTCCAAAAAATTAATCAATCAATCGATCATTTGACCAAATCCAAATCCAAATCCAAATCCGAATCCAAATCCAAATCCGAAGCCGAAGCCGAAGCCGTAGCCGAAGCCGAAGCCGAGCCGAGCGAGCGACGACGACGACGGCGCGAGGCTTGCTTTCTTCTTAACTCTTTAAGAGCTACAAGAAGAGCAATTATATATATACCCACCAAAAATGTCTTCCACTTCCAATATGGGACAATGTCTCATTGTTAAGAGGGGGAAACTTAAAATTTTACTCAAAATTTCATTTTCCCTCCATTTCCCATTCACCCTCATTTTAAGAATATTACATCTTAAAAAATAAAACCTCAACAATCCCCCACATGAATGGGGAATGGCTATATCACGGAAGTATGCATGAAAAAACTGTGTGATTTACAAGCAAGGATTAATTGCATCTGGATAAGTAGGTTTCCCTTTGAACTTTCCGTAGCACTGGGGTAGTGAGGCTGTTTTCGATAGACCCTCGACTCCCGCCCTCCAAGAACTCCCCACCTTCCTCTTGGGGTGACTCGAACTCACAACCTCTTGGTTGGAAGTTGAGGGTGCTTTTCACTAGAGCAACTCACTCTTGTCTCGAATAATAAATATCTTACGAATATAATTCTTTAAAATAAATATCTTTCGAATATAATTCTTTTAAATAAAATCATTTGAATATAATTTCTTTCAAGTAAAAGTCACCATGTGACACCTCATTTCATAATCATAAAAATTACAGGTCTCAGCACACTTTCATATTTTCACGGTACCTCGTGCCCATATTTCTGTCACAATCGTACAGACAACTCACGTGCCAATAATAAAATCAATCACACTTTCAAAGGATAATTGTTTTTCTGTCCTTGACAGTACCAACGTCCAACAAGAGGGTCGATTGCGATGTTTTATATTTATATTATACATTGATTTTTTATACACATTTTTTCGCACCGGGTAGTCTGGCGCAAAATCTCTTTGAGATTGTTTCTTTAATTTGAAACTTCAAAGTTGGCTTATTAATTTTTAATTTGCACTTCTATTGCCAAATCATAGTACGATTATAGGATGCTGCCATATCTTTCTTTCTTTTTTTCTTCACGTGGGTAAGAGACAATGCCAAATAATTTTCACATTAACGTTTCTAATTTTTAAAGTATTAGTAAATCACAAGCAAACAAGAAACACCTACTATTAGATCCAACCAATAGAGTGTTAGGATAGAGAACAGATTTCTTATAATGTTTTTGGTCAATAAATGTCACAAATAGAGGATGGACCAAAATGCGTAGCTCAATACACTATGATTGATAGTTAAATGATCTTCAATCGCCACCATTAATAATTTACAACTGATTCATTCATGTTTTTGCTTCAAAATCAATTGAAGTTTCTCCAAGAATTCTTTGTTATGTTAAAAAGAATCATCTAAGAGAGTAAAGTGTTAGAATAAATGTTAGCAGAAAAAGTTCTTCTTTTTTTGTCGAAATAAGGATTGAGAAAAAACATACCACCAAAAGTTACATACAAATAAATCAAAGCATACGGTCTCTATCTCTGGTGATAGTTCTCTGATCAGATCTTGCCTTGCGAGCCAATTCCCTCAGTTCCATCGCTTCCTTTTCCTTCTCTTTTATCATCAGCTCTTTCTGAAGCGTTGACCGCATTGCAACGGCTTCTCTGGCTTTCTCTTCTGCAACATACAAAGCCTCCGAAACTTTTGCCATTTTATCATTGAACTTGACCTCCTGAAATCCCTTGCCATTAGCAGGACTATCAAGATACAAAACAATTAAAATGCTCGTTTATTATGAAAATAAGATGAGGGACAAAATAGGAATATTTCAAATAAAAATATCTTTTAATCGTAATTTAGTTACTTAGTGACCAAACTAGTTACTAGTGAACTAATTTAGTTATTTGGTCACCAAGTTAGTTACTTGGTCATTAAACTATTTTTTTTATTTTTGGTCACTAAGCTATTTTCTTCTTATAAATAGCATATTTTCCTCTATGCTCAACATGCTGGCTCCAAATCTAATGGCGTTCATATTTGAAAGTGGCAAAACATGCATGCCTTTCTCAACTGTAGATCCTTCTAACTTGGAACTAGCCAATATCAATTTTTATGCGCAGTCATCTGATTCTAACTACTTTGGAGATGTTGACACAAGTCTAACAAAATAGCAATAATACTATTATAACTATAAAAATTACTAAGATAGTGCTCATTGAAAACTAAAATTACAAATAACTAACCTCCTTCGCCTGCACGAACCGTCCTTTAATCTCTTTCACCAAAGGAACACAGCTACCTAAGATTTCAGCAGATCCCACAAACTTTCCATCGACCAAGTTCATGCCAAGACTCCCACGCTCAACCTACGCAAAGGTCACAATTGTTAGAACAAAAATTAGTTGTAAAAAACTAAAGTATTAAATTATAGGAGTAAACTAATTACTATTTCAATCTTCCAGACTCCATTGAAGATATATTCATTAGGAACAAGCCTTTCTTTCAGCATGTAAAGTTGAAAAAGCAGTGCCAAAACTGGGAATCAACCTCACAAACCCATCATGAGAACAAAGTTTGCACTGCATTTACATATGTACAGAGAAAAAAAATTATGTAAATGGTAAACAACTTTAAAAGGATGAATAACTTGTTTCTGTTTTTTACCTTCAACTTGAGGTTAAAAGTCTTCCCCTTATACTTCACCATCTAATTCCAATAAGCTCCCCACAATTTTCACACTCATCTAAAAGTAGATTAGCATACAAAAGAAAATAAGTTAAGACAAAGTAATCTCTGCTGAATTTTTACTATGTATAAGAAAATGAAAAGGATAAAGGAAGAAGCTAAACAGAGAATAAACCACTAGATATTCTCATAAAGAAAAATAGACAAAGAAAAGAAAAATGGTAAGACAAGTATTCCTCTTCTGAATTCTTACTATGTATAAGAAAAAGAAAGAGATAGAGGAAGAGTTTATTTTAGAATAAACCACTAGATATTCTTAGGAAGAAAAATAGAAAGAGGAAAGAAAAATTGTAAGACAAGTATTCCTTTGTTGAATTCTTACTATATATAAGAAAAAGGAATTGATACAGGAAGAGGTAAAAACAGAGAATAAACCACTAGATATCTTAGGAAGAAAAATAAAAAGAGGAAAGAAAAAATGGTAAGACAAGTATTCTTCTGCTGAATTATTACTGTGTATAAGAAAAAGAAATAGATAAAGAAAGAGGTTAAAATAGAGAATAAACCACTTGATATTCTTAGGAAGAAAAATAGAAAGAGAAAATAAAAAATGGCAAGACAACTATTCATCTGCTGAACTCTTACTATGTATAAGAAAAAGAAATAGATAAAAAAGAAATAGATAGAGGAAGGGGTTAAAACAAAGAACAGAAAAGGGTCATTTGTATCCTTCTACTTTGGTTTATTGTATAAGCTAATCCCCTGTTATACTTCTGGCTAATCAAATCCCTACTGTTAGGCAAAGTTCCACATTTGTCCCCTTTTCGACGGAATGGGATACGTGGCATCTTTGGACTTACAAACTCACCCCGCTAATGGACTTACCCGCCCCGACCCATAACCTGTCGGATCCCCCCACTCTAAATTAAAACACGCGATAAATCAATGCAACCCTAAAACCACCACTGATAAATCAATAGCAACCAAATCTAGAGTTCTGTTGTTTTCTCTCATCTCCTTTCTTCTTAAACTTTTGCGTTAGGATTGTTTAGGTCGTCGAAAGGCATACAATGTCGGAGAATAGTTGTTCATCGAAGAGGATGTGCCATTGTGGAGAAATTGCCAGTCATTTCACTTCGAAAACTCTCCTAAACCCAGGAAGGAGATTTTACAAGTGCCCTAAACCTAAGCTAATTTTTTTTTCCTTACATATCTGTTAATATCCATTGTTTCAGTAGTTCTTTGAAGTTGTTTGCGTTTCGTTTAAAATGAAGGATGTGGTTTTTGGCAATAGCATGATGAAGAATTCCCCAATGCTGCGTTAATTGGAATTAACAATGTACGATTAGAAGCTACAAATCGAGAGATTAAAATATTGAATATTTCTTTGGAGGCTCTTAAAGTTGAAAGAGATGGATTGAAGAATTCTGAAGTTAAAAAAGTTATGAAATTGGAAGACAAAGTGTTGAAGATGAAGATGTTCATCATAATTTTTAGTACCCTAATTATTGGATTTGCTTCTTCGTTTATGAAGTGAATTACTTTGTACAATCTTGTATCTTTAATGTTTTCATTTAGTACCAATGACAACTGTTAGTTAATTGACTTTATTGGCTAAAGTAATATTTGTAATGTATGGATTCCAACCGTTTATCATTTCAAATGACAATTAGTAGTTCAATCTTTCCAGTAGAATTTGTTATGTTAGTAACATATGTGATGTTGGTTCAAGTAGAATTTCTAGTAGAATGTGTCATCTTTCCAGTAGAATTTGTCGGAGCAGGCAATAGTTAATCTATGTACATTACCAATAGTATAAAGAAGGTCCTAAATATGTACATTACCAACTGATCAAAGAAAGAAGTCACAACTAATTAAAAAGGGCTAATTAACTGCATAAATTACCAACTGATTATACACTAATTAACTGCATAAATTATCAACTGATTACACACTAATTAACTGCAGTAATTGCCAGCTGATTACAAACTAATTAAGAGAAACTGATCTTCCTTACTCTCCAATAACTTTTGGCCTTATTGCTGGGTCAGGATCATGTTCAACAGTTGGATTGATAAAATTTGGAAGTGAGCTCACTTTTGGAGTAGGCATAAAGACAAAGTCACTGAATTGACTATTCTGGGACACTTGGTGTAACGACCCGACCAGTTATTTCAAGCTCTAGCACGTTGTTCGGCGATTTAAGGCTATGACCAGCTTCACTTCAGGTAATATGAATTGTGCGTGTGGTCGGAATTGAATTTCGAGGAGTTAGGAGTTGATTTGGAGAGAAAATTCTAAATTCAGAAGCTTTAAGTTAGAGGAATTGACTAAGGGTTGATTTTGAGTAAACGACCTAGGAATCGAGATTTGAAGGTTCCAACGGATTTGTATGATGATTTTGGACTTGGGCGTATATCCGGATCGAGTTTTGGATGACCCGGGAGTATTTCGACGCTTATTACAGAAGGTTGGTATTTGAAAAAAGTTCATAAATTTTGGTTGAAGTGCATTTCAATGTTATCAATGTCCGTTTGGGATTTCGAGTCTGGGAATAGCTCCGTATGGTGATTCTGGTATTGAGAGCGCGTCCGGGAGTGGATTTGGAGGTCCGTAGGTCATTTTGGGGTCATTTGGCAAAAGTTGAAAATTTGAATAATTTTGAGAAGTTTGACCGGGAGTGGACTATTTGATATCGGGGTCGGATTTCAATTCCGGAAGTGGGAGTAGGTCCGTAATGTCAATTATGACTTGTGTGCAAAATTTGAGGTCAATCGGACGTGATTTGGTAGGTTTCGACATCGATTGTAGAAGTTGAAGTTTCAAAGTTCATTAAGTTTGAATTGGAGGGCGATTCATGTTTTTAGCATTGTTTGATGTGATTTAAAGGCTCAACTAAGTTCGTATGACGTTTTAGGACTTGTTGGTATAATTGGTTGAGGTCCCGAGAGCCTTGGGTAGATTCTGGATGGTAAACGGATCGAGTTTGGGCTTGGAGGAATGCTGGAGCTGCTGTCATCTGGTGTAACCACACCCGCGAGGTTTTGGCTGTAGGTACGGAGTCGCAAAAGCGGCCAGGAGGTCGCAAAAGTGAAAAGGGAGTGGGGGACTGTCACCACAGGTGCAGACGATTTGCCGCAGAAGCGGATGCGCACCTGCGGGGAGCTTAGCGCAGAAGCGGGCTGGGCAGCTGGGGGACTTACGCAGAAGCGGAACATTTTGCCGCACATGTGGAACCGCAGAAGCGGTCTAGTGAGCGCAGGTGCGGAGGTCTCCTGGGCAGAATACATAAGATATCCAAATCAGGTTTTGGCTCATTTCACCTCTTTTCTCTCGTTGGAGCCAACCTTGGTGGCGATTTTAGAGTGCCATCTTCATTAGCTATTATGGGGTAAGTGATTTCTTCACATTGTGAGTTAAATACATGATTTTTATATGGATTCAAGCATGAAAATTTGTAGAAATTTGGGATTTTGAAGAAAAAAAACCTAAAAATTGGTATTTTTAGATTTTGACCACGAAATTGGACATTAAATTTGGAATGAATTATATATTTGAGGTCGTGGGGGTTATGAGTAATGTTTATCTTCGAAAACTTTTCGAAATCCGGGTACGTGGGCCCGAGGGTGATTTTTATCGACTTTTCGAGAGGAGTTGAAATTTTTTGTAAATTGAATTATAATGAGTATTACAGTATATATTTATGGATTCGCACCTTTATTGACTAGTTTTGAAGCCATGGGCTTTGGTTTGAGTTGTTGGAAAGGCTTTGGAGCCGGTTATGGTATTTTGGAGAGAGGTAAGTCTCCTTTCTAACCTTGTAAGAGGGAATTAACCTCATAGGTGAATCAAATTATTATGTGCTTCAATTTGTGGGGGCTACGTACGCACGAGGTGACAAGAGTCCGTGCGTAGCTACTATTATGCTTATGTCAGGGCAGTCTAGCACCCATATCATGTTGTACTTGCGATGTTTGCGCCCTACTTGTTAATTTAATTAATTAAAACATTTAAAAACACGATAAGGGAATGGTAAAAAAGTTAAACTTCATTTACTTGACCGTTAAATGAAAATTTTAAAATCTTGGAATATTTTCCCCTTAATAAAGCTTGAACTGGTTGTTTAATATATTTTCTCTTTTGTGGAGCAGGTCGAACGCCTTGGTAGCAAATAGATGCATCTGTGGTTCGTGCTGTTCGACCCTCGGCAGTGCATAGTTTAATTATTATGTTGGATCGGCCCGTACGACCTCGACATAATTTTCGCCCGATAAATCTTTGGAACCAATTATAATTGATACTGCTTCTTTGGCTTGAGATATAAATTGTCAAATGACGAGAATAAGTTTGGAAAAATTTCCTATTAATAAAAGAATTGTCCACTCACTTCTTGTTATTGAGTTTACAACTATTTCATACAATTCATGCTTAAGTATAATATTGGTAGTTATTGTTAGCCCATAGTAAGTGTCGGAGTCGACCCCTCATCACTATTTCTTCGAGGTTAGACGGGATACTTACTGGGTACGCATTGATTTATGTACTCATACTACACTTGCTACATATTTTTGTGCAGGTACATATATGTCTAGTGGCCTTGTGGCCGCAGAGGCACGGTTATTGCGGGGACTTAGGCGAGCTGCATTCTATACTACGATCCACAGCCAGCAGAGTCTCCTTCAGAGTATTTATATTTTTCCTGTCCAATTTATATTTCGTACAAATGTTGTATTTTATTTTACTTCCTAGTTGATGCTCATGCACTTCTGACACCGGATTTTGGAGAGATTATGGGTTGTTTGGTATTGAAATTGTGAAAATATTTTTATTAAATCTGTAAAGTCCATCTTTTATTATTAAATTGAAAAAAATCATGATTTCAAATACTAAAATGAATAATTAAGTTAATTAATTATTGTTGGCTTGCCTGACAGCGGTGTTAGGCGCTATTACGACCTATAATAGATTTTGGGTCGTGACAACATGGTATCAAAGCACTAGGTTCACTTAGGTCTCACGAGTCATGAGCGAGTCTAGTAGAGTCTTGCGGATCGGTATGGAGACGTTTGTACTTATCTTCGAGAGGTTATATGACTGTTAGGAGCACTTCCCTTCTTGATTCGTCATCGTACGATTTGATTCCTTTGAGGCTTATGCCTTCATTTCCTTCCTATTCAATCTTGTGCGACGTGAAACGCATGTTATAAATTTAGAATCGAGGAATTTTAATGGTACTGCAGATGGGGTACGAGATGTTTCTCCCTGCGTATTTGATTGGGCTATTGTCATCGCCATGCGGAAGGCGTTATGTCATTTCGATTCAATATCAATATTGCCTATGGTTTGAGACTTGGCACTAATTGTTATGATGATTCGTGCGTTGCTATCACATAGTGTTGGTATAATGGTAGGGTGCTTATCTATGGATCGCGACAGTAAATGACTTGATAGAAGGACTTCCCATTTCACGGCTTAGAGGTTCAGCATTTAGTTCCGGCGGAGGAGAGGCAATCGGACTACGAACGTTCAGGTTTGGGTTGATGGAGTAACAAGACTAGGTATTTTGAGCGCGGTGGAATTTTTATCTGTGATGTGATGTCATTGTCCTGGATTGGATGCATTAAGTTCGCTGGTGTTGTGGTCTTCTTCAATTCACCTCCGGGGCAGGGTATTAAGAAATGGTGCCGGAGAAGCGGTTGTCAGAAATAACTGGATGTAGCAATTTCGGAATCGTGTTTCTAGTGTTGATGGCTCGAGAAAGATGATCTTCAGAAAGGTTTAAAGTTGGTAGTGATCGATTGGTTCAGGTGCTGCAGAGATATATTTTGATTTAATTCAACAACTGAGCAGTGAAGGATGAGGAAGGACATGTGGGAGGTATCTTGCGGTGGTTAAAATTCTAAAAGGCTAAGTGTGAGAAACAGAAGTGGAGTAGTTGCTTAAAGGAGAGGGTTTGACCAAAGTGGGAGAGTGGCAGAGTAGCATATGGGTTCTGTGGTAGGATAGCTACACGCCTTGGGGAACGTTTAGAGTGATTTGGGACTTATGGTGGACAGTGACTAGGTCTACGGACTAATTTGGAATATTGGCTACTATACTGAGGAAGATTGGATACAACGGAAAGGAGTTGCATGATAAGAAGAAGAATACAACATGACTTTGGATTGGAATGTATTGTCGCACCTTTAGTTGATGTCAATGGAGAGTGAACGGACTTTGTACAGCAGGTGAATGAGCACGGGCTCAAGGGGTTTATTGGTTTCGTAGTAATTGTACTCGGTACAACGTCGTTGAAAGAGGTCGGCATGGAATTTTCACGGGTGGGATATCTCTTGTGAGAAGGTTAGCGGTTGTATGGTGTTGATGAAGCTTCTACGAAGAATTTTACTGGTTATCAGGTAAGAGGTCGAATATGTAAATGTGGCTAGTGATTTAGAGCGTTCATGAAATGGTTAACAGGAAGATTTCGAGGAATTTGGCGGGTCGATTACGCGAGGTCGTGTCAGTGAGGAAGAAGGAATCTTGGTAGGTTCTAGGGTTATGTAATGGTAGCTTCAAGCTAAGTGGGAGAGCCCCACCGCCTACGATTGGATTGCATGGTTGTCTACTTATGAGGTTTCTGGTTATTGACATATTGGTGAGTTATTACGACTAAGGAAACAAAAATATCAGTCATAATTCGAGCAAAGTATTTGGGGAATGTGTGCTATGATTGGCCTTATCGATTCATGTTCAGGCCTTAGGAAGACTCGAGATTTATGCTTCGTGTAGATGTGATGTACAAGGAAAGTGAGTCAGCCGAGTGCTTCTTTGAGAAGGTGCTCATGTGCTTGAAGGGCCTTGGAGTTTGATCATAATTAGGAATAAGTCAGAGTGGGTGACTCTCAATAATGGTCCTGGTGGATTCAAAAATGTAAAGTTCGGTGCCTAAGGATTTTGAGTCCGTAGTATGGTTAAGTATCGAGCATTGCAGCGGATTACGAAAATAGGGCCTGGAGTGTTCTATGTTATCATCGGTCTGCGGTGTAGCACTGGAGGAATGGGAGAAAATAACTTCAGATTCATAAGGGAAATATCAGAATATGTGTACCGGTTGAAGATGTGAATATGCGCACAAGGAGGGTATGTGATGGTTCGTGGGTTTTGAGACGACGTGGTCTCGAGAAATGAGGTCACTCCGGATGAGTGCGGATTTGGGTTCGTTATATTTGAAATGGAGCTACTATTATTCCTAAGGCAAGTCCAGAGTAAATTAGGAGAAGTCGGATCGGTTAGCAATGGTTGAATTGGCATGGTGGTGGCAACGATCAGTTCCTTCAGCGTGTTAAGTTATGCACGTGATTTGTGGAGGTATGTGCGAGGCTTGACTACCGCCGTAATCGATTTTATTTGGAGGCATTCGACCATTTTGGCATGTTATGTGTGGATGGATCCCGGAAGAGTTATGGCGGTTTAGACCACTACTAGAGGATTGTAATTTCTGTGGTTATGTGAATTTGGTCGCGTGTTGCTATGATTCTCCTGAAATAAGTTAAGTGAAAGGTTCATATATGATGAAGTGTGTATCCTACTAGTGGTTCAATATTTAAGATGAAATTCTTATACTCTCACGTATTGTCGTGTTAGATGCAGTAGGCGACATGGAAATCAGAAGCTGAGGATCAAGGTTACAGTTTGGTGTCGACAAGAATGTCAAGAGCTCAGATAAGCAGGAAAGGATTCAGATGGTTAGAGTAAGCTAGTATTGTCTTTAGCATCACCTGAGATTGGTGTTATATGTAAGAGGCTTTACGTACTGATCGCGGATTCCTGAATTGCTTTATAGCATTAGTGTGGCCGGTGGTATGGACGTGCAGACTCGTTACCTGGTGCGGAAGGTCGTGGGAGTGTATCCCACGGGAAGATTGTATAAGTGTGACATGTAGTCACTTGATTGATTAAAGATTTAAAACCAAGTATGGAGATTGTGGTACTATCGCTAATGTGATAATTTATGCATGAAGGGCGCTCGGTTCATTTGGTTGCGGACTGTGGAAGTTTGTTTCGGATTTGACTGTTGTTCTTGTGTGTCGTGGGAAAAAGGGTTATTGTGGATCCTTGAAAGGTTATTAGCCTAGTGCGGTACGATTAGAATCGGTTTGAGGTCCGTGGATGGATCTAAATGTGAATATGGGCTCTATATCAGGCGGGATGTGTTCATTTCAGCATTGCGTTGTTTTCGGAGGGATCTTCGGGCCTTGGATGCTATTTCTGTTGTCGGCCCTTCCGTGTAGTCTCTATTGTGCCATGTGGGTTGTGAGGCGGTTTGATTATTTCACACTCGTATTGGGATCCTGTATAGTTTGTGGTGTTATATGAGCAGGATGGCTCTGGAGATGCAGGTCATGTATTGCACCTTAGTCGTGCTCGAGTTTTGTAATGTATGGCGCTATCTGTCTCCCCAGGGATAGTATTGTGCACTTGGCATGCTTGTGGTTGACATTCGGGTATTTCGTAGGTATAAGCGTTTTGGCTTGATGGGTACTTACCTATTTATTGTCATGTGTGGATCGGGTGGCACGCCGCCACGGGTATATGGTTGGATCGGGTGGCACGTAGCCATGGGTACGTTGTTTGGATCGGGTGGCATGCCGCCACGGGTATCATGTGTGGATCGGGCTGCATGCCGCAACAGTATGATGTTGAGTACAGTTCCTCATATCTATTCTTGTGTGTTTTATTTCTCGTATCTAAGGAAGATTCATAACATCCTTTCGGTTGTTTAATTAGTTATGTGGGTTGAGTAGTTCTTTCCAGAGTTCATTTTTCCTTATGTATCACAATCGAGTTTGTAGTTTGTTGGAACCTTATGGAATCATTCGAGACTTTTGGCAGTGTCTGAGGTGGCTTATTACGTGAGCATCTTGTGCTGGGGAAGACGAGATTATTGGACCTGGGATCAGTGCGATCAGATTTATATGAAGCATACTAAAGAGCAAATATCATTATTTAGTTCATAATAAGGTGATGGTTCTTGTCAAGAGGAGAGACTCGATGATTTGTTGACTTGGCAATTGGTTATAAATTTTTACACATCTCTTCCATCGTGGCAGCATCGCAAGAGTTGGAATAAGACTTCTATGTGTCATGAAGTGTGTTGTGGGCATCAGATTTGTGGAATCGTGGCTATTATTGTCAGAGGATGTTATTATGGTCATGTGAATTATGCGGTGCATGGTGTGAATTCAGCAAGGGTATGCAATCATGTATTGGTGCATCGTATAGTGATTGATACAGTGTTTGTATGTTGGAAACATGCCTGGTGGAGAATTCCGGATGTTGGAATTTGACTGTAAGGATTACTTGACTAAATAAAGGGGAGGATCTTTAGACTGGCTCGAGCTAATGTGCTCAACTGGGTTGTGGTAGCACGGGTTGGTGCACAAGGTGTTGACCAGTGATTTCGGATAACTCCAGAGCAGTAAGTAGGAGCGAATATAACGACCTGACCGGTTGTTTTGAGCTCTAGCATGTTGTTCGGCGGTTTGAGGCCATGAGCAGCTTCACTTCAGGTATTATGACCTGTGCGTGTGGTCGGAATTGAATTTCGGAGAGTTCGGAGTTGATTTGGAGGGAAAATTCTAAATCCAAAAGCTTTAAGTTGGAGAAATTGACTAAGAGTTGATTTTGAGTAAACGACCTCGGAATCGGGATTTAAAGGTTCCAACAGGTTTGTATGATGATTTTGGACTTTGGCCTTTGTCCGGATCAGGTTTTGGATGACCCGGGATTATTTCGGTGCTTATTACGGAAGGTTGGCATTTGAAAGAATTTCATAAATTTGGGTTGAAGTGCATTTCAATGTTATCAATATCTATTTGGTATCCCGAGAATTTCATAAATATATTCCGTAATGTCAATTATGACTTGTGTGCAAAATTTGAGGTCAATCGGACGTGATTTGATAGGTTTCGGCATCAATTGTAGAAGTTGAAGTTTCAAAGTTCATTAAGTTTGAATTGGAGGGTGATTCGTGTTTTTAGCGTTGTTTGATGTGATTTAAAGGCCCGACTAAGTTCATATGACGTTTTAGGACTTCTTGGTATAATTGGTTGAGGTCCCGAGGGCCTCAGATGGATTTTGGATGATAAACAGATTGAGTTTCGGCTTGGAGGAATGCTGGAGCTGTTGTCATCTGGTGTAGCTGCACCTGCGAGGTTTTGGCCGCAGGTGCGGAGTCGCAAAAGCGGCCCGGAGGTCGCAGAAGCGAAAAGGGAGTGGGGGACTGTGACCGCAGGTGCGGATGATTTGCCGCAGAAGCGGATGTGCACCTGCGGGGAGCTTAGCACAGAAGCGGGCTGGGTAGCTGGGGGACTTTCAAAGGAGCGAAACATTTTACCGCACCTGCGGAATCGCAGAAGCGGTCCAGTGAGCGCAAGTGCGGAGGTCGCCTTGGGAGAATACATAAGTAAGGCAAATCAGGTTTTGGCTCATTTCACCTCTTTTCTCTCATTGGAGCCAGCCTTGGGGGTGATTTTTGAGTGCCATCTTCATCAGCTATTATGGGGTAAGTGATTTCTTCATATTGTGAGTTAAATACATGATTTTTATATGGATTAAAGCATGAAAATTTGTAGAAATTTAGAATTTTGAAGAAACAAAATCTAAAAATTGGTATTTTTGGATTTTCACCACGAAATTGGACATGGAATTTGGAATGAATTATATATTTGAATTCGTGGGGCTATGAGTAATGTTTATCTTCAAAAACATTTCGGTAATCCGGGCACGTGGGCCCGAGGGTGATTTTTATCGACTTTTCGAGCGGAGTGAGAATTTTTTGTAAATTGAATTATAATGAGTATTAGAGAATATATTTATGGATTTGCAACTTTATTGACTAGTTTTGGAGCGATGGGCATTGGTTTGAGTTGGTGGAAAGGCTTTGGAGCCGGTGATGGAATTTCGGAGCGAGGTAAGTCTCCTTTCTAACCTTGTAAGAGGGAATTAACCCCATAGGTGAATCAAATTATTATATGCTTATATTTGTGGGGGCTACGTACGCATGGGGTGACGAGAATCCGTGCGTAGCTACTATTATGCTTATGTCCGGGTAGTCTAGGACCCATATCATGTTGTACTTGCGATGTTTGCGCCCTACTTATTAATGTAATTGTTTAAAACATTTAGAAACTCGATAAGGGAATTATAAAAAGGTTAAACTTTATTTACTTGACCGTTAAATAAGAATTTAAAATTCTTGAAATATTTTCCCCTTAATAAAGCTTGAATTGGTTGTTTAATGTGTTTTCTCTTTTGTGGAGCGGGCCGAATGCCTCGGTAGGACCCATATCGTATGTTTTCTCTTAAGTATAATAACGGTAGTTATTGTTAGCCCATAGTAAGTATCGGAGTCGACCCCTCATCACTACTTCTTCGAGGTTAGACGGGATACTTACTGGATACGCGTTGATTTGCGTACTCATACTATACCTGCTGCACATTTTTGTGCTGGTACATATATGTCTAGTGGCCTTGTGGGCATAGAGGCGCGGTTATTGCGGGGACTTAGGCGAGCAGCATTCTATACTACGATCCACAGCCAGCAGAGTCTCCTTCAGAGTCTTTATATTTTTCCTGTCCAATTTATATTTCGGACAAATGTTGTATTTTATTTTACTTCATAATTGATGCTCATGCACTCATGACACCGGATTTTGGGGTGATTATGGGTTGTTTGGTATTGAAATTATGAAAATATTTTTATTTACTCTATAAAGTCCATCTTTTATTATTAAATTGAAGGAAATCGTGATTTCAAATACTAAAATAAGTAATTAAGTTAATTAATTATTGTTATCTTGCCTGACAGCGGTGTTAGACACTATCACGACCTATAATGGATTTTGGGTCGTTTCACTTGGGGTGCAAACAAGGAAACATCTTCATCTTCAGCTTCTGTTTGTGATTGCATCACATCTTCATTCTCACTGTGTTCATCAATCAAAGTTCTCTTCTTCTTTGATGGCTTTTTTTTTATTTTTATGTTTCCCCTACTTCAGATGATTGTTTGCCCTTTGGAGGTTTTTCCTTTTTTAGTGGTTGGTTACACAAAACAAAGCAAGTTAGAGATGCGTCAGTGTAAAGTATTAGTTACTAAAGTGTTAATTACCTTTTTGCATCCTCTTGCATTGTGGTTTGGCTCTCTACAATTTTCACAAGTCATAACTCTACCCTTCCTTGACAAACTCCACTCACCTAGCCTCTTACTTGCCTCATCCTTTTGTCTAACCCTTTTAACCTTTGGCTTGTTGGCCAGCTTCACTAATTCTTGTGGTTCCATAGCTTGAGATGGTTCAATTTTCCAGAATTTCTCACCAGGAACTGGTTGTATCTTAGGCCTATAAGTTAGAATATAGGCCTCCTTGTTATACCACCAATGAATCTCTCTCAGAGGGTCTTCCTTCAAGTGTATTGATGCCCTTATTACATGAGGGCATGAGACTCCAAAAAGGTCCCATGCTCTACATGGTGCATCTTTTCGCCTGCAGATTCATAATATGCTTATCCCGTTGGTCTGACACTTCATAACCATCATCACCATAAGCTTCCACCTCACAATTTTGAGCTATTTTCATAAAATCACTATATAGTTGCAAACACTTAGGACTGTACTCATGTTTTCATAACCTCAACCCCTCTTCATTCTTTCTTAATCGATTCATTACCTTGATCCTTTTGTCCTCAAGCATATTAATTATGGGCTTGTACCTAGCTTCCACAATCCAAGAATTAAAAGATTCAGTGAAATTATTGTCCACTGATGGATTCTTGCAGAAAGTATCAAAATATGCCCTACACAAACTTTGTGGAGGATATTTTAACAAGGTTGTCACATCTGCTTCATCCAGATGCCACATATTCTTCAGATGGTCTTTGAATTCTTCATCATAGGTGGATCATGCACTCCACCAGTTTCCAGTCCTTTATACCTAATGGCCCAGTTTGCCTCAACATGTCTAGCAAAATATCTCTCCTTTGCATCTGGAAGGACTATTTTAATGGCCTCAAGTAATTCCTGCAAATAAGGACATAAATTAAAATAAAATCTGTACATCAAAACAATTAAAAGACAGAGAAAGAAAGATAATAATTGTACCTTCTGCATGTCTAATATGAAAGTGACTCCTTCACCCATATTCAACTCCAATGAATTATTCAAAAGCTTCATAAACCATGTCCAGCTTCTTTTGTCTCTTTGTCAACTACAACCCAAGCTATAGGATAGAATTGATTCATATTGTCTTGCCTAACAGCAAGCAATATTTTCCATTTAGCTTTTCCTTTCAAGAAAGTACCATCTAGTCCAATAAATGGTGTTAGTCCCTGCTTATATCCCAACTTCAATGCTTGGAAATAAATGTACATCCTAAGAAATTTTCTTTTTCCTTGAAGTAGTGCCTCTTTGGATAAATTTATGACAACATCAGTTCCAGGATTACTATCCCTTAAAGCGTAGCATATGCTTCCAGTTTGTTGTATTCATTAGTGAACCTCCCTTTAAGCTTCTCTGAGATAATTCTTTTAGCCCTTTTACACTTTTCATGACTAGCATTAAGCTGAAATAAAGCCTGCAAATCAACTCTCATCTCTTTCAGCTTATACTTAAGATTATCCTGCAACTTCCTCTTGAAGTAGGATAGTATGGTTAACACTATTGTTATCATAAGCTGGATTACATGTGTGCTCTAGATTTAATGTCTTCACCCTACAACTTTGACTACCTTTATCCTTGGATATTAGACAAACAAATGAGCATTCATCTTCACATTTGTACCTCACCCTAATATTTTCACTCTTCAAAAGCTCTAACTCCTTCTGGTTAACCAATGAATATAATTTGATGAACTTTCTAGCTTCTAGTATATCCTTGAAAGACATACCTTTATGTATCTCCTTGTACTCATTAAGTTGTTCAATAATTTCTTTTCTCTTTTCTGCCTGAAACATTTCTAACTCTTCAGAATCACATTCTACATGCTTATCCTCAGATTCATCATCAGAGTCACAACTACTACAATCAGTACCAACTAATACTACAGTTGCATATGACTCAATATGGTGAACAATGTTGGTGACAGAAACAGAAGCTCACATCCATCTACAACATATACATTTATGACTTTATACTCCTCACAAACCAAACTTAAAAGCTGTCTAATTCCAACATCTCCTTCAATTTCATAATATTTTCTAGATGGGCCAGCAATTATTAATTGTTGTACCCCAACATATCCTAATTTAGAAATATATTCATCTACTAAATCTTTAAAGGACAGGAGGTCATAGTCATAAGCTCTCCAATGGTGGACTAAATTCTTTGAATAGACAGGTTCATGCTCAGTGATCTACTCACCACTATAGTTGAAACAAATGTCCAAAAGAACCATCTTTAATCTACAAACATTCAAGACATAATATGTTTAGAAGTCATAAACTAACAAATTAAATAAATTTAAAAGTATAAAACAAATAGAGACAAAAGCCCCCTCCCCCCCCCCAATAAAAGAATTAAGGAACAGAAACATAGTGTAACATAGTAGTGGTCCCTCTTTAATAAAGAATGTATACCTTTACAATAAAATACTCAACTTCTATGGTCCAATGTACTATGTAACATGCATTAGAGATATAGGGACTGTAACGACCCGATCGGTCGTTATGAGATCTAGCGCGTCGTTCAGTGGTTTGAGGTCTTCAGTAGCTTCATTTCAGGTATTATGACTTGTATGTGTGGTCGAAACTGAATTTTGGGAAGCTCAGGATTAATTTGGAAAGAAAATTCTAATTTCGGAAGCTTTAAGTTGGAAAAATTGACTAAGGTTTGACTTTTGGGTAAAAGATATCGAAATCGAGATTTGAAGGTTCCAATAGGTTCGTATGATGATTTCAGACTTAGGCGTATGTTCGGGTTTAGTATCGGATCACCCGGGAGCATTTCTGTACTTATTATGGAAGGTTGACATTTTGAAGGTTTAAGAATTTCTTAAGTTTGGTTTGAAGTGGATTTTGATGTTATCGATATCAGTTTGTGATTTTGAGCCTTGGAATGGGTTTGTATTGTGATTCATGACTTATACGCAAAGCTTGATATCTTTCCGGAATGTTTTGGTATGGTTCGGACGCGTTCGTCGAAGTTTGAAAATTTGAAAGCTTAAAGAAGGATTTCGATCGTCGATCCATAGTTTGGATGTTGTTTGGTGTAATTTGAGGCCTTGAGCAAGTTTGCACCATGTTTGGTAATGGTTGGTATGATTGGACGAGGTCCCGGGGGCCTCAGGTGAGTTTCGGATTAGAATCGGATCGAAAGTTGAAGTTGAGAAATTCTAGTGTTGGCCGACTGCTGGTGCAATCGCACCTACGTGTTGAGGGACACAGGTGCGAGCCCGCAGGTACGGTGTTGGGGCCACCGAAGTGATAATTGGACTGAGCTGGGGTGGCCATAAATGCGAGGCTATTTCTGCATCTGCAAGCCCGTAGATGGGAAGGGTGCCCCGCAGAAGCGGAAAACGAGAGAGGCAGCTGGGTCACAGAAGCGGAGGGATATCCGCACGTGTAGAAGCGCATGAGCGTGTGGGGGACCGTAGAAGCGGTCGCGCATGAGAGAAAATAGGTCCACGCAAGTGGACTTTTCCAGGCTTGGAGGGAACCGCACCCGCGATGGACTTTTCCGCAGGTGCGGCTGGTGTTCCGCATGTGTGAAAAGTCATCTGGGTAGAGATGTTCTTTTAAAAGCGGGATTTGGCCTATTTTCTTTCATTTTTACTTGGTTGGGGCGATTTTGGAGAGCATCAAGGGGATATTTTCATCAACCAACACAATGTAAGTGATTCTCATCTATTACAAGTTAAATACATGGTTTGTATAAGGATTTAAACACGAAAATTAGTAGGAATTATGGGATTTTGGTAGAAAACCTAGAATTTGGTATTTTTGGATTTTGACCATGAAATTGGATGTGGAATTGAGAATAAATTAAATATTTGAGTTCGTAATGTTAATGGTTATCTTCAAAAAAATTCAAAATTCGGGCACGTGAGCCCGAGGGTTGATTTTATAGACGTCTCGAGCGGAGTTGGAAATTATTATGAATTGAATTATTATGAGCATTGGAGTATATTTTGATTGGTTTGCACCTTGTTTGACTAGTTTCAGATCGATGGGCTTTGGTTTGAGATGATAGAGAGACGCGAGAGCCATTTATGGAACTTCGGAGCGAGGTAAGTCTCCTGTCTAACCTTGTGAGGGGGAAACTATCCCCTAGGTGATATTTATTGTTATGTACAACTAGTTGTGGGTGCTACGTACGCACGAGGTATTGAGAGTCCGTACGTAGCTAAAGCATGTTTATGTCCGGATAGACTTAGGATCTTATCATGTAATATTTGAATTACTTGAACTCACTCTGCTGGCTTAATTAATTAAAGTTATAACTGAATTTGACTTAGAATAAATATATGTATAATAGGCCGAGCCCTAACACTTTGAGTTGTGGGAGAGTTATTTGAGAAGCGTAAAGATTATATTCATTATGTGCTCATGTACTGGATTCTAAACACGTGTCTCATAATTCGGTAACTTCCTTCATTTTTCTTGTGGAGCGGGCCGAACGTCTCGACAGTATATAGATGCATCTATGGTTCATGCCGCACGACCATCGTCAATGTACACATTATTCCGGATCTGGCCGAACGACCTCGGCAGAATCGTGCATTATACCGCTAGTAGCCCGAATATTCAAGAGCTAATCTTTCCACTGATTCCTGACAATTATATGGTATTCCTTATTTATTTGATAATGACGCTTGGCATTTTCTAAGTTGTTAAGGTAGAATACAAGATTTAGAAATTCTTGCTTTAAAAGAAGTAATTGGAAGATTATGTAACTTACAGATTTACTTCATTATTGTCGTATGCTTCATATCTGCTCATGTTTTATTGGACCTTTAGTAAGTGTCGATGTCGACCCCTCGTTACTACTTCTCCTGGGTTAGGCTAGATACTTACTGGGTACGCGTTGATTTACGTACTCATGTTGCACTAAATGTGCAGGATCTGACAGGTTCATTTGATGATCACTTTGGCGCGTAGGCGCACCTGTTGAGGAGACTTTATGTGAGCTGCATTCTAGGCTATGCATCGCAGTCCATCGAGTCTCCATTGTACTGCTTATTTTATTCTGTCTTACTACATTCGGGGCAGATGTTGTATTATTATTGTACTCCGTAGAAAATGCTCATGTACTTATGACACCAGGTTTTGGGGGTTCCTAAGGGTTGTTTGCCATTGTAGTTGTGTAGATATTATCATGTACCCTGTAAATTCTATTCCATACGATTTAATTAAGGAAGATTATAATTTCAAAATACTAAAATGAGTAATTAAGTTGAGCAATCACCGTTGGCTTGCCCGACGACTGTGTTAGGCGCCGTCACGACCTTTAGTGGATTTTGGATCATGATAGCTTGGTATTAGAGCGTTAGGTTCACTTAGGTCTCATGAGTCATGAGCAAGTCTAGTAGAGTCTTGCGGATCGGTACAGAGACGTCTGTACTTATCTTCAAGAGGCTACGGGGCTGTTAAGAGTACTTCCCTTCTTGATTTCCTCATCGTGCGGTTTGATTCCATTGAGGCTTGTGCCTTTATTTCCTTCCTACTTGATCTTACGCGATGTAGGGCGCTTGTTGTCAATTGGGTGTCGAGTAGTTATATTGGTACTGCAGACGTGGTGCAGGATGTTCTTCCCTGTGTGTTCGGATATGCCATTATCGTCGCCTTGCGAAAGGATGTTCAGTCAACAACTCAGTAGCTGTATTTTCGATAGTTTTGAGGCTATGCACAGATTGTTGTGATGTTCATGCGTCGTTATCACGTAGTATTGATGTAATAGTAGAGTGCTTATTTATGGATCACGGCAGTGAATGGCTCGAAAAGTGGGTTTCTCAGTGCATGATTTAGAGGTTCAACATTTAATTCCAGCAAAGGAAAGACAATCAGACTATGTATGTTCGAGGTTTGGTTGATGGAGTAACGAGACTTGGTATTTTCGAGCATGGTGGAATTTTCATGGTGATGCGGTGACGTCGTCCTTGTTTGAATGCATTAAGGATTCACCGGTGTTATGGTCTTTTTTATTTTTGCCTTCAGGAAGGGTGTTGTGAAATGGTTCCTAAGATGCGGTTGTCAGAGATAGCGGTGTCTAGCGGTTCCGAATCGAATTGGTGATTCTAGTGTTGGTGGCTCGAGAAAGATGATCTTCCAGGAAGTTTAGAGTAGGTAGCAATTTATTAGTTCAGGTGCTACAGGTATGGATATGATTTGAGGCAACAGTAGGGCAGCAAAGTATGAGGGAGGACATGTCGGGAAGTGTTTCGCGGTGGTTGAAGTATTAGCAGGTCAAGTATGAAAAGCAGAGGTTGAGAAGTTGCTTAAAGGAGATGGTTTGACCGAAGTAGGAGTGGCAGAGTAGTGTATAGATTCTGTGGTAGGATAGCCACGTGCTTTGAGAGAGTTTAGAGCGATTTTTGGGAATCGTGATGGAAGGTGGTTTGGTCTACGGATTTTATTTGGGATGGTGGTTACTGTACTGAGGAAGATTGAATACGGAAGAAACGAGTCTCTTACATCATATTCAACTTCTGCCTTAGGAAACATACCACTAGAATATTATGGTCTCCCCCCCAAACCCAACAGAAAGACTATAACAAAAAGAAAACAGAAAACCCTAACTAAAAGCGCAATATTTAAGGACCACCAACAGAAATCACATGCATGAGAAGACAAGGCATAAAATCAACAAAATCAACAACTAAAACCAAATATAACAACAAAATAAAGCCACAATCCCATAATAACAAAAAACCCTAGACAATGACCAGATTTTTTAAGCCAGTCTAGTACGATATAGTACCCGAAATAGAGATAAAGAACATTTAAGAACTAATTTAAGGATGTAAATCATACCTTTGTAAGATTATAGCCTTCAATCGCGATGATTTTTACTGAAGCTAGAGAGAGAAGTAGGTCGAGCAGCCTCTCATTTTTTTGTTTATCTTTTCTCTTTCTAAAATGAGTTTGGGGGAAGGTTGTATTAGTTTATCGGGTGTTTTAATTTAAAGTGGGGGGATCCAACGGGTTATGGGTCGGGGCGGGTTAGTCCACTAGTGGAGTGAGTTTTTAAGTCCAAAGATGCCACGTGTCCCATTCCGTCAAAAAGGGGACAAGTGTGGAACTTTGCCTAACGGTATGGATTTTATTAGCCAGAAAGTATAATGGGGGACTAGCTTATACAATAAACCAAAGTAGAGGGACACAAATGACCCTTTTCCGAACAAAGAATAAACCACCAGATATTCTTAGAAAGAAAAATAGATAAAGAAAAGAAAAAAATGGTAAAGCAAGTATTTCTCAACTAATTTCTTACTATGTATAAGAAAAAGAAATAGATAGAGGAAAAGGTTAAAGCAGAGAACAAAGCACTAGATATTCTTAGGAAGAAAAAAAGAAAGAGGAAAAAAAATGGCAAGACAAGTATTCCGCTGTTGAATTATTACTATGTGTAAGAAAAAGAAATAGATAGAGGAGGAGGTTAAAACAAATAACAAACCACTAGATATTCTTAGAAAGCAAAATAGAAAGAGGAAAGAAAGACGGTAAGACAAATATTCCTCTGCTGAATTATTACTATGTATAAGAAAAAGATATAGATAGAGGAAAAGGTTAAAACAAAAAATAAACTACTAGATATTCTTAGGAAGAAACATAGACAGAAAAAAAGGTAAAACAAGTACTCCTATGCTGAATTCCTACTATGTATAAGAAAAAGAAATCGATAGAGGAAGAAATGTTAAAATAGAGAATAAACAACTACATATTTTTAGGAAAACAAATAGACGGAGAACATAAAAATAGTAAAAGTTTCCTCTAGTAAGTTTTTACTATATATAAGAAAACTAAATAGATAGAGGAAGAGAGGTTAAATTTAAGAATAAATGTAACGATCCGACCAGTCGTTTTGAGCTCTAGCGCGTCGTTCGGCGGTTTGAGGCCTTGAGTAGTTTCACTTTAGGTATTATGACTTGCACGTATGGTCGGAATTGAATTTCAGGAAGTTCAGAGTTAGTTTGGGAAGAAAATTCTAAATTGCGGAAGCTTTAACTTGGAAGAATTGACTAAGGTTTTATTTTTTAAGTAAACGACTTCGGAATCGGTATTGGAAGGTCCCAATAGGTTCGTATGATGATTTTAGACTTGGGCGTATGTTCGGATCGGATTTTGGATGACCCGAGAGCGTTTCGGCACCTATTGTGGAAGGTTGGAGTTTTGGAAAAATTTCATAAATTTGGGTTGAAATGCATTTCAATGTTACTAATGTCCGTTTGGGATTCCGAGGATGGGAATAGCTCCGTATGGTGATTCTGGTATTAGGAGCGCATCCGGATCTGGATTTGGAGGTCCGTAGGTCATTTCGGGGTCATTTGGCGAAAATTGGAAATTTGGATAATTTTTGAGAAGTTTGACCGGGAGTGGACTTTTTGATATCGGGGTCGGAATCCGATTCCGGAAATGGGAGTAGGTCCGTAATGTCAATTATGACTCGTGTCCAAAATCTGAGGTCAATCGGACGTGATTTGATAAGTTTCGGCATCGATTGTAGAAGTTTGAAGTTTCAAAGTTTATTAAGTTTGAATTGGAGGGTGATTCGTAGTTCCGATATTGTTTGGCTTGATTAGAGGCCTCGACTAAGTTCGTAATGTATTTTGGGATGTGTTGGTATATCTAGTTGAGGTCCCGAAGGCCTCGGGTAGATTCTGAATGATTGACGGATCAAGTTTAGACTTGGAAGAAGTGTTGGAGCAGCTACCTTCTGGTGTAACCGCACCTGCGAGGTTTTGGCCGCAGGTGCGGAGCTGCAAAAGTGGCCAAAAGGGCGCAGATGCGATTTTTGTTGGGCAGTGATGAGACCGCAAATGCGGTCATCTCGCCACAGAAGCGAGACCGCATCTGCGGAAGGGAAGGCGCAGAAGCGGAAGTAGGCAGCTGGGGGCATCTCTACAGAAGCGGAATATTTGCCGCACCTACGGAACCGCAGAAGCGGTCAAGTGACCGCAGGTGTGAGAAGTCGTTGGGCAGAAGGGTTCTTTAAGAACGAGTATTTCGCCCATTCTCTTCCATTCTCTCTTGGTTGGGCGATTTTTGGAGAGCTTCAAGTGGGGGTTTTTCATCATCTATTCCAAGGTAAGTTATTCCCATCCATTACAAGATAAATACATGGTTTTTATATAGATTCAAATACGAAAATTTGTAGAAATTTGAGATTTTGGTAGAAAACTTAGAAATTGGTATTTTTGGATTTTGACCACGAATTTGGACATTGAATTGAGGATAAATCATATATTTGAGTTCGTAATATTATGGGTAATGTTTATCTTCAAATATTTTCGGAATCCGGGCATGTGGGCCCGAGGGTTGCTTTATCGGCTTTTCGAGCGAAGTTGAGAATTTGTCTAAATTGATTTGTTATGAGTATTAGAATATATTTTTATTGGTTTACATATTGTTTGACTAGTTTTTGAGCGACGAGCATAGGTTTGAGGTGTTATAGGGCTTTGGAGCCGGTTATAGAACTTCGGAGCGAAGTAAGTCTCCTGTTTAACCCTGTGAGGGGGAAATCACCCCTAGGTGATATTTATTGTTATGTGCAACTAGTTGTGGGCGCTACGTACGTACGAGGTGATGAGAGTCCGTACGTAGCTAAAGCATGTCTATGTCCGGGTAGACTTAGGAGCTTATCCTGTAATAATTGAATTATTTGAACTTGTTCTGCTTGCTTATTTAATTAAAGTTATAACTAAAATTGATTTAGAAATAAAAGTATCAGGTCAAGCTTTAATACTCTGAGTTTTTGCTAAGGTATTCGATAAATGTAAAGAGATGTACTTATTATTGTGCTCATGTACTTTATTGTAAGCGCGTATCTTGTGATTCGGAAAACTTCCTTCCTTTCTTGTGGAGCGGGCCGAACGCTTCAGCAGTATCTCTCGGAATGGGATAAATTGCTTCCTTTCTTGTGGAGCGGGCCGAACGCCTCGGCAGCATATAGAGGTGCATCTCTGGTTCGTGTCGTTCGACTCTCATCAGTGTACACACTACTCCGGATCGGGCCGAACGACCTCGGCAGAATTGTGTGTTATACCGCTAGTAGTCCGAATATTCACGAGATAAACTTTTCACTGACGCCCGGTATTTTATGGTATTTCTTATCTAATTGGTATTGACACTTGGCATTTATTCAGAGATATTGAGGTAGGATACATGATCGATAAAATTTTGATAAAAAGGAAATAATTGGAACATTATGAAACTCCAGATTTCTCCCCTATTGTTGTGTACTTTACAATTGTATGGATTATCGTATTATTTATTTAACTGGACCTCTAGTAAGTGTCGATGTCGATCCCTCGTCACTACTCCTCCGGGGTTAGGCTAGATACTTAATGGGTACGCATTGATTTACGTACTCATACTACACTTGCTGCACATTTTGTTCAGGTGCATATATACCCGGTGGTCTTTTGGGCGCAGAGGCGCGGATGTTGCGGGGAATTACCGTGAGCTGCATTTCATGTTAAGATCTGCAGCCTGCAGAGTCTCCATAAGAGTTATTTATGTTTCTCCTGTCCAATTTGTATTCCAGATAGATGTTGTATTTTATTATATTTCCTAATTGAAGCTCATGCACTTGTGACACCGGGTTTTGGGGTGATTATGGGTTGTTTGGTATTGAAATGGAGAAAATATTTTTATTTACTCTGTAAAGTCCATCTTTTATTATTCAATTGAAGGAAATCATGAATTTCAAATATTAAAATGAGCAATTAAGTTAAATAATTATGGTTGGCTTACTTGACAGCGGTGTTAGGCGTCATCACGACCTATAATGAATTTTGGGTCGTGAAAATAAACCACTAAATATTCTTAGAAAGAAGAATTGACAGAGGAAAGAGCTTACCTTGAAGAAGTAACCTGTTTTCTCATTGTTGACTCCTTTATTTGGAGCCAAAGATTTGACGTTCTCCATTTTGACATAAATTTAAAGCTAGAACTTTTAAGATTTCATCTTGCAAACAAAAGAATTGACTTGACCTGATTGATGGATGTTACAATAAAAGTAATGATGTGACTATAGGGTTTATGTCACGACCCCAATTCACCCTCCTTAAGATGTCGTGACTGCACCTAGTCTCTAAGACTAGGTAAGCCTAATAAATTTGCGGAATAACATAATAATAAACTGAACTCCAATCTCAACACATGAAATAAATATAAAACTGCAAATCAATAATTACAACTCCCAAAACCCGGTGAAAACAAGTCAAAAGCTTCTAAGAGCAAATACTAAGTGTCTCTATGCATCAGAGTCTAAAGAGAATAAGGAAAACAACATAGTAAGGATAGAGGGGGACTCCGAGGTCTGCGGACGCTGGCAGATTTACCTTGAAGTCTCCACGTGCGATCCAACTCACTCGTATCTAGTCTGGTGGAAAGAACTTGGATCTGCACAAAAAGATGTGCAAAGTGTAGTATGAGTACGCCACAACGATACCCAGTAAGTGCCAAGCCTAACCTCGGTAGAGTAGTGACGAGGTCAGGTCAGGGCCCTACTAGTTTAAAAGAAAAGTAAGGCAGAAGATATAATAATATTTTGAAATGACTGCTAATTTAAAACAAGAATTTTCAGAAATTAACAGATCATCAATTAGAGGTAACAACAGGGGCACTCCCGAGGTACCGCCTCGTAGTCCCAAATGTAAATATGCACGACAGGGGAGATCTCCCGAGGTACCGCCTCATAGTCCCAAAGTAAATATGCAGTACAGGGGGATATCTCGAGTAAACGCCTTGTAGTCCCAAAATAAATATGCAGTACAGGGGGATCTCCTGAGTAAATACCTCGTAGTCCCAAAGTAAATATGCAGTACATGGGGATCTCTCGAGAAAACGGCTCGTAGTCCCAAAGTAAATATGCAGTACAGGGGGATCTCCCGAGTAAACGCCTCGTAGTCCCAAAGAAAATATGCAGTACATGGGGATCTCCAGAGGAACCGCCTCATAATCTCAAAGTAAATATGCAGCTGATAATCGAAGGAATAATGAATTTACAGCAAGAGATCTTACAGTTAAAGATTTAATTCAAATCAAGGGAAGCAGGTAATTCAACTAAGCATGTTGTACAAATTGCAAGTAAGATTTAAGACTCATAGACATGCGATACTAGGCTAAACATGATCACTAAATATGCTAAGGCAACTCAATTAAGGAATTTAAAAGAAGACAACTCAGCAAGAACCGAAATTTCCACAATTAGCCCGTGTCTGCACTCGTCACCTCGCATACACGGTGCTCACATATCACAAAGTGTTACAACAGTACCAAATCCTAAGGGGATTTCCCCCACACAAAGTTAGACAAGTCACTTACCTTAAATCTCGCTTAATCAATCGATAAGGATGCCTTTCCCTCGATTTTCCGACTCTGAATGGCCCAAATCTAGCCAAAATCAACTATATATCATGAATACAACTACAAGAAGTTAATTTAAATACTGAAAATATGACTTAAGCAAAGAATCAAAAAATTACCCCAAAAGGTCGACCCGGGCCCACATCTCGGAATCGGGTAAAACTCACAAAATATGAATACCCATTCGATATCGAGTCCACCCATATCAAAATTACCAATATCCGACACCAAGTCGCCACTCACAACAACAACAACAATAACAACAACAACAACTCAGTATAATCCCACTAGTGGGGTCTGGGGAGGGTAGTGTGTACGCAGACCTTACTCCTACCCTGGGGTAGAGAGGCTGTTTCCGATAGACCCTCATCTTCCCTCCCTCTAAGAACTCCCCACCTTACTCTTGGGGTGACTCAAACTCACAACCTCTTGGTTGGAAGTGGAGGGTGCTTACCACTAAAGCAACCCACTCTTGTCAACCCAAGTCGCACTCAAATCCCCAAATTAAAATCTCTAAATCCCTTGCCTCAAACTCCCACATTCCACCTTAAACACACACAATCTAGGTGGAAAAATAAATGAGGAAACAAGATTATTGATAAAAAAATGTACAAGAGACTTATCTCAAGAAATCACGAAAATGCTCTCAAAAATCACCAAGACCCGAGCTCAAAATGAGCAAAAATTATGAACCCTTGCATTTAAGTGTTCTGCCCAGGCTTTTCACTTCTGCGGAAACTTAATCGCATCTGCAGTCTCACAGATGCGAGGTCCTCCCCACTTCTGTGGCTTATATCACTTCTGTGAACAAGAGGTCTGCTTCTGCGGTCGCTTCTTCGCTTTTGCAACCTTGGCTGCCCTTCCTTCACTCCGCATCTGTGAAGCCTAGCTCGCACCTGAAGGCCCGCAGATGCAGAAATCCTCACGCACCTATGACATAGCCCCGGGCCAAACCCCAAACCACTTTTGCGCCTTGCCAACCGCACTTGCGGTTGCGCACCTACGACAATAGTTCTGTAAGTGTGATTGCACCAGAAGGCAGAAAATCCCACCTTTATTCTTAAGTCCAAATTTGATCCGTTAACCATCTGAAACTCACCCGAGGCTCCAGGGACCTCAACCAAACATACCAAAAAGTTCTAAAATATTATACGGACTTAGTCGAGCTTTTAAATCACATCAAACAATGCTAAAAATACAATTTGCGCATCGATACAAGCCTAATGAACTTTAAAACTTCAAACTTCTACACCCGACGTCGAAACTTATCAAATCAAGTCCGATTCACATCAAATTTTGCACACAAATCATAATTGACATTATGGACCTACTCCAACTTCCGGAATCAGAATCTAACCCCGATATCAAAAAGTCCACTCTCAGTCAAACCTTCCAAAATTCATCAAATTTTCAACTTTCGCCAACTGACGCTAAAATGACCTACAGACTTCCAATTCAATATCCGAACATGCTCCTAAGACCAAAATCGCCCAACAGAACTATTGGAACCGACAAAACTCCATTCCGGAGTCGTCTTCATACAATTCAAACTACGGTCAAATCCTACGACTTAGACTCCCTTCTTAGGGACTAAGTATCTCATTTCACTTCGAAACCAAAGATAGATCCTCCCGACAAGTTACATAACCACAAAATAAAGTAGAGGAAGTAATAAATTGGGATTCAGGGCTTCTACTCTCAAAACGACCGGCCGGGTCGTTATAGTATATTTTATACGTAGTGTGTGGGTTGTTTGGGGCTAAGGGCTTTTTTTATATTTAGCACGAAAAGGGTAGTATGATGTGGTATATCATGTCCTCACGCATTCATCACTGATTTTCCCCATCTTTAATCGGACAATTCCATTCTCTTCGTCGATTCCTTTCCTTTGCTGTTGTCAGCTGGTTGTGAGGGTTAGTTATTTACTTTATACTACACTTTATTTATTTGTCATTTGTTATTTGTTGTGTATCTCTATATTAAAGTTCTTTTGGTTTTCAGATTCAGGGTCTTTATTTTTTTTAATACTTCATTTATTCGCTATACTTCTCACGGAAATACCTTTTCTATTTTATTTTTATTTCTTGGATTGGGTCAATTTTTGTAAAGAAGATTCAGGATTTGTTAAATGCCTCCAAAAATGCATCTTTAACTACATTATTTAACACCATCATTGAAAAACAAAAAGGGCCAGTATACAATTTATCATAACTTGATAATGATAACCAAAATTATTTATGTGTTATTCAACTTCAATGCATTACCAGCAAGTCTAACAAAAGAGCAATAATACTATTACAACTATGAAAATAGCTAAGATAGTGCTCATTGAAAACTATAATTACAAATAACTAGACCTCATTCGCCTGTACGAAATGTCCTTTAATCTCTTTCACCAAAGGAACACAACTACCAAAGATTTCAGCAGATTCTACAAACTTTTCATCGACCAAGTTCGCACCAACATTCCCAGACTCAACCTATGCAAAGGTCACATTTGTTAGAACAAAAATTAGTTGTTAAAAAACTAAAGTATTAAATTATAGGAGTAAACTAATTGTTGTTACAATCTTCCAGCCTCCATTGAAGATATATTCTTCAGGAACAAGCCTTTCTTTCATCATGTAAAGTTGTAAAAGCAGTGCCTGAACCGGAAATCAACCTAACAAACCCATCACGGGAACAAAGCTTGCACTGTATTTACATAAGTGCAGAGAAAAAAAAATTATGTTAATAGTAAACAACTTTAAAATGATGAATAACTTATTTCTATTTTTTACCTTCAACTTGAGGTTAAAAATCTTCTCCTTATACCTACTCACTGTCTCATTCAAATAAGCACATTGCTCTCCTATTATATCCCCACAATTTTCACACCTCATCTAAAAGTAGATTTGCATATAAAAGAAAATAGGATAAGACAAAGTAATCTCTGCTGAATTCTAACTATGTATAAGAAAAAGAAAAACATAGAGAAAGAGACTAAAACAGGGAATAAACCACTAGATATTCTTAGGAAGAAAAATAGACAGAGAAAAGAAACAATCGTAAGACAAGTATTCCTCTGTTGAATTCTTACTATATATAAGAAAAAGAAAGAGATAGAGCAAGAGGTTAAAGCAGAGAGCAAACCACTAGATATTCTTAGGAAGAAAAATAGAAAGGGGAAAGAAGAAAAAAATGATAAGACAAGTATTCTTCTTTTGAATTCTTACTATGTATAAGAAAAAGTAAAATAGAAAGAGGAAAGAAAAAATGGTAGGACAAGTATTCCTCTGTTGAATTTTTACTATGTATAAGAAAAAGAAATAGATAGAGGAAGAGGATAAAACAGAGAATAAACTACTAGATATTCTTAAGAAGAAAAATAGAACAAGGAAAGAAAAATGATAAGACACGTCTGTTGAATTCTTACTATATATAAGAAAAAGAAATCGATAGAGGAAAAAAGGTTAAAATAGAGAATAAACCACTAAATATTCTTAGAAGAAAAATAAATAGAGGAAAGAAAAAAAGGTAAGACAAGTTTTCTTCAAGTGAATATTTACTATGTATAAGAAAAAGAAATAGAGAGAGAGGAAAAGAGGTTAAAATAGAGAATAAAGCACTAAATATTAGTAGGAAGAAAACTATACAGAGGAAAGAGTTTACCTTGAAGAAGTAACCCATTTTCTCATTGTCGACTCCTTTGTTTGGAGCCAAAGATTTGACGTTCTCCATTTTGGTAGAAATTTCAAGCTGGAACTTCTAAGATTTCATCTTGCAGACAAAAGAGTTGATTTGAGCTGATTGATGGATGTTACAATGAAAGTAATGCTGTGACTATAGGGTACATTATGTACGTAGTGTGTTGGTTGGTTCGGGCTAAGGGCTTTTTGACATTTGGCATAAAAAAGGTCGTATGGTGTGGTATATCATGTCCTGACGCATTCATCATCATTTTCCCCTATCTTTAATAGGCTTATTCCATTCTCTTCGTTGATCCCTTTCCTTTATTGTTGTCAGCTGGTTGTGCGGGTTTGTTCTTTATTTTAAACTACACTTTATTTATTTATTATTTGTTGTCTATATCTATATTAAAGTTCTTTTGTTTTTCAGATTCATGTTTTTATTTTTTTTAATACTTCATTTATTCGCTATACTTCTTGCGAAAATGACTTTTTCATTTTGTTCTATTTCTTGTTCGGGTCAATTTCTGCAAAGAAGATTCATGATTTGTTAAAAGCCTCCAAAAATGTATTTTTGACTAAATTATTTAACACCGTCATTGAAAAACAAAAAGGGTCGGTATACAATTTATCAGAATAGAAAATGATAACCAAAATTATTTATGTGTTGTTCAACTTCAACATATTACGAGCAAGTCTAACAAAACAACAATAATACAATTACCACTATGAAAATATCTAAGTTAGTGCTCATTAAAAATTAAAATTAAAATTACAAATAACTAGACCTACTTCGGCTGCTCGAACAGTCATTCAATGACTTTCACCAAAGGAACTCAACTACCAATGACTTCAGCAAATCTCACAAACTTTCCATTGACCAAGTTCGCATCAATCCTCCCACTCTCAACCTATGCAAAGGTCACAGTTGTTAGAACAAAAATTAGTTGTAAAAAAATTAAAGTATTGAATTATAGGAGTAAACTAATTATTGTTTCAATTTTCCAATCTCCATTGAAGATATATTCTTCAGGAACAAGCCTTTCTTTCAGCATGTAAAGCTATAAAAGCAGTACCAAAATCGGGAATCAACCTCATAAACCCATCACGAGAACAAAGCTTTCACTACATTTACATATGTGCAGAGAAAAATATTATGTTAATGGTAAACAACTTTAAAATGATGAATAACTTATTTCTCTTTCTTACCTTCAACTTGAGGTTAAAAATCTTTCTGTTATACTTGACTGTCTCATTCAAATAAGCACACTGCTCTCTTGTTATCACCCTACAATTTTCACACTCATCTAAAAGCAGATTAGCATACAAAAGAAAATACGGTAAGACAAAGTAATCTCTACTGAATTCTTACTACGTATAAGAAAAAAGAAAAAGATAAAGAAAGAAGCTAAAACGGAGAATAAACCACTAGATATTCTCATGAAGAAAAATAGAAAGAGAAAAGAAAAAATGGTAAGACAAGTATTCCTCTGCTGAATTCTTACTATGTATAAGAAAAAGAAAGAGATAGAGGAAGAGGTTATAGTAGAGAATAAATCACTAGATATTCTTAGAAAGAAAAAGAGAAAGAGAAAAGAAAAAATAGTAAAACAAGTATTTCTCTGTTGAATTGTTACTATGTATAAGAAAAGGGAATAGATAGAGGAAGAGGTTAAAATAGAGAATAAACCATTAGATATTCTTAGGAAGAAAAATAGAAACAGGAAAGAAAAAGTGGTAAGACAAGTAATGCTCTATTAAATTCTTACTATGTATACGAAAAAGAAATTGATAGAGGAAGAGGTTAAAAAAGAGAATAAATCGCTATATATTTTTAGGAAGAAAAATAGACAGAGAAAAGAAAAAATGGTAAAACAATTATTCCTCTGCTGAATTCTTACTACAACAACAATAACGACCTAGTGAAATTCTACTAGTGGGGTCTATGGAGGATAGTATGTACGCAGACCTTACCCCTACCCCGAGGGGTAGAGAGGCTGTTTTCGAAAGATCCTCGGCTCAAGAATATTAAAAGAGGTAATATATCAGTACCATCAATAAACTATAAAATAAAATAATAGCATCATAAGAACCATAAAATAGATGAAAAATATAACAATAACCAGTAGATAAAGCCCGGGAGTAAGAGGAACGAAAGAGTAGTCAAAACTCAATACTAACCACTAGCAGTGTAAGACTAAATCCTAACAGACTAGCCGCACTCTGGTGCGCCGTAGAAATATTCACAACTACCTCCTAACCTACAACCTTAATGCTCGACCTCCACAACTTCCTGTACAAGGCCATGTCTGTATAGGTCAAAATCTGCCTCAGTGGGATTTAGCATGGAGCGATATCGTGGAAAGAGATATGGTCGAGGTCGACTAGTAGATAACGGGGCTCGTAGCCGAGCAGTCAATAACTATCGAGGTCGAGTATCAAGGGCAGTGCTAATGGCTAGTTTTTGTAATAGGATATTCAACAGAATATTCCATTGAATATTCTTGGTGTCTGTACTTTTAGGGTTGACTAGGGTATTTCCCATATAAATAGAAAAAGAGATAGGGGGAAAAGGGAATATAACATTCTCTAATAAGAACACTTTTTGAGAAGAAGACTTTCTCTCTAGAAAAGATACAAACACTACCTTTCTGAGAAGATTCGATTATCTATTATTCTACGCTTTTCCATCAGATCCGAGAATAATTCCAATATTATAACATTTGCCTATCACTCATCACCGTCAGAAGGAGGAATCATCCACCCCATTTAATATTGGATGAATCATTCTCCTTATTTACGTTAATGCCATTTATTATTATTTATTGCTTGAAATTCTTCTATTATTAATGATCTTGAAATATTGAATGTACACAATATTTAATCCTCCACCAACACTGTCCGATTTTATTTGAGTTGACTAGTTATAAATCTGGGGATATTATTATTAACTAGGTTTAATCCCTTTTTATATAAAATTAATTAGTCTAATCAAAGGTGTCACGACCCTAAACTCAAACCGGTCGTGATGACGCCTATCGATGGTACTAGGCTAACCGACTCCCACAACACTACAATAATTCATTCATATATATGCCAAAAGGCGTCTTGTATAGCAGAATTTCATAAAAGAAACAAGGGTTGAACTCAAAAATATAAATGCGGAATGAAAAGCCCCAAATATCGGGGTGTGACTGAGTCATGAGCAACTACTAAAAACTGGTCCGACAACAATAAGACTAACATAGTCTGGGAAAACTCCAAAATACAACTAAGGGGGAGATAAAGAAGGAGAAAACAGGGCTGCGATCGCCAGGCAGCTACCTTGCTAATTCCAATGATCAGCTATAGGAATATCAGTAGCCGCTACCGTGACCAAGAATGCCTGGATCTGCACACAAGGTGCAGGGGGTAACGTGAGTATACCAACTCAGTAAGTAACAGAAATAAATAAAGGCTGAGAAGTAGTGACGAGCTAAATGCAATTACCGTTCTTATCACAAAATTTTAGTAAAGTGCGGCATGCTTTGTAACCAGAGTTTAAGTCAAATTAGCTTGTTTAAATCAAGTTCAAGTAAATCAATTAGAAATATCTTTCAATAGTTATCAAACAAGGACTCAAAGCAACTATGAGCATGGATGATGAAATCATGTACTGCCCCTCGGGCTAACATCCCTCAGTCCTCCCAATCACTCCAATCTCACAATCACTCATGCCTCACCATCACTCATGCCTCACAATCGCTCAGCACTCGGCACTCGCACTCAGTACATACTTGCGCTCACTGGGGGTGTTCAGACTCCGGAGGGGCTCCTACAGCCCAAGCGCTATAATCTGCACGGACAACTCACGTGCTGCACGGACAAACCACGTGCTATAATATCATATCATAATCCACACGGACAACTCACGTGCTGAGGCACTATACCTCACAAACAGGTCCTCGGCCTCACTCAATCATAAACCTCTCCAGTCTCTCGGGCTCTCAGAAATCAATGAAATCAGCCCAAACAACATTAACATGATGCAACAAATAGAATAACAGAGACTAAGCTAGGATGTAAGAATGCATGAACATGACTGAGTATGGGATATCAACTAAAACAGTGAGAGGACAGCAAGAAACGACCTCTATGGGTCCAAACAATATTGGCATAAGGCCTAGACATGGTATCTAGCATGATTTACAGTAAATCTTTCTAAAGTACATAAAGAGCATATAGCTACAACAGGTTGTTCAACTTTACAGTTGCTACGGGATGGACCAAATCACCAATCCCCAATGGTGCACGCCCACACGCCCGTCACCTAGCATGTGCGTCACCTCCAAATAGTCATATGACACACAAATCCGGGGTTTCATACCCTCAGGACTAGATTTACAACCGTTACTTACCTCAATCCGAGAAAATCTCTACTCTGCAATGCCCTTGCCTCTCGAATCGGCCTCCGAGCATCCTGAATCTAGCCAAAAGCAATACAATACGATCAATATAAGCTAAAGGAATCAATTCCACAAGAAAAATACCAAATTATAGCCAAAATCTAAAATCGGCCCAAACCCGGCCTCCGGGCCCAGTCTCGAAATCCGACAAAAGTCACAAAACCCGAAAGTCCATTTACTCACGAGTCTATTCATACCCAATTTACCAAAATCCGACAACAAAATCCCCTTCAAAACCTCAAAATTCCATCTCAAGAACTCTTCCACTTTTTTCCCAATTTTCACCCCAAATCACAATTTAGATGATAAAAATAAGATATAATCATGCAATTTAACCAAAATCAAGTGAGAAACACTTATCCCAATCAACTGCCTTCAAAAATTCCCTAAATCCGTGGTCTCTAGCTCAAAATATGAAAAATGGGTTCAGACCCTCGATTTTGAAATTTAACACTGCTACCCAGATTTCCTTCTTCACGAACGCGACCGTCCTCTCGCGTTCGCGTAGACCAACTTAGACTGCCTCTCCACTTTACTCTTTGTGAACGCGAAAACTGCTGTGCGAATGCGATGCCTTACCAGCTCAACCTTCGTGAACGTGACCCTACCTCCGAACGTGTAGACCAAGGACCTGGGGTCCCCAACAGCCTTCGTGATGCACACACTGCCCTAGCCTTCGCGAATGTGTAGAACAAAATTTCACCATCTCAGAAACACTCTTCGCGAACGCGAGCCGCCTCTCGTGAACGCGTAAGAGGAAACCAGCTACAACAAAAATCCAGCAGATCAGCTATCTCTCAAAGGCCATAATCGGTCTGATAACCATCCGAAACTCACCCGAGACCCTCGGGACCTCAACCAAACATACCAACACGTCCCATAACATCATACGAACTTAGTCGAACCTTCGAATCACTCAAAACAACATCAAAACACCAAATTATCCTCGAATTTAAGCCTAAGAACTTCTAAACTTCCGAATTCCACCAACGATGCCGAAACCTACCAAATCACGTTCGAATGACCTCAAATTTTTCACACAAGTCTAAAATGACACCACGAACCTACTCTAACTTCCGAAAATCAAATCCGACCCCGATATCAAAATTTCTACTGCCGGCCAAATTCGCCAAAATTCTAACCTTCGCCAATTCAAGCCAAATTCCACTACAGACCTCCAAATCACATTCCGGACGCATTCCAAAGTCCAAAATCACCTAAAAGAGCTAACAGAACCATCAAAATTCAAATTCGAGATCGTTTACACATAAGTAGACATCCGGTTGACCTTTCTAACTTAAGCTTCTACTTTAGAGACTAAGTGTCTCAATTCACTCTGAAACCACTCCGAACCCGAACCAACTAATCCGACGTATCATAATATAGCTAAAAAGCATAAAAAGAAGCAGAAATGGGGGAAACGAGGGTTATAAATCTCGAAACAACCGGCCGGGTCGTTACATCCTCCATCTCTTAAACAATCGTTCATTCTCGAAAGGGTCTAGAAACATACCTGGAGTCTCAAATAGGTGTGGATATCTACCCCGCATATCCCGCTCGGTCTCCCAAATGGCCTCCTCCACAGGCTGACCTCTCCACTGCACCTTCACTGAAGCTATATCCTTTGACCTCAACTTCCGAATCTGCCGATCCAAAATGGCAACTGGCTCCACATCATAAGTCATATCACCCTTCAATTGAACCGTGCTAAAGTTCAAAACATGGGACGGATCACCAACATACTTCCGGAGCATGGAAACATGAAACACTGGATGCACACTCGACAAGCTAGGTGGCAAGGCAAGCTTGTAATCCACCTCCCTTATCCTCTGAAGCATCTCAAAAGGCCCAATAAACTGGGGACTCAACTTGCCCTTCTTCCCAAACCTTATAACACCCTTCATGGGTGATACCTTCAGCAAAACCTTCTCCCCAACCATAAAAGACACATCACGGACCTTCCTGTCTGCGTAGCTCTTCTGCCTAGACTGCATCGTGCAAAGCCACTCCTGAATCAATTTCACCTTATCTAATGCATCCTGGACCAAATCTGTACCCAAGAGCCTAGCCTCACCCGGCTCAACCCATCCCACTGGAGATCTACACCTCCTCCCATATAAAGCCCCGTACGGAGCCATCTGAATACTCGACTGGTAACTGTTGTTATATGCAAGAACTGGTCCCATGAACCCCCAAAGTCAATGATACAAGCGCGCAACATGTCCTCCAATATTTGAATAGTGCGCTCGGACTGCCCGTCTGTCTAAGAGTGTAAAGTCGTGCTCAACTCAACCTGAGTACCCAACTCCCGCTACACGACCCTCCAAAACTACGATGTAAACTGAGTGCCCCTATCTGAAATGATGGAAATTAGGACACCATGCAGGCGAACAATCTCTCGGATGTAAATCTCAGCCAACCGCTCTGAATAGTAATTAGCGCAAATTGGAATGAAGTGTGCGGACTTGGTCAGCCGATCTACAATAACCCAAATAGCATCGAACTTCCTCGAAGTCCGTGGGAGCCCAACTACGAAGTCCATGGTGATCCGCTCCCACTTCCACTCTAGGATCTCTAACCTCTGAAGCAAGCCACCCGGTCTCTGATGTTCATACTTAACCTGCTGACAGTTGAGACACCGAGCCATAAACCCAACTATATCCTTCTTCATTCGCCCTCACTAATAGTGCTGACTCAAATCCTAGTACATCTTCGCGGCACCCGGATGGATGGAATACCACGAGTTGTGGGCCTCCTCAAGAATCAACTCCCGGAGCCCATCTACATTGGGCACACATATCCGACCTTGCATCCTCAACATGCTATCATCACCAATAGTCACATCTCTGGCATCACCTCGTTGAACCCTGTCCTGAATAACGAGCAAGTGGGGGTCATCATACTGACGCTCCCTGACACGGTCATAAAGAGAAGACCTGGAGACCACACAAGCCAATACCCGACTCGGCTCCGAAATATCCAATCTGACAAGCTGGCCCGCTAAGGCCTGAACATCCAATGCCAAGGGTCTCTCTGCTGCTGGGAGATACGCTAAACTCCCCAAACTCTCTGCCCGGCGACTAAAGGCATCAACCACCACATTGGCCTTCCATGGATGGTACAAAATAATGATAGCATAGTCTTTGAGAAGCTCTAACCATCTCCGCTGACGCAAATTAAGATCCTTCAGCTTAAACAGATGCTGTAGATTCCGGTGATCAGTATAGATCTCAGAATGAACCCCATACAAATAATGATGCCAAATCTTCAAGGCGTGAACAATGACTGCTAACTCAAGATCATAGACAGGATAGTTCTTCTCATGGGTCTTCAACTGGTGCGAGGCATAGGCAATCACCCTACCCCTTGCATCAGAACACAACCAATACCTACCCTCGAGGCATCACAATACATGGTGTAAGAACCTGAAGTTGATGGCAGAACTAACACTGGAGTTGTAGTCAAAGTAGTCTTGAGCTTCTGAAAGCTCTCCTCACACTCATCCGACCACCTGAATGGAGCTCCCTTTTGGGTCATTTTGGTCAAGGGCGATGCAATAGATGAAAATCCCTCCACAAAGCGACGGTAATAGCCCGTCAAACCAAGAAAGCTCCTAATCTTTGTGGATGAGGATGGTCTAGGCCAACTCTGCACTGCCTATACCTTCTTCGGATCCACCTGACTACCCTCACTGGACACCACGTGCCCTAAGAATGCTACTGAACCGAGCCAAAAACTCACACTTGGAGAACTTTGCGTAAAGCTTCTCCTCCCTCAATCTCTGTAATACATTCATCAAGTGTTGGGCATACTCCTCTAGGCTACGAGAGTACACCAAGATGTCATCAATGAATACAATAACGAATGAGTCCAAATAGGGCTGGAATACATTGTTCATCAAATGCATGAACGATGTTGGGGCATTGGTCAGCCCAAAAGACATTACCAAGAACTCAAAATGGCCATAACGGGTCCTGAAAGCTATCTTAAGAATATCAAAATCCCGAATCTTCAGCTGGTGATACTCGGACCTCAAATAAATCGTGGAGAACACCCTCGCTCCCTGAAGCTGGTCAAATAAATCATCAATATGAGGCAAAGGATACTTGTTCTTGACTGTGACCTTGTTCAACTACCTGTAATCAATGCACATCCTCATGGAACCATCATTCTTCTTTACAAATAGAACCGGTGCACCCCAAGGTGACACACTAGGCCGAATAAACCCCTTATCAAGGAGTTCCTGAAGTTGTTTCTTCAACTCCTTCAACTCCGCCGGTGTCATACGATACGGTGAAATAGAAATGGGCTGAGTGCCCGACACCAAATCAATACCAAAGTCAATATCCCTATCAGGCGGCATGCCTGGCAGGTCTGCAAGAAACACATCCGGAAAGTTACGTACCACCGGAATAGAATCAATGGCAGGAGTCTCTGCACTAACATCCCTCACAAAAGCCAAATAGGATAGACAACCCTTCTCAACCATCCGTTGAGCCTTCAAATATGAGATCACCCTACTAGGTACATAGTCTATAGAACCGCTCCACTCAACCCTAGGAAATCCCGGCATCGCCAACATCACGGTCTTTGCGTGATAATCTAGAACAACATGACATGGAGATAACCAATCCATACCCAATATCACATCAAAGTCAACCATACTAAGCAGCAAAAGTTCTACTCGGGTCTCCAGACCCCAATAGTCACCACACATGACCGATATAGGCGGTCCGCAATAATAGTATCGCCCATATGAGTAGATACATGAACATATTAAACTAAATACTCACGGGGAATATCCAGAAAATGAGCGAAATACGAGGAAACATATGAATAAGTGGAACCAGGGTCAAATAATACAGAGGCATCTCTGTGACAAACTGAGACAATACCTATAATCATAGCATCTGGTCTGGTAGGGAGGGCATAGAAACGGGCCTAACCACCCCCTGATCTGCCTCCCCCTCTAGGGCGACCCCTAGCTTATTGACCTCCACCCCGAGCTGACTGGACGGGTGGTGAAGTAACTGGTGCTGAAGTCGAAGGCTGACTCCTCTGCTGAGATAGACCTCCATGACGACGAGTACACTGCCTCCATATATGCCCAAACTCCTCACATTCAAAATAACTCCCTGGTGCTGGTAGCGGGGACTGAAGGGAGCCCCGAGCACTGGGATAGCTGGTAGAAGAACCTGGCATAAAGGAGCCCTGAACTGATGGAGCACGGGACGAACTCTGGGCTAGAAGGGCACTAAGTGATGAGTGGCCCTGATGAGAACTATGAGAACCATGGCCCGATGATGCACCACGGTGAACTGGGAGGGCTGGCTGAGCATGCCTGAGTGGACGACCTCTGCCGTGCTGAAACTGACCCCCATAAGGAGCACCACTAAATCCTCCCTGTCCTCGAGACCTCTTGGCCTCCCTCTCAATCCTCTCCTGACCGCGAACCATCTCAATCTACCAAGCAATGTCGACAACCTCATCAAAAGTAGCATCATACACCGTCTCTCTTGTCATAAGCAACCGCAACTGAAAAGTGTGACTATCTATAAACCTCATGATCCTCTCCCTGTCTGTGGGAACCAACCAGATAACATGACGGGCCAACTCTGAGAATCGCATCTCATACTGCATCATAGATATATCACCCTGGCGAAGCTGCTCAAACTATCTGCGCAGCTCCTCTCTGCGGGACTGAGGCACGACCTTCTCCAAAAAGACCACGAAGAACTGCTGCCAAGTAAGGGGTGCTGTGCCAGCAGGCCTACGTCTCTCGTAAGTCTCCCACCATCTGAGTGCAGCCCCCAAAAACTAAAAGTAGTGAATGAGACCCCACAAGTCTCCAGAATACCAGCTGTACGGAGTATCCTCGGACACCTGTCCAAGAAGTCTTGGGCATCCTCTCTCTTTGTGCCACTGAAAGGTGGAGGCTGGAGTCTCCCAAACCTCTCCAACCTACGCTGATCATCCTCAGGCATAGCAGGAACTACATAGTCCTGAGCATCTATAACCGGCTAGGCTGGTGGTGCCCCCGGTGTCTGGAGTCCCTGAACAACCTGCTCGGGTGTACGAGCGGTGGGAGTCTGAGTGCCTCCCCCGACCTGAGAAGTGGCTGCGGCCGTCGAGATAGAGACCGCCTGAGCAAGGCCGGTACATGCTATTAGAAGCTGAGCTAGGGCCTCCTGAAGACCTGGAATCATAATAGGCATAGGTGGTGCCTGAGCTGGGGCATCAACAACTGGGTTCTGATCCTGATCTGGGGTAACTGATGGGTCTGTAGGTACTTCCCCATCTGCTGTGTGGGCTGCACCTCTACCCCTACCACGGCCTCGACCGCGGCCCCAGCCTCTTGCGGCCGTGGTTGGTGGTACTGGTGGCTGGTCCTCCCGTCCGGTGGTGCGAGTCCTCACCATCTGTGAGAGAATGAAACAACCGAAGTTTAGTTACCAGAATCAACAAATTAGCACGATAAGAATTCAAGAATGTGGAATTTTCCTAAAGGTTCTGCAGCCTCTCGAAGATAAGTATAGACGTCTACGTACCGATCTGCAAGACTCTACTAAACCCGCTCATGACTCGTAAGACCTATGTAACCTAGGCTCTGATACCAACTTGTCACGACCCTAAACTCAAACCGGTTATGATGGCGCCTATCGATGGTACTAGGCCAGCCGACTCCCACAACACTATAACAATTCATTCACATATATACCAAAAGGCGTCTTGTATAGCAGAATTTCATAAAAGAAACAAGGGTTGAACTCAAAAATATAAATGCGGAATGAAAATCCCCAAACATCAGGGTGTTAGTCAGTCATGAGCAACTACTAAAATCTGGTCTGACAACAATAAGACTAACATAGTCTGGGAAAAATCCAAAATAAAACTAAGGGGGACATAAAGAAGGAGAAAATAGTGCTGCGATCGCCAGGCAGCTACCTTGCTAACTCCAATGATCAGCTACAGGAATATCAGCAGCCGCTACCGTGACCAAGAATGCCTGGATCTGCACACAAGGTGCAGGGGGTAACGTGAGTGCACCAACTCAGTAAGTAATAAAAATAAATAAAGGCTGAGAAGTAGTGACGAGCTAAATGCAGGTACCGTTCAAATCACAAAATTTTAGTAAAGTGCGGCATGCTTTGTAACCAGAGTTTAAGTCAAATTAGCTTACTTAAATCAAGTTCAAGTAAATCAATTAGAAATATCTTTCAACAGTTCTCAAACAAGGACTCAAAGCAACTATGAGCATGGATGATGAAATCATGTACTGCCCCTCGGGCTAACATCCCTCAGTCCTCCCAATCACTCCAACCTCACAATCACTCATGACTCACCATCACTCATGCCTTACAATCGCTCAACACTCGGCACTCGGCACTCGAACTCAGTAGGTACCTGCGCTCACTAGGGGTGTTCAGACTCCGGAGGGGCTCCTATAGCCCAAGCGCTATAATCTGCACTGACAACTTACGTGCTGCACGGACAACTCATGTGCTATAATATCATATCAAAATCCGCACGGACAACTCATGTGTTGAGGTACTATACCTCACAAACAGGCCCTCGGCCTCACTCAGTCATAAACCTCTCCAGTCTCTCGGGCTCTCAGAAATCAACGAAATCAGCCCAAACAACATTAACATGATGCAACAAATAGAATAACAGAGACTGAGCTACGATGTAAGAATGCATGAACATGACTGGGTACGGGATATCAACTAAAACAGTGAGAGGACAGCAAGAAACGACCTCTAAGGGTCCAAACAATACTGGCATAAGGCTTAGACATGGTATCTAGCATGATTTACAGTAAATCTTTACAGTTGCTATGGGATGGACCAAGTCACCAATCCCCAATGGTGCACGCCCACATGCCCGTCACCTAGCATGTGCGCCACCTCCAAATAGTCACATGACACACAAATCCGGGGTTTCATACCCTCAGGACTAGATTTACAATTGTTACTTACCTCAATCCGAGCAAATCTCTACTCCGCAATGCCCTTGCCTCTCGCATCGGCCTCCGAGCGTCCCGAATCTAGCCACAAGCAATACAATACGATCAATATAGGCTAAAGGAATAAATTCCACAAAACAAATACCAAATTATTGCCAAAATCCGAAATCGGCAAACCCGGCCCCCGAGCCCACGTTTTGAAATCCGACAAAAGTTACAAAACCTGAAAGCCCATTCACTCACAAGTCTAGTCATACCATATTTACCAAAATCCGACAACAAAATCCCCTTCAAAACCTCAAAATTCCATCTCAAGAACTCTTCCACTTTTTCCTCAATTTTCACCCCAAATCACAATTTAGATGATAAAAATCAAGATATAATCATGGAATTTAACCAAAATCAAGTGAGAAACACTTATCCCAATCAACTCCCTAAAAATCCCTTCAAACATCGCCTAAATCTGTGGTCTCTAGCTCAAAATATGAAAAATGGGTTCAAACCCTCGATTTTGAAATTTAACACTGCTGCCCAAATTTCCTTCTTCGTGATTCCTCTCGCGTTCGCGTAGACCAACTCAGACTGCCTCTCCGCTTTACTCTTCGTGAACGTGACAACTACTTCGTGAACGCGATGCCTTACCAGCTTAACCTTCGCGAATGTGACCCTCACCTCACGAACGCGTAGACCAAGGACCTGGGGTCCCCAACAGCCTTACTCATCTTCATGAATGCGACACCACTCATGTATTCGCGATGCACACATTTCCCTGCCCTTCGCGTTCGCGTCCTCACCTTCGCGAACACATAGAACAAAATTTCACCATCTCAGAAACACTCTTCGCGAACGCGAGCCCCCTCTCGCGAATGCGTAAGAGAAATCCAGCAACAGCAAAAAACTAGTAGATCAGCTATCTCTCAAAGGCCATAATCGGTCCGATAATCAACCAAAACTCACCCGAGACCCTCGGGACCTCAACCAAACATACCAACACGTCCCATAACATCATACGAACTTAGCCGAACCTTCGAATCACTCAAAACAACATCAAAACACCAAATTACCCCCGGATTCAAGCCTAAGAACATCTAAACTTCTGAATTCCACCAACGATGCCGAAACCTACCAAATCACGTCCGAATGACTTCAAATTTTGCACACAAGTCTGAAATGACACCACGAACCTACTCCAACTTTCGAAAATCCAATCCGACCCCGATATCAAAATTTCCACTGCCGGCCAAATTCACCAAAATTCTAACCTTCGCCAATTCAAGCCAAATTCCACTACGGACCTCCAAATCACATTCTGGATGCACTCCTAAGTCCAAAATCACCTAACGGAGCCATGAAAATTCAAATCCGAGATCACTTAAACATAAGTCAACATCCGGTTGACCTTTCTAACTTAAGTTTCTACTTTAGAGACTATGTGTCTCAATTCACTCCGAAACCACTCCTGACCCGAACTAACTAATCCGACATATCATAATATAGCTGAAGAACACAAAAAGAAGCAGAAATGGGGGAAACGGGGTTATAACTCTCGAAATGACCATTCGGGTCATTACAAAAGGTTTACATATTTTGGTCAAACTATTTGGCATCGTCTGTGGGGAAGCCTAGTTAAGTTTTTAGTTTCTTCTAGATCTATAGCTGGCACAGTTCACAAAAACAAACCAAAGCTCCTACTTCCTTGTACACACGGATCTGACATGGCAGGTAATGGAGAAGAAAGAATGAAGGCAGTGGCCGATCTCACTACCAACCTCTTAAACACCATCAATGAAGTCTCCGAAATAGAAGGCGAAGACATAACGCCTAACGCCTCTCCCTGGAAAAGTGGGTCGCCCCTCCCTCACGGCAGTATCACAACATCCTGTGGTAAAGGAGCTTCCACGTCCACAGCGGAAGAGGTACCACCAGCGGTAAAGAAACTTTTTGAGGCTTGGCTGACAAATACGCTGACTGGCATCCTCGACAAGCCCGCTCAGGAGGAAGTTAAAGAAAATGTAAGGACTTGCATTACACCAGCAACGGCCGAGCAGCACGACCCTCTCCCTCCAGTAACAGGTATCACTCATAATATTAATAATGCGTGTAACGACACCCTCACGGCCATTCTGAGGAAAATGGAAGAAATGGAAAATGAAAACAAAATGCTTCGGGATCAAATGAGAGAGCACCAAGAAAGAGTCGACAAAATACTAGGTGCCCCAAAACTCTTGCCAAAAAGAGACGTTGGTCGGTTCGTTTAGCAACCCTACAGTGATGAAGCCGCCCAACATGCCATACCTAAGACCTTCAAGATGTCCCCTTATCTGAAAATATATGATGGTACGACTGACCCCAAAGATCATGTGACTCACTATGTCACTACGGTAAAGGGCAATGATCTCGCCAAAGAACAAGTCTCCTCCATCTTGTTGAAAAGGTTCGGCGAGACCCTTACCGGAGGAGCATTAACTTGGTATTCACAACTGCCCGTGTGCTCCATTGAAACATTCGAAGAGATGGCCGACAAGTTTGTAATGGCCCATGCTGGGGCTAAAAAGGCGGAGGCAAGAGTAAACGATATATTTGCCATCAAACAATCACCCGGAGAGGGATTGAGAGACTTCCTCGCTCGATTCAACAGGGTAAGGATGACCTTACCAAATGTATCGGAAGGAATGACTGTAGCAACTTTCCAGAGCGGGCTGAACAGGAATGGCTCAAGGGTGACCAGAAAATTATTAAGTCGGCTTATAAAATATCCCCCAACCACTTGGGATGAAATACACAACGCCTACTGTGCCGAGGTCCATGCAAACGAAAATGACATGAATGGGCCAACCAATCCATTGACCCCGGTACAAGCCGAGACCAGGAAGGATTGAAGAAATGATGCCAGCAGAGATCTTGCAGCTCCACGATCCAACCGAGAATGGCATCAGCCATATGTCAGAAGCGCCATCATGCCCCCCTCCCACCACGAAGAGGGCCCATCTAGGACAAGGACAGGGACTCACCGGAACGAGAGAGGAATGCCCCCTTTACTATCCACTCACAATTTTTGTATGTCGCCTTCAGAAATAGTCTACGCATTGGAGAAGCTCGGACCAAAAGTAAAGTGGCCACAAAAGATGAGGTAAGATCCAAGCACTAGAAAGTCAAACGCCCTCTGCGAGTTCCATCAAGAGCGAGGTCACAAAACTGAGGACTGCATCGCCCTAAGGCAGGAGGTCATGAACATGCTTCATCAAGGACACCTCAAAGAATTATTGAGCGACCGAGGAAGGACCAACTTTGCCCGAGGACGTGAACAACACCAAGGACCGCCAAAACCACCCTCACTGACTCACACCATTCAAATGATCATCGGGGGCGGCGACAACGTTTCGATCAACAGCGTAACGTTCACCACAACCCACAAGCTCAATTGGTCAATCACTCATGAACGATATGACGAACTCAAAGAAATTATCATCTTCGATAAGTCAGATACCCACAGTTTGGTTTTCCCTCACTATGATGCCCTTGTTATCACTTTACGAATATTAGATACAGATAAGATGCATTATGGTGGACGATGGGAGTGGCGCATGCATTGTCCACCCTCAAGTACTTGCATAAATGAAACTCGAGGATAAGATAGTGTCGCGTTGCATCACGCTAACAGGTTTTAACAATGCAGTTGAACGAACGTCTGGGGAAATCACACTCCCCGTCCTGGCCGACGGCGTCACTCTGGAAACCACATTCCACATCATGGACCAGGATACGACATACAACGCCATAATAGGTCGACCTTGGATACACGCCATGAGGGCTATCCCCTCCAGCTTGTACCAAGTTATCAAATTTCCAACCCCGTGGGGAGTATTCAGCATACGAGGAGAACAACGAACATCTCGAGAATGCTATCGCATCGCCCAGGATTGTACATATACCCAAAAAATGAAGGGCAAATCAGAAGATGCATAGTAATAAACAGGGTCGAGGTCGAGCTATGATGAAAAAGAGGACGTTATCAGAGATCCCAAAACAATAGACGCCACAGGATCAACCGTAGAAGACCTCAACCCCGTCCAACTTGATAATAATGACCACAACAAGAAAGCCTACGTCGCCTGCAAGCTTCAAGAATCAAGTAAATTCTGTTAATTCTTAACTGCTAATGCAGACTAGTCTGCTGTTTCCCAAAGCAGAACTGGGGGAATGCCTTCTTGTCTACCTAGCCGTATCTGAAGTAGAGGTGAGTACAGTACTAGTCCGAGAAGATAAAGGTACGCAATCTCCCATCTATTACATTATCAAAACCTTAATCGACGCCGAGACGAGGTATCCCCACCTCGAAAAATTAGCCCTGGCCTTGGTCGTAGCTTCACGAAAGCTTAGACCCTACTTTCAATGCCACCCCATCTCGGTAGTCATAACTTTAACCTTGCGAAGTATTTTGCATAAGCCCGAGCTATCGAGCAGGTTAGCCAAGTGGTCCAAAGAATTAAGTAAGCATGATATCATATATCAACCGCGGACGGCGATAAAATCACAAGTCCTTGCCGACTTCGTCGCCGACTTCAGCGCAAAAATAATGCCCGAAGTTGAAAAATAAGCCGACCACGCTTCTCCACGAACACAAGATCTATGGATTTTGTATACCGACAGTGTTTCCGATGCGTCGGTGGCCGGATTGGGACTTGTGCTCGAAGGGCCGACAGGCGAAGTGGTTCACCAGTCCATAAGGTGCCCGGACAAGACTAACAATGAGGTCGAGTATGAGGTCATGATTGCAGGGTTACGACTAGCACTCAAGTACGGGGCGAGGCGGGTCATCCTACGCTGTGACTCTCAACTCATCGTCAACTAAGTCATAGGGAATTTTTAGATCAAAGAGCAAAGGTTACAAAAATACCAGGCCGAGATCTGCAAACTACTACCCGAGTTCGACGAATGCCATCTCGACCAAATCCCTCGAGCACAAAACATCGAAGCAGATCGCCTCGCCAAATTAGAAGCAGCAACTAAAAGCATAACCGGAGAAGGAAACGTGGTCACCCTCCTCCACTCATCGATAGATCAAATCGAGGTAAGGACTGTAAATCTAACTTGGGACTGGCACAACCGTATTGTTACATACTTGCAGGACAGCGTCCTAGATGATAAAAAGAAAGCCAAGAAGCTCCGGATACAAGCGGCTAGGTACAGTATCATTCACAATGACCTATACAAAAGGACGTATGGTGGCCCCCTAGCGAAATGCTTAGGCCCGAATCAAACGCGGCGCATCCTAGAAGAAGTCCACGAAGGCCACTGCGGAGCTCACTCAGGAAATCGAGCTCTGGTCAGATGTCTCATACGGGTAGGTTATTATTAGCCTACAATGAAAAACAAGGTCACGGACTTCGTGAAAAAATGCGAGCAATGCCAAAAATACGCCCCAATAATCCATCAAGCGGGCGAGCATCTCCACTCGGTCACTTCCCCTTGGCCTTTCATCAAATGGGGAACGGACATTATCGGCCCCCTCCCTGCGGGGCGCGGTAACGTACTATTTATTTTGGTTTTAACTGACTATTTTCTAAATGGGTAGAAGCAAGAGCATTCACCCAAATACGCGAACATGAAGTGATCACCTTCATATGGAAAAACATTGTGTGCCATTTTGGCCTCCCCAAAGAGATCAGTTGCGACAACGGACCACAATTTACTGGAAAAAAGGTCGTCGAATTTTTTGAGAAGTAGGATATCAAAAGAATACTCTCCACACCATACCATCCCACGGCCAACGGGCAAGCGAAATCCTCCAATAAATCAATACTAAACATCATGAAGAAAAAGCTTGAGGACACCAAGGGATTATGGCCGGAGCTATTACCTGAAGTGCTTTGGGTGTATCGCACAATTCCAAAGACGAGCACAGGAGAGACGCCCTACTCTTTAGTCTATGGGACTGATGCAGTAATACCAGTCGAAGTCGGAGAGCCCAGTTTGCGATACTCACATGAGAGCGGGCCGAGGAACGATGAAAGCAGAATGCAAGAGCTCGACGAAGCCGAGGAACGGAGAGTTATGGCCTACATAAGGATGATCGCCCAAAAACAACAGGCAGAATGCTATTATAACTAAAAGGCCAAGATCCAACCACTCAAAGTCGGGGACTACGTGCTCAAGGCCAAAACACAAGCAAGTAAAGACCCGCGGGAAGGCAAACTAGGTAAGAATTGGGACGGCCCATACGAAATCACGGCAGCAACAAATAAAGGGTCATTTCAACTAGAAACAATGGAAGGAAAGCTACTATTAAACAACTGGAACGTCGCTCACCTCAAGTACTTCAACTTTTAAGAAAAACGTCCTCTAAGTCGTACTTTTTTTTCCTCACTTGAGTTTTGTCCCAATTGGGTTTTCTCAAGGAGGTTTTTAACGAGGCGGCAAGGGGGACACTTCAAGTTGAAATATGAATGGAAAGAGACACCGGACGGTCAGTTCATTTCCCAACCTCTCAACACGTCTCAAAGTCACCCAATGAATTGACTAGATAGACAAGGACTGGAATGCCAGCCCGAAAAACATGTAAATTTCTCCAAGTATATGAGCAAAACACAAATGTATGAAGTTCGCCCATGATTTTGCCAGAACAACATTGCCTCAATATCTACTAGGCCCCCAACCACAATTAACTAAATAACATTTGACCTCGTTCGAATTAACTCACATTCGACCTCGTTCGAATTAACTCACATTCGACCTCGTTCTATTGACTAACATTCGACCTCGTTCGAATTGACTAACATTCGATCTCGTTCGAATTGACTAACATTCGACGTCGTTCGAATTAACTAACATTCGACCTCGTTCGAATTAACTCACATTCGACCTCTCTCGAACCAACTCAATACAGGTTACATTCGACCTCGTTTGAATTAACACCTACTAATCGCCGGCCATCACCAAAACCAAATTTTTATGATTGAAGCAACTAAACGACAAAACAAAAGAAAGAAGCGTGCAAGCCCGAACAGAAAGAAAAGAATCAGATGCGAAACAGCGAAAATGACATTTCATACTTCAAATATATTCCTTACAAAGGCTAAAGCAGATGCCAACAAAAGTATGTACAAGAGTTACAAGCAAAAGAAAGAAAAGCAATTACACGCTACCTAACTCAACAGCACCATCTCCACCTGTCTCTCCACCATCGTCATCGCTGTCGGGATACTTATCTTCGTACGAGGCATCCTGCTCAATCCCTTCCACGTCTTCCTCATCATCACCAGCTTGTGGTGTAGCGGGGTCATAGCCACAAGCAAACTGAGCTCCACGTGCCTTAGCATGTGCATTCTCTAAGTCGGCTTTCGAAACAGCCCCTGTCCCCATCAGATCCATGAATATATCCAGCTGGGCCTCAGCGTCAATCTATTCCTCATACAGATCCCGAGGAACATCAGGAAAAGCAGAAGTGCGGGATGAGGACCGCTGAGCTAGTAACTGTGCCTTTTCGGCCTCGAGGGCAACAACTCGATCACTAAAGTCCGCAGCCTCTTTTTCTAACTCGCCTATCCGCTCATCAAGTCACTCCTCTCTGAGCCTAGTCGTCTCAATGGTGCAATCCCGTTCAGAATGGATAACACAGATCATGTCCTCTAAAGCTGCCACTTTACGCACAACTGATAACTGGGCCGACTCCGCCTTCTCCAAACCCGCTACCTTCTTGATGACCTCCCCACTCAAAACGGCCGCTCGAAGTTGACACTCCTCCAGATCGGCACGCAATGATACCACTTGGGCCTGAAGGTCGGCGCATTGGGCCTCGACCCCCTACTCATCTCGAGATCCTCCTCTTTGTCCTTCAACGCCCCCTCGAGCTCACTACATTTTCCGATGACCTTCACCAATTCATCATCCTTCTCCTTCAGCTCATTTCGGAGGGCCCAGAAGTTGCTATTGCCACCAAGTCGCCGGCAAAGCTCACGGTGCTTGTCACGATATTCCCGATATTTCCGCTCCATCTTTTAGAAGATGGCCTTAGGCCTCTCCTCTCGGCGGGAACTTTCAATCTCCAAGATCACGGTCTGAAAAGAAAGCTAGAGCGAGTAAGAACAAAGTCATAGTCGACATGAAATTTAAATATGGAAACGGAATACCAAACCTACCCTAAGAGCAAGGCCGGCTATTCTTTTCGACAAAGTGGAATCCTTCAGCTTCTCGAGGGTCTTACGCTTCACATCGGAACAAAGTGGACCAAGAAAAGGGACCACGTCCTCCGTGTCAACTAATAGATCCCGGTCCATAGGGATCGCAATAGTCTGCATGCTCCCCTCCAGCCTCACCTCAAGCCAGGTGAGTCTTTCCCCCATCATCCTAACCTCTTCGGCGTCCATATCAGAGCCCGTATCATAATCCTCTTCGGCTACACTTTTGCCCTTGGTATCAACCCGAGAGGAAGGATCCTCAGCTGGTAACGAGGTCGATGTCTCACCCCCTTGTAAGGCATCAGGGACTCGCGCCGACAACCCTTCAAAACTTGTTTCGACCTCAGGGAGCAACATGCATCCCTCGACCCCCGAAGACGGTGGAATCGTGGATAGTAGCTCAGCATCATCTTTGAGATTTATGGTCGCCGTTTCTCTGATGACAAAGCCCTCCATCACCGAACTCCCCACACGAATGCCTCCCTCACCGATACCGACAGATCGCCTCTTGCGGGGAAGCAGATTATCATCATTCGGCGATGATCCCTCCTCATCGTCCTTGTCAATTAGATGACAACCGGGCATGTCTCACCGCAGCAGCAGGAACAGAAACGACCTTCCTTTTACGGAATGCCGGAGCAGGAGCTTTCTGCCTCCTCGAAGACCCTCAGCCTGCAAAAGAGATTAGAACGTCAACTTTTAAAGTCATAACGAACATGCGACCATAAGGTCAGGACAACATATGTAAAAAGTCACTATATATAAGAGTATGGACTGACAAACTCACCGGTCGCTGAAAGCTTTGGCCCGAACTTCTTGAAAAAGGCCGGCCACCCACGAATCCCCACTGTGTGAGGTAAGACCTGGCTAACCCAATCGTGAATATCCGCGACCAAATGAGGGGGATCGGTCTAGGCTGAACGAAAAAAAGACAGAATGGTTAGGCTACGACCAGAACGAGCAAAATGAGCACTAAGTAAAAATACTTACGGACATAATTCCACTCCTCAGGAAATCCATTTGCATTCACCACCACGTCCTCAGTCTTGACGTAGAAGTAATTAAACCAGAATCGACGATTTGCTTTATCGTCCATCTTCACTACCAAGCTTTTGCCTCCACGGTGACGAAGGTGCAACATCGTCCCCCTATGGAAACTCGGCGCAAAGAGGTGCATCAGGTGGATAAGAGAGACGTCGCGGCCAGCCAATTTCGTGTACTTCATCAGCATGAGGATGAGCTTGTAGATATAAGGAGAAAGCTGAGCCGGGCAGACGCCGTAGTAGTGGCAGATTCCTCTGCCAATGGGAGAATGGGAAAAGAGTAGCCCACGTAAAATGGATATGCGTAGAACGCATAATATCTAGGGCGATGAATCTGCACCACATCGCGTCTAGCCGGGACCAGATCGATGTGGATTGGAATTTTGAACTTCGCCCTAAAATTAGCAAGGGCAGCCACATCCATCTCAGACTCCACAGCCTCTGAGTCATCCTCGGGCAGCTTTGAGAAGTCAGTTCTAGCCTTCTGGTTACGGGGAATTATTTCCTCCACCGTATGAAGCTTTCATCTTCTGCAACAATGGTAGCCCCATCGTCATGGGGAGGCATGCGCACTGCCAAGGAACAGGGTCAGGTACCTTCCCAGAACTGGAAGAAACATTAACCATTTTGGTTTATGAATAGAGGAGGTGTAAACGTAGAAGAGTCAAGAGAAGTAGGAGCCACCAAAATCAGTAAAGGCAGGAGTATGAAGTAAGGTCAAGAAAATAGAGATTCTGATTGAGGAAGGAAGAAGAAGATATGAAAATCTGATTTTTAGAATGCAAAGAGTGAATCGAAGTATTGAGTATCCCTATTTATAAGAGTTAGGGCATCAATATCGAGGAAGCAAATTATCGTTGCCTAGATCAAGAATCGAAATGGCATAGGCGCGAGAAACGATACAGGGTATCGGGAAAACGCGTAATAATGACACATGATGACATGACATCACTCTGAAACGATGTGACCCTAGGTTGCGGCTCACGAAAGGCCACGTTCCCATCAAGTCTAAAGCACTACTACTCGACCTTCTCGCATAAAACTTCTCAACCCTAACTAATAGAGTTCGCTCATCGAGGTCGCCTAGGGTCAACATCAATAAGCAGAGGGACTAACTGTATAGGTCAAAATCTTCCTCAGTGGGATTTAGCATGGAGCGATATCGTGGAAAGCGATATGGTCGTGGTCGACTAGTAGATAACGGGGCTCATAGCCGAGCAGTCAATAACGGCAGAGGTCGAGTATCAAGGGCAGTGCTAACGGCTAGTTTTTGTAATAGGATATTCAAGAGAATATTCCATTGAATATTCTTGGTGTTTGTACTTTTAGGGTTGACTAGGGCATGTCCTATATAAATAGAAAAGGAGATAGGGGAAAAGGGTATGTAACATTCTCCGATAAGAACACTTTTTGACAAGAAGACTTTCTCTGTAGAAAAGATACAAACACTACCTTTAGGAGAAGATTCAATTATCTATTATTCCACACTTTTCCATCAGATCCGAGAATAGTTCCAATATTATAGCATTTGCCTATCACTCATTACTGTCAGAAGGAGGAATCATCCACCCCATTCAATATTGGGTGAATCATTCTCCTTATTTACGTTAATGCCATTTATTATTATTTATTGCTTGAAATTGTTCTATCATTAATGATCTTGAAACATTGAATGTACACAGCATGTAATCCTCCACCAACACTGTCCAGTTTTATTTGGGTTGACTAGTTATAAATCTGCGAATATTATTATTAACTAGGTTTAATCTCTTTTTATATAAAATTAATTATTTTAATCAAAGTTTTATATTTTTTGGTCAAACATTGTCCTCGGTAATCTGAAGCCATGCCATGTCCTTCCTGATCACACCTCCCTAATACTTCTTAGGCCGCCCTCTACCTCTCTACGTACCCAACATAGTCAGCCGCTCACACCTCCCTACCGGGGCATTAGGGCTTCTCTTCTGAATGTGCCCGAACCATCTGAGTCTTGTTTCCCGCAACTTGTCATACATGGGGGCCACGCCCACCTTCTTCTGAATATCTTCATTCCTAATCTTATCTATCTTAGTGTGCCCACATATCCACCTCAACATCCTCATCTCTGCTACTTTCATCTTCTGGATATATGAGTTCTTAACTGGCCAACACTCATCCACATACATCATGGACATTCTAACCATCGCTCTATAAAACTTACATTTGAGTATCGGTGGCACTTTCTTGTCACACAGGACTCCAGACGCTAACCTCCACTTCATCCACCCTACCCTTATACGGTGTGTGACATCCTCGTCGATCTCCCCATTCCTTGTATAACCGACCCAAGGTACTTGAAACTGTGTCTCTTGGGTATGACCTGAGAGTTAAGCCTCACTTCCAACTCCTGAGACCTTCTCAACTTGAAACCCTTAGACTCAAGAGCCTGTCTCCAAACCTCCAGCCTCTGGTTAACGCCGCCTCGCGTCTTATCAATCAGAACTATGTTATCAACAAATAATATACACCATGGCACATCCCCTTGAATATGGTGTGTCAGTGCATCCATTACTAGGGAAAATAGGAATGGGCTAAGCCCAGACCCTTGGTGCAACCCCATAACTACCGGAAAATGCTCCGAGTCGCCTCCCACAGTCCTAACCCAAGTCTTAGCTCCATTATACATGTCTTAATCACCCTAATGTAAGCACTCTGCTAAATTCTTACTATGTATAAAAACGAAATCGATGGAGGAAGAAATGTTAAAAATAGAGAATAAACCACTAAATATTCTTAGGGGGGAAAATAGATAGAGGAAAGAAAAAAAATGGTAAAACAAGTTTTTCTCTGGTGAATTTTTACTATGTATAAAAAAAGAAATAGAGAGAGGAAGAGAAGCTAAAATAGAGAATAAACAACTAAATATTCTTAGAAAGAAAAATAGTGTCACGACCCAAAATTCGCTAAAGATATTGGGAGCGCCTAACACCACCGCCAGGCAAGTCAACAGTGATTTATCAATTTATTTACTCATTTAAGTGTTTGAAATCAAACTTTTCCCTAATTAAATCGTATGAAATAGAGATTTCACAATTACAATAACAAACAAGCCATAGAAACCCCCAAAACCTGGTGTCACAAGTGCATGAGCATTTTCTAAGGAGTGGAATAATCGTACAACATCCGTCCCGAATGTAATAAGACAGAATAACATAAATAGTACAATGGATACTCGGTGGACTGCGATGCGTAGCCTGGAATGTAGCTCACATGAAGTCTCCTCAACCGGTGCGCCTACGCGCCAAGGTGATCATCAATGAATCTGTCAGATCCTGCACATTTAGTACAGAAGTGCAGCATGAGTACGTAAATCAACGCGTACCCAGTAAGTATCTAGCCTAATCGCGGAGAAGTAGTGACGAAGGGTCGACATCGACACTTACTAGAGGTACAAGTAAATAATATAATAATCAATAACAGGTATGAAGTGCACAACAATAGTGAAGTAAAACTGTAAATCTCAAAAGTTTCCAATTGTTTACTTTAAAGTATGAATTTCTAAATCTTGTATTCTATCTTAATATCTCCGAAAGTTGTCAAGTGTCATCATCAAATAAACTCGGAGTACCATATAAAATGCCGGGCATCAGTAGAGAGGTTAACTCGTAAATATTCGGGCTACAAGCGATATAACGTATGATTCTGCCGAGGGACGTTCGGCCCAATCCGGAATAATGTGTATATTGCCAGGGTCGAACGACACAAATCATAGATGAATCTATATACTGTCGAGGCGTTCGGCCCTCTCCATAAAAAAAGGAAGGAAGTTATCGAACTACGAGACACGTGTTTACAACACCGTATGTGGGTACAAAATGGATATAATCTTTACCTTTTCTCAAATAACTTGCCCACAACTCAAAGTGTTAAGGCTTGGCTTAGTATACATATAATTATTTCTAAATCAATTTCATTTATAACTTCGACTAATTAATGTCAGCATCATGAGCTGAAATAATTCAAATATTACAGCATAAGATCCTAGGTCTACCCAGACATAAACATGTTATAGCTACGTACGGACTCTCGTCACCTCGTGCGTACATAGCACCCACAACTAGTTGCACATAACAATACATATCGCCTAGGGGTAGTTTCCCTCTCACATAGTTAAACATGAGACTTACCTCACTCCGAAGTTCCATAGCCGGCTCCAAAGCCCCTCTAACACCTCAAACCGATGCCCGTGTATCCAAAACTATTCAAACAACGTGCAAACCAATCAAAATATACTCTAATAACCATAATTAATTAATTTAAACAATTCCCAACTCCGTTCGAAAAGTCGATAAAATCAACCCTCGGCACGTGCCCGAATTTCAAAAATGTTGAAGATAAACTTTACTAACACCACGAACTCAAGTATATAATTTATTCCAAATTTCATGTCCAATTTCGTGGTAAAAATTCAAAAATACCAATTTCTAGGTTTTTTCAAAATCTCACAATTTCTATCAATTTTCATGCTTGAATCCATATAAAAACCATTTATTTAACTTACAATGTGAAAAAATTACTTACCCCGTTATAGTTTATGAAGATGGCACTCCAAAAGGGCTCCAAAATTGGCTCCCATGGACGAAATTAGATGAAAATGGGGCCAAATTCCCGTTTTAAAGAAGCCTCACTGCCTAGCAAAATTTACGCTTCTGCGGTAAGAAGGTCGCTTCTGCAGCTCCGAGTCTCATACCTGCGAGAAACCAAGCCAAGGTCGTTGGCCGCATCTACGTCCCTTAAGCGCATCTGCACCCACGCTTCTGCGCTTCCCGCTCTGCAGGTGCGGCCTCGCTTCTGCGGTGAGATTACCGCATCTACGTTCTCAGCACTGCCAAATGAAAATCTGCATCTGCGTCCCTCTTGGCCGCTTCTGCGGCTCCGCACCTACGGCCAAAACCTCACAGGTGCGGTCACAACAGAAGACAAATGCTTCAGCATTTCTTCCAAGTCCAAACTCGATCCGTTGATCATCCGGGATCCACCCGAAGCCCTCGGGACCTTATCCAATTATACCAACGCGTTCCAAAACACATTAAGAACTTAGTCAAGGCCTCAAACCACGCCAGACAACACCAAAACTATGAATCAATGATTGAAATCCTTCTTTGACTTCCAAACTTAGACGAATGAGTCCGAATCATATCAAACCAAGACCGATTGACCTCAAAATTTGCACACAAGTCATAATTGACATTACTGACCTACTCCTACTTTCGAAATCGGAATCTGACCCCGATATTAAAAACTCCACTCCCGGTCAAACTTTCCAAAATCATCCAAATCTCCAACTTTTGCCAAATGACGCCGAAATGACCCACGGACCTCCAAATCGACATCTGGACACGCTACCAATACCAAAATCATCATATGAACCTGTTGGAACCTTCAAATCTCGATTCCAAAGTCGTTTACTCAAAGGCCCAATCTTTGCCAATTCTTCCAACTTAAAGCTTCTGAAACTAGAATGTTTCCTTCCAAATCAACTCCGAACTTCCCGAAATTCAATTCCGGCCACACGTACAAGTCAATATACCTGAAGTGAGGCTACTCAAGGCCTCAAACCGCCGAACGACGCACTGGAGCTCAAAATGACCAATCGGGTTGTTACATTCTCTCCCACTTAAACATATATTCGTCCTCGAACGTGCTAAGAACTGCTCCGGAGTTGTCCAAAAATCTGTACAACACCTTGTGCACCTACCCGTGCCACCACATTCCGGTTGGACACATTAGCTTGAGCCGGACTGAAGATCCCCCTTTTTATTTACCCAAAAACCCTTAGAACCAAATTCCAACTTCCGAATTTTTTTACAAGACCTTATTCTGATACACGAACACCGTTCCAATCACCCTACACTGTACCAAAACATGATCATGCATCTATGCGGAAATCACACCCCGCACCACATAAGTTGGTTTCCCATAAAAACATCCCTCAACCACAATAGCTGAAAATTTATGAATCTGATGACCGCAATACACCTCATAATACAAATAAGCATGGTTTCAATCCTCACAATACTGCCATGACAGAGAAGATGTGTAGAAATTCGTAACCACCTGTTGAATCAATCAAATCATGGAGTTACTTCTCCTGACAAGGACCACTACCTCATTCTGAACTAAATAACGATATTTCCCCTTTACTGCACCTTATATAGATCTGATTGCACAAATTTCAGGTCCAAAAATCCCGTCTCACTCAGTACAAGCTGCTCAGGCAATAAACCGTCTCAGACACTGCCAAATATTCTTATACGACGCCCACAATGCGCCAACAAGCTACGACTCGAATGTGATACATAATGAAGAACGATCTCTGGGGAAAGACTACCCAGCATGCGTAACGGATAAAACGACTGAATAGATGTCTTGAACCCACCGCAGGGGTGAAAAACAAGACACACTAAGTAAATGTAAGGAGATATTCTCAACATCTTGTTGTTGCAGCGTGCAACACGATCCGACATGACACTATTGTGGCGTGCAACCCGATCCAAAAAATATTTACCCGTGGCGGCGTGCCACCCGATCTGCACATAATAATCAATAAGAAAATATACAAAAATATGTAATTCTTGTTCTCACAAAACACCCGAATATCGACCACAAGCACGCCAAATGCATAATACCCAATCCTGGGAAGACGGATAGCACCGTACGTTACGAAACCCAAGCACCGCTAAGGTACAATGATGACCTGCATCTCAAGAGCCATCCTGCTCACCTAACACCATAAGCTACATAGGACCTCAACACGTGTGCGAATAATCAAGATGCCTCATAGCCCACATGGAAAAATGGAGGTTTACATGGAATAGCTGACGACAGGAATAACACCCAATGCCGGACGACTCCTCCGAAGCTATGCTATGACGAATGAACACATCAGAACTGACGTAGAGTGCACATTCAAATTAGACCTATCAGCGAACCTCAAACCGATTATGATCCTATTTTACTGGCTAATAACTTTTCAAGAATCCATAATAACCTTTTTCCATGACTCACAAGAATAATCGCCAAATTCGGCACAAACTCACACAGTCCACAACCCAAGGAATAGAATGCCTCTCAGGCATAAAACTCTCGCATTTGCGATATTACCAAAAATATTCATACTCACTTTCAATGTTTAACAATCAAGTGACTAACATGTCGCACCTATTCAATTCTCCCCGTGGGGTATGCTCCCACGACCTTTCGCACAGGTATCAAAGTTCGCACATCCATACCACCAATTGTACTAATTATGTAGGGCAACCACAATCCGTAAATCAATACACAATGCCTCTTTCATAGAACACCATTCCCATGCGACACTAAGATAACGCCAGCTCACTCTAACCATCTGAATTCTACCCTGCTCATCCGAGCTCGTGACATTCTTATCAACACCGACCCGCAGCCCTGATCCTCAACTTCCAATTCCCATGTCGCTCACTGCACCTATCATGTCGCTACGCGATAATACACGCATTCACCATAACCCTTAAGCTACTAGTGGAATAACCACTTCATTAGCTAGAAACTTTTCACTTAGCTCATTGCTGAACAACTACTGCAACCCGCACTGAATTACCAAACTGTAGTAAACGCAACCTCAAACTGTGATCTAAACCGTCATAACTCTTCCGGAATCCATTTACACAACAAATCCAATTGAATCAAATACCCCCCAAATCAACCAGGTTATGATGGTTGTCAAGCTCGCCTGTACAACCACAAACCACGTGTATAACTTCACACAACGAAGGAACTGATCCTTGCCATAATCATGCTGATTCAGCCATTATTAACCGACCCAACTTCTTTCAATTTACCCTTGACTTGTATTAGAAATATAATACCTCCACTCATAACATATTGAACTCAATTCGTACTCACCCCGAGTGACCCGAATTGCGAGACCACATCATCTCAATACTCATAAACCATCTCATACCCTCTTTAGGCGCTCAATAGCATCTCCGATTGGTACACCCATTCTGCAAGCCCTTCGGCGAACCCAAAGATATTTCTTCCTTTCCTCCAATATTGCACTGCATACCTGATGATAACATGGAACATTCCTAGTCCCGTTCGCAATCTACTATGAAGGTTCGATCCTTAACTACATAACAGACCCGAAATCCTTAGGCATTGCACTTTAAATCTTGAACCCACTAGAACCATTGTTGAGAGTCACCCACTCTGACCTGATCCTGAATCTAACCAACTTCAACGCTCTGCTAGCATATGAACACACTCTCAAAGAAGTAACCAGCTAAATTCTTTTCCTTGTACAGTACATCCACAAGAAGCATAAACTCGGAGTCCTCCCAAATCCTGCACCTCAATCGACAAGGCGGAATATAGCACACATTTATCAATTTTGCTGCTCGAATTACCCCTGATGTTTCCTTTTTCTTTGTCACAAATAATCCACCAATGCACCGATAACTAGAAGTTGCACAAGCCGACAACCACGCAATCTAATCGTAGATGATGGGGCTCCCCCACTTAGCTGTAAGCTACCATCACATAATATAGAGCCCACAACGATTCCCCCTTCTCATTTACCATGATCCCGCACTATTAACCCGCCCAAATTCCTTGTAGTTTCTTATTAAACTTTTCATGAACATCCCAAATTATCAGCCATAATCGTATACTCGACCTTCCGCTTCGTAGTATGTAGAACTCTTCAGAAACTTCATCTAATCACACATTCGCTAACGTGCCCACAGGGGATAGCCCACATATGGTATTCCTTGCCGACATCTCCCCACGACGATGTACTGGGTGTAACTAACATGCATTTAGTAACCCTCCTGAGACCATGCTCGTCCACCGGCTGTATAAGCCCGTTTGTTCCTATTGACATTAACTGAGAGTTCAATAATATCATTCGAACTTAAGTCATGTTGCATCTGAACGATAATCAATTCTTCACACCCCTCTTCATTTCAAGAAAACTCCTTCCTGCCATATTCAATCTTTCTCCATACAATGACCATTATTCCAAATAAAATACATAGACCAAATCACCTTTCATCATGATTCCCAAACCACTCAGCACTTTCTCAAGGTACGTGGCTATCCTGCCACAACATCCATATGCTACTCTGCCACTCTTACTTCGGTTATACTATCTCCTTTAAACAACTTATCAAACTATGGTTCTCATACTTGGCATGCTAGTACTCAACCATCGCGAAACACTTTCTGCCATGTCTTCCCTCATACTTGCTGCCAAATGTTGCATCAAATCAAAAATCCATCTCTGTAGCACCTGAACCAATAGGTTGCTACTGACTCTAAGCCGCTTCGAAGATCATCTTCCTCGAGCCATCAACATTAGAAATACCAATTCGAGTCTGAACCGCTGCACATAGCAATCTCTAGCAACCGCCCCTCAGGCACCATTCCACAACACCCTGCTCCGAAGGCAACAATCCAAGAAGACCGTAACACCAGCGAACCGTAATGCGTTAAAACAAGGACAACGACACCGCTAGGCTCGAAAATATCAAGTCTCGTTAATTCATCAACCAAACCCGAACATTCATAGTCCAATTGCCTTTCCTTTGCTGGAATTAAATACTGAATCTCTAAATCATGCTCTGAGAGATCCTCTTTTCGTTCCATTCACTGCCTCAATACGTAAATGAGCACCCCACCATTACATCAATATCGTGCGATAACAATGCATGAACGTCGTAGCAATCTGTGCATAGCCTCAAAACCACTGAAAATACAACTACTAAGCTGAATGACAGAACATTCTTCTGCAAGCCGATAATAATAGCTTGCCCAAACACGCAGGGGAAAAAAATCCTGCACCACGTATGCAGTACCAATACAAATCCTCGATGCCTAATTGATAACAGCGCTATGCATCGCGTAATATTGAATAGGAAGGAAATAAAGGCACAAGCCTCAATGGAATCAAATCGCACGATGAGGAATCAAGAAGGGAAGTACTCCTAACAGCCCCGTAACCTCTCGAAGATAAGTACAGACGTCTCTGTACTAATCCGCAAGACTCTACTTGACTTGCTCATGACTCGTGAGACTTAAGTGAACCTAGAGCTCTGATACCAAGCCGTCACGACCCAAAATACGCTAAAGGTCGTGGAGGCGCCAAACACCTCCGCCAGGCAAGCTAACAGTGATTTATCAATTTATTTACTCATTTTATGTGTTTGAAATCAAAATTTTCCCTAATTAAATAGTATGAAATAGATATTTCACAATTACAATAACGAACAACCCGTAAAAAACCCAAAAACCTGTGTCACAAGTGCATGAGATTTTTTCTAAGGAGTGCAATAATAGTACAACATCCGTCCCGAATGTAATAAGACAGAATAAGATAAATTGTACAATGGAGACTCGGTGAACTGCGATGCGTAGCCTGGAATGCAGCTTACATGAAGTCTCCTCAACAGGTACGCCTACGTGCCAAGGTGACCATCAATGAACTTGTCAGATCATGCACATTTAGTGCAGAAGTGTAGCATGAGTACGTAAATCAACGCGTACCCAGTAAGTATCTAGCCTAACCCCGGAGAAGTAGTGACGAGGGGTCGACATCGACACTTACTAGAGGTCCAAGCAAATAATATAATAATCCATAACATGTATGAAGTGCACAACAATAGTGAAGTAAAATTGTAAATCTCAAAAGTTTCCAATTGTTTTCTTTAAAGTATGAATTTCTCAATCTTGTATTCTATCTTAATATCTCTGAAAGTTGTCAAGTGTCATCATCAAATAAACCCGTAGTACCATATAAAATGTCGGGCATCAGTAGAGAGGTTAACACGTGAATATTCAGGCTACAAGTGATATAACGCACGATTCTGCCGAGAGACGTTCAGCCCGATCCGGAATAATGTGTACAGTGCCTAGGGTCGAACGGCACGAACCATAGATACACCTATATGATGACGAGGCGTTCGGCCCGCTCCACAAGAAAAGGAATAAAGTTACCGAATTATGAGACACGTGTTTACAACACCGTATGTGGGTACAAAATGGATATAATCTTTACCTTTTCTCAAATAACTTGCCCACAACTCAAAGTGTTAAGGCTTGGCCTAGTATACATATAATTATTTCTAAATCAATTTCATTTATAACTTCGATTAATTAATGTCAACATCATGAGCTCAAATAATTCAAATATTACAGGATAAGATCCTAGGTCTACCCGGACATAAATATGCTATAGCTACGTACTGACTCTCGTCACCTCGTGCGTGCGTAGCACCCACCACTAGTTGCACATAACAATACATATCACATAGGGGTAGTTTCTCCCTCACATAGTTAGACAGGAGACGTATTTCGTTTCGAAGTTCCATAGTCGGCTCCAAAGCCCCTCTAACCCTTCAAACTGATGCCCGTCGATCCAAAACTATTCAAACAACGTGCAAACCAATCAAAATATACTCTAATACCCATAATTAATTAATTTAAACAATTCCCAATTCAATTCGAAAAGTCGATAAAATCAACCCTCGGGCCCACGTGCCCGGATTCCAAAAATTTTGAAGATAAACTTTACCCATAACTCCACGAACTCAAGTATGTAATTTATTCCAAATTCCATGTCCAATTTCGTGGTAAAAATCTAAAAATACCAATTTCTAGGTTTCTTTCAAAATCTCACAATTTCTATCAATTTTCATGCTTGAATCCATATAAATATCATGTATTTAACTCACAATGTGAAGAAATCACTTACCCCATTATAGTTGATGAAGATGGCACTCCAAAAGGGTTCCAAAATCGGCTCACATGGACGAAATGATATGAAAATGGGGCCAAACCCCCGTTTTAAAGAAGCCTTACTGCCCAGCACAATTTACGCTTCTGCGGTGAGAAGGTCGCTTCTGTGATGATCGCTTCTGCGACGGCTACTTCTACGGCTCCTAGTCTCACACTTGTGAGAAACCAAGACAACGTCGCTGGCCGCATCTGCGTCCCCCATGTGCATATGCGCACACGCTTTTGCGCTTCCTACTCTGCAGGTGCGGTCCCGCTTCTGCGGCGAGATTACCGCATCTGTGGTCTCAGCACTGCCTAACAAAAATCCACATCTGCGTCTCTCTTAGGAGCCAAAGATTTGGCGTTCTCCATTTTGGCAGAAATTTCAAGCTAGAACTTCTGAGATTTCATTTTGTAGACAAAAGAGTTTGATAACTTGACATTGGGCCTAGCTCAACCCGAAGAACTAGCATATGAGGTGAGGATTGCCCAAGATCATATAAGGAGACCAAGGACCTCAAATCCCTCTGATGGGATAACTCAACACCCCCCCCCCCACGCCCAGACCTGAAAACTGGAGTGTGGACAACATAAATGGGGGGGCAAAATCGGTAATAATAGAAATTTCACATAAAAAGAATGAACCTTGGGACTAACTCAACCCCAAAAACTAGCTTATGAGGTTAGTATTGCCCAAGAACATATAAGGAGACCAAGACACCCATTACCCATCGATGTGGGACACAACTCAACACCCCCCTCAAGCCCAGTTCTGGAAATGGAGCGTGGACAATATAAATGGGGGCTCAACATCTATAATAATAAATTGAGATGGGTCTGGCTCTGTTAACATGATAAGAATATACCTTGGGCCTAACTCAACCCAAAAAGCTAGCTTACGAGGTGAGGATTGTCCAAGACCATATAAGAAAACCAAGAACCTCAAATCTCACCGATGTGGGATAACTCAACACTCCCTCACGCCCAGGCCTACAAACTGGAGTGCGGACAACATAAATAGGGCCCCAACATCGGTAACAATAATTGGGATGGGTCCGGCTCTGATACCATGATAATAATGGACCTTGGATCTAAATCAATCCCAAAAGCTAACTTATGAGGTGAGGATTGCCCAAGACCATATAAGGAGACCAATAACCTCAAATCCCACCGATGCAAAGGTCACAGTTGTTAGAACAAAAATTAATTATAAAAAAACTAAAGTATTGAATTATGAGAGTAAACTAATTACTGTTTCAATCTTCTAATTTCCATTGAAGATATATTCTTCTGGAACAAGCCTTTCTTTCAGCATGTAAAGTTGTAAAAACAGTGCCAAAATCGGGAACCAACCTCACAAACACATTACGAGAACAAATCTTGCACTGCATTTACATATATGCAGAGAAAATAATTATGTTAATGGTAAAAAAATTTAAAATGATAAATAACTTATTTCTGACTTTCACCTTCAACTTGAGGTTAAAAATCTTCCCCTTATACTTGACTGTCTCATTCAAATAAGCACATTGTTCTCTTGTTATCTCCCCATAATTTTCACACTAATCTAAAAGCAGATTAGCATACAAAAGAAAATACGGTAAGACAAAGTAATCTCTACTGAATTCTTACTACATATAAAAAAAAGAAAAAAAGATAAAGGAAGAAGCTAAAACAGAGAATAAACCACTAGATATTCTCATGAAGAAAAATAGACAGAGAAAAGAAAAAATAGTGAGACAAGTATTCCTCTGCTGAATTCTTACTATTTATAAGAAAAAGAAAGAGATAGAGGAAGAGGTTATAGCAGAGAATAAATCACTAGATATTCTTAGGAAGAAGAATAAAAAGAGGAAAGAAAAATGGTAAGACAAGTATTCCTCTGTTGAATTGTTACTATGTATAAGAAAAAGGAATAGATAGAGGAAGAGTTTAAAATAGAGAATAAACCACTAGATATTCATAGGAAGAAAATAAGAAAGAGGAAAGAAAAAATGGTAAGACAAGTAATTCTCTATTGACTTCTTACTATGTATAAGAAAAAGAAATTGATAGAGGAAGAGGTTAAAAAGGAGAATAAACTGCTATATATTCTTAGGAAGAAAAATTGACGGAGAAAAGAAAAAATGGTAAAACAAGTATTTCTCTGCTGAATTCTTACTATGTATAAGAAAAAGAAATCGATAGAGGAAGAAATGTTAAAATAGAGAATAAACCACTAAATATTCTTAGGAAATAAAATAGACAGAGGAAAGAAAAAATGGTAAAACAAGTTTTTCTCTGGTGAATTTTTACTATGTATAATAAAAATAAATAGAGAGAGGAAGAGAGGTTAAAATAGAGAATAAACCACTAAATATTCTTAAGAAGAAAAATAGACAAAGAAAAGAGCTTACTTGAAAAAGTAATCCATTTTGTTATTGTTAACTCCTTTCTTAGGAGCCAAACATTTGGCGTTCTCCATTTTGGCAGAAATTTCAAGCTGGAACTTATGAGATTTCATTTTGCGGACAAAAGAGTTTGATAAATTGATATTGGGCCTAACTCAACCCCAAAAACTAGCATACGAGGTGAGGATTGCCCAAGACCATATAAGGAGACCAAGGACCTCAATTCCCTCTGATGTGGGACAACTTAACACCCTCTCACGCCTAGGCCTGCAAACTGGAGTGCAGACAACATAAATGGGGGCCCAACACCGGTAACAATAATTGGGATGGGTTTCTGTCATGACCCAATTTCACCTATAGGTCATGATGACGCCTAACACTACAGCTAGGCAAGCCAACTAATAAGTCAAACGTACATTGGTTAAACTTTTATTCAAAAAAAAAAATACCAATTTCTACCAATGTGTGTGCCAAGACCCGGTGTCACAAGTGCATGAGCATCTAGTAGATTATACAAAACTTCAAATACTGTCTGAAATGAAATAGACAGAATTTAAATATCAGAAGAGACACTGGTAGCTGCAGAACGGCTCAGAAAGACAGCTCACCACTATGCCTCGGGATGACGTGGGTATGTGATGATAGGTCCTCCACTAGTACCTGTCTCAGATCCTGCACAAGAAGTGCAGCAAGTGTAGTATGAGTACGTAAACAACGTGTACCCAGTAAGTATCAAGCCTAATCTCGAAGTGGTAGAGACGAGATGACCGACTTTGACACTCACTATGGGTCAATAATAATTGAAATAAAATTAGAATATTCAAATCAGCATGATTTACAGAATTTACAAATAATTTATTTAATCAGCGGAAATAATCAAATTCCTTCAAATGTAACAATTCTCAATATATTAATTAAATTCCTTCAATTCAAATAAATTTTAATTTATCAATTAAATCTCATTTACAGGAGTAATAATTAATTCTTAAACAAGCAAGATTAATAATTCATTAAATTCCAAGGATTTTCTAATTTATTACTTAGTTTCACAAGCTGAAATAAATTATTAAAGTATCGTGTAATTATTATTATTAAGCACGATTTCTGCCGAGGACGTACGGCCCGATCCAGAGTGTCGTGTACACTGTCGAGGAACGTGCGGCGCGATCCATAGATGCATCTATCCTGCCGAGGTGTTCGGCCCGCTCCACAAGAAAGGAGGACATTTTCTTATGTGCCTCCGGAAGGAGAGTATATTCATTATAAGATGAATTTGGGAGGAGAAAAATTTCTTTTAACAATTAATTGATTTAAACAGACAATCAAGCCGATGAGATTTTCATCCTTTAATATCTTTATCTAACAATTCACAATATATTCATATAGATATCAATTAATATAAAAAAATCAAAAAATATATTTTACACAAGTAAGGCATGCTTTGAGTCCTAAACTACCCGGACTTTAGCATTAATAGTAGCTACGCACGGACTCTCGTCACCACGTGCGTACGTAGCCCCCCACAATTAGCAACAATTATTTAATTTTTAATCACCTATGAGGTAATTTTCCCCTCACAAGATTAGACAAGAGACTTACCTCGTCTTGCTCTAATTTAATCCACAATTTTGCCTTTTCCACGATTATTCAACTCTGTCTGGCTCGAATCTAGCCAAAATAATTCGATACAATCACTAAAAATTATAGAAAATAAATTCTATAAGGAAATACTACATTTTTAATAAAAATACTGAAATTAATTAAAAATTCGCCCGTGGGACCCATATCTCGGAATTTGGCAAAAGTTATGAAATCCGACAACCCATTCAATTACGAGTCCAACCATACCAGTTTTACTCAATTCCGACTCCGAATTGATACCGAAATCTCAAAATTTCGTTTCTATGAGATTTCTAGATTTGTTTTTCCAAATTTCAATCTCAAAATACTAATTTATGGTGAAAACAATGATATACTTGTATATGTAGACCAAATCCGAGTTAGAATCACTTACCCTAATATTTTTCCCTTGAAAATCTGCCAAAAGTCGTCTATGCTCAAGCTCAAGTTCGTCAAAAATGGCAAATGGGACGAATGCCCTCTTTTTATAAAACTGCCCAGCAGCCTTCGGAAGTGGTCCTCGAACTGGGCCTCGATCGCGGCATCGAACATGTGCCCTCGATCAGGGCATCAAGGTTGTACCTTCGATCAGGGCATCGAGCTTGGGTCTCGATCCTAGCCCTCGAGCCATACCTTCGATCATGCCCTCGAGCCTTGCCTTCGATCGCGGATCCGATCACAAGCTCGAGCCTAGACCTCGGTCATGGCCTCGATCAGGGTATCGAGGTTGGGCCTTCGATCATAGCCTCAATCATGGCATCGAGCTTGAGCCTTCGATTGTGACCCTCGATTTTGGGTCTCGATCCTGGCCCTCGAGCCTTGCCTTCGATCATGGCCCTCGAGCTGGACCTTCGATCATGGCCCTCGAGTTGGACCTTCGATCATGGCTTCGATACACTAGATCAAGCCTGTACCTCGTCAACCCTGAGCTCGATACCTGGGCTCGATATCTGGCTCGATATCTGGGCTCGATCACAGCCCAGAATGTCCAACAGAAGAGGAAAAATTGCAACAGCTTTTTAACTCACATTTTTGATCCGTTAACCATCCGAAACTCACCCGAGGCCCTCGGGACCTCAACCAAATATACCAACAAGTCCTAAAACATCATACGAACTTATTCGAACCTCTAAATCACATCAAACAACTCAAAAACCATGAATCATACCCCAATTCAAGCTTAATGAAACTAAGAGTTTTCAACTTCTACATTTAATGCCAGAACCTATCAAATCAACTCCGATTGACCTAAAATTTTACACACAAGTCATAAATTATATAACGGAGCTATAAAAATTTTTGGAACTGGATTCTGACTCCGGTATCAAAAAGTTAACTCATCGGTCAAACTTCCAAACTTAAGTTCTTGTTTTTAGCCATTTCATGCCTAATTTAACTACGGACTTCCAAATAAAATTCGGAACAGGCTCCTAAGTCCAAAATCACCATACGGAGCTATTGGAATCATTAAAATTTTATTCCGGGGTCGTTTTCACAAAAAGTTGACCGAAGTCAAACTTAGCACTTTAAGGCCAACTTAAGGAACAAAGTGTTCCGGTTTCACCTCAAACACTTCCAAATCCCGAACCAACCATCCCCGCAAGTCATAAATCATTACAAGCACCTACGAGAAGTTTTATTTTAGGGAACGTGGTTCTAAAAGTTAAAAATGATCGGTTGGGTCATTACAGTCTGGCTCTGATACCATACTAAGAATGGACATTGGGCATGACTCAACCCCAAAAGCTAACTTATGAGGTGAGGATTGCCCAAGACCATATAACAAGACCAAGAACCTCAAATCTCACTCATTGTACATAATACATAAAAGGGCTTCACTATCTTGGAGCTAGCTAACAAGACGTGCAAAATTCTATCTCATCTATATACTATATTGTTGAAAAACATTCGTTGCTTGATAAAGGAAAGGAAGATACAACTTCTTAGAATTGATGGAAACACGTTAATTGAGAGGTTATACCAACACAGTCCTACTAATACTGTGTACGACCAATTTAGTATGTAAGAATTTTTATTTTAAATCCAACTAGTTGAGGACCGATGAATAATTTGTTTCTTCTTCTAAATCCTCCGTAAAAAAAATGGGTAGTACTTAACAGCGAAGATAAGAATAGGCAATGAAATGTAAATAGTAACATACTAAGTGGAACAAAATATGTAATAAAACTTAGAGATTCACTGTAATGTGATAAAGGCACGTCTGAGACAAAGTTTGTTTTAGTGACTAGGGGTCTATGCAGACCTACTTATATCACTAGACTAGACTAGCAGATGCATTTATTACCCAATTGGGGCCATGATCTATTTTATTCAAACTATAGTTAAAATTTTGTCAATTTCTTTGGCCATACATTTTGTCAAATTTTTTTCAAATCTTTTTGGCAAATACCTATTTGTTTATATATTTTATTCATATTTTGGCAAATTTTTAAATCTCAAAATCAGCCCAAGAGTTGTTTTTGGCTCAAAATATTACCGTTTGTGTTTTTAAAAAAAATTAAAAAATTGCCCTAAACTTTTGTACTTTATAAAAAACTTACTTTCTTTTATTATGACCTAACTAATCCATATCTACCCATTTTTTCCTCATTAAACTCACGCGTCTTTGCCCTTCTCTACGAACAGAAGAAAACTTTCGCCAAAGTTGTTGTACCGATCTGTGGCAATCCACCGCAAAGATAAAATTTGAAGGTAATTTACTAAAATCTGCTAATATTTGTATAAATTTTCTTCAGATTTGTTTCACTTGTTTTGTATAACATTTCTTCAGAGTTATTGGGTATTTTTGATAGTTTTTAAAAATTTATGAGTAAAAGTCACATTTCATTTTTTTTCAAAAAAAGAAAAGTGAAATATGTTTGGAAAAATTATGTCCAAACAGATTTTCATCTTCAAACCAAATTTCACCAAAATCAGATTTTTTAAAACAAATTTGGGAATCTGTGGCCAAACGCAAGCTTAGTTTTTTACTTAAAACTTGAATGAATTTGAAGTGTGATAAAGGGATATTCTCGTCTTGAACAAGGGCGGAGATAGAAGCCGAGTTACGGGTTCAGCAAACCCAGTAGCTTTTGCTCAAATATTATATTTTATGTTAAGAAATTTATTAAATATATATATAAATATTAAATATAGAAAGCAGTCATTAATACTTGATGTCGCCGTTCTAAAATTTATAACCTATAAGGCTGAAATTCTAACTGCGCCTCTGATCTTGAAAACTACTCGGATATGATTTGGATTATATATTTTTTTTTAAAAGAATAACTGATTTTTTTTTGGTTTGGACGTGAAAAAAAAAAAATTAAAGCTTTATGAGTGAAAACTTGTACCGTAGCTACTTCAAAGTTCAAAAACCTTTCAAAAAGAATACTTCAAGTTGAAGCATAAAAATGGCATAATTTCATAAACAAACACTTATTTGATTTCTTTTTTGGTTTATTTGAAAGAATATGTGTCACGACCCAGTTTCACCTATAGGTCGTGATGGCGCTCAACACTACAGTTAGGCAAGCCAACTAGTGATTTAAACACATATTCAACTCTTTAAAAATTAACTGAGTAATTAAACTCTTATAACTTGCAAGAATTAAGACAATATAAATGATCTGGTAAATTAAAAATAAATACAGGAACATAATTAAATCCAAAGATTCTACTAGTGTGTGCCAAGACTTGGTGTCACAAGTGTATGAGCATCTAGTAGATTATACAAAAATTATAAATACTGTCTGAAATGAAATAGTCAGAATAAAATTTCAAGAAGAGGCACTAGCTGCTGCAGAACGGCTCGGAAAGGCAGCTCACCACTAAGCCTCTGGATAACGTGGGTGCACGCTGATAGGTCCAACTATAGCACATGTCTCAGGTCCTGCACAAAAAGTGCAGCAAGTATAGCATGAGTACGTAAACAACGTTTACCCGGTAAGTATCAAGCCTAACTTCGAAGAGGTAGTGACGAGAGGTCGACTTTGACACTCACTAAGGGTCAATAATAATAAATAAAATAAAAATAGAAATATTTAAATCAACATGATTTATAGAATTAACAATAATTTTTCTTTAACCAGTAGAAATAATTAAATTCCTTCAAATATGACAATTCCCAATTTATTTAACTTCACAAGCTGCAATTAAAATATCAAGGTATCGTGTAATTATTATTATTAGGCACAATTTTTGCCGAGGTCGTATGGCCTGATCCAGAGTGTCATGTACACTGCCGAGGGACGTGCGGCGCAATCCATAGATGCATCTATATTACCGAGGCATTCGGCCTGCTCCACAAGAAAATAGGACATTTTCTTATGTACCTCCGGAATGAGGATATATATATTATAAGATTAATACAAGACGATGTACAATTTCTTTTAACAATTAATTAATTTATACAAAAATTCAAGTATATGAGATTTCAATCTTTTACTATCTTCCCTAGCAATTCACAATATAGTTCAAATACATTAACTAAATAAAGAATACAATTAACACACGTAATTCATGATTTGAGTCCTAAACTACCCGGACTTTAGCATAAATAGTAGCTACGCACGGACTCTCGTCACCTCGTGCATATGTAGCCCCCACAATTAGCAACAATTATTAATTTAAATAACCTATGGGGTACATTTCTCCTTACAAGGTTAGACAAGAGACTTACCTCGACTTACTTCAATTTAATCCACTAGTAGGCCTTTTCCTCGATTATCTAACTCTGAATGGCTCGAATCTAGCCAAAATAATTTGATACAATCACCAAATATTATAGGAATCAATTTCATAAGAAAATACTATATTTTTTAAATAAAATTCGAAATTAACTCAAAAATCGCCAGTGGAGCCCACATCTCAGAATCCAGCGAAAGTTATGAAATATGAACGCTCATTCAACCACGAGTCTACCCATACCAAAATTACTAAATTCCGATAATAATTCGGCCCTCAAATCATCAAATTTATCCAAGAGGGTTTGCAAACTTTTTCAACTTAATCCACCAATTAAATGATAAAAATAATGATGGATTCGGGTAATTTAACCAATATTGAGTTAAGAATACTTACCCCGTTGTTTTCTCTGAAAATCTACCAAACATTGCCTCAATCCGAGCTCCAAATCGGTAAAAATGGAGTCCCATTTTCAGAACTTAAACTCTCTGCTCATTCATTTGCTCTACGCGATCGCGATGAAAAATTCTCCCACTGCCTAAATTAACCCTATGCGATCGCGGACTTATCCACGTGATCGCGAACTCATCCACGCGATCGCGAAGTAGAAATGCGTGACCTCCACTTCTGCTCCACTTACTCTACGCAAACACGACCTTCTTCACGCGTTCGCGAATAGCAAACTCCCATAGCTACGCGATCGCGGCTTTCTTCACGCGATCGCAAAGAACAAAATTATCACTGCCTCAAACAAGCCTACGCGATCGCAAACCATCTCACGCGATTGCATAGAATAAAGTCACTTCTGCCCCAAATTAGCTTACGCGATCGCGAATGAACTTATGCGATCGCGTATAAGGAAACCAGAAGAAATATACCAGTAGCTATCAGCTATCTCCTAAAGGCCAAAAATGATCTGTTAGCCGTCCGAAACTCACCCGAGTCCCTCGGGATCTCAACCAAATACACCAACAAGTCCTATAACATTATACGAACTTAATCGAAATATTAAATCACATCAAACAACGCTAAAACCACGGATCATACTCCAATTCAAGCTTAATAAAACATAAAAATTTTAACTTCTACATTTAATGTCGAAACCTATCAAATCAAGTCTGATTGACCCCAAATTTTGCACACAAGTCATAAAATGACATAACGGAGCTATGAAAATTTTCGGAACTGGATTCCGACCCCGATATCAAAAAATCAACTCCCCAGTCAAACTTCCAAGCTTAAATTCATGTTTTAGCCATTTGAAGACTAATTTAACTACGGACTTTCAAATAAAATTCCGAACACGCCCCTAAGTCCAAAATCACCATATGGAGCTGTTGGAATCATCAAAATTCTATTCCGGGGTTGTTTGCACATAAGTCGACATCCAGCCAACCTTTTCAACTTAAGTTTTAAACTTTGGAACTAAGTGTTCCAATTCATTCTAAAAACCTCATCGGACCCGAACCGACTATCCCGACAAGTTACATAATAGTTATAAAGCATAGAATGAGCAGTAAATGGGGGAACGAGATTCTGAAAGTCAAAATGACCCGTTGGGTCATTACATTCTCCACCTCTTAAACAAACGTTCGTCCTCGAACGGGTTTAGAATTGTACCTGGGGTGCTAAATAAGTGTGGATATCTGCTCTGCATATCTTCCTCGGCCTCCCAAGTCGCTTCCTCTTTTGGTTGGCCCCTCCGCTGGTCTTTTACTGCGGAATTTTTCTTGGACCTCAATTGGCGAACTTGTCTATCAACAATGGAAACTGGCTCCTCTTCATAACCCAAACTTTTATCTAGCTGAACTGTACTGAAGTCTAACACATGTGACAGGTCGGCATGATACTTCCAGAGAATAGATACATGGAAAACCGGATGAACTCCTGATAGACTGGGAGGCAAGGTGAGATCATAAGCAACCTCCCCAACTCGTCTCAACACCTCAAATGGTCCTATAGACCTTGGGCTCAACTTGCCCTTCTTTCCGAATCTCAAGATTCCCTTCATTGGCGAAACCTTCAAGAGAACTTTTTCACACACCATAAATGATAAATCACGCACTTTCTTATCCGCGTAACTCTTCTGTCTGGACTGTGCTGTACGAGGTCGCTCCTGAATCAACTTTACCTTTTCCAAGGCATCCTTCACCAAATCAATACCATATAACTTAGCCTCACCGGGCACAAACTATCTGATGGGCGAACGACATCGCCGACCATATAAAGCCTCAAATGGAGCCATCTCGATGCTGGATTGGTAACTGTTGTTATAGGCAAACTCAGCTAAAGGCAAGAAAACAAGAAACGATCCCACTGACCTCCAAAGTCGATCACACATGCCCTGAGCATATCCTCCAAAATCTGAATTGTTCGTTCCGACTGCCCGTCGGTTTGCGGATGAAAGGCTATGCTGAGTTTTACACAAGTCCCCAATTCACTCTGTACTGACCTCCAGAAATGTGAAGTAAACTGAGGGCGTCTATCTGATATGATGGAAATTGGCACACCGTGCAACCGAACTATCTCCTGAATATAAATCTGGGCCAACCTCTCCGAAGTATACGTAGTCACAACCGGAATAAAGTGTGCCGACTTGGTCAACCTGTCGACAATGACCCAAACTACCGCAAGGTCTGCGGCAACCCAACTACAAAGTCCATAGTAATGCGTTCCCATTTCCACTCCAGTATAGTCATCTGTTGAAGTAGGCCACCTGGCCTCTAGTGCTCATATTTAACTTGTTGGCAATTTAGACACCTAGCTACATACTCAACTATGTCCTTTTTCATTCGTCGCCACCAATAATGCTGCTTTAGGTCACGATACATCTTCGTAGCACCTGGATGAATAGAATACCGAGAACTGTGTGCCTCCTCTAGAATCCTTTTCCTCAGTCCATCCACATTAGGAACACATAAACGATCCTGGAGTTGCAAAACACGATCTGCGCCAATAGTAACTTCCTTGGCACCACCCCGTAGTACCGTTTCTCGAAGAACCATTAAGTGTGGATCATCAAACTTGCGAACCTTGATCTGCTCAAATAATGAAGACTGGGCCACAACGCACGCAAGAACCTTATTGGGCTCTAAGATATCTAGCCTCACATGTCTGTTAGCCAATGACTGAATATCCAAAGCTAATGGCGTCTCCTGTGCTGCAATAAAATCCAAACTACCCATACTCTCCGCCTTTCTACTTAAGGTGTCTGCAACTACATTTGCTTTGCCCGGATGATACAGGATAGTGATATCATAATCTTTCAGTAACTCCAGCCATCTGCACAGCCTCAAATTTAGGTCCCTCTACTTGAACAAATGCTGCAAGCTGTGATGGTCAGTGTAAACCTCACAAGACACCCCATAAATATAATGCCTCCAAATCATAAGAGTGTGAACAATTGCAGCTAACTCCAAATCATGCACTGGATAATTCTTCTCATGAGGTTTCAGCTGACGAGAAGCATATGCAATAACTCGCCCGTATGCATTAATACATAACCTAAACCAACGCGTGAAGCATCACAATACACTGTATACATCCCCGAACCGGAAGGCAACACTAACACTGGTGTTGTAGTAAATGTTGTCTTGAGCTTCTGAAAGCTCACCTCACAATCATTAGACTATCGGAATGGAGCACCCTTCTGGGTTAATTTGGTCAAAGGTGCTGTAATAGATGAAAATCCTTCCACGAACCAACGATAATAACCTGCTAAACCTAGGAAACTCCTGATCTCAGTCGCCGAAGTGGGACGATGCCAATTCTGAACTGCCTCGATCTTTTTAGGATCAACTTTAATGCCCTCGCCTGATACAATATGCCCCAAAAATGCTACAGAATCTAGCCAAAACTCACATTTGGAGAACTTAGCATAAAGCTTTTGTTCCTGCAGTGTCTGAAGCACCACTCTCATATGCTGCTCGTTCTCATCCTTACTGCGCGAGTAGATCAAAATGTCATCAATGAAGACAATAACAAATGAATCAATATATGGACGGAATACCCTGTTCATCAAATCCATAAACGCTGCCAGGGCGTTAGTCAAACCGAAGGACATCACCAAAAAACTCATAATGACCATATCTAGTTCGAAAAGTAGTCTTCGGAACATCCGAATCCCAAATCTTCTACTGATGGTACCCTGACCTCAAGTCGATCTTAGAAAACACCCTAGCACCCTGCAACTGGACAAATAGATCATCAATACGCGGTAACAAGTACTTGTTCTTAATGGTGACTTTGTTCAGTTGGCGATAGTCAATACACATTCGCATAGTTCCATCCTTTTTCTTCACAAATAACACCGGTGCACCCAAAGGCGATGCACTTGGTCTGACGAACCCTTTTTCTAATAAATCCTCAAGTTGTTCTTTCAATTCCTTTAATTCTTTCGGAGCCATGCTTTTGTTCCCGCAGTGTCTGAAGCACCACTCTCATAGAACCTGGATCAAATAATACGGAGGCATCTTTGCCGCAAACAGAAGTAATACCTGTAATCACTGCATCTGAGGCCTCTGTATCTGGTCTGGTTGGAAAAGCATAGAATCGGGCTGGAGTGCCAACTGGCTGGCCTCCACCTCTAGAACGGCCCCTACCCACCTGTCATCCCCCTCTTGGTGGTCTAACGGCTGGTGGAGCAACTGGTGCGGTAATCATAGGCTGATGACCCTGCTGCACTGGTCTACCCCAAAGCCTGGGGCAGAATATCCGTATGTGACTGGGATCTCCGCACTCGTAATAACCTTTCGGTGCAATTGGATGCTGACTAAAAGTATGACCCTGGTGACCTGAATACCCATTGGAAGAACCTTGAATAGCTGGTGGGCGATAAGAACTCTCTGGCATAGCACTATATAAGGTCGTACTCGAGCACCCCGAGGAGGCAGTGGTGCTGGATATGAGGGCCTGCTGGAATGCCCTTTCACGAACTGACCTCTACCCCCAGACGTAGCACCTCTGAACTATCCAGAATATCTAAACCGCTTATCTCTCATAACCTACTCTCGGCTCCGCTGACGCACACCCTCAATCCTCCGGGCTATCTCCACGACTAGCGCATAAGAAGTACCCATTTTAACCTCTCAGGCCATAGTGGCCTGAATGCCAGTATGTAAACCCGCAACGAACCTCTGCACTCTCTCCACCTAAGTAGGGAGTATCATAAGTGCATGGCGAGATAACTCAGAGAACCTCGCCTCATAATCGGTCACTAACATTTGACCCTGCTGGAGCTACTCAAACCGAAACCGCAACTCTTCCCTCTGCGAGGGTGGAATATACCTGTCCAGGAAAATACGGGTGAATCTGTCCCAAGTCATGGGAGGAGAATCTGCTGGTCTGCCAAGAAGATAAGACTTCCACCATCTACGGGCTCTGCCCTCTAGCTGAAAAGTAGCAAAGTCTACCCCATGAGACTCTAATATCCTCATGTTGTGCAGTCTGCTCCTGCACCGATCAATGAAATCCTGGGGATCCTCATGTCGCTCACCCCCAAAGATAGGAGAATGTAGTCTAGTCCATATGTCCAATAGCTTCTGCGGCTCGGCGGTCGCAGCTGGTCTGGTCTCAGGTGTAGCTGCTGCCACTGGTTGGGCTCCACTCACTGGTAGTGCACCTTAGGTCTGATATGCAGCAGTTGCCTGCTCATGAGCCTATGCAGTAGGGGTCTGTGCTCCCCCGCCCGCTTGAGATGTGGCTGGGTCTGCCGAAAATAAATCGGGATGAGTCATAGTGTCTATGAACCGCATCATACGGCCCATGACCTCCTGGAATCTCGGTGCAGACGTGAAATACATCGGAGTTGGTTCTGCCACGGGCACCTCGCCATGTTCCTCAATAATGGGATCCTCTGTTGGACCCACTGGTGGCATAACTAGAACCATCCGGGGACGTCCTCGTCCCCTACCATGGGTTTGAGCCCTCCCTCGGCCTCTAACAACATGGGGAGTAGCTCTTCCCTGGTCTGGAACCTCATTAGAGCGCGTTCTCACCATCTGTGAGAGAATAAGAGAAAGATATTTAGTTCTATATCAATTGCACGATGGAAGATGAAGAAAGGTAGTTTCCTAACACCCTATAGGATGTCGTGATGGAACCTAATCTCTAATACTAGGTAAGCCTATCATTGCGGAATAACAATAGAAATATGAAATAAATAAATTTGCAAACTCACATAAATATAACTCCCAAAATCCGATTGAAATAAGTCACAAGTTTCTAAGAATTTATCCTCAATGTCTCTATATATCAGAATCTAAAAAAAAAATAAGGAAACAACATAATAAGGATAGAAGGGGACTCCGGAGTCTGCGGACGCTGACAGATATACCTAGAAGTCTCCGTACTCAGGTAGCTCACTGATGTCTGGGATGGTAAGATATACCTGGATCTGCACAAAATGATGTGCAGAAGCATAGTATGAGTACACCACAGCGGTACCCAGTAAGTGCCAAGCCTAACCTTGGTAGAGTAGTGACGAGGTCAGGTCAGGCCCTACTAGAATAATAAAAGACATGGTGACATGTTTAACAATACAATAACAATAAATGTCAATGGAAGTAAATCAAGTAGTATGTCACCATTAAATTTCATAGAATGAGGGCAAAATAATACCTTGTGGAAAGAAAACAGAAATTTACAACTTTAAGAAAAATCACGACAATAATCAAAGGCAACTGCTGCCATAAATAAATATCAATAAAGGTACTCCCGAGGTACCGCCTCGTAGTCCCAAATCATAAATAAATTCACAATAACTCATTTCTTTATATCACTGCGGGAGCCTTCACATTAAATTTTAAAGAAAATATTTTTTTCCGAAATAGCATCCCGCGTTTTAGCCACCTTTATCACACCGCATGACTTCTAGTAGTTCCCCTACTAGCCATGCATATCAAGCCACCCTTATCTCACCGCATCCGTTTCAACACCCGAACCTTATACCACCGCATGTATATCAATATCACAATATATCACAAATTTGCACCTCAAGTGCCCAAATATTTCAACTTGCCAAAATAAATCAAAATCAGAATACTTTTCCACAATAAGGAGCTCACGGCTCAATCATAGTAAATACAAAAGTCTTCACAAAAATATTTAGCAAAATAATATCCATTATTTCCACAATACCGAGCTCACGGCTCAATCACAATGAACATAAAAATCTTCACAAAATATTCAGCAGAAATAATATTTTCACAAATTTAACCTCTTGACTTAACATCCAATTATTAAATGTAAAATACTTTATTTTTTTTATAATAGTTAATTTAAGGAAATTCAACCTTCAAATTATGCACAGAATAAAAGATAGCAAAGTTTCAACTAAACAGGTTAAAACAATTAGTAGTAAAAATGTCAGGCAAATTTAGGAATATAAAATAGATCAATGATGATGAATATAATCAGATAAAATAATTTAATTAATGTGTGACAATGATATACACAATTTAAAAACCTGAGTTTTTTACATTTAGCCCGTGTACACACTCGTCACCTCGTGTACACGACTTTCAACAAATTACAATTATCACATCAATATCAATCCTAGGGGGAATTTCCCTTATACAAGGTTAGACAAGTCACTTACCTCGACTTGCTCCAATTTAATCCACTAGTAGGCCTTTTCCTCGATTATCCAACTCTAAATGGCTCGAATCTAGCCAAAATAATTCGATACAGTCAATGAAAATTATAGGAATTAATTTCATCAGAAATACTACATTTTTAATAAAAATCCGAAATTAATTCAAACATCGACCGCGGGGCCCATGTCTCGAAATCCGGCAAAACTCACAAAATCCGACAACTCATTCAATTACGAGTCCAACCACACCAGTTTCATTCAAATCTGACTCTGAATCGACACCGAAATCTCAAAAATTCGTTTCTTTGAGATTTCTAAAATTTTCCAAATTTCAATCTCAAAACACTAATTAAATGGTGAAAACAAATGATGGATTCAGGTAATCTAACCATAATTAAGTTAAGAACACTTACCCCGATGTTTTCTCTAAAAATCTCCCAAAAATCGCCTCTCCCCAAGCTTCAATTTATCAAAAATAGAAAATGGGACGAAGTCCCCTGCTTTATAATTTACAGATCTGTCCAGGCATGCCTTCGATCCTGGTCCTCGATCCTGGCTTCGATCAGGCCTTTGATCTTGGTCCTCGATCATAGCTTCGATCATGACCTTCGATCCTGGCCCTCGATCATGGCTTTGATCATGGCCTTCGATCATGGCCCTCGATCATGGCTTCGATCATGGCCCTCCACCCCTGGCCTTCGATTTTGGGGTCGATTTCTCCCCCTCCCCCCCCCCGAATTTCCAGCAGAAGAAAATTACAGCAGCTGTTTTAGTCCAACTTCTGATCCGTTAACCATCTGAAACTCACCCGAGGCCCTCGGAACTTCAACAAAATACACCAATAAGTCCTAAAACATATTACGAACTTATTTGAAACCTCAAATCACATAAAACGACGCAAAAACCACGAATCATACCCCAATTCAAACTTAAGGAACTTAAGAATTTGCAACTTCTACATTCGATGTCTAAACCTATCAAATCAAGTCCGATTGACCTCAAATTTTGCACACAAGTTATAAATGATGTAACTGAGCTATGAAAATTTTCAGAATTGAATTCCGACCCCGATAACAAAAGTCCACTCCCCGGTCAAACTTCCCAACTTAAATTCCTATTTTAGCCATTTCAAGCCTAATTTAACTATGGACTTCCAAATGAAATTTCGAATACGCTCCTAAGTACAAAATTACCATACGGAGTTGTTGGAATCATCAAAATTTTATTCCGGGGTCATTTGCACATAAGTCGACATCCAGCCAACATTTTCAACTTAAGTTTTAAACTTTGGAACTAAGTGTTCCAATTCATTCTAAAAATCTCATCGGACCCGAACCGACTACCCCGACAAGTTATATAACAGTTCTAAAGCACAAAATGAGCAGTAAATGAGGGAACGGGGCTACAACTTTTAAAATGACTAGCCGGGTCGTTACATCCTCCCCCTCTTAAAACAATCGTTCATCCTCTAATGAGCATAGAGACATACCTGAAGTGGTGAAAAGATGAGGATAACGGCTGCACATATCCTGCTCGGTCTCCCAACGAAAGCTGATGTCAAAGAACATTGCTTCCGTGAAGGTTCACTAGAGGGGTCATCCGATCGAGGAGGCGACTTGGGAGACCAAGCAGGATATGTGCAGCCGTTATCCTCATCTTTTCACCATTTCAGGTATGTCTCTATGCTCGTTCGAGGACGAACGATTGTTTTAAGAGGGGGAGGATGTAACGACCCGGCTAGTCGTTTTAAAAGTTGTAGCCCCGTTCCCTTATTTACTGCTTATTTTGTGCTTTAGAACTATTATATAACTTGTCGGGGTAGTCGGTTCGGGTCCGATGAGATTTTTAGAATGAATTGGAACACTTAGTTCCAAAGTTTAAAACTTAAGTTGAAAATGTTGGCTGGATGTCGACTTATGTGCAAATGACCCCGGAATAAAATTTTGATGATTCCAACAACTCCGTATGGTAATTTTGTACTTAGGAGCATATTCGAAATTTCATTTGGAAGTCCGTAGTTAAATTAGGCTTGAATGGCTAAAATAGGAATTTAAGTTGGGAAGTTTGACCGGGGAGTTGACTTTTGATATTGGGGTCAGAATTTAGTTCTTAAAATTTTCATAGCTCTGTTACGTCATTTATAACTTGTGTACAAAATTTGAGGCCAATCGGACTTGATTTGATAGGTTTAGACATCGAATGTAGAAGTTGGAAGAATTGGGGTATGATTCGTGATTTTTGCGTCGTTTTATGTGATTTGAGGTTTCAAATAAGTTCATATTATGTTTTAGGACTTATTGGTGTATTTGGTTGAAGTCCCGAGGGCCTCGGGTGAGTTTCAGATGGTTAACGGATCAAAAGTTGGACTAAAACAGCTGCTGCAATTTTCTTCTGCTGGAAATTCGGGGGGGCATAGGGAGGGGATAAATCGAGCCCAGAATCGAAGGCCAGGGTCGAGGTCCATGATCGAGGGCCAGGATCGAAGGCCATGATCGAAGCCATGATCGAGGGCCAAGATCGAAGATCATGATCGAAGCCATGATCGAGGGCTAGGATCGAAGGCCTGATCGAAGCCAGGATCGAGGACCAAGATCGAAGGCATGCCTGGACAGATCTGTAAATTATAAAGCAGGTGACTTCGTCCCATTTTTCATTTTTGACAAATTGAAGCTTGGGGAGAGGCGATTTTTGGGAGATTTTCAGAGAAAACATCGGGGTAAGTGTTCTTAACTCAATTATGGTTAGATTACCTGAATCCATCATTTGTTTTCACCATTTAATTAGTGTTTTGAGATTGAAATTTGAAAAAAATTTAGAAATGTCAAAGAAACGAATTTTTGAGATTTCGGTGTCGATTCAGAGTCGGATTTGAATGAAACTGGTATGGTTGGACTCGTAATTGAATGAGTTGTCGGATTTTGTGAGTTTCGCCGGATTCCGAGACGTGAGCCCCGCGGTCGATGTTTGAATTAATTTTGGATTTTTATTAAAAAATGTAGTATTTCTAATGAAATTGATTCCTATATTTTTTTTGATTGTATCGAATTATGTTGGCTAGATTCGAGCCATTCAGAGTTGGATAATCGAGGAAAAGACCTACTAGTGGATTAAATTGGAGCAAGTCGAGGTAAGTGACTTGTCTAACCTTGTGTGGGGGAAATTTCCTCTAGGATTGGTATTGATGTGATAATTGTAATTTGTTGAAAGTTATGTACACGAGGTGATGAGCGTGTACACGGGCTAAATATGGAAAACTCAGGTTTTTAAATTGTGTATATCTCTGTCATACATTAATTAAATTATTTTATCCGATTATATTCATCATCATTGATCTATTTTATATTCCTAAATTTGCTTGACATTTTTACACTAATTGTTTTTACCTGTTTAGTTGAAACTTTGCTATCTTTTATTCTGTGCATAATTTGAAGGTTGAATTTCCTTAAATTAACTATTATTAAAAAAATGAAGTATTTTACATTTAATAATTGGATGTTAAGTCAAGAGGTTAAATTTGTGAAAATATTATTTCTGCTGAATATTTTGTGAAGATTTTTATGTTCATTGTGATTAAGCCGTGAGATCGGTATTGTGGAAATAATGGATATTATTTTGCTGAATATTTTTGTGAAGACTTTTGTATTTACTATGATTGAGCTGTGAGCTTCTTATTGTGGAAAAATATTCTGATTTTGATACACATGCGGTGGTATAAGGTCTGGGTGTTGAAACGGATGTGGTGAGATAAGGGTGGCTTGATATGCATGGCTAGTAGGGGAACTACAAGAAGTCATGCGGTGTGATAAAGGTGGCTAAAACGCAGGATGCTATTTCGGGAAAAAATATTTTCTTTAAAATTTAATGTGAAGGCTCCCGTGATATAAGAAAATGATTTATTGTGAATTTATTTATGATTTGGGACTACGAGGCGGTACCTCGGGAATACCCTTATTGATATTTATTTATGGCCGCAGTTGCCTTTGATTATTGTCGTGATTTTTCTTAAAGTTGTAAATTTCTATTTTCTTTTCATGAGGTATTATTTGCCCTCATTCTATGAAATTTAATGGTGACATACTACTTACTTGATTCGCTTCCATTGTCATTTATTGTTATTATATTGTTAAACATGTCACCATGTCTTTTATTATTCTAGTAGGGTCTGACCTGACCTCGTCACTACTCTACCAAAGTTAGGCTTGACACTTACTGGGTACCGCTGTGGTGTACTCATACTATGCTTTTGCACAACGTTTTGTGCAGATCCAGGTATATCTTACCAGTCCAGACATCAGTGAGCTACCTGAGTACGGAGACTTCTAGGTATATCTGTCAGCGTCCGCAGACTCCGGAGTCCCCTTCTATCCTTATTATGTTGTTTACTTATTATCTTTAGACTCTGGTATATAGAGACATTGAGGATAAATTCTTAGAAGCTTGTGACTTATTTCTATCAGATTTTGGGAGTTATAATTATGTGAGTTTGCAAATTTATTTATTTCATATTTCTATTGTTATTCTGCATTGATAGGCTTACCTAGTCTTAGAGATTAGGTGCCATCACGACATCCTATAGGGTGTTAGGAAACTACATTTCTTCATCTTACATCGTGCAATTGATGTAAAACTAAATATCTTTCTCTTATTCTCTCACAGATGGTGAGAACGCGCTCTAATGAGGTTCCAGACCAGGGAAGAGCTACTCCCCATGTTGTTAGAGGCCGAGGGAGGGCTCCAGCCCGTGGTAGGGGACGAGGACGTCCCCAGATGGTTCCAGTTATGCCACCAGTGGGTCCAGCAGAGGATCCCATTATTGAGGAACATGGCGAGGTGCCCGTGGCAGAACCAGCTCCGGTGGATTTCACGTCTGCACCGGGATTCCAGGAGGTCATGGTCCGTATGATGCGGTTCATGGACACTATGACTCATGCCAGTTTATTTCCGGCAGATCCATCCATATCTCAAGTGGGTGGGGGAGCACAGACCCCTACCGCATAGGCTCATGAGCAGGCAACTGCTGCATATCAAACCTAGGGTGCACTACCCGTGAGTGGAGCCCAACTAGTGGCAGCAGCTACACCTGAGCCCAGACCAGCTGTGATCGCCGAGCCGCAGAAGCTATTGGACATATGGACTAGACTACATTCTCCTATCTTTGGGGGGTGAGCGACATGAGGTTCCCCAAGATTTCATTGATCGGTGCAGGAGCAGACTGCACAACATGAGGATATTAGAGTCTCATGGGGTAGACTTTGCTACTTTTCAACTATAGGGCAGAGCCCGTAGATGGTGGAAGTCTTATCTTCTTGGCAGACCAGCAGATTCTTCTCCCATGACTTGGGACAAATTTACCCATATTTTCCTGGATAGGTATATTCCACCCTCCCAGAGGGAAGAGTTGAAATTTCGATTTGAGTAGCTCCAGCAGGGTCAAATGTCAGTGACTGATTATGAGGTGAGGTTCTCTGAGTTATCTCGCCATGCACTTATGATACTCCCTACTGAGGCGGAGAGAGTGCGGAGGTTCGTTGCGGGTTTACATACTGGCATTCAGGCCACTATGGCCTGAGAGGTGGATATGGGTACTTCTTATGAGCTAGTCGTGGAGATAGCCCGGAGGATTGAGGGTGTGCGTCAGCGGAGCCGAGAGCAGGTTATGAGAGATAAGCGGTTTAGATATTCTGGATAGTTCAGAGGTGCTACGTCTGGGGGTAGAGGTCAGTTCGTGAAAGGGCATTCCAGTAGGCCCTTATATCCAGCACCACTGCCTCCTCGGGGTGCTCGAGTACTACCTTATATCAGTGCTATGCTAGAGAGTTCTTATCGCCCACCAGCTATTCAGGGTTCTTCCAATGGATATTCAGGTCACCAGGGTCATACTTTTAGTCAACAGCCAATTGCACCGAAAAGTTATTACGAGTGCGGAGATCCCAGTCACATACAGATATTTTGCCCCAAGCTTCAGGGTAGACCGGTGCAGCAGGGTCATCAGCCTATGATTACCGCACCAGTTGCTCCACCAGCCATCAGACCACCAAAAGGGGGAGGGCAGGTGGGTAGGGGCAGTTCTAGAGGTGGAGGCCAGCCAGTTGGCGCTCCAGCCCGGTTCTATGTTTTTCCGGCTAGACTAGATATAGAGGCCTCAGATGCAGTGATTACAGGTATCACTTCTGTTTGCGGCAAAGATGCCTCCGTATTATTTGATCCAGGGTCTATAAGAGTGGTGCTTCAGATACTGCGGGAACAAAAGCATGGCTCCAAAAGAATTAAAGGAATTGAAAGAACAACTTGAGGAGTTATTAGAAAAAGGGTTTTGTCAGACAAAGTGTATCGCCTTTGGGTGCACTTGTGTTATTTGTGAAGAAAAAGGATGGAACTATGTGAATGTGTATTGACTATCGCCAACTGAACAAAGTCACCATTAAGAACAAGTACCTATTGTCACGTATTGATGATCTATTTGTCCAGTTGCAGGGTGCTAGGGTGTTTTCTAAGATCGACTTGAGGTCGGGGTACCATCAGTAGAAGATTCGAGATTCGGATGTTCCGAAGACTGCTTTCCAAACTAGATATGGTCATTATGAGTTTTTTGGTGATGTCCTTCGGTTTGACTAACGCCCCGGCAGCGTTCACGGATTTGATGAACAGGGTATTCCGGCCATATATTAATTCGTTTGTTATTGTCTTCATTGATGACATTTTGATCTACTCGCGCAGTAAGGAGGAGAATGAGCATCATATGAGAGTGGTGCTTCAGACACTGCAGGAACAAAAGCTTTATGCTAAGTTCTCCAAATGTGAGTTTTGGCTAGATTCTGTAGCATTTTTGGGGCATATTGTATCAGGCGAGGGCATTAAAGTTGATCCTAAAAAGATCGAGGCAGTTCAGAATTGGCATCGTCCCACTTCGACGACTGAGATCAGGAGGGCGGCCCAAGGGTCAAGCCACAAAAGCAAAAGCTTTAGGCCCTCAAATTTTTAGGGCGCCAAATTTTTCTTTTATTTTTCTACTCTTGAAGGTTTCGCCAATGAAGGGAATCTTGAGATTTGGAAAGAAGGGCAAGTTGAGCCCAAGGTTTATAGGACCATTTGAGGTGTTGAGACGAGTTGGGGAGGTGGGGAGGTTGCTTATGATCTCACCTTGCCTCCCAGTCTATCAGGAGTTCATCCGGTTTTTCATGTATCTATTCTCCGGAAGTATCATGCCGACCTGTCACATGTGTTAGACTTCAGTACATTTCAGCTAGATAAAAGTTTGGGTTATGAATAGGAGCCAATTGCCATTGTTGATAGACAAGTTCGCCAGTTGAGGTCCAAGAAAAATTCTGCAGTAAAAGACCAGCGGAGGGGCCAACCAATAGAGGAAGGGACTTGCGAGGCCGAGGAATATATGTGGAGCAGATATCCACACTTATTTAGCACCCCAGGTACAATTCTAAACCCGTTCGAGGACGAACGTTTGTTTAAGAGGTGGAGAATGTAATGACCCAACAGGTTATTTTGACTTTCAGAATCTCGTTCCCCCATTTACTGCTCATTCTATGCTTTTTAACTATTATGTAACTTGTCGGGGTAGTCGGTTCGGGTCCGATGAGGTTTTTAGAATGAATTGGAATACTTAGTTCCAAAGTTTCAAACTTAAGTTGAAAAGGTTGGCTGGATGTCGACACAAATGACCCCGGAATAGAATTTTGATGATTCCAACATCTCCATATGGTGATTTTGGACTTAGGGGCATGTTCGGAATTATATTTGAAAGTCCGTAGTTAAATTAGGCTTGAAATGGCTAAAACATGAATTTAAGCTTGGAAGTTTGACCGGGGAGTTGACTTTTTGATATCTGGGTCGGAATCCAGTTCCGAAAATTTTCATAGCTCCATTATGTCATTTATGACTTGTGTGCAAAATTTGGGGTCAATCGGACTTGATTTGATAGGTTTCAACATCGAATGTAGAAGTTAAAAATTTTAACTTTCATTAAGCTTGAATTGGAGTATGTTTCATAGTTTTAGCGTTGTTTGATGTGATTTAAGGTTTCGATTAAGTTCGCATAATATTATAGGACTTGTTGGTATATTTGATTGAGATCCCGAGGGACTCGGGTGAGTTTCGGACGGCTAATGGATCATATTTGGCCTTTGGGAGATAGCTGATAGCTGCTGGTATATTTCTTCTGGTTTCCTTATACGCGATCGCATAAGTTCATTCGCGATCGCATAAGCTAATTTGGGGCAGAAGTGACTTTATTCTATGCGATCGCGTGAGATGGTTTGCGATTGCGTAGGCTTGTTTGAGGCAGTGATGATTTTGTTCTTTGCGATCGCGTGAAGAAAGCCGCGATCGCGTAGCTATGGGGGTTTGTTATTCGCGAACGCGTGAAGAAGGTCGCGTTCGCGTAGAGTAAGTGGAGCAGAAGTGGAGGTCACGCGTTTGTGCTTCACGATCGTGTGGATGAGTTTGCGATCGCGATCGCGTGGACAACTCCGCGATCGCATAGGGTTAATTTAGACAGTGGGAGAATTTTCATCGCGATCGCGTAGAGCAAATGACTGGGCAGAGAGTTTAAGTTCTGAAAATTGGACTCCATTTTTACCGATTTGGAGCTCGGATTGAGGCAATTTTTGGGAGATTTTCAGAGAAAATAATGGGGTAAGTGTTCTTAACTCAATATTGGTTAAATTACCCGAATCCATCATTGTTTTTATCATTTAATTGGTGGATTAAGTTGGAAAAGTTTGCAAACCCTCTTGGATAAATTTGATGATTTGAGGGCCGAATTATTATCGGAATTTAGTAATTTTGGTATGGGTAGACTCGTGGTTGAATGAGCATTCATATTTCATAACTTTCGCTGGATTCTGAGATGTGGGCCTCACTGGCAATTTTTGAGTTAATTTCGGATTTTATTAAAAAAATATAGTATTTTCTTATGAAATTGATTCCTATAATTATTGGTGACTGTATCAAATTATTTTGGCTAGATTCGAGCAACTAAGAGTTGGATAATCGAGGAAAAGGCCTACTAGTAGATTAAATTGAAGCACGTCGAGGTAAGTCTCTTGTCTAACCTTGTAAGGGGGAATGTACTCCATAGGTTATTTAAATTAATAATTGTTGCTAATTGTGGGGGCTACGTACGCACGAGGTGACGAGAGTCCGTACGTAGCTAGTATTTATGCTAAAGTCCGGGTAGTTTAGTACTCAAATCATGAATTATGTGTGTTAATTGTATTCTTTATTTAATTAATGTATTTGAACTATATTGTGAATTGCTAGGGAAGATAGTAAAAGATTAAAATCTCATATACTTGAATTTTTGTATAAATTAATTAATTATTAAAAGAAATTGTACATCGTCTTGTATTAATCTTATAATATATATATCCTCATTCTGGAGGTACATAAGAAAATGTCCTTCTTTCTTGTGGAGCGGGCCGAACGCCTCGGCAATATAGATGCATCTATGGATCACGCCGCACGTCCCTCGGCAGTGTACATGACACTCTGGATCAGGCCATATGACCTCGGCAGAAATCGTGCCTAATAATAATAATTACACGATACCTTGATATTTTAATTGCAGTTTGTGAAGTTAAATAAATTGGGAATTGTCATATTTGATGGAATTTAATTATTTCTACTAGTTAAAGAAAAATCTGTTAATTCTATAAATCATCTTGATTTAAATATTTTTATTTTTATTTTATTTATTATTATTGACCCTTAGTGAGTGTCAAAGTCGACCTCTCGTCACTACCTCTTCGAAATTAGGCTTGATACTTACCGGATAAATATTGTTTACGTACTCATGCTACACTTGCTGCACTTTTTGTGCAGGACCTGAGACATGTGCTATAGTTGGACCTATCAGCGCGCACCCACGTTATCCAGAGGCTTAGTGGTGAGCTGCCTTTCCGAGCCGTTCTGCAGCACCTAGTGCCTCTTCTTGAAATTTTATTCTGTCTATTTCATTTCAGACAATATTTAGAATTTTTGTATAATCTACTAGATATTCATACACTTGTGACATCAAGTCTTGGCACACACTAGTAGAATCTTTGGATTTAATTATGTTCCTGTATTTATTTTTAATTTACCAGATCATTTATATTTTCTTAATTCTTGCAAGTTATAAGAGTTTAATTACTCAGTTAATTTTTAAAGAGTTGAATATGTGTTTAAATCACTAGTTGGCTTGCCTAACTGTAGTGTTGGGCGCCATCATGACCTATAGGTGAAATTGGATCGTGACACATATTCTTTCAAATAAACTAAAAAAGAAATCAAATAAGTGTTTGTTTATGAAATTATGCCATTTTTATGCTTCAGCTTGAAGTATTCTTTTTGAAAGGTTTTTGAACTTTGAAGTAGCTACGGTACAAGTTTTCACTCATAAAAACTTTAATTTTTTTTTCACGTCCAAACAAAAACAAATCAGTTATTCTTTTAAAAAAATATATATAATCCAAATTATATCCGAGTAGTTTTCAAGATCAGAGGCGCAGTTAGAATTTCAGCCTTATAGGTTATAAATTTTAGAACGACGACATCAAGTATTAATGACTGCTTTCTATATTTAATATTTATATATATATTTAATAAATTTCTTAACATATAATATAATATTTGAGTAAAAGCTACTGGGTTCGCTGAACCCGTAACTCAGCTTCTATCTCCGCCCCTGTTCAAGACGAGAATATCCCTTTATCACACTTCAAATTCATTCAAGTTTTAAGTAAAAAAACTAAGCTTGCGTTTGGCCACAGATTCCCAAATTTGTTTTAAAAAATCTGATTTGGGTGAAGTTTGGTTTGAAGATGAAAATCTGTTTGGACATAATTTTTCAAAACATATTTCATTTTTTTTATAAAAAAAAAAATAAAATGTGACTTTTACTCATAAATTTTTAAAAACTATCAAAAATATCCAACAACTCTGAAGAAAAGTCATACAAAACAAGTGAAACAAAGCTGAAGAAAATTTATACAAATATTAGCAGATTTTAGTAAATTACCTTCAAATTTTATCTTTGCGGTGGATTGCCACAGATCGGTACAACAACTTTAGCGAAAGTTTTCTTCTGTTTGTCGAGAAGGACAAAGACGCGTGAGTTTAACGAGGGAAAAGTGGGTAGATATGGATTAGTTGGGTCATAATAACAGAAAGTAAGTTTTTTATAAAGTACAAAAGTTTAGGGCAATTTTTGATTTTTTTTTAAAAAAACAAACGGTAATATTTTGGGCCAAAAACAACTCTTGAGCTGGTTTTGAGATTTAAAAATTTGCCAAAATGTGAATAAAATATATAAACAAACAGGTATTTGCCAAAAAGATTTGAAAAACATTTGACAAAATGTATGGCCAAAGAAATTGACAAAAATTTAACTATAGTTTGAATAAAATAGATCATGGCCCCAATTGGGTAATAAATGCATCTGCTAGTCTAGTCTAGTAATATAAGTAGGTCTGCACAGACCCCTGGTCACTAAAACAAACTTTGTCTCAGACGCGCCTTGATCACATTACAGTGAATCTCTAAGCGTTATTACATATTTTGTTCCACTTAGCATGTTACTATTTACATTTCACATTGCCTATTCTTATCTTCGCTGTTAAGTACTACCATTTTTTATACGGAGGATTTAGAAGAAGAAAAAAATTATTCATCGGTCCTCAACTAGTTAGATTTAAAATGAAAATTCTTACGTACTAAATTGGTCGTACACGGTATTAGTAGGACTGTGTTGGTATAACCTCTCAATTAATGTGTTTCCATCAATTCTCAGAAGTTGTATCTTCCTTTCCTTTATCAAGCAACGACTTTTTTTTCAACAATATAGTATATGGATGAGATAGAATTTTGCACGTCTGGTTAGCCAGCTCCAAGATAGTGAAGCTCTTATATGTATTATGTACTATGAGTGAGATTTGAGGTTCTTGGTCTCGTTATATGGTCTTGGGTAATCCTCATCTCATAAGCTAGTTTTTGGGGTTGAGTTAGGCCCAATGTCCATTCTTATCATGGTATCAGAGTCAGGCCCATCCTAATTATTGTTACCGGTATTGGGCCCCTATTTATGTTGTCCGTACTCCAGTTTGCAGGCCTAGGTGTGAGGGGGTATTAAGTTATCCTACATCAATGGAATTTGAGATTCTTGGTCTCCTTATATGGTCTTGGGTAATCCTCACCTCATAAGCTAGCTTTTGGGGTCGAGTTAGGCCCAAAGTCCATTCTTATCATGTTATCAGAGCCAGACCCATCCCAATTTATTGTTATAAATGTCGGGCCCCCATTTATATTGTCCACACTCCAGTTCCAAGACCGGGCTTGAGGGGGTGTTGAGTTGTGTCCCACATCGATGGGTGATGGGTGTCTTGGTTTCCTTATATGTTCTTAGGCAATACTCACATCATAAGCTAACTTTTGGGATTGAGTTAAACTCAAGGTCCATTCTTATCATGGTATTAGAGCTATGCCTATCCCAATTATTGTTACCGATGTTGGGCCCTCATTTATGTTGTTAACACTCCGGTTTGCAGGTCTGGGCGTGAGAGGGGTGTTGAGTTGTCCCACATCAGAGGGATTTGAGATCCTTAGTCTCCTTATATGATCTTGGGCAATCCTCACCTTGTATGCTAGCTTTTGGGTTAGAGTTAGGCCCAATGTCAATTTATCAAACTCTTTTGTCCGTAAAATAAAATCTCAAAAATTCCAGCTTGAAATTTCTGCCAAAATGGAGAACGCCAAATCTTTGGCTCCTAAGAAAGGAGTCAACAATAACAAAATGGGTTGCTTTTTTCAAGTGAGCTCTTTTCTCTGTCAGTTTTTCTTCCTAAGTATATTTAGTGGTTTATTCTCTATTTTAACCTCTCCTCCTCTCTCTATTTATTTTTATTATACATAGTAAAAATTAACGAGAGAAAAACTTGTTTTACCATTTTTTTCTTTCCTCTGTCTATTTTCTTTCCTAATAATATTTAGTGGTTTATTCTCTATTTTAACATTTCTTCCTCTATCGATTTCTTTTTCTTATACATAGTAAGAATTCAGCAGAGAAATACTTGTTTTACCATTTTTTTTCTTTTCTCTTTCTGTTTTACTTCCTAAGAATATATAGCAGTTTATTCTCCTTTTTAACCTCTTCCTCTATCAATTTCTTTTTCTTATACATAGTAAGAAGTCAACGGAGAATTACTTGTCTTACTATTTTTTTCTTTCCTCTTTCTTATTTTCTTCCTATGAATATCTAGTGATTTATTCTCTGTTTTAACCTCTTTCTCTATCTATTCCTTTTTCTTATACATAGTAACAATTCAACAGAGGAATACATGTCTTATCATTTTTTCTTTCCATTTTCTATTTTTCTTCCTAAGAATATCTAGTGATTTATTCTCTGCTATAACCTTTTCCTGTATCTCTATCTCTTTCTTTTTCTTATAAATAGTAAGAATTCAGCAGAGGAATACTTGTTTCACCATTTTTTCTTTTCTCTGTCTATTTTTCTTCATGAGAATATCTAGTGGTTTATTCTCCGTTTTAGCTTCTTCCTTTTTCTTTTTTCTTTTTCTTATATGTAGTAAGAATTCAGTAGAGATTACTTTGTCTTACCGTATTTTCTTTTGTATGCTAATCTGCTTTTAGATGAGTGTGAAAATTGTGGGGAGATAATAAGAGAGTATAATGCTTATTTGAATGAGACATTCAAGTATAAGGGGAAGATTTTTTACCTCAAGTTGAAGGAAAAAATCAGAAATAAGTTATTCATCATTTTAAAGTTTTTTACCATTAACATAATTATTTTCTCTGCACATATGTAAATGCAGTGCAAGCTTTGTTCTCGTAATGGGTTTGTGAGATTGATTCCCAATTTTGGCATTGTTTTTATAACTTTACATGCTGAAAGAAAGGCTTGTTCTAGAAGAATATATCTTCAATGGAGGTTAGAAGATTGAAACAGTAATTAATTTACTCCTATAATTCAATACTTTAATTGTTTTACAGCTAATTTTTGTTCTAACATCTGTGACCTTTGCATCGGTGGGATTTGAGGTTCTTGGTCTCCTTATATGGTCTTGGGCAATCCTCACCTCATAAGCTAGCTTTTGGGGTAGATTCAGGCCCAAGGTCCATTCTTATCATGGTATCAGAGCCAGGCCCATCTCAATTATTGTTACCGATGTTGGGCCCCCATTTATATTATCCACACTCTAGTTTGCAGGCCTGGGCGTGAGGGGGTATTGAGTTATCCCACATCGGTGGGATTTAAAGTTCTTGGTCTTCTTATATGGTCTTGGGCAATCCTCACCTCATAAGCTAGCTTTTTGGGTTGAGTTAGGCCCAAGGTCTATTCTTATCATGTTAACAGAGCGAGACCCATCCCAATTTATTATTATAGATGCTGGGCCCCCATTTATATTGTCCACGCTCCATTTTCAGAACTGGGCTTGCGGGGGTGTTGAGTTGTGTCCCACATCAATGGGTAATGGGTGTCTTGGTCTCCTTATATGTTCTTGGGCAATACTCACCTCATAAGCTAGTTTTTGGAGTTGAGTTAGGTACAAGGTCCATTCTTTTTATGGTATCAGAGCCATGCCCATCCCAATTATTGTTACCGATGTTGGGCCCTCATTTATGTTGTTCACACTCCAGTTTGCAGGTCTGGGCGTGAGGGGTGTGTTGAGTTGTCCCATCAGAGGAATTTGAGGTCCTTGGCCTCCTTATATGATCTTGGGCAATCCTCACCTCATATGCTAGCTTTTCGGGTTGAGCTAGGCCCAATGTCAAGTTATCAAACTCTTTTGTCTGCAAAATAAAATCTCAGAAGATCCAGCTTGAAATTTCTACCAAAATGGAGAACGCCAAATCTTTGGCTCCTAAGAAAGGAGTCAACAATGACAAAATGGGTTACTTTTTTAAGTAAGCTCTTTTCTCTGTCTATTTGTAATGATCTGATCGGTCATTTTGAGCTCCAGCACGTTGTTCGGTGGTTTGAGGCCTTGAGTAGCCTCACTTCAGGTATATTGACTTGTACATATGGCCGGAATTGAATTTCGAAAAGTTCGGAGTTGATTTGGAAGGAAATATTCTAGTTTCGGAAGCTTTAAGTTGGAAGAATTGACAAAGATTGGATTTTGAGTAAACGACCCCGGAATCAAAATTTTAAGGTTCCAACAGGTTCGTATGATGATTTTGGTCTTGGGAGCGTGTCCGGATGTTGATTTGGAGGTCTGTGGGTTATTTCGGGGTCATTTGGCGAAAGTTGGAGATTTGGAAGATTTTGGGAAGTTTGACTGGGAGTGAACTTTTTGATATCAGGGTAGGAATCTGATTCCGGAAATAGGAGTAGGTTCATAATGTCAATTATGACTTGTGTGTAAAATTTGAGGTCAATCGGACTTGATTTGATATGATTCGGACGCTTTCGTCGAAGTTTGAAAGTTTGAAAGTCAAAGAAGGATTTCAATCGTTGATTCATAGTTTTGATATTGTTAGGCATGGTTTGAGGCCTCAACTAAGTTTGTAATGTGTTTTGGAATGCGTTGGTATAATTGGTTAAGGTCTCGAGGGCTTCGGGTGGATCCCGGTTGATCAATGGATCGAGTTTGGACTTGGAAAAAATGCTAAAGCAGCTGTCTTCTAGTGTGACCGCACTGCGAGGTTTTGGCCGCAGGTGCGGAGCCGAAGAAGCAGCCAAGAGAGATGCATATGCGTATTTTTGTCGGGTAGTGGTGAGACCGCAAATGCAGTAATCTCGCCGTGGCACCGCACCTGCGGAGTGGGAAGCGCAGAAACATGGGCACAGATGCACATGTGTGATGACCCAAAAGGTCATCTTATGTTTTAGAACTTGATTCTGCGCTCTTAAGCCCTAAAAATCTCATTTTTACCCTCCTCGATTTACGTGCGCAGTCCGGGCATGTTTCTGGAAAGCTTTTATGTTGAAAACTAATGAAAAAAAGAATTTTTGCCTTAAAAGTTGATTTTAGTTGACTTCGGTCAACATTTTTGGTAAACGGGCCTAGATCCATATTTTGACAGTCCCGGTGGGTCCGTATCGAATTATGGGACCTGGGTGTATGCCCGGAATCGAATTCGGAGGTCCCTAGCTTGAGTTATGAATTTTTGATGAAAATTAAAAGTTTGAAAATTAATTATTTTTAAGAATTGATTGATGTTTGGCATTTTAAGTACCGGGTCCGTATTTTGGTTTCGGAGCCCGGTACAGATTCATTATGATATTTAAGACTTGTCTGTGAAATTTGGTGAGAAGCGGAGTTGAGTTGACGTGATTCGGACGTCCAGTTGAGAAAATAGAAATTTTAAAGTGTTCTTGAGAATTTTATTTGATTTGGTGCTAAATTCGGAGTTCTAGGTGTTATTGTGGCGATTTGATCGCCTGAGTAAGTTCGTATGATGTTTTTAGACTTGTGTGCATGTTTGGTTTGGAGCCCCGAGGGCTCGGGTGAATTTCGGGTAGGCCACGGGATATTTTGGACTTTGAAAATCTGGTTTTCTGCAGATTCTGGTGTCTGGCATATCCTTCTTCGCGAAGGTCCTTTCGCGAACGCGAAGAGTAAACTGGTGAGGCTGAGACTTCTTCTTCGCGAACGCGAAGGCCTGGTCGCGAACGCGAAGTGATGGGGGGTTTACCCTTCGCGAACGCAACCGGCTCATCGTGAACGCGAAGCACTTGGGGACCTGGGGGAGGGTTGGTCGTTCCTTCATCGCGAACGCGAGCAATGTTTCGCGAACGCGAAGGCTAGGGGGGAGTAACCATCGCGAACGCGAGCAGGGTCTCGCGAACGCGAAGGCTTGGTAGCCAGTACCCTTCGCGAACGCGACAGTGGCCTCGCGAATGCGATGCACACTGTCGCCCAGTGCATAAAACAGAATCAAACACGGGTTTAAGCCATTTCTTCAACATTTTTCAAGAACCAAATGGGTAAAGGCGATTTGCAAGAGTCATTTTCTTCCCCAAAGTATTGGTAAGTGATTCTAAACCATTTCCTTTCAATTACCCATTACATTTCTTGAATTATCAACCTAAAATCTAGAATTTTCATGGTAGAATTAGGGGTTATGGTAGAAAACTAGGGATTTCGAAAATTTGGGAATTTAGACCTCAATTTGAGGTCGGATTCCAAAACTGATTACATATTCAGGCTCGAGGGTGAATGGGCAAAAGGATTTTGGTCCGAATCTCGGGTTTTGACCAAGTAGGCCCGGGGTCGATTTTTCGACTTGTTGGAGGAAAAATTTGGGAAATTTAATTTATGCAATATAATTGATTCCTTTAGCAATATTTGATATTATTGAGTCATTTTTGAATAGATACGAGTGGTTTGGAGGTGAATTCCAAAAAAAAAAAGCTGTGATTGAGAATTAAGTGGCCTTCAGAACAAGGTAAGTGTTGTGTCTAACCCTGACTTGAGAGAATTAGGAACCTTAGATTATTTGCTAAGTGAAATTCATGTGAGCAGCATATATGTGAAGTGACAAATACTTATGTGCCGCCAATTTACTTGTTTTCCATGTTTCTTTGTTTTTAGTATATTGTCTCATTCCTATGCCAAATTGCTACGTGTTATACTAGTGTTGTTCAATTTATCGTTCATATCATGTTAACAGATTTTCTGGTGATAATTGAGTTTTTATTTCAAAGTTGAGAATGATATTATGGAACCAAATGTTGAAGTAAGGTTTGTACTTGTTATTCTATCTCCCTGTTGTTATTTATGCATTGCATTATGGTAAGGGAGAGTGTTAATGCACGAAGGGTGATGTCGTGCCGTGATATGAGAGTTAATGCACGAAGGGTGATGCCGTGCCATATTGTGAGTGTTAATGCACGAAGGGTGATGTCGTGACATATTGTGAGTGTTAATGCACGAAGGGTAATGTCGTGCTATATTGTGAGTGTAAAAGCATGAAGGGTGATGTCGTGCCATATTGTGAGTGTAAAAGCACGAAGGGTGATGTCGTGCCATGATATGAGAGTTAATGCACGAAGGGTGATGCCGTGCCATTTCTATAAATTTTATGGTGAGATTGAGAGTAAAAGCACGAAGGGTGATACCGTGTATTTTTTTCCTTGCTGTATTCACTATTCCTATTGGTTCATGGTATATTGACTGCTCCGGTGATCATTCTGTTGTAGTTCTTTATCTTGTATTCCCCTCAGTATGTTGTAGGTGCCTTGCATTAGCCTCATCACTACTTCATCGAGGTTAGGCTCGACAGTTACCAGTACATGGGGTCGGTTGTACTGATACTACACTCTACACTTTCTGTGCAGATTTGATACCGGCTCGGGTTGATCGAAATTTTGCTATTGGTCCGCTGTTCGGAGACTCAAGGTAGATCTGTCGGCGTTCACAGACCTTGAAGTCCCCGTCTATCTTTTTTGTTCTACTGTTTCTTTCATTTAGACAGTTGTATTTCCTTCAGACTATTACTTGTAGAAAATTCTAGAATGCTCGTGAATTATGACTTCAGATCCGGGTGGTAGTAATTAATACAGTTTTATGATATTCAGCACTTATTATATTTCATCTTAGCTAATTATTATTATTTACTGAATGGAAATAAGGATTTGGTTTAATGATTCTCTAACATTTGCTTACCTAGCAAGTGAAATATTAGGCGCCATCACGGTCCCGACGCGTGGGAAATTTCGGGTCGTGACAGCATGAGGGACGCAGATGCGCCCAGCGACATTGGCTTGGTTTCTCGCAGGTACAAGACTTGGAGCCGCAAAAGCGACCTTCTCACCGCAGAAGCGTAAATTGTGCTAGGCAGTGAGGCTTTTTTAAAACGGGGGTTTGGCCCCATTTTCATCTCATTTCGTCCATGAGAGCCGATTTTGGACCCCTTTTGGAGTGCCATCTTCATCAACTATAATGGGGTAAGTGATTTCTTCACATTGTGAGTTGAATACATGATTTCTATATGGATTCAAGCATGAAAATTGGTAGAAATTATGAGATTTTGAAAGAAACCTAGAAATTGGTATTTTTGGATTTTTACAACGAAATTGGATATGGAATTTGGAATAAATTATATACTTGAGTTTGTGGTGTTATGGGTAAATTTTATCTTCGAAATTTTTGAAATCCGGACAAGTGGGCCCAAGGGTTGATTTTATCGACTTTTCGAACGGAGTTGTGAATTATTTAAATTAATTAATTATGGATACTAGAGTATATTTTGTTTGGTTTGCACGTTGTTTGAATAGTTTTGGATCGACGGGCATCGGTTTGAGGTGTTAGAGGGGCTCTGGAGCCGGCTATGGAACTTCAGAGCAAAATAAGTCTCATGCAAGTTCTAGAAATCAAATGCAATGCACAGAATAACACAAGACCTCACATACACATGGCACATAACACTCTGCTAGCACATGAACACACTCTCAAAGAAGCAACCAGCTGAATTCTTTTCCTTGTACAGTACATCCACAAAAAGCATAAACTCGGAGACTTCCAAAATCCTGCACCTTAATCGACAAGGCGGAATATAGCACACATTTATCAATTTCGCTGCTCGAATTACCCCTGATGTTTCCTTTTTATTTGTCACAAATAATCCACCAATGCACCGATAACCAGAAGCTGCACAAGCCGACAACCACACGATCCAATCGTTGACGGTGGGGCTCCCCCACTTAGCTGTAAGCTATCATCACATAATATTGAGCCCACAACGATTCCCCCTTCTCATTTACCATGATCCTGCACTGTTAACCCGCCCAAATTCCTTGTAGTTTCTTCTTAAACTTTTCATGAACATTCCAAATTATCAGCCATAATCGTATACTCGACCTTCCGTTTCGTAGTACGTAGAACTCTTCGGAGAACTTCATCAAATCACACAATTGCTGACCTGCCCACAGGGGATAGCCCACCTATGGTATTCCTTGCCGACATCTCCCCACAATGCTGCACTGGGTGCAACTAATATGCATTTAGTAACCCTCCTAAGCCCATGCTTGTCCACCAGCTGTATAAGCCCGTTCATTCCCTATTGACATTAACTGAGAGTTCAACAATATCATCCGAACTTAAGTCATGCTGCATCTGAACGATAATCAATTCTTCACACCCCTCTTCATTTCAAGCAAACTCCTTCCTGCCATATTCAATCTTTCTCCGTACAATGACTATTATTTCAAATAAAATATGTAGACCAAATCACCTTTCATCACTGTTCCCAAACCGCTCAGCACTTTTTCAAGGTACGTGGCTATCCTACCACAACATCCATATGCTAATTTGCTACTCTTACTTTGGTTAAACCATCTCCTTTAAACAACTTATCAACCTCTGCTTCTCATACTTGACCTGCTAATACTCAACCACCGCGAAACACTTCATGCCATGTCTTCCCTCATACTTGCTGCCAAATGTTGCATCAAATCAAAAATCCATCTTTGTAGCACCTGAACCAATAGGTTGCTACCGACTCTAAGCCTCTTCAAAGATCATCTTCCTCGAGCCATCAACATTAGAAATACCAATTCGAGTCTAAACCGCTGCACACAACTATCTTTGGCAACCGCAAGGCCGTAACACCAGCGAACCGTAATGAGTTGAAACAAGGACAACGACACCGCATCATAATGAAAATTCTACCACGCTCGAAAATATTAAGTCTCGTTAATTCATCAACCAAACCCGAACGTTCATAGTCCAATTGCCTTTCCTTTGCTGGAATTAAATACTTAATCTCTAAATCATGCTCTGAGAGATCCTCTTTTTGTGCCATTCACTGCCTCAACACGTAAACGAGCACCCCACCATTACATCAATACCGTGCGATAACGACGCATGAACGTCGTAGAAATCTGTGCATAGCCCCAAAACCACCCGAAATATAGCTACTAAGCTGAATGACAGAATATTCTTCCGCAAGGAGACGATAATAGCCTACCCAAACACGCAGGGAAAATAACATCTTACACCACATCTGCAGTACCAATACAAATCCTCGATGCCTAATAGATAACAACACTCCGCGTCACGTAATATTGAGTAGGAAGGAAATAAAGGCACAAGCCTCAATGGAATCAAATCGCACGATGAGGAATCAAGAAGGGAAGTGCTCCTAACAGCCCCGTAAGTGCTACTAGACATGCTCATGACTCGTGAGACTTAAGTGAACCTAGAGCTCTGATACCAAGCTGTCACGACCCAAAATCCGCTAAAGGTGGGCACCTAACACCGTCGTCAGGCAAGCTAACAGTGATTTATCAATTTATTTACTCAAAGTGTTTGAAATCAAAATTTCCCCTAATTAAATCATATGAAATAGAGATTTCACAATTACAATAACGAACAACCCGTAGAAACCTCCAAAACCCGGTGTCACAAGTGCATGAGCATTTTTCTAAGGAGTGCAATAATTGTACAACATCCGTCCCAAATGTAATAAGACGGAATAAGATAATTAGTACAATAGAGACTCGGTGGACTGCGATGCATAGCCTGGAATGCAGCTTACATGAAGTCTCCTCAACAGGTACGCCTACATGCCAAGGTGACCATCAATGAACCTGTCAGATCTTGTACATTTAGTGCAGAAGTGCAGCATGAGTACGTAAATCAACGCGTACCCAGTAAGTATCTAGTCTAACCCCGGAGAAGTAGTGACGAGGGGTCGACATCGATACTTACTAGATGTCCAAGCAAATAATATAATAATCCATAACAGGTAGGAAGTGCACAACAATAGTGAAGTAAAATTGTAAATCTCAAAAGTTTCCAATTGTTTTCTTTAAAGTATGAATTTCTCAATCTTGTATTCTATCTTAATATCTCTGAAAGTTGTCAAGTGTCATCATCAAATAAACCCAGAGTACCATATAAAATGTCGGGCATCAGTAGAGAGGTTAACTCGTGAATATTCGGGCTACAAGCGATATAACGCACGATTCTGCCGAGGGACGTTTACCTCGATCCGAAATAATGTGTACAGTGCCTAGGGTCGAGCGACACGAACCATAGATACACCTATATGTTGTCGCGGCGTTCTTGCCCGCTCCATAAGAAAAGGAAGCAATTTACCGAATTACGAGACACATGTTTACAACACCGTATATGGGTACAAAATGGATATATTCTTTTCCTTTTCTCAAATAACTTGCCCACAACTCAAAGTGTTAAGGATTGGCCTAGTATACATATAAATATTTTTAAATCAATTTCATTTATAACTTCAATTAATTAATGTAAGCATCATGAGCTCAAATAATTCAAATATTACAGGATAAGATCCTAGGTCTACCCGGACATAAACATGCTATAGCTACGTACGGACTCTCATCACCTCGTGCGTACGTAGCACCCACAACTAGTTGCAGATAACAATACATATCACCTAGGGGTAGTTTCCCCCTCACAGAGTTAGATTCGGGATCAGTCCAGAAGGGGTGACTCTCAACAACAGTTCTAGTGGGTTCAAGAATTAAAGCACAATGCCTAAGAATTTCGGGCTCGTTGTGTGGTTAAGGATCGAACCTTCATAGTGGATTACGAACAGGACTGGGAATGTTCCATGTTATCATCGGGTATGCAGTGCAGTATTAGAGGTAAGAAAGAAATATCTTTGAATTCGTGGAAGGGCTTGCAGAATGGGTGTACCAATCAGAGATGCTATTGAGCGCCTAAAGAGGGTATGAGATGGTTCATGAGTATTAAGACGATGTGATCTCGCAATTCGGGTCACTCGGGGTGAGTGAGAATTGAGTTCAATATGTTATGAATGGAGCTATTATATTTCTAATACAGGTCAAGGGTAAATTGAAAGAAGTTAGGTCGGTTAGTAATGGCTGAATCAGTATGATTGTGGCAAGGATCAGTTCCTTCATTGTGTGAAGTTATACACGTGGTTTGTGGTTGTACATGCGAGCTTGACAACCATCATGACCTGGTTGATTTGGGGGGTATTTGATTCAAATGGCTTTGTTGTGTAAATAGATTCTGGAAGAGTTATGACGGTTTAGATCACAGTTTGAGGTTGCATTTACTGTAGTTTGGGAATTCAGTGCGGGTTGCAGTAGTTCTTCTGCAATGAGCTAAGTGAAAGGTTTCTATCCAATGAAGTGGTTATTCCACTAGTAGCTCAAGGGTTATGGTGAATGCGTGTAATATCGCATAGCGACATGATAGGTGCAGTGAGCGACATAGGAATTGGAAGTTGAGGATCAGGGCTATGGGTCGGTATTGATAAGAATGTCACGAGCTCGGATGAGCAGGGAAGAATTCAGATAGTTAGAGTGAGCTGGCGTTATCTTAGTGTCGCCTAGGAATGGTGTTCTGTGGAAGAGGCATTGTGAATTGATTTGCGGATTGTGGTTTCCCTACATAATTAGTACGATTGGTGGTATGGATGTGCGAACTAGTTGTGGGTGCTACGTACGCACGAGGTGACGAGAGTCCGTACGTAGCTATAGCATGTTTATGTCCGGGTAAACCTAGGATCTTATCTGTAATATTTAAATTATTTGAGCTTATGAAGATGACATTAATTAATCGAAGTTATAAATGAAATTGATTTAGAAATAATTATATGTATACTAGGCCAAGCCTTAACACTTTGGGTTGTGGGCAAGTTATTTGAGAAAAGGTAAAGATTATATCCATTTTGTACCCACAAACGGTATTGTGTCTCGTAATTTGGTAACTTCCTTCCTTTTCTTGTGAAGCGGGCCGAATGCCTCGACAGTATATAGGTGTGTCTTTGGTTTGTGTTGTTCGACCCTCGGCAGTATACATATTATTCCGGATCGGGCCAAACATCCCTTGGCAGAATCGTATATTATATCGCTTGTAGCCCGAATATTCATGAGTTAACCTCTCTACTGATGCTCGGCATTTTATATGGTACTTCGGGTTTATTTGATGATGACACTTAACAACTTTCGGAGATATTAAGATATAATACAAGACTGAGAAATTCATACTTTAAAGTAAGCAATTGGAAACTTTTGAGATTTACAGTTTTACTTCACTATTGCTGTGCACTTAATACTTGTTATGGATTATTATATTATTTGCTTGTACCTTTAGTAAGTGTCGATGTCGACCCCTCGTCACTACTTCTCCGCGGTTAGGCTAGATACCTACTAGGTACTCGTTGATTTACATACTTATGTTGCACTTCTGCACTAAATGTGCAGGATCTGACAGGTTCATTGATGATCACCTTGGCGTGTAGGCTCACCTGTTGAGGAGACTTTATGTGAGCTTCATTCCAGGCTACGCATTACAGTCCACCGAGACTCCATTGTACTTTTTATGTTATTCTGTCTTATTACATTCGGGACGGATATTGTACTATTATTGCACTCCTTAGAAAATGCTCTGCACTTGTGACACTAGGTTTTGGGGGTTTCTACGGGTCGTTCGTTATTGTAATTGTGAAATCTCTATTTCATACGATTTAATTAGGGAAAACTTTGATTTCAAACACTTAAATGAGTAAATAAATTGATAAATCATTGTTGACTTGCCTGGCGGCGGTGTTAGGAGCCCCCAATACCTTTAGCGGATTTTGGGTCGTGACACTATTTTTCTTTCTAAGAATATTTAGTTGTTTATTCTCTATTTTAACTTCTCTTCCTCTCTCTATTTCGCTTTTTATACATAGTAAAAATTCACCAAAGAAAAACTTGTTTTACCTTTTTTTTTCTTTCCTCTATCTATTTTTTCCCCTAAGAATATTTAGTGGTTTATTCTCTATTTTTAACATTGCTTCCTCTATCGATTTTGTTTTATACATAGTAAGAATTCAGCAGAGTGCTTACATTAGGATGATTAAGACATGTATAATGGAGCTACGACTTGGGTTAGGACAGTGGAAGGCGACTCAGAGCATCGTTCGGTAGTTATAGGGTTGCACCAAGGGTCTGCACTCAGTTCATTCCTATTTACCCTGGTAATGGATGCACTGACATACCATATTCAAGGGAAGGTGCCATGGTGTATGTTATTTGCTAATAACATAGTTCTAATTGATGAGACACGAGGCAGAGTTAACCAGAGGCTGGAGGTTTGGAGACAGGCCCTTGAGTCTAAGGGTTTCAAGTTGAGAATGCCTCAGGGGTTGGAAGTGAGGCTTGACTCTCAGGTCATACCCAAGAGGGGCAGTTTCAAGTACCTTGGGTCAGTTCTACAAGGAATAGGGAGATCAACGAGGATGTCACACACCATATAAGGGTGGGGTGGATGAAGTGGAGGTTAGCATCTGGAGTCCTATGTGACAAGAAAGTGCCACCGATACTCAAAGGTAAGTTTTATAGAGCGGTGGTTAGAATGGCCATGATGTATGGGGCTGTGTGTTGGCCAGTTAAGAACTCACATAACCAGAAGATGAAAGTAGCAGAGATGATGATGTTTAGGTAGATATGCGGGCACACAAAGATAGATAATATTAGGAATGAATATATTCGGTAGAAGGTGGGGGTGGCCCCCATGGATGACAAGCTGTGGGAAACAAGGCTCAGATGGTTCGGGCACGTCCAGAGGAGAAGCCCTAATGCCCCGATGACGAGATGTGAGAGGCAGGCTTTGGTGGGTACGTGGAGAGGTTGAGGGAAGCCTAAGAAGTATTAGGGAGAGGTGATCAGGCAGGATATGGCGTGGCTTCAGATTACCGAGGATATTGTTTGACCAAAAAATGTAAACCTTTGATTAAACTAATTAATTTTATATAATAAGGGATTAAAACAAGTTAATAATAATATCCCCAGATTTATAACTAGTCAACCCAATAAAACTGGACAGTGTTGGTGGAGGATTAAATGTTGTGCACATTCAATATTTCAAGATCATTAATGATAGAAGAATTTCAAGCAATAAATAATAATAAAAGGCATTAACGTAAATAAGGAGAATGATTCACCCAATATTGAATGAGGTGGATGATTTCTCCTTCTGACAGTGATGAATGATAGGAAAATATTGTAATATTAGAACTATTCTCGGATCTGATGGGAAAACATGGAATAATAGATAATCGAATCTTCTCAGAAAGGTAGTGTTTGTATCTTTTCTAGAAGGAAAGTCTTCTTCTTAAAAAGTGTTCTTATCAGAGAATGTTACATACCCTTTTTCCCCTATCTCCTTTTCTATTTATATGGGACATACCCTAGTCAACTCTAAAAGTACAGACACCAAGTATATTCAATGAAATATTCTCTTGAATATCCTATTACAAAACTAGCCGTTAGCACTGCCCTTAATACTCGACCTCTACCGTTATTGACTGCTCGGCTACGAGCCCCGTTATCTACTAGTCGACCTCGACCATATCGCTTTCCACGATATCGCTCCATGCTAAATCCCACTGAGGTAGATTTTGACCTATACAGACATGGCCCTAGAGAGGAAGTTGTGGAGGTCGAGCATTAAGGTTGTAGGTTAGGAGGTAGTTGTGCATATTTCTACGGCGCACCAGAGTGCGACTAGTCTATTAGGATTTAGTCTTAGACTGCTAGTGATTAATGTTGAGTTCTCACTACTCTTTCGTTCCTCTTATTGTCAGGCTTTATCTTATGGTTATTGTTGTGTTTTCCATCTATTTCCTGGTTCTTATGATGTTGTTATTTTATTTTATGGTTTATTGATGGTACTGATATATTGCCTCTTTTCGTCTTCTTGAGACGAGGGTCTTTCAGAAACAGTCTCTCTATCCCTCGTGGTAGGGGTAAGGTCTGCGTATATACTATCCTCCCCAGACCCCACTAGTAGAATTTTACTAGGTCGTTGTTGTTGTAGTAGTAAGAATTCAGCAGAGGAATACTTGCTTTACCATTTTTTCTTTTCTCTCTCTATTTTTCTTTCTAAGAAAATATAGCGGTTTATTCTCTTTTTTAACCTCTTCCTCTATCAATTTCTTTTTCATATACATAATAAGAATTCAACAGAGAATTACTTGTCTTACCATTTTTTCTTTCCTCTTTCTATTTTTCTTCCTAAGAATATTTAGTGGTTTATTCTCTATTTTAACCTCTTCCTCTATCAATTCCTTTTTCTTATACATAGTAACAATTCAACAGAGAAATACTTGTCTTACTATTTTTTCTTTCCTCTTTCTATTTTTTTTTTCCTAAGAATATCTAGTGGTTTATTCTCTATTTTAACCTCTTCCTCTATCTATTCCTTTTCCTTATACATAGTAACAATTCAACAGAGAAATACTTGTCTTACTATTTTTTCTTTCCTCTTTCTATTTTTCTTTCTAAGAATATCTAGTGATTTATTCTCTGCTATAACCTCTTCCGCTATCTCTTTCTTTTTCTTAAACATATTAAGAATTCATCAGAGGAATACTTGTCTTACTATTTTTTCTTTTCTCTGTCTATTTTTCTTCATGAGAATATCTAGTGGTTTATTCTCCGTTTTAGCTTCTTCCTTTATGTTTTTCTTTTTTCTTATACGTAGTAAGAATTTAGTAGAGATTACTTTGTCTTATCGTATTTTCTTTTGTATGCTAATCTGCTTTTAGATGAGTGTGAAAATTGTGGGGTGATAACAAGAGAGCAGTGTACTTATTTGAATGAGACAGCCAAGTATAACAGAAAGATTTTTAACCTCAAGTTGAAGGTAAAAAAGAGAAATAAATTATTCATCATTTTAAAGTTGTTTACCATTAACATAATATTTTTCTCTGTACTATTGTAAATGCAGTGAAAGCTTTGTTCTCGTGATGGGTTTGTGAGGTTGATTCCCGATTTTGGCACTGCTTTTACAGCTTTACATGCTAAAAGAAAGGCTTGTTCCTGAAGAATATATCTTCAATGGAGATTGAAAAATTGAAACAGTAATTAGTTTACTCCTATAATTCAATACTTTAATTGTTTTACAACTAATTTTTGTTCTAACAACTGTGACCTTTGCATAGGTTGAGCGTGGGAGGGTTGATGCGAACTTGGTCGATGGAAAGTTTGTGAGATCTGCTGAAGTCATTGGTAGTTGTGTTCCTTTGGTGAAAGTCATTGAATGACTATTCGAGCAGGCGAAGTAGGTCTAGTTATTTGTAATTTTAATTTTCAATGAGCACTAACTTAGCTATTTTCAGAGTTGTAATTGTATTATTGTTGTTTTGTTAGACTTGCTCGTAATGTGTTGAAGTTGAACAACACATAAATAATTTTGGTTATCATTTTCTATTCTGATAAATTGTATACCGACCCTTTTTGTTTTTCAATGATGGTGTTAAATAATTTAGTCAAAAATGCATTTTTGGAGGCTTTTAACAAATCATGAATCTTCTTTGCAGAAATTGACCCGAACAAGAAATAGAACAAAATGAAAAAGTTATTTTCGCGAGAAGTATAGCGAATAAATGAAGTATTAAAAAAATAAAAACATGAATCTGAAATGACTTTTTTAATAGGCTTATTCAAGTTTTTCATATTCAAGTATTAAAAAAATAAAAACATTGAAAACTAAAATTACAAATAACTAGACCTACTTCGCCTGCAAGAACAGTCGTTCAATGTCTTTCACCAAAGGAACACAACTACCAATGACTTCAGCAGATCTCACAAACTTTCCATCGACCAAGTTCGCACCAACACTCCCACGCTCAACCTATGCAAAGGTCACAGTTGTTAGAACAAAAATTAGTTGTAAAAAAATTAAAGTATTGAATTATAGGAGTAAACTAATTATTGTTTCAATTTTCCAACCTCCATTGAAGAATATTCTTCAGGAACAAGCCTTTCTTTCAGCATGTAAAGCTGTAAAAGCAATGCCAAAATCAGGAATCAACCTCACAAACTCATCATGAGAATAAAGCTTTCACTGCATTTACATATGTGTAGAGAAAAAAAATTAGGTTAATGGTAAACAACTTTAAAATGATGAATAACTTATTTCTCTTTTTTACCTTCAACATGAGGTTAAAAATCTTTCCCTTATACTTGATTGTCTCATTCAAATAAGCACACTGCTCTCTAGTTATCTCCCCACAATTTTCACACTCATCTAAAAGCAGATTAGCATATAAAAGAAAATACGGTAAGACAAAGTAATCTCTACTGAATTCTTACTACGTATAAGAAAAAAGAAAAAGATAAAGGAAGAAGCTAAAATGGAGAATAAACCACTAGATATTCTCATGAAGAAAAATAGAAAAAGAAAAGAAAAAATGGTAAGACAAGTATTCCTCTGCTGAATTCTTACTATGTATAAGAAAAAGAAAGAGATAGAGGAAGAGGTTATAGTAGAGAATAAATCACTAGATATTTTTAGAAAGAAAAATAGAAAGAGGAAAGAAAAAATAGTAAGACAAGTATTTCTCTGTTGAATTGTTACTATGTATAAGAAAAAGGAATAGATAGAGGAAGAGGTTAAAATAGAGAATAAACCATTAGATATTCTTAGGAAGAAAAATCGAAAGAGGAAAGAAAAAGTGGTAAAACAAGTAATGCTCTATTGAATTCTTACTGTGTATACGAAAAAGAAATTGATAGAGGAAGAGGTTAAAAAAGAGAATAAATCGCTATATATTTTTAGGAAGAAAAATAGACAGAGAAAAGAAAAAATGGTAAAACAAGTATTCCTCTGCTGAATTCTTACTACAACAACAATAATGACCCAGTAAAATTCTACTAGTGGGGTTTGGCAAGGATAGTGTATACGCAGACCTTACCCCTACCCCGAGGGGTAGAGAGGCTGTTTCCGAAAGACCCTCGGCTCAAGAATACGAAAAGAGGTAATATATCAGTACCATCAATAAACTATAAAATAAAATAACAACATCATAAGAACCAGAAAATAGATGGAAAACACAACAATAACCAGTAGATAAAGCCTGACAATAAGAGGAACGAAAGAGTAGTGAGAACTCAACACTAACCACTAGCAGTCTAAGACTAAATCCTAACAGACTAGCCGCACTCTGGTGTGCCGTAGAAATATGCACAACTACCTTCTAACCTACAACCTTAATGCTTGACCTCCACAACTTCCTCTCTAGGGCCATGTCTATATAGGTCAAAATCTGCCTCAGTGGGATTTAGCATGGAGCGATATCGTGGAAAGAGATATGGTCGAGTCTACTAGTAGATAACAGGGCTCGTAGCCGAGCAGTCAATAACGGTCGAGGTTGAGTATCAAGGGCAGTACTAACGACTAGTTTTTGTAATAGGATATTCAAGAGAATATTCCATTGAATATTCTTGGTGTCTGTACTTTTAGGGTTGACTAGAGTATTTTCCATATAAATAGAAAAAGAGATAGGGGAAAAAGGGTATGTAACATTCTCTAATAAGAACACTTTTTGAGAAGAAGACTTTCTCTCTAGAAAAGATACAAACACTACCTTTCTGAGAAGATTCGATTATCTATTATTCCACGCTTTTCCATCAGATCCGAGAATAGTTTTAATATTATAGCCTTTGCCTATCACTCATCACTGTCAGAAGGAGGAATCATCCACCCCATTCAATATTGGGTGAATCATTCTCCTTATTTACGTTAATGCCATTTATTACTATTTATTGCTTGAAATTCTTCTATTATTAATGATATTAAAATATTAAATGTACACAACATTTAATCCTCTACCAACACTGTCCAGTTTTATTTGAGTTGACTAGTTATAAATCTTGGGATATTATTATTAACTAGGTTTAATCCCTTTTATATAAAATTAATTAGTCTAATCAAAGGTTTCACGACCCTAAACTCAAACCCGTCATGATGGCGCCTATCGATTATACTAGGCCGGCCGACTCCCACGACACTACAATAATTCATTCACATATATGCCAAAAGGCGTCTTGTATAGCAGAATTTCATAAAAGAAACAAGGGTTGAACTTAAAAATATAAATGCGGAATGAAAAGTCTCAAACATTGGGGTGTCACTGAGTCATGAGCAGCTACTAAAAACTAGTCCGACAACAATAAGACTAACATAGTCTGGGAAAAATCCAAAATACAACTAAGGGGGAGATAAAGAAGGAGAAAACAGGGCTGCGATCACTAGGCAGCTACCTTGCTAACTCCAATGATCAGCTACAGGAATATCAGCAGCCGCTACCGTGATCAAGAATGCCCGAATCTGCACACAAGGTGCAGGGGGTAACTTGAGTACACCAACTCAGTAAGTAACGGCAATAAATAAAGGCTGAGAAGTAGTAACGAGCTAAATGCAAGTACCATTCATATCACAAAATTTTAGTAAAGTGCGGTATGCTTTGTAACCAGAGTTTAAGTCAAATTAGCCTGTTTAAATCAAGTTCAAGTAAATCAATTAGAAATATCTTTCAACAGTTCTCAAACGAGGACTCAAAGCAACTATGAGCATGGATGATGAAATCATGTACTGCCCCTCGGGCTAATATCCCTCAGTCCTCCTAATCACTCCAACCTCACAATCACTCATGCCTCACCATTACTCATGCCTCACAATCGCTCAGAACTCGACACTCACACTCAGTAGGTACTTGCGCTCACTGGGGGTATTTAGACTCCAGAGGGGCTCCTACAGCCCAAGCGCTATAATCTACACGGACAACTCACGTACTGCACGGATAACTCACGTGCTATAATATCATATCAGAATCCGCACAGACAACTCACGTGCTGAGGAACTATACCTCACAAACAGGCCCTCGGCCTCACTCAATCATAAACCTCTCCAGTCTCTCGGGATCTCAGAAATCAACGAAATCAGTCCAAACAACATTAACATGATGCAACAAATAGAATAACAGAGACTGAGCTATGATGTAAGAATGCATGAACATGACTGAGTACGGGATACTAAAACAATGAGAGGACAGCAAGAAACGAACTCTAAGGGTCCAAACAATACTGGCATAAGGCCTAGACATGGTATCTAGCATGATTTACAGTAAATCTTTCTAAAGCACATAAATAGCATATAGCTACAACAGGTTGTTCAACTTTACAGTTACTACGGGATGGACCAAGTCACGAATCCCCAATGGTGAACGCCCACACGCCCGTCACCTAGCATGTGCGTCACCTCCAAATAGTCACATGACACACAAATTCGGGGTTTTATACCCTCAGGACTAGATTTACAACCGTTACTTACCTCAATCCGAGTAAATCTCTACTCTGTAATGCCCTTGCCTCTCGAATCGGCCTCCGAGCATCCCAAATCTAGCCACAAGCAATACAATACGATCAATATAGGCTAAAAGAATCAATTCCACAAGGAAAATACCAAATTATAGCCAAAATCCGAAATCGGCCCAATCCCGGCCCCCGGGCCCAGTCTCGAAATCCGACAAAAGTCACAAAACCCGAAAGCCCATTCACTCATGAGTCTAGTCATACCAAATTTACCAAACTCCGACAATAAAATCCTCTTCAAAACCTCAAAATTCCATCTCAAGAACTCTTCCACGTTTTCCCCAATTTTTTACCCCAAATCACAATTTAGATGATAAAAATCAAGATATAATCATGGAATTTAATCAAAATTAAGTGAGAAACACTTACCCCAATCAACTTCCTGAAACTCCCTTCAAAAATCGCCTAAATCCGTGGTCTCTAGCTCAAAATATGAAAAATAGGTTCAAACCCTCGATTTTGAAATTTAACACTGCTGCCCAGATTTCCTTCTTCGCGAACGCGACCGTCCTCTCGTGTTCGCGTATACCAACTCAGACTGCCTCTCCGTTTTACTCTTCGTGAATGCGACAACTGCTTCACAAATGCGATGCCTTACCAGCTCAACCTTCGCGAACGCGACCCTCACCTCGCGAATGTGTAGACCAAGGACCTGGGGTCCCCAATAGCCTTACTCCTCTTCGCGAAAGCGACACCACTCATGCGTTTGTGATGCACACACTGCCCTACCCTTCGCGAACGCGTAGAACAAAATTTCACCATCTCAGAAACACTCTTTGCGAACGCGAGCCCCCTCTCGCGAATGCGTAAGAGGAAACCAGCTACAACAAAAAAAACCAGCAGATCAGCTATCTCTCAAAGGCCATAATCGGTCTGATAACCATACGAAACTCACCCGAGACCCTCGGGACCTCAACCAAACATACCAACCCGTCCCATAACATCATACAAACTTAGTCGAACCTTCGAATCACTCAAAACAACATCAAAATACCAAAGTACCCCCGGATTCAAGCCTAAGAACTTCAAACTTCCAAATTCCACCAACGATGCCGAAACCTACCAAATCACGTCCGAATGACCTCAAATTTTGCACACAAGTCTTAAATGACACCACGAACCTACTCCAAATTTTGGAAATCCAATCCGACCCCGATATCAAAATTTTCACTGCCGGCCAAATTCGCCAAAATTCTAACATTCGCCAGTTCAAGCCAAATTCAACTACGGACCTCCAAATCACATTCTGGATGCATTCCAAAGCCAAAAATCACCTAACAGAGTTAACAGAACCATCAAAATTCAAATCTGAGATCGTTTACACATAAGTACACATCCGATTGATCTTTCTAACTTAAGCTTCTACTTTAAAGACTAAGTGTCTCAATTCACTCTGAAACCACTCCAGACCCGAACCAACTAATCTGACATATCATATAGCTGAAGAACACAAAAAGAAGCAGAAATGGGGGAAACGGGGTTATAAATCTCGAAACGACCGGCCGGGTCATTACATCCTCCCTCTCTTAAATAACCGTTAGTCCTCGAACGGGTCTAGAAACATACCCAGAGTCTCAAATAGGTGTGGATATCTCCTCCGGATCTCCCGCTGGTCTCCCAGGTGGCCTCCCCCACAGGCTGACCTCTCCATTGCACCTTCACTGAAGCTATATCCTTTGACCTCAACTTCTGAATCTGCCGATCCAAAATGGCAACCGGCTCTACATCATAAGTCATATCACCCTCCAACTGAACCGTGCTGAAGTCCAAAACATGGGACGGATCGCCAACATACTTTCGGAACATGGAAACATGAAACACTGGATGCACACTCGACAAGCTGGGTGGCAAGGCAAGCTTGTGAGCCACCTCCCTTATCCACTGAAGCACCTCAAAAGGCCCAATAAACTGGGGACTCAACTTGCCCCCCTTCCCAAACCTTATAACACCCTTTATGGGTGATACCTTCAGCAAAACCTTCTCCCCAACCATAAAAGACACACCACGGACCTTCCTGTCCGCGTAGCTCTTCTGCCTAGACTGTGCCGTGCAAAGCCGCTCCTGAATCAACTTTAGCTTATCTAATGCATCCTGGACCAAGTCTGTACCCAAGAGCCTAGACTCACCCGGCTCAAACCATTCCACTAGAGATCTACACCTCCTCCCATATAAAGCCTTGTACAGAGCCATCTGAATACTCGATTGGTAACTATTGTTATATGCAAGAACTAGTCCCATGAACCCCCAAAGTCAATGACACAAGCGCGCAACATGTCCTCCAATATCTGAATAGTGCGCTTGAACTGCCCGCCCGTCTGAGAGTGAAAAGTCATGCTTAACTCAACCTGAGTACCTAACTCCCGCTGCATGGCCCTCCAAAACTGTGATGTAAACTGAGTGACCCTATCTGAAATGATGGAAACTGGGACACCATGCAGGCGAACAATCTCTCGGATGTAAATCTCAGCCAATCGCTCTGAAGAGTAAGTAGAACCAATTGGAATGAAGTGCGCAGACTTGGTCAGCCGATCCACAATAACCCAAATAGCATCGAACTTCCTCGAAGTTTGTGGGAGCCTAACTATGAAGCCTATGGTGATCCGCTCCCACTTCCACTCTGGGATCTCTAACCTCTTAAGCAAGCCACCTGGTCTCTGATGTTCATACTTAACCTGCTGACAGTTGAGACACCGAGCCATAAACCCATCTACATCCTTCTTTATTCGCCTCCACCAATAGTGTTGTCTCAAATCCTGGTACATCTTCGCGGCACCTGGATGGATGGAATACCATGAGTTGTGGGCCTCCTCAAGAATCAACTCCCGGAGCCCATCTACATTGGGCGCACATATCCGGCCCTGCATCCTCAACACGCCATCATCACCAATAGTCACATCTTTGGCATCACCTCGCTGAACCCTGTCCTGAAGAACGAGCAAGTAGGGGTCATCATACTGACGCTCCCTGACACGGTCATAAAGAGAATACCTGGAGACCACACAAGCCAATACCCGACTCAGCTCCGAAATATACAATCTAACAAGCTGGCCCGCTAAGGCCTAAACATCCAATGCGAAGGGTCTCTCTGCTGCTGGGAGATACGCTAAACTCCCCAAACTCTCCGTCCGGCCACTCAAGGCATCAGCCACCACATTGGCCTTCCCCGGATGGTACAAAATAGTGATATCATAGTCCTTAAGAAGATCTAACCATCTCCGCTAATGCAAATTAAGATCCTTCTGCTTAAAAGGATATTGTAGACTCCGGTGATCAGTATAGATCTCACAATGAACCCCATACAAATAATGATGCCAAATCTTCAAGGCGTGAACAATGGCTGCTAACTCAAGATCATGAACAGGATAGTTATTCTCATAGGTCTTCAACTGGCACGAGGCATAGGCAATCACCCTACCCTCCTGCATCAGAACACAACCAATATCTACCCTCGGGGCATCACAATACACGGTGTAAGAACCTGAAGCTGATGGCAGAACTAACACTGGAGTTGTGGTCAAAGCAGTCTTGAGCCTCTGAAAGCTCTCCTCACACTCATCCGACCACCTGAATGGAGCACCCTTTTGGGTCAATTTGGTCAAGGGTGATGCAATAGATGAAAATCCCTCCACAAAGCGACGGTAATAGCCCGCCAAACCAAGGGAGCTCCTAATCTCTGTGGCTGAGGACGGTCTAGGCCAACTCTGCACCGCCTATACCTTCTTCAGATCCACTTAATACCCTCGCTGAACACCACGTGCCCTAAGAATGCTACTGAACCGAGCCAAAACTCACACTTGGAGAACTTTGCATAAAGCTTCTGCTCCCTCAATCTCTGTAATACAATCCTCAAGTGTTGGGCATGCTCCTCCTGGCTACGAGAGTACACCAGGATGTCATCAATGAATACAATAATGAATGAGTCCAAATAGGGCTGGAATACACCGTTCATCAAATGCATGAACACTGTTGGGGCATTGGTCAGCCCAAAAGACATCATCAAGAACTCAAAATGGCCATAACGGGTCTTGAAAGCTGTCTTAAGAATATCCGAATCCCAAATCTTCAGCTGGTGATACCTGGACCTCAAATCAATCTTGGAGAACACCCTCGCTCCCTGAAGCTGGTCAAATAAATCATCAATATGAGGAAAAGGATACTTGTTCTTGACTATGACCTTGTTCAACTACATGTAATCAATGCACATCCTCATGGAACCATCCTTCTTCTTTACAAATAGAACCGGTGCACCCCAAGGTGACATACTAGGCCAAATAAACCCCTTATCAAGGAGTTCCTAAAGTTGTTCCTTCAACTCTGCCGGTGTCATACGATACGGTGGAATAGAAATGGGCTGAGTGCCCGGTACCAAATCAATACCAAAGTCAATATCCCTGTCAGGCGGCATGCCCGGTAGGTCTGCAGGAAACACATCCGAAAAGTCACATACCACCGGAATAGAATCAATGGCAGGAGTCTTTGCACTAACATCCCTCACAAAAGCCAAATATGATAGACAACCCTTCTCAACCATCCGCTGAGCCTTCAAATATGAGATTACCCTACTAGATACATAGTCTATAGAACTGCTCCACTCAACCCTCGAAAATTCCGGCATCGCCAATGTCACGGTCTTTGTGTGACAATCTAGAACAACAGGACATGGAGATAACCAATCCATACCCAATATCACATCAAAGTCAACCATACTAAGCAGCAAAAGTTCTATTCGGGTCTCCAAACCCCCAATAGTCACCACACATGACCGATATACGCAGTCCACAATAATAGTATCGCCCACATAAGTAGATACATGAATAGATGAAACTAAAGACTCACGGGGCATATCCAGAAAATGAGCGAAATACGAGGAAACATATGAATAAGTGGAACCAGGGTCAAATAATACAGAGGCATCTCTGTGACAAACTGAGACAATACCTATAATCACAGCATCTGAAGCAATAGCATCTGGTCTGGCAGGGAGGGCATAGAAACGGGCCTGACCACCCCCTGATTTGCCTCCCCCTCTAGGGCGACCCCTAGCTGACTGACCTCCACCCCGAGCTGACTGGGTGGGTGGTGAAATAACTGGTGCTAAAGTCGAAGGCTAACTCCTCTGCTGAGATAGACCTCCATGACAACAAGGACACTGCCTCCACATATGCCCAAACTCCCCACACTCAAAACAACTCCCTGGTGATTGTGGCAGGGACTGAAGGGAGCCCCGAGAACTGGGATAGCTGGTAGAAGAACCTGGCATAGAGGAGCCCTGAACTGATGGAGCACGGGACAAACTCTGGGCTGGAAGGGCACTAAGTGATGAGTGGCCTTGATGAGAACTGTGAGAACCATGGCACGATGATGCAGCACGGTGAACTGGGAGGGCTGGCTGAGCATGCCTGAACGGACGACCTCTGTCGTGCTGAAACTGACCCCCATAAGAAGAACCACTAAATCCTCTTTGTCCTCGAGGCCTCTTGGCCTCCCTCTCAATCCTCTCATGACCGCGAACCATCTCAATCTGCCGAGCAATGTTGACAACCTCATCAAAAGTAGCACCAGATACCCTCTCTCTGGTCATAAGCAACCGCAGCTGAAAAGTGAGACCATCTATAAACCTCATGATCCTCTCCATGTCCGTGGGAACCAACCAGACAGCATGACGGGCTAACTCCGAGAATCGTATCTCATACTGCGTCACAGATATATCACCCTGGCGAAGCTGCTCAAACTATCTGCGCAGCTCCTCTCTGCGGGACTGAGGCACGAACTTCTCCAAAAAGACCACGGAGAACTGTTGCCAAGTAAGGGATGCTGCACCAACAGGACTACGCCTCTCGTAAGTCTCCCACCATTCGAGTGCAGCCCCCCAAAACTGAAAAGTAGTGAATGAGACCCCACAAGTCTCCAGAATACCAGCTGTACGGAGTATCCTCTGACACCTGTCCAAGAAGTCCTGGGCATCCTCTCTCTCTGTACCACTGAAAGGTGGAGGCTGGAGTCTCCCAAACCTTTCCAACCTATGCTGATCATCCTCAGACATAGCAGGAACCACATAGCCCTGAGCAGCTGCAACCGGCTGTACTGGTGGTGCCCCCGGTGTCTGTAGTCCCTAAACAACCTACTCGGGTGTGCGAGCGGCGTGAGTCTGAGTGCCTCCCCCATCCTGAGAAGTGGTTGTGGCCGTCGAGATAGAGACCGCCTGAGCAAGGCCGATACACGCTGTTAGAATCTGAGCTAGGGCCTCCTGAAGGCGTGGAATCACAATAGGCATAGGTGGTGCCTAAGCTGGGGCATCAACAACTGGGATCTGATCCTGATCTGGGGTAACTGGTGGGTCTGTAGGTACTACCCCAGCTGCTGTGCGGGCTGCACCTCTACCCCTACCACGGCCTCGATCGCGGCCCAAGCCTCTTGCGGCCCTGGCTGGTGGTACTGGTGGCTGGTCCTCCCGTCCGGTAGTGCGAGTCCTCACCATCTGTGAGAGAATGAAACAACAGAAGTTTAGTTACCAGAATCAATAGATTCGCACGATAAGAATTCAAGAATGTGGAATTTTCCTAAAGGTTCTGCAGCCTCTCAAAGATAAGTATAGACGTCTCCATACCGCTGCGCAAGACTCTACTAAACCCGCTCATAACTCGTGAGACCTATGTAACCAAGGGTCTGATACCAACTTGTCACGACCCTAAACTCAAACCGGTCGTGATGACGCCTATCGATGGTACTAGGCCAGCCGACTCCCACAACACCACAACAATTCATTCACATATATGCCAAAAGGCGTCTTGTATAGCAAAATTTCATAAAAGAAAAAAGGGTTGAACTCAAATATATAAATGCGGAATGAAAAGCCCCAAATATCAGGGAGTTAGTGAGTCATAAGCAACTATTAAAATCTGGTCTGACAACAATAAGACTAATATAGTCTGGGAAAACTCCAAAATACAACTAAGGGGGAGATAAAGAAGGAGAAAACAGGGTTGTGATCGCCAGGCAGCTATCTTGCTAACTCCAATGATCAGCTACAGGAATATTAGCAGCCGCTACCGTGACCAAGAATGCTTGGATCTGCACACAAAGTACAGGGGGTAACGTGAGTACACCAACTCAGTAAGTAACAGAAATAAATAAAGGCTAAGAAGTAATGACGAGCTAATGCAAGTACCGTTCATATCACAAATTTTAGTAAAGTGCGGCATGCTTTGTAACCAGAGTTTAAGTCAAATTAGCTTATTTAAATCAAGTTCAAGTAAATTAATTAGAAGTATCTTTCAACAGTTCTCAAACAAGGACTCAAAGCAACTATGAGCATGGATGATGAAATCATGTACTTCCCCTCGGGCTAACATCCCTCAGTCCTCCCAATCACTCCAACCTCACAATCACTCATGACTCACCATCACTCATGCCTTACAATCGCTCAGCACTCGGCACTCAGCACTCGCACTCAGTAGGTACCTGCGCTCACTGTGGGTGTTCAGACTCCGGAGGGGCTCCTATAACCCAAGCGCTATAATCTGCACTGACAACTTACGTGTTGCACGGATAACTCACGTGCTATAATATCATATCAGAATCCGCACGGACAACTCACGTGCTGAAGTACTATACCTCACAAACAGGTCCTCGGCCTCACTCGGTCATAAAGCTCTCCAGTCTCTCGGGCTCTCAGAAATCAACGAAATCAGCCCAAACAACATTAACATGATGCAACAAATAGAATAACAGAGACTGAGCTATGATGTAAAAAAGCATGAACATGACTGAGTACGGGATATCAACTAAAACAGTGAGAGGACAGCAAGAAACGACCTCTAAGGGTCCAAACAATACTGGCATAAGGCTTAGACATGGTATTTGGCATGATTTACAGTAAATCTTTCTAAAGCACATAAAGAGCATATAGCTATAACAGGTTGTTCAACTTTACAGTTGCTACAGGATGGACCAAGTCACCAATCCCCAATGGTGAACGCCCACACGCCCGTCACCTAGCATGTGCGTCACCTCCAAATAGTCACATGACACATAAATCCGAGGTTTCATACACTCAGGACTAGATTTACAGTTGTTACTTACCTCAATCCGAGCAAATCTCTACTCCGCAATGCCCTTGCCTCTCGAATCGGCCTCTGAGCATCCCGAATCTAGCCACAAGCAATACAATACGATCAATATAGGCTAAAGGAATCAATTCCACAAGAAAAATACCAAATTATTGCCAAAATTCGAAATCGGCCCGAACCCGGCCCCCGAGCCCAAGTCTCGAAATCCAACAAAAGTCACAAAATCTGAAAGCCCATTCACTCCCGAGTCTAGTCATACCAAATTTACCAAAATCCGACAACAAAATCCCCTTCAAAACCTCAAAATTCCATCTCAAGAATTCTTCCAATTTTTCCCCAATTTTCACCCAAATCACAATTTAGATGATAAAAATCAAGATATAATCATGGAATTTAACCAAATCAAGTGAGAAACACTTATCCCAATCAACTCCCTGAAAGTCCCTTCAAACATCGCCTAAATCCGTGGTCTCTAGCTCAAAATATGAAATATGGGTTCAAACCCTCGATTTTGAAATTTAACACTGCTGCCCAGATTTCCTTCTTCGTGAACGCGACCGTCCCCTCACGTTCGCGTAGACCAACTTAGACAGCCTCTCCGCTTAACTCTTCGCGAACGTGACAACTGCTTCGTGAACGCAATGCCTTACCAGCTCAACCTTCGCGAACGCGACCCTCACCTCGCGAACGCGTAGACCAAGGACCTGGGGTCCCCAACAACCTTACTCATCTTCGCGAACGTGACACCACTCACGCATTCGCGATGCACACATTGCCCTACCCTTCACGTTCGCGTCCTCACCTTCGCTAACACGTAGAACAAAATTTCACCATCTCAGAAGCACTCTTCGCGAATGCGAGCCCACTCTCGCGAACGCGTAAGAGGAAACCAGCAACAACAAAAAACCAGTAGATCAGCTATCACTTAAAGGCCATAATCGGTCCGATAACCACCTGAAATCACCCAAGACCCTCGGGACCTCAACCAAATATACCAACATGTCCCATAACATCATACGAACTTAGTCGAAGCTTCGAATCACTCAAAACAACATCAAAACACCAAATTACCCCCAGATTCAAGCCTAAGAACTTCTAAACTTTCGAATTCCACCAACGATACTGAAACCTACCAAATCACGTCCGAATGACCTCAAATTTTGCACACAAGTCTGAAATGACACCACAAACCTACTCCAATTTTTGAAAATCCAATCCGACCCCGATATCAAAATTTCCGCTGCCGACCAAATTCGCCAAAATTCTAACCTTCGCCAATTCAAGCCAAATTCCACTACGGACCTCCAAATCACATTCTGGACGCACTCCTAAGTCCAAAATCACCTAACAAAGCTAACGGAACCATCAAAATTTAAATCCGAGATTGTTTAAACATAAGTCAACATCTGATTGACCTTTCTAACTTAAGTTTCTACTTTAGAGACTAAGTATCTCAATTAACTCCGAAACCATTCCGGACCAGAACCAACTAATCCAACATATCATAATATAGCTGAAGAACACAAAAAGAAGCAGAAATAGGGGAAACGAGGTTATAACTCTCGAAACGACCGGCCGGGTCGTTACAAAAGGTTTATATTTTTTGGTCAAACTATTTGGCGTCGTTTGTGGGGAAGCCTAGTTAAGTTTTTTGTTTCTTGTAGATCAATAACTGGCACAGTTCACAAAAACAAACCAAAGCTCCTACTTCCTTGTACATACGGATTGACATGGCAGGTAATGGAGAAGAAAGAATGAAGGCAGTGGCCGATCTCACTACCAACCTCTTAAACACCATCAATGAGGTCTCCGAAACAGAAGGCGAAGTGGGTCTCCCCTTCCCTCACGGCAGTATCACAACATCCTGTGGTAAAGGAGCTTCCACGTCCACAGTGGAAGAGGTGCCACCAGTGGTAAAGAAACTTCTTGAGGCTTGGCTGACAAATACGCTCACCGGCATCCTCGACAAGCCCGCTCAGGAGAAAGTTAAAGAAAATATAAGGACTTGCATTACACCAGCAACGGCCGAGCTGCACGGCTCTCCCCCTCCAGTAACAGGTATTACTCACAATATTAATAATGCGGGTAACGATACCCTCACGGCCATTTTGAGAAAAATGGAAGAAATGGAAAATGAAAACAAAATGCTTCGGGATCAAATGAGAGAGTACCAAGAAAGAGTCGACAAAATACCGGGTGCCCCAAAACTCTTGCCAAAAAGAGACGCCGGTCGGTTCGTTGAGCAACCCTACAGTGATGAAGCCACCCAACATGCCATACCCAAGACCTTCAAGATGTCGCCTTATCTGAAAATATATGACGGTACGACCGACCCTGAAGATCATGTGACTCACTATGTCACTACGGTAAAGGGAAATGATCTCGCCAAAGAACAAGTCTCCTCCATCTTGTTGAAAATGTTCGGCGAGACCCTTACCGGAGGAGCATTAACTTGGTATTCACAACTGCCCGCGCGCTCCATTGAAACATTCAAAGAGATGGCCGATAAGTTCGTAATGGCCCATGCTGGGGCTAAAAAGGCGGAGGCAAGAGTGAACGATATATTTGCCATCATACAATCACCCGGAGAGGGATTGAAGGACTTCCTCGTTCAATTCAACAGGGTAAGGATGACCTTACCAAATGTATCGGAAGGAATGGCTGTAGCAACTTTCTAGAACGGGCTGAACAGGAATGGCTCAAGGGTGACCAGAAAATTATTAAGTCGGCTTATGAAATATCCCCCAACCACTTGGGATGAAATACACAATGCCTACTGTGCCGAGGTCCGTGCAAACGAAGACGACATGAATGGGCCAACCCATCGATTGACCTCGGTACAAGCCGAAACTAGGAAGGATCGAAGAAATAATGCCAGGAGAGATCTTGCAGCTCCACGATCCAACCGAGAAAGGCATCAGCCATATGTCAGAAGTGCCATCATGCCCCCCTCCCAACACGAAGAGGGCCCATCTAGGCCAAGGACAGGGACTCACTGGAACGAGAGAGGTATGCCCCATTTACTATCCACTCACAATTTTTGTGTGTCGCCTTCAGAAATAGTCTACGCATTGGAGAAGCTCGGACCAAAAGTAAAGTGGCCACAAAAGATGAGGTTAGATCCAAGCACTAGAAAGTCAAACGCCCTCTGCGAGTTCCATCAAGAGCGAGGTCACAAAACTGAGGACTGCATCGCCCTAAGGCAGGAGGTCGTGAACATGCTTCATCAAGGACACCTCAAAGAATTGTGGAGCGACCGAGGGAGGACCAACTTTGCCCGAGGACGTGAACAACACCAAGGACCACCGAAACCACCCTCACCGACTCGCACCATTCAAATGATCATCGGGGGCGGCGACAACATTTTGATCAACATCGTAAAGTTCACCACAACCCACAAGCTCAAACGGTATGACGAACTCAAAGAAAGTATCATCTTCGATAAGCCAGATACCCATGGTTTGGTTTTCCCTCACTATGATGCCCTTGTTATCACTTTACGAATATTAGATACAAATGTAAGACACATTATGGTGGACGATGGGATCGGCGCATGCATTGTCCACCCTCAAGTACTTGCACAAATGATAAGATAGTGTCGTGCTGCATCATGCTAATAGGTTTTAACAATGCAGTTGAACGAACGTATGGGGAAATCACACTCCCCGTCCTGGCCGGCGGCGTCACTCTGGAAACCACATTCCACATCATGGACCAGGATACGGGATAGAACGCCATAATAGGTCGACCTTGGATACACGCCACGAGGGCTATCCCCTCCAGCTTGTACCAAGTTATCAAATTTCCAACCTTATGGGGAGTATTCAGCATACGAGGAGAACAAAGAACATATCGAGAATGCTATCGCATCACCCAGGATTGTACATATACCCAACAAATGAAGGGCAAAGCAGAAGATGCATAGCAATTAACAGGGTTGAGGTCAAGCTATGATGAAAAAGAGGACGTCATCAGAGATCCCGAAACAATAGACGCCACGGGATCAATCATAGAAGACCTCAACCCCATCCAACTTGATAATAACGACCACAACAAGAAAGCCTACGTCGGCTGCAAGCTTCAAGAACCAGGTAAATTCCGTCAATTCTTAACTACTAACGCAGACTAGTTTGCTTTTTCCCAAAGCAGAACCGGGGGAATGCCTTCTTGTCTACCTCGCCGTATCTGAAGTAGCGGTGAGTGTAGTCCTAGTCCGAGAAGATAAAGGTACGCAATCTCCCATATATTACATTAGCAAAACCTTAATCGACGCCGAGACAAGGCATCCCCACCTCAAAAAATTAGCCCTGGCCTTGGTTGTAGCTTCACGAAAGCTTAGACCCTACTTTCAGTGCCACCCCATCTCGGTAGTCACAACTTTAACCTTGCGAAGTATTTTGCATAAGCCCGAGCTATCGGGCAGGTTAGCCAAGTAGTCCATAGAATTAAGTGAGCATGATATTACATATCAAACGCGGACGGCGATAAAACCACAAGTCCTTGCCGACTTCGTCGCCGACTTCAGTGCAAAAATAATGCCCGAAGTCAAAAAAGAAGCCGACCAAGCTTCTCCACGAATACAAGATCTATGGATTTTGTATACCGATAGTGCTTCCAATGCGTCGATGGCCGAATTGGGACTTGTGCTCGAAGTCCCGACAGGCGAAGTGGTTCGCCAGTACATAAGGTGCCCGGACAAGACTAACAACGAGGCCGAGTATGAGGCCGTGATTACAGGGTTAAGGCTAGCACTCAAGTACGGGGTGAGGTGGGTCATCCTACGTTGTGACTCTCAACTCATCGTCAACTAAGTCACAGGGACTTTCTAGATCAAAGAGCAAAGGTTACAAAAATACCAGGACGAGATCTGCAAACTACTGCCCGAGTTCGACGAATGTCAGCTCGACCAAATCCCTCGAGCACAAAACATTAAAGCAGATGGCCTTGCCAAATTAGAAGCAGCAACTAAAAGCATAACCGGAGAAGGAAACGTGGTCACCCTCCTCCACTCATCGATAGATCAAATCGAGGTAAGGACTATAAATCTAACTTGGGACTGGCGCAACTGTATTGTTACATACTTGCAGGACAGCATCCCAGATGATAAAAAAGAAGCCAAGAAGCTCCAGATACAAGCGGCTAGGTACAACATCATTCACAACGACCTATACAAAAGGATAAATGGTGGCCCCCTAGCGAAATGCTTAGGCCCGAATCAAACGCGGCACATCCTAGAAGAAGTCCACGAAGGCCACTGTGGAGCTCACTCAGGCAATAGAGCTCTGGTCAGATGTCTCATACGGGCAGGTTACTACTGGCCTACCATGAAAAACAAGGCCACAAACTTCGTGAAAAAATGTGAGCAATGCCAAAAATACGCCCCAATAATCCATCAAGCGGGCGAGCATCTCCACTCGGTCACTTCCCCTTGGCCTTTCATCAAATGGGGAATGGACATCGTCGGCCCCCTCCCTGCGGGGCGCGGTAACGTATGATTTCTTTTGGTTTTAATTGACTATTTTTCTAAATGGGTAGAAGCAAGAGCATTCACCCAAATACGTGAACATGAAGTGATTGCCTTCATATGGAAAAACATTGTGTGCCGCTTTGTCCTCCCCAAAGAGATCAGTTGCGATAACGGACCCCAATTTACTGGAAAAGAGGTCGCCGATTATTTTGAGAAGTGGGATATCAAAAGAATACTCTCCACACCATACCACCCCACGGCCAACGGGCAAGCGAAATCCTCCAATAAATCAATACTGAACATCATGAAGAAAATGCTTGAGGACGCCAAGGGATTATGGATGGAGCTATTACCAGAAGTGCTTTGGGTGTATCGCACAACGCCAAAGACGAGCACAGGAGAGATGCCCTACTCTTTAGTCTATGAGACTGAAGCGGTAATATCAGTCGAAGTCGGAGAGCCCAGTTTGCGATACTCTTATGAGAGCAGGCCGAGGAACGATGAAAGCAGAATGCAAGAGCTCGACGAAGCCAAAGAACGGAGAGATATGGCCTACATAAGGATGATCGCCCAAAAATAACAGGCAGAACACTATTATAACTAAAAGGCCAAGATCAGACCACTCAAAGTCGGGGACTACGTGCTCAAGGCCAAAACACAAGCAAGTAAAGACCCGCGGGAAGGAAAACTAGGTGCGAATTGGGACGGCCCATACAAAATCACGGCAGCAAACAAATAAAGGGTCGTTTCAACTAGAAACAATGGAAGGAAAGCTACTACCAAACAACTGGAACGTCGCTCACCTCAAGTACTTCAACTTTTAAGAAAAAGCATCCTCCAAGTCGTACTCTTTTTCCCTCACTTGAGTTTTGTCCCAATTGGGTTTTCTCAAGGAGGTTTTTAACGAGGCGACAAGGGGGACACTTCAAGTTGAAATATGAATGGAAAGAGACATCGGACGGTCAGTTCATTTCCTAACCTCTCAACACGTCCACAGGTCACCCAATGAAGGGACTAGATAGACAAGGACTGGAATGCCAGCCCGAAAAACATGTAAATTTCTCCAAGTATATGAGCAAAACACAAATGTATGAAGTTCGCCCATGTTTTTGCCAGAACAACATTGCCTCAATATCTACTAGGCCCTCGGCCACAATTAAGTAAATAACATTCGACCTCGTTCGAATTAACTCACATTTGACCTCGTTCTAATTAACTCACATTCAACCTCGTTCGAATTGACTAACATTCGACCTCGTTCGAATTGACTAACATTCAACTTCGTTCGAATTAACTAACATTCGACCTCGTTCGAATTATCTCACATTCGACCTCGCTCAAACAACTCAATACAGGTTACATTTGACCTCGTTTGAATTAACACCTACTAATCCCCGGCCATCACCAAAACCAAATTTTTATGATTGAAGCGACCAAACGACAAAAATGAAGAAAGAAGCGTGCAAGCCCGAACAGAAAGAAAAGAATCAGATATGAAACAGCAAAAACGACATTTCATACTTCAAATATATTCCTTAAAAGGCTAAAGCATATGCCAGCAAAAGTATGTACAAGAGTTACAAGCAAAAGAAAGAAAAGCAATTACACGCTACCTAACTCAGCACCACCATCTCCACCCGTCTCTCCACCATCGCCGTCGCTGTCGGGATACTCATCTTCGTACGAGGCATCCTGCTCAATCCCTTCCATGTCTTCCTCATCATCACTAGCTTGTGGTGTAGCGGGGTCATAGCCACAAGCAAACCGAGCTCCACGTGCCTTAGCACGTACATTCTCTAAGTCGGCTTCCGAAACAGCCCCCGTCCCCATCATATCCATGAATATATCCAGATGGGCCTCGGCGTCAATCCATTCCTCATACAGATCCCAAGGAACATCAGGAAAAGCAAAAGTGCAGGATGAGGACGGCTGAGCCAGTAACTGTGCATTTTCAGCCTCGAGTGCAACAACTCGATCACTAAAGTCCGCAGCCTCTTTTTCTAACTCGCCTATCCACTCATCAAGTCACTCCTCTCTGAGCCTAGCCGTCTCCATGGCACAATACCGTTCAGAACGGATAACACGGATCGTGTCCTTTAAAGCTGCCACTTTATGCACAGGTGATAACTGGGCCGACTCTGCCTTCTCCAAACTCTCTACCTTCTCGACGACCTCCCCACTCAAAACGGCCGCTCGAAGTTGACACTCCTTTAGCTCGTCACGCAACGATACCACTTGGGCCTGAAGGTCGGCGCATTGGGCCTCGACTCCCTACTCATATCGAGCTCCTCCTTTTTGTCCTTCAACTCCCCCTCGAGCTCACTACATTTTCCGATGACCTTCACCAATTCATCATCCTTCTCTTTTAGCTCTTTTCGGAGGGCCAAGAAGTTGCAACTGCCACCAAGTCACCGGCAAAGCTCATGGTGCTTATCATAATATTCGCGATATTTCCGCTCCATCTTTTGGAAGATAGCCTTACGCCTTTCCTCTCGGTGGGAACTTTCAATCTCCAAGATCACGGTCTGAAAAGAAAGCCAGAGTGAGTAAGAACAAAGTTAGAGTCGGCATGAAAATCGAATATGCAAACGGAATACCAAACCTACCCTAAGAGCAAGGCCGACTATTCCCTTCGACAAAGTGGAATCCTTCAGCTTCTCAAGGGTCTTACACTCCACATCGAAACAGAGTGGACCAAGAGAAGGGGCCACGTCCTCCGTGTCAACTAATAGATCCCGGTCCAGAGGGATCGCAATAGTCTGCGTGCTCCCCTCCAACCTCACCTCAAGCCAGGTAAGTCCTTCCTGCATCATCCTAACCTCCTCGGCGTCCATATCGAAGCCCGTCTCATAATCCTCTTCGGCTACACTTTTACCCTTGGTATCAACCTGAGAGGAAGGATCCTTGGCTGGTAACGAGGTCGATGTCTCACCCCCTTGTAAGGCGTCAGGGACTCACACCGACAACCCTTCAAAACATGTTTCGACCTCAAGGAGCAACGTACGTCCCTCGACCCCCGATGACGGCGGAATCATGGATAGTAGCTCGGCATCATCTTTGAGATCTATGGTCGTCGTTTCTCTGATGACAAAGCCCTCCATCACCGAACTCCCTACGCGGACTCCTCCCTCGCCGATACCGACAGATCGCCTCTTGTGGGGAAGCAGATTATCATCATTCGGCGACGATCTTTCCTCATCATCCTAGTCAATTAGATGACGCAGATGGGGAGTGAAAATACCCATCGCAGTAGTCGACGACCGAGCAGGTCTCACCGCAGTAGCAGGAACAGAAACGACCTTCCTTTTACGGAATGCCGGAGCAGGAACTTTCTGCCTCCTCGAAGACCCTCGGCCTGCAAAAGAGATTAGAACGTCAACTCTTAAAGTCATAACGAACATGTGACCACAAGGTTAGGACGACATATGTAAAAAGTCACTATACATATGAGTACGGACGGACAAACTCACCGGTCGCTGAAAGCTTTGGCCCGAATTTCTTTAAAAAGGCCAGCCACCCACGAATCCCCACTGTGTAAGGCAAGACCTGGCTAACCCAATCGTGAATATTCTTGACCAAAGGAGGGGGATCGGTCTCGGCTGAACGAGAAAAAGACAGAATGGTTAGGCTACGACTAGAACGAGCAAAATGAGCACTTAGTAAAAATACTTACGGACATAATTCCACGCCTCAGGAAATCCATTTGCGTTCACCACCACGTCCTCAGTCTTGACGCAGAAGTAATTAAACTAGAATCGATGATTTGCTTTATCGTCCATCTTTACTACCAAGTTTTTGTCTCCACGGGGACGAAGGTGCAACATCGTCCCCCTATGGAAACTCGGCGCGAAGAGGTGCATCATGTGGTGAAGAGAGACGCCGCGGCCAGCCAATTCGTGTACTTCGTTAGCATGAGGATGAGCTTGTAGATATAAGGAGAAAGCTGAGCCGGGCAGACGTCGTAGTAGCGGCAGATTCCTCTGCCAATGGGAGAATGGGTAAAGAGTATCCCACTTAGAACAGATATACGTATAACGCATAATATCTAGGGCGATGAATCTGCACCACATCGCGTCCAGCCGGGACCAGATCGATGTGGACTAGAATTTTGAACTTCGCCCTGAAACTAGCAAGGGCAGCTGCATCCATCTCAGACTCCATGGCCTCAGGGTCATCCTCGGGCAGCTTTGAGAAGTCAGTTCTAGCCTTCTTGTTACGGGGAATTATTTCCTCCACCGTATGAAGCTTTCATCTTCTACAATAATGGCAGCCCCATCGTCATAGGGAGGCATGCGCACTGCCAAGGAACAGGGTCAGGTATCCCCCCAGAATTGGAAGACACATTAACCATTTTGGTTTAGGAATAGAGGAGGTGTAAACATAGAAGAGTCAAGAGTGGTAGGAGCCACCAAAATTAGTAAAGGCAGGAGTATGAAGTAAGGTCAAGAAAACAGAGATTCTGATTGAGGAAGGAAGAAGAAGATATGAAAATCCAATTTTTAGAATGCAAAGAGTGAATAGAAGTATTGAGTATCCCTATTTATAAGAGTTAGGGCATCAATATCGAGGAAGAAAACCGTCGTTGCCTAGATCAAGAATCAAAATGACAGAGGTGCAGGAAACGATACAGGGTATTGGGAAAACGCGTAATAATGACGCATGATGACATGATGTCACTCTGAAACTATATGACCCTAGGTTGCGGCTCACGGAAGGCCACGTTTCCATCCCGTCTAAAGCGCTACTACTCGACCTTCTCGCATAAAACTTCTCAACCCTAACTAATAGAGTTTGCTTATCGAGGTCGCCCAGGGTCAACATCAATAAGCAGAGGGACTAACTGTATAGGTCAAAATCCTCCTCAGTGGGATTTAGCATGGAGCGATATCGTGGAAAGCCGTATAGTCGAGGTCGACTAGTAGATAACGGGGCTCGTATCCGAGCAGTCAATAACAGCCGAGGTCGAGTATCAAGGGCAGTGCTAACGGCTAGTTTTTGTAATAGGATATTCAAGAGAATATTCCATTAAATATTCTTGGTGTCTGTACTTTTAGGGTTGACTAGGGTATGTTCCATATAAATAGAAAAGGAGATAGGGGAAAAGGGTATGTAACATTCTTTGATAAGAACACTTTTTGAGAAGAAGACTTTCTCTATAGAAAAGATACAAACACTACCTTTTTGAGAAGATTCGATTATCTATTATTTCACACTTTACCATCAGATCCGAGAATAGTTCTAATATTATAGCATTTGCCTATCACTCATCACTATCAGAAGGAGGAATCATTCACCCCATTCAATATTGGGTGAATCATTCACCCCATTTATTATTATTTATTGCTTGAAATTCTTCTATCATTAATGATCTTGAAACATTGAATGTACACAGCATTTAATCCTCCACCAACACTGTCCGATTTTATTTGGGTTGACTAGTTATAAATCTAGGGATATTATTATTAACTAGGTTTAATCCCTTTTTATATAAAATTAATTAGTTTAATCAAAGGTTTACATTTTTTGGTCAGACATTGTCCTCGGTAATCTGAAGCCATGCCATGTCCTGCCTGATCACATCTCCCTAATACTTCTTAGGCCGCCCTCTACCTATCCATTTACCCACCAAAGTTAGCCGCTCACACCTCCTTACCGGGGCATTAGGGCTTTTCCTCTGAACGTGCCTGAACCATCTAAGCCTTGTTTCCCGCAACTTGCCATACATGGGGGCCACGCCCACCTTTTCCCAAATATCTTCATTCCTAATCTTATCCATCTTAGTGTGCCTGCATATCCACCTCAACATCCTCATCTCTGCTACTTTCATCTTCTGGATATGTGAGTTCTTAACTGGCCAACACTCATCCCATACATCATGGCCATTCTAACCACCGCTCTATAAAACTTACATTTGAGTATCGGTGGCACTTTCTTGTCACACAGGACTCCAGACGCTAACCTCCACTTCATCCATCTCACCCTTATACGGTGTGTGACATCCTTGTCGATCTCCCCATTCCTTATATAACCGACCCAAGGTACTTGAAACTGCACCTCTTGGGTATGACCTGAGAGTCGAGCCTCACTTCCAACTCCTGAGACCTTCTCAACTTGAAACCCTTAGACTCAAGGGCCTGTCTCCAAACCTCCAGCCTCTAGTTAACATCGCCTCGTGTCTCATCAATCAGAACTATGTTATCAGCAAATAACATACACCATGGCACCTCCCCTTGAATATGGTGTGCCAGTGCATCCATTACTAGGGAAAATAGGAATGGGCCGAGCGCAAACCCTTGGTGCAACCCCATAACTACCGGAAAATGCTCTGAGTCACTTCTCAATGTCCTAACCCAAGTCTTAGCTCCATTATATACGTCTTAATTACCCAAATGTAAGCACTCTGCTGAATTCTTACTATGTATAAAAACAAAATTGATAGAGGAAGAAATGTTAAAAATAGAGAATAAACCACTAAATATTCTTAGGGGGGGAAATAGATAGAGGAAAGAAAAAAAATGGTAAAACAAGTTTTTTTCTGGTGAATTTTTACTATGTATAAAAAAAAAAAAAAGAAATAGAGAGAGGAAGAGAAGTTAAAATATAGAATAAACAACTAAATATTCTTAGAAAGAAAAATAGTGTCACGGCCCAAAATTCGCTAAAGGTATTGGGAGCGCCTAACACCGCCGCCAGGCAGGTCAACAGTGATTTATCAATTTATTTACTCATTTAAGTGTTTGAAATCAAACTTTTCCCTAATTAAATCGTATGAAATACAGATTTCACAATTACAATAACAAACAACCCGTAGAAACCCCCAAAACCTGGTGTCACAAGTGCATGAGCATTTTCTAAGGAGTGGAATAATAGTACAGCATCCATCCCGAATGTAATAAGACAGAATAACATAAATAGTACAATGGATACTCAGTGGACTGTGATGCGTAGCCTGGAATGCAGCTCACATGAAGTGTCCTCAACAGGTGCGCCTATGTGCCAAGGTGATCATCAATGAACCTGTCATATCCTGCACATTTAGTACAGAAGTTCAGCATGAGTACGTAAATCAACGCGTACCCAGTAACTATCTAGCCTAATCGCGGAGAAGTAGTGACGAAGGGTCGATATCGACACTTACTAGAGGTACAAGCAAATAATATAATAATCCATAACAGGTATGACGTGCACAGCAATAGTGAAGTAAAACTGTAAATCTCAAAAGTTTTCAATTGTTTACTTTAAAGTATGAATTTCTCAATCTTGTATTCTATCTTAATATCTCCGAAAGTTATCAAGTGTCATCATCAAATAAACTTGGAGTACCATATAAAATGTCGGGCATCAGTAGAAAGGTTAACTCGTAAATATTCGGGCCACAAATGATATAACGCACGATTCTGCCGAGGGACGTTCCGCCCAATCTGGAATAATGTGTATACTGCCGAGGGTCGAACGACACAAACCATAGGTGCACCTATATGCTGTTGAAGCATTCGGCCCGCTCCACAAGAAAAGGAAGGAAGTTGCCGAATTACGAGACACGTGTTTACAACACCGTATGTGGGTACAAAATGGATATAATTTTTACCTTTTCTCAAATAACTTGCCCACAACTCAAAGTGCTAAGGCTTGGCCTAGTATACATATAATTATATCAAAATCAATTTCATTTATAACTTCGACTAATTAATGTCAGCATCACGAGCTCAAATTATTCAAATATTACAGGATAAGATCCTAGGTCTACCCGGACATAAACATATTATAGCTACGTACGAACTCTCGTCACCTCGTACGTACGTAGCACCCACAACTAGTTGCACATAACAATACATATCACTTAGGGGTAGTTTCCCCCTCACAGAGTTAGACAGGAGACTTACCTCGCTCCGAAGTTCGATAGCCGGCTCCAAAGCCCCTCTAACACCTCAAACCGATGTATGTCGATCCAAAACTATTCAAACAACGTGCAAACCAATCAAAATATACTCTAATAACCATAATTAATTAATTTAAACAATTCCCAACTCCGTTCGAAAAGTCGATAAAATCAACCCACGGCACGTGCCCGGATTCCGAAACTTTCGAAGATAAACTTTACCCATAACACCACGAACTCAAGTATATAATTTATTCCAAATTTCATGTCCAATTCGTGGTAAAAATTCAAAAAATACCAATTTCTAGGTTTTTTCAAAATCTCACAATTTCTACCAATTTTCATGCTTGAATCCATATAAAAACTATGTATTTAACTTACAATGTGAAGAAATCACTTACCCCATTATAGTTTATGAAGATGGCACTCCAAAAGGGCTCCAAAATTGGCTCCCATGGACAAAATGAGATGAAAATGGGGCCAAAACCCCGTTTTAAAGAAGCCTCACTGTCTAGCACAATTTACGCTTCTGCGGTAAGAAGGTCGCTTCTGCGACGGCCGCTTCTGCAGCTCCAAGTCTCGCACCTGCGAGAAACCAAGCCAAGGTCGCTTGCAGCATCTGCGTCCCTCATGCGCATATGCGCACACGCTTTTGCGCTTCCTACTCCGCAGGTGCGGTCTCGCTTCTGCGGCGAGATTACCGCATATGCGGTCTCAGCACTACCCAACAAAAATCCGCATATGCGTCTGTCTTGGCCGCTTCTGCGGCTCCGCATCTGCGGCCAAAACCTTACAGGTGCGGTCACATCAGAAGACAGTTGCTTCAGCATTTCTTCCAAGTCCAAACTCGATCCGTTGATCATTCGGGATCCACCTGAGGCCTTCGGGACCTTAACCAATTATACCAACGCGTTCCAAAACATATTACGAACTTAGTCGAGGCCTCAAACGACGCCAAACAACATCAAAACTATGAATCGATGATCAAAATCCTTCTTTGACTTTCAAACTTCCAAACTTCGACGAAAGCGTCTGAATTATATCAAATCAAGTCCGATTGACCTCAAATTTTGCAAACAAGTCATAATTGACATTACGGACTTACTCCATTTCCGGAATCAGAATCCTATCCCGATAACAAAAATTCCACTCCCGGTCAAACTTCCCAAAATCTTCCAAATCTTCAACTTTCGCCAAATGACGCTGAAATGACCCACGGACCTCCAAATCGACATCTGGACACGCTTCCAAGACCAAAATTATCATACGAATCTGTTGGAACCTTAAAATTTTAATTCCGGGATTGTTTATTCAAAAGCCTAATCTTTGCCAATTCTTCCAACTTAAAGCTTCCGAAACTAGAATATTTCCTTTCAAATCAACTCCGAACTTCCCGAAGATCAATTCCGGCCGCACGTACAAGTCAATATACCTGAAGTGAAGCTACTCAAGGCCTCAAACTGCCGAACGACATGCTGGAGCTCAAAACGCCCAATCGGGTCATTACAAATAGATAGAGAAAAGAGCTCACTTGAAAAAGTAACCCATTTTGTCATTGTTGACTCCTTTCTTAGGAGCCAAAGATTTGGCGATCTCCATTTTGGTAGGAATTTCAAGCTGGAACTTCTGAGATTTCATTTTGCAGACAAGAGAGTTTGATAACTTGACATTGGACCTAGCTCAACCCTAAACTAGCATATGAGGTGAGGATTGCCCAAGATCATATAAGGAGACCAAAGACCTCAAATCCCTCTAATGGGACAACTCAACACCCCCCTCATGCCCAGACCTACAAACTAGAGTGTGGACAACATAAATGGGGGCCCAACATCGGTAACAATAATTGGGATGGGCATCGCTCTGATACCATGAAAAGAATGGACCTTGGGCCTAACTCAACCCCAAAAACTAGCTTATGAGGTGAGTATTGCCCAATAACATATAAGGAGACCAAGACACTCATTACCCATCGATGTGGGACACAACTCAACACCCCCTTATGTCCAGGCCTGCAAACTGGAGTGCGGACAACATAAATGAGGGCCCAACATCGGTAACAATAATTGGGATGTGCCTGGCTCTGATACTATGATAAGAATGGACCTTGGGTCTGAATCAACCCCAAAAGCTAACTTATGAGGTGAGGATTGTCCAAGACCATATAAGGAGACCAAGAACCTCAAATCTCATTGATGCAAAGGTCACAGTTGTTAGAACAAAAATTAGTTGTAAAAAACTAAAGTATTGAATTATAGGAGTAAACTAATTACTATTTCAATCTTCTAACTTCCATTGAAGATATATTCTACTGGAACAAGCCTTTCTTTCAGCATGTAAAGTTGTAAAAACAGTGCCAAAATCGGGAATCAACCTCACAAACCCATTACGAGAACAAAGCTTGCACTGCATTTACATATATGCAGAAAAAATAATTATGTTAATGGTGAAAAACTTTAAAATGATGAATAACTTATTTCTAATTTTCACCTTCAACTTGAGGTTAAAAATCTTCCCCTTATACTTGACTGTCTCATTCAAATAAGCACACTGCTCTCTTGTTATCTCCCTACAATTTTTACACTAATCTAAAAGCAGATTAGCATACAAAAGAAAATACGGTAAGACAAAGTAATCTCTACTGAATTCTTACTACATATAAGAAAAAGAAAAAAAGATAAAGGAAGAAGCTAAAACGGAGAATAAACTACTAGATATTCTCATAAAGAAAAATAGACAGAGAAAAGAAAAAATGGTGAGACAAGTATTCCTCTACTGAATTCTTACTATTTATAAGAAAAGAAAAGAGATAGAGATAGAGGAAGAGGTTATAGCAGAGAATAAATCACTAGATATTCTTAGGAAGAAGAATAGAAAGAGGAAAGAAAAAAATGGTAAGACAAGTATTCCTCTGTTGAATTATTACTATGTATAAGAAAAAGGAATAGATAGAGGAAGAGTTTAAAACAGAGAATAAACCACTAGATATTCATAGGAAGAAAATAAGAAAGAGGAAAGAAAAAGTGATAAGACAAGTAATTCTCTATTGACTTCTTACTATGTATAAGAAAAAGAAATTGATAGAGGAAGAGGTTAAAAAGGAGAATAAACTGCTATATATTCTTAGGAAGAAAAATAGACAGAGAAAAGAAAAAATGATAAAACAAGTATTTTTCTGCTGAATTCTTACTATGTATAAGAAAACAAAATCGATAGAGGAAGAAATATTAAAATAAAGAATAAACCACTAAATATTCTTAGGAAAGAAAATAGACAGAGGAAAGAAAAAATGGTTAAACAAGTTTTTCTCTAGTGAATTTTTACTATGTATAATAAAAATAAATAGAGAGAGGAAGAGAGGTTAAAATAGAGAATAAACCACTAAATATTCTTAGGAAGAAAAATAGACCAAAAAAAAAGAGCTTACTTGAAAAAGTAATCCATTTTGTTATTGTTGACTCCTTTCTTAGGAGCCAAAGATTTGGCGTTCTCCATTTTGGCGGAAATTTCAAGCTGGAACTTCTGAGATTTCATTTTACGGACAAAAGAGTTTGATAAATTGATATTGGGCCTAACTTAACCCCAAAAGCTAGCATACGAGGTGAGGATTGCCCAAGACTATATAAGGAGACCAAGGACCTCAATTCCCTCTGATGTGGGACAACTCAACACCCCCATCCCCTTCCCCCCATGCCCAGACCTGCAAACTGGAGTGGACAATATAAATGGGGGCCTAACATCGGTAACAATAATTGGGATAGGGCATCGCTCTGATACCATGAAAAGAATGGACCTTGGGCCTAACTCAACCCCAAAAACTAGCTTATGAGGTGAGTATTGCCCAAGAACATATAAGGAGACCAAGACACCCATTATCCATCGATGTGGGACACAACTCAACACCCCCCTCAAGCCTAGTTCTGGAAATGGAGCGTGGATAATATAAATGGGGGCCCACCATCTATAATAATAAATTGGGATGGGTCTGGCTCTGATAACATGATAAGAATAGACCTTGGGCCTATGGGATGGGTCTGGCTCTGATAACATGATGAGAATAGACCTTGGACCTAACTCAACCGAAAAAACTAGCTTACGAGATGAGGATTGCCCAAGACCATATAAGGAGACCAAGAATCTCAAATCTCACTGATGTGGGACAACTTAACATCCTCTCATGCCTAGGCCTGCAAACTGGAGTGCGGGCAACATAAATGGGAGTCCAACACCGGTAACAATAATTGAAATGTGTCTGGCTCTGATACCATAATAAGAATGGAAATTGGGCATGACTCAATCTCAAAAGCTAGCTTATGAGGTGAGGATTGCCCAAGACCATATAACGAGACTAAGAACCTCAAATCTCACTCATTGTACATAATAATAAAAGGGTTTCACTATCTTGGAGCTAGCTAACAAGACGTGCAAAATTCTATCTCATCCATATACTATATTGTTGAAAAAAAGTCGTTACTTGATAAAGGAAAGGAAGATACAACTTCTGAGAATTGATGGAAACACATTAATTGAGAGGTTATACCAACACAGTCCTACTAATACTGTGTACGACCAATTTAGTACGTAAGAATTTTCATTTTAAATCCAACTAGTTGAGGTCCGATGAATAATTTTTTTCTTCTTCTAAATCCTCCATATAAAAAATGGTAGTACTTAATAGCGAAGATAAAAATAGGCAATGTGAAATGTGAATAGTAACATGCTAAGTGGAACAAAGCTCAGTGCTCAAAATATGTTATAAAGTTTAGAGATTCATTGCAATGTGATCAAGGCGCGTCTGAGACAAAGTTTGATTTAGTGACCAGAGGTCTGTGCAGACCTACTTATATCACTTAGACTAGACTAGCAGCTGCATTTATTACCCAATTGGGGCCATGATCTATTTTATTCAAACTATAGTTAAATTTTTGTCAATTTTTTTGACCATAGATTTTGTCAATTTTTTTCCAAATCTTTTTGGCAAATACCTGTTTGTTTATAGATTTTATTCACATTTTGGCAAATTTTCAAACCCCAAAATCAGCTCAAGAGTTTTTTGACCCAAAATATCACCGTTTGATTTTTAAAAAAAAAAATCAAAAATTGCCCTAAATTTTTGTACTTTATAAAAAACCTACTTTCTGTTATTATGACCAAACTAATCCATATCTGCCCACTTTTTTTCTCATTAAATTCACGCGTCTTTGCCCTTCTCTACAAACAGAAGAAAACTTTTGCCAAAGTTATTGTGCTGATCTGTGGCAATCCACCGCAAAGATAAAATTTGAAGGTAATTTACTAAAATCTGTTAATATTTGTATAAATTTTCTTCAGATTTGTTTCACTTGTTTTGTATGAATTTTCTTCAGAGTTGTTGGGTATTTTTGATAGTTTTTAAAAAATTATGAGTATAAGTCACATTTCATGTTTCTCCAAAAAAAAAGTGAAATATGTTTTGAAAAATTGTGTCCACAAATTAGATTTTTTAAAACAAATTTGGGAATCTGTTGCCAAACGCTAGCTTAGTTTTTTACTTAAAACTTGAATGAATTTGAAGTGTGATAAAGGGATATTCCCGTCTTGAACAGGGGCGGAGATAGAAGCCGAGTTACGGGTTAAACGAGCCCAGTAGCTTTTGCTCAAATATTATATTTTATATTAAGAAATTTATTAAATATATATAAATATTAAATGTAGAAAGCAGACATTAATACTTGATGTCGTCGTTCTAAAATTCAGAACCTATAAGGCTGAAATTCTAACTGCGTCTGATCTTGAAAACTACTCGGATATTATTTGGATTATATATATTTTTTTTTAAAGAATAACTGATTTTTTTTTTGTTTGGACGCGAAAAAAAATTAAAGCTTTATGAGTGAAAACTTGTACCGTAGCTAATTCAAAGTTCAAAAACCTTTCAAAAAGAATACTTCAAGTTGAAGCATAAAAATGTCATAATTTCATAAACAAACACTTATTTGATTTCTTTTTTAGTTTATTTGAAAAAATATGTATGGACAAATACCTACGAATTGTCTTCAACTCTATAAATTTAGGATTTCTATGGAAAAAAAATTTAAGTTGATTTGTAGCATGTGGCTTTGAAGAATCTAGAAGTAAGTTGCTTGTATTTTTCCAAATTGTATATATATGTAATATCTCTTGAATCACAGTAATTTTTCACGTTTCGATGCCTTTTTAAACATTGTATTTCTATTTTTTTAATAGTATGGTGTGCGCCTATATGCATTTACCACATGAATTTAATATCTTATTTTTAATGAAATTCAAAAATAACCAGATTTAGAAGTGGTAATTGAAAAATAGTAACAGTTTCTAAAGTAATCGAAATTTAGTCACTTTTCATGTAGAGAAAAATCTGAACGAAAACACTGTTCAAAATTCGGAAAATATTTCAGCATAATATACTGGAGTTCCAGCATAATATGCTGGAAGTTTATACACAAATGCTCCAATCTCCAGTATATTATGCTGGAACTTTTTGTGTGTTGGAGTTCCAGTATAATATGCTGGAAGTTCATATACAGGTGCACCAATCTCCAGTATATTATGCTGGAACTTTTTGTGTTGCAGCAAAATAGTGGCTATTTTTCAATGACTTTGCAAACGCTTGCTATTTTTCAATTACCAGTCCGAAAAATGGCTAGCACGTGCTATTTTCACCATTTTATATACATCGATTGAGTAAAAAAAATTAAAGGATCAGGTCATCATCTAGAAAATACTATAGGTAACTTTTAATAAATATAAAATATATAATCTAATAAATAAGGCAGGTTATACCTACCACAGCAGATTAAAAGCATCTTATAATTGTACTATTTTATCCAAAAATTAAACTCTAATTGAATTGAATTCCTGAACTAGTGAGATTATTTACGTAGTATTATTTGTTTGTGAGTGAAGTGATTATAATGTTACATCTGGACTCTTAGCTTGTCCGTTTGAAGCGATGAAGTTTTAAATTTCGATTCCAAAAAAAAAGGAAATAGTACCAAAATCTAGAATCATTATTCCAAAAAAAAGAAAAGGAAATAGGATCGAACGGAAGTATGCTCTTAGCACAGTGAGTTACTTTCTTCCTTTCTCTTTCTTCTTTTACTGGAAATTTTCAGTTTTAGACTACATTTTCAGAACCTGATCAAAATGCCTATAGAATCGACATAGAAAAAGATGTTCGCAGGTCTATATTAGCCCTTTGCAATTTTCTTTTATAGGTATACTTTGACCTTACTTATTCCTTGTTTAGCTAAAATTTATAATTAAGCAAGACTTTAGTGATCAATATGCCTATAAATTCGACATAAGATAATTTTGCAAACAAAAATATACTCTAATTAAATTTAAAGAACAACTTAAGGAATGGTCTTAAAATCGGAAAAAATTCAGAAATAGCCAGATTTACGACTGATAATTGAAAAATAGTCACAGTTTCAAAAATAATTGAAATTTAGACACTTTTTCATGAAAATATAAAATCTGGAAGAAAAAAACCCTTAAAGATACGAAAAATTGTTAGCATAATATGCTGGAGTTCGAATTTTTTACATATGAGATTCCAACATAATATATTGGAATTCCATAATATGATGGAGTTCCAACATAATATGCTGAAAGTTTATACGCAAGAGCTCCAAAATCCAGCTTATTATGCTGGAACTTTCCATGTTTCAGCGAGGTTATTTTTGTCTAATTTTATCTCTGATTTTGCAAATGCTGACTATTTTTCGATTATCAATTCGAAAACTGGCTAACTCATGCTATTTTCACCTCAAAATCTGAGTATTTGCACACTTCCCACTTTATAGTTTTCTCCAAGGAGAATTAACCCAAATAGCCGTCTACTCAACCAGTTAAACTAAAAATAATCGGTGGGGGTATAATATATGTATAATTTATATATTATACATGTATAATTATGTATAATCAATATATAAACTATCTATATAGCTAAAAACAAAAATAGTGAATTGGCCGGCCGTATGTGTAAAGATCCCTTTCTCTAACCCAATTGTTGCTGAAGCCCATATACTACGTACTTCCTTGTCATAATAATTACACCAATGTTTCCTTTTTTCAAAAAAAAAAAGAAAAAACAAATAAGCGTTTTATTCATCATACAAAAGGAGTATCACTGTGCAGAGGCGGATCTAGGATTTGAAGCGTATGGGTTCCTACCTTAATTTTAAATTAATATATAATAATATCTGGGTTCATAGTTAGATATTTACAAATATTTAGTAAATTTCTTAATATAAATACAGGGTCTACGCAAAAGTTACTGGGTTCTCGGGAACCCGCAGCCAATGCTCTAGGTCCGCCCCTGCCACTGTGTCCTGAAAAGTTTATCCTACTACAAAAGAGGATGAATCTAGGTGCATTAATACCCGTGGCTGCTAGAGGGGAAGGATGTGATGACCCAAAATGTTATCTTTAAATTTAATAAGTAATTCTATATTCTAAGACCTCGAAAAATATCATTTATTATTCTTCGACTTGCGTGCACTATCCGTACAATTTTTCGAAAAGTTATTATGTGAAAAATGGATTAAAAGGTGAAATATAGCTTTAAAACTCAACTGAGTTGACTTTGGTCAACATTTTGAGCAAACGGACCCGAATCAGTATTTTGATAATTTTTGTAGGTCCGTATCGTGATTTGGGACTTGGGCGTATGCCCGGAATCGAATTCCGAGGTCCCTAACCCGAGATATGGAATTTTGATGAAAACATTAAAAGTTTGAAAGCTTAATGATTTTTAAGAAATTACTGATATTGGATTTATTGACCTCGGGTCCATATTTTGGTTTCGGAGTTGATTTGACGTGATTCGGACGTCTGGTTGTAAAAATATAAGTTTTCATGTTTTTTTAAAAATTTTCTTTGATTTGGTGTCTGATTCGTAGTTCTAGGTGTTATTTTGGCGATTTGATCACACGAGGAAGTTCGTATGATATTTTAGGACCTGTGTGCATGTTTGGTTTGGAGCCCCAAGGCTCGGGTGAGTTTCGGATAGGATACAGGATGATTTTGAACTTAGAAAAATCTGATTTTCTGCAACTTCAGGCTTCTGGTATTTCCTTCATCATGTTTGCGAATGTACTCTCGCGAACGCGAAGAGCAAACTAGGCTGGCTGAATTTTCCTTCTTCGCGAACGTGAAGATTGGGTCGCGAACGCAAAGCTATGGAGACTTTACCCTTCGCGAACGCGACCAGCTCAACGCGAACACGAAGCTTTAGAGGCCTGGAGGAGGGGTCAGTCGTCCTTCTACGCAAGCGCGAACACTGGCACGCGAACGCGAAGGCCAGGGGGAAAAAAGCCTTCGCGAATGCGAAGGAGGACTCGCGAACGCGAAAGCCACGGACTGCTACTCATCGCGAACGCGAAGAAGGCCTGATGCCTGAGACTTAAAACAGAACCAAAACGGGATTTTTCCCATTTTTCACAAATCCTCAATTAGAACTCGGTTTAGGGGCGATTTCAAAGGAGTTTTTCACGATTTTGAATTGGGTAAGTGTTCTTCATCATATATTGATTGTATTTCATAAATCTAAGTCTATATTCATCATTTATTTCGGATTTAGATGGAGAAATTGAAATTTTTAAAAATTCTTCCAAAAACGAAAATTTAAGATTTGAAGGTCCATTTGATATCGGAATTGGATAATTTTTATATGGTTAAACTCGTAACGGAACGGGTGTTTGGATTTCATGAGATTTTTTTGAAATTTGAGATGTGGGTCCCACTATCGAATATTTTAATGAATTTTGGATTTTTATCCGAAAAATTTGGTAAATTCATATGGAATTAATTCCTATGATTCGTATTGAGTATATCGAATTATTTGTGAATAGATTTGAAGCTTTTGGAGACAAATTTAAAAGAAAAAGCTGTGGTCGAGTAATTGATTGGAATTTACAAAGCGAGGTAAGTGTCGTGGTTAACCTTGACTTGAGAGAATAAAACCCTTAAATTATTTATTATGTGAATTGCATGTGAACGATGTATAGGCGAGATGATGAGTGTCTATACGTCATCAAATTAATTGTTTGCCTTCTTACTTGAAAAATCATAAATTATTTTAAATCATGAATTAATTATTATAATAATTATTTCTCTCCTATTCTTTGCCAAATATTAATTCTTGAATTCCTGCATTAATTGTTGCATGTTATTTGAATTATGTGTTTTAATTGTTATTTGACATTTAGAATATTAAATATTAAACTGCCTATTTTCGCCCCGATTTCCATAATAATTTGCTATTTGTCATTGTTTGTTTCATAATTAAATCATAATTATTGTATGTTTGTTGTCTTATAAATTGGAAAAATTTCTTCTATAAGAATTGATTGAAATGGATATATTGGAGGATCGGGTTGCACGCCGCAACAGACTTATTAAAAAGTCCATATTGGAGGATCGGGTTGCACGCCGCAATAGACTTATTAAAAAAGTCCATATTGGAGGATCGGGTTACACGCCGCAACAGACTTATTAAAAAGTCTATATTGGAGGATCGGGTTGCACGCCACAACAGACTTATTAAAAGTCAATATTGGGAGATCGGATTGCACTCCGCAACAGACTTATTAAAAAGTCTATATATACTTGATTGAAATAAATATATAATAGACTTATTAAAAGTCAATATTGGGGGATCGGATTGCACGCCGCAACAGACTTATTAAAAAGTCTATATATACTTGATTGAAAAAAATATATAACAGAACTGAATATGAAAATATTGTGAGAGCGGGTTGCACGTTGCACCAGAATTGAATGTGAATATATTGTGAGAGCGGGTTGCACGCTGCAACAGAATTGATGGAAATGATAATTGGTTATAACTGCTGAGTTGGCTTCAATTATTATAAATGAGTTACCTAATTTATTTCTATTATTATTGATGTTACTAATATTGCGTACAGGTAATGTAAGTGACCCGCCTTAGCCTCGTCACTACTTCGTCAAGGTTAGGCTCAGCACTTACCCGTACATGGGGTTGGTTGTACTGACACTACACTCTGCACTTCTTGTGCAGATTTTGGAGTTGGTCCTAGCGGCGTACCATAGACTTGCTCGGATTTCAGCTACCAGAGGAGACTTGAGATATAACTGCATGGCGTCCGTAGTTCTGAAATCCCCGTCTATTTTACTTTAGTTGTATGTTTATTTCCAGACAGCTTTATTTTATTCAGACCTTTATTTGTATTTATTCTAGAAGCCCGTGCACTTGTGACACCAATTCTGGGATGGTATTTAGACACCGTTATTTTTATGGATTATTTCACTATATTTCAAACTTTGCTTCCGCATTTGTTTCCTTGATTATTAATAATTTAAAAAGTGATTAATATTATTCTAACATTGGCTTGCCAAGCAAGAGAAATTTTAGGCGCCATCACGGTCCTAAGGAAGGAATTTTGGGTCGTGACAGTTGGTATTAGAGCACTAGGTTACATAGGTCTCACAAGTCACGAGCAAGCTTAGTATAGTCTGAAGGATCGGTACGGAGACGTCTGTACTTATCTCTCAGAGGCTATGAAGTTTAGGAACAATATCACTTCTTTCTTATTCTGTCGTGCGATTTTATTCTATCATCGATGATCGAACCATTCTACTCTTATTATCTCGCAGATGGTGAGAACACGTAATACCTCTACCGATGGTCAGGAACCAGAACCCCCGGTAGCAACTATGGACAGGGGTAGAGGTCGAGGCCGAGGTCGTGCTAGAGGCCGAGGTAGAGCTCAGTCCAGAGCTCGAGAAGTTGCACCTGTTGAAGAACCTCATGTGGACCTTCAGGAGGAGGTTCTAGTTCAGAATGTACCAGTTGGACCAGTTCAGGTCCCGAAAAGATTCATAGCCACTCCAGTACTTCAGGACGCTCTAGTCCGTTTGGTAAGTCTTATGGAAGGCATGGCCCAGAATGGTACATTTCCAGTGGCACCAGCCTTCTCACATGCTGGGGGAGGAGCACAAACTCCCACTACTCCCGCTCCGGAGCAGATGGCTCCCCAGAATCAGGCTCCAGCAGCCCCGCCAGTTGGGGTAGTTCAGCCAGTTGTTGCGGCACAGATCGGTGGTAGGCCCGCCATATCTTTTAAGGCCTTATTGAGACTGGATAAGTTTATCAAACTCTTTCCAGTTCACTTCAGTGGTACAACTTCTGAGGACCCACAGGATTATCTTGAACACTATCATGAGGTGCTGCGGAACATAGGTATAGTTGAGACCAATGGGGTTGATTTTGCTGTATTTCAGATGACGGATTCCGCCAAGAGGTGGTGGAGAGATTATACAATGACCTGACCAGTCGGATCACCTGCACTTACATGGGAGCAGTTCTCTCAGCTATTTCTGGAAAAGTTCCTCCATATGACACTGAGAGAGGAATTCCGCAAGTAATATGAGCGTCTACAGCAGGGCAGTATGACTGTTACTCAGTATGAGTACCGTTTTGTGGATTTGGCCCGTCATGCTCTCCTTTTACTACCTACGGAGGGAGAGAGAGTGAGGAGGTTTATTGAGGGACTCACTCACCCTATCAGACTTCAGATGGCCAAGGAGACCGGAAGTGAGATTTATTTTCAGACGGCTGCTAATGTCGCAAGGAGGATCGAGATGGTTCTTGCACAGGAGAGAGGATAGAGGTCCGATAAGAGGCCTCGTCAGTTCGGTGGTTTCAGTGGTGCCTCGTCTAGAGGCAGAGGTAATTTTGGTAGGGGTCATCCTCCCAGACCGTTTTATTTAGCACTTCATGTATCTCCCGATGCTTCAGAGAGTCACGGTCCTGTTATGCCTTACTCTGGGTAGCTAGTATTCACTGCACATTCAGATCCTATCAGTGCAGCACCACTCCAGAGTTACTACAACAGTTATCCGGCCCATTTGGCTCAGCTTCAACTTCAGCAGCCACGGCATCAGGATGGGTGTTATGAGTGTGGGAGCATTGGTCACATCAGGAGGTATTGCCCTACATTAGCGAGTAACAGATCTCGGCAAGATTCTCGTGCCATCATACCGGCACTGGTTGCTTCACTGCATGCTCAGCCAGCTAGAGGTAGGGGTCAGGCAGCTAGAGGGGGAGGTCAGGCCATTAGAGGTGGAGGTCAGGCCATTAGAGGTGGAGGTCAGACCGTTAGAGGTGGAGGCCAGCCAGTTAGAGGCCGTCCTAGAGACACAGTTCAGAGTGGTGGGGCCCAGCCCTGATTTTATGCTTTTCCAGCTAGGCCTAAGCCCGATTCATCTGATTCCATGATCATAGGTATTATTCCAGTTTGCCATAGAGATGCTTCAGTTCTATTTGATCCAGGATCTACTTATTCCTATGTGTCCTCCTATGTTGCTTCATATTTGGTTGTGCCTTGTGATTCTCTGAGTGCTTCTTTATGTGTATCTACACCGATGGGAGAATCGGTTGTAGTAGATCATGTCTATCGTTCGTGTGTGGTTACCATTGGTAATCTTGAGACTAGTATGGATCTTCTACTTCTTGATATGGTAGATTTTGATGTCATTTTGGGTATGGATCGGTTGTCTCCTTATCATGCTATTTTGGATTGTCATGCCAAGACAGTGACCCTAGCTATGCCGGGGTTACCTTGGTTAGAGTGGAAAGAAACTCCTGGTTATTCTGCCAGCAGGGTTATTTCTTATATGAAAGCTCGGTGTATGGTAGAGAAAGGGTGTCTAGCCTATTTGGCTTATATTCGCGATCCCAGTGCGGATGCTCCTTCTATGGACTCAGTGCCAGTTGTTCATGAATTTCCAGAAGTATTTCCTGCAGATTTGCCGGGGATGCCACCCGACAGAGATATTGACTTCTCTATTGATTTGGCTCCGAGCACTCAGCCCATTTCTATTCCACCATACCGTATGGCCCCGCCAGAGTTGAAAGAATTGAAAGAGCAGTTACAAGTCTTGCTTGATCAGAGATTCATTAGACCTAGTGTCTCGCCCTGGGGTGCACCAGTATTATTTGTAAAGAAGAAAGATGGCTCTATGCGGATGTGTATAGATTATCGGTAGTTGAACAAGGCCACTATCAAAAACAAATATCCGCTGCCAAGAATTGATGACTTATTTGATCAGCTTCAGGGTGCCAAGGTATTTTCGAAGATCGATTTGAGGTTTGGTTACCATCAGTTGAAGATTAGAGCATCTGATATCCCTAAAACAGCTTTTCGGACTCAGTATGGGCATTACGAATTCCTAGTAATGTCCTTTGGGTTGACAAATGCCCCAGCAGCATTTATGGATTTGATGAATCGGGTGTTCAAGCCTTATTTGGATTCTTTTATGGTTGTATTCATTGATGATATCTTGATTTACTCCAGCAGTTGAGAGGAATATGAGCAGCATCTTCGAAGTGTGCTTCACACCTTGAAGAATAATCAGTTGTATGCCAAGTTTTCAAAATGTGAGTTTTGGTTAGACTCAGTTGCCTTTTTGGGGCATGTTATATCTGCAAAAGGCATAAAGGTGGATCCTAAGAAGATTGAGGTTGTTCAGAGTTGGCCTAGACCTACTTCAGTTACAGAAATCCGGAGTTTCCTGGGTTTAGCAGGTTATTATCGCCGGTTCATGGAAGGATTTTCATCTATAGCAAGCCCATTGACCAGATTGACCCAGAAAGGTGTCCCATTCAGATGGTCAGACGAGTGTGAGTTGAGCTTTCAGAAGCTCAAGACTGCTTTGACTACGGCGCCAGTGTTGGTATTACTCATAGGTTCAGGATCGTATACGGTATATTGTGATGCATCTCTTATTGGGCTTGGTGCAGTATTAATGCAAGATGGCAAGGTAATTGCATATGCGTCGCGGCAGTTGAAAGTTCACGAGAAGAATTATCTTGTTCATGACTTAGAATTGGCAGCCATTGTTCATGCGCTAAAGATTTGGAGGCATTACCTCTATGGTGTCTCGTGTGAGGTATTTATTAATCATCCCAGCCTTCAGTATCTATTCAAACAAAAGGATCTTAATTTGAGGCAGAGAAGATGGATGGAGTTGTTAAAAGACTATGATATCACCATTTTGTATCACCCCGGAAAGGCCAATGTGGTGGCCGATGCTTTGAGTAGAAAGGCTAGCATCTCTTTCTCTATCACTGTGTAGTTCAGTTGGGCGTCGCTCAATGTTCTACTTGCATAGTAGATCGGATGCATGACTTTATCTTTTCTCTTCCCAAGAACTGCTCCCACAGCATAGTCACTTGCATCGCACATCAGCTTGAAAGGTTGTCCCCAGTCGGGGGCCACTATGATTGGTGCAGTCACTAGTTTCTTCTTCAACTCCTTAAATGCTACCATGCAGTCATCATAAAACACAAAAGGGTGATCTTTTTCCAGCAGTTTACAGAAGGGGTTAGCAATTTTGGAGAAATCTTTTATAAACCGTCTGTAGAAACCGGCGTGGCCAAGGAAACTTCTTATTGCTTTGACGAAAGTGGGTGGTGGTAGCTTTTCTATAACATCAACCTTTGCACGATCCACCTCAATGCCCTTACTTGACACTAGGTGCCCCAAAACTATACCTTCTTGTACCATGAAGTGTTATTTTTCCCAATTGAGCACCAGATTAGTCTCCACACATCTTTTCAGCACGGTTTTTCAAATTCTTTAAGCAATCATCGAATGAGTTTCCCACCACTGAGAAATCATCCATGAAGACCTCCATTATGTCTTTTACCATATTTGTGAAGATGGCCATCGCAGGTGTATTGCATAGGCCGAACGACATTCTCCGAAAAGTGTAGACACCATATGGATAGGTGAATGACATTTTCTCTCTATCTTCTGGGGCAATAGAGATCTGATTATACCCCGAGTATCCATCCAAAAAGCAGAAGTGGGACCTCCCAGCCAATCTATCTAGCATTTGATCAATGAACGGCAAGGGAACGTGGTCTTTTTGGGTGGCCTTGTTTAATCTTCTGTAGTCCATACAAATTCGACATCCTGTGACTGTTCGTGTTTATATCAACTCGTTGTTCTCGTTTTGCACTAGAGTCATTCCACCTTTCTTTGGCACACATTGGACTGGGTTGATCCAGTTGCTGTCGGAGATGGGGAAGATGATCCCCACATCTAACCACTTTATCACCTCCTTTTTCACAACTTCTTTCATGTTGGGGTTCAGCCTTCTTTGATGTTCTCTGGAAGGTTTGTGGCCATCTTCCAGTAAAATCTTATATACCCTTAATGTCTGCAATGGTCCAACCAATTGCAGTTTTTCACTCTATCAATACCTGCAAAAGTTGTTCTTCCTACACATCTAACAAACCAGATGAGATAATAACAGGTAAAGTTGAGTTAGGTCCCAAGAAAGCATACCTGAGATGGGGTGGTAGCGGCTTCAGTTTCAACTGTGGTGGATCTTCGATCGATGGCTTAGCTGGAGGGGTCTTTCTTTCTTCTAAGTGCAAAGACTCATTCGAGCTCTCTTTTCCAGAACCTTTGGCCTTCAAGAGCCAGCACCCACTCCGCCAAGTCCTCTCCATTTACTTCTTCTAAGTTCGTGAGATAGGCTGCTAGAGGGTCTTTAGCATTCAGAGTCTCCTCTTCCTCCTCCAAAATTACATCTGCAGCTTCTATGAGAGAGCAGTTAGCAAATTCACTTGGTCGCCGCATAGACTTTTGCACATTGAATGTGATCTCTTCATCATTCAGTCTCATTTTTAGCTCTCCGATTTCACAATCAATCAATGCTCTCCCAGTGGCCAAGAATGGTCTTCCCAAAATTATGGGAATCTCCTCGTCAACCCGGCAGTCCAGAATGACAAAATCTGCTGGAAACACAAACTTTCCAACCTGCACTAGTACATCATCAAGGATACTTGATGGCCTCTTCACTGTCCGGTCAGCTATTTGTAGTAACATGGATGTGGGTCTTGCTCTTCCAATGCCTAACCTTTTGTAGATAGTCAAGGGCATCAAGTTTATGCTTGCCCCCAAATCACACAATGCTTTAGCAAAAGCATAGTTGTCTATTGTGCATAGGATTGTGAAACTCCCTGGGTCTGACAACTTCTCAGCTACGGGTCTCGTCACTACTGCACTACAGGTCTGGGTTAGTGTAATAGTGGCCAGGTCTTGGAAGTCGAATTTGCGAGACATTAAATCCTTCATCATTTTGGCATACCCAGACATCTCCCTCAAGGCGTCAATCAGTGGAATATTCACCTGGATTTGTTTCAACATCTCCATGAATTTCTTATACTACTCATCCTTCTGATATTTGGCCAATCTCTATGGGAATGGTGTTGGAGGTCACTTCCTTCTTGTTATTTGAGTTTTATCTTGCTCAGGCACTGCATCTTCCGTCGTTTCTTGTGCTACCTCAGTCTCCTTTGCAACCTCTTTTTCTTTGTCGGTGCCCTCTTGTGCATATTGTATCGTCACCTCAGTTAACCCTGTTGAATCATCTACCTCAATGGGTACTGGCACAAGTGTTTCAGTTGGTCAGCTTTCGCGAGCAATTACTTGCTCAAGATCTAGGTCTCTACCATTTCTTAGACTCACTGCCATAAGTTTTTTCGGGCCCTGCTCTTTTGGATTGACTTGTGTGTCGGCCGGTAATGTCCCTTGGGGACGATTATTTAGAGCCATCGAAATATGTCCTAATTGAATCTCAATGCCTTTTATCGCTGATTCATGTGAGTCCACTTTCTCTTGCATTTTTCCATTGGCCCCAATCAGTTGTTGCAGCATTCCTTTAATTTCAGACAACCCATCTTCTTGTCTCACAACTTGACCCTGTGGTCGCATAGCTCCATAATTGTTGTTATTATTGTACTGCTGCTATGCTGGTCTATATTGTTGATTCTGTTGCCCCCAATTCTGACCACCTTGCCTCTATCCTTCATAATTGGCCACATAGTTTATATCTTTTTGATAGTGCTGGTTGTCACTTTCCGTACTCCAGGAGCATGCATATAGTTGGTTAATGCATGGTGTACATAAGCCCCCATTAGTCGCGTCAACTATGTGTACCTGCTGCTTCTGGCCTGATTCATCGATCTTTTTGGTGAGGATACTCATTTGTGTCATCAGAGTGGCCATATTTTCAGCTATGGAGTTGTTTGGGTCCAAAGCCACAGAATGAACTACAGGAGTGATCATAGATTCTCTTGTCATCCATCCTGAGTTTTGAGCCATTTTGTAAGATCTTGCATTCTCTGAATGATTTGCTCAAAAATGGTCTACCCGCTGAAGCATCGACATTGTCCTTTAAGTTGTCTGTCAATCCCATGTAGAATCTCTGCACCAACATCTGATATGGAATTCCATGATGTGGGCACTTAACTAGCATACCCTTGAACCTCTCCCACATTTCTTGTAGTGTTTCCGTTGGACTCTGCCTGTAGCTCAATATCTCATCAATTTGTTTGGCAGTCTTATTGGATGGGTAGAACTTGTTCACAAATTGCTTAACTAATTCCTCCCAAGTAGTGATGGAGTTTATGGGGAGTGAATTAAGCCAAGTCTGAGCTTCTCCCATCACCGTGAATGGGAACAGTAACAGCTTTATTACTTCCGGTGTCACATTAGATTGCATGTGCGTGACACATATCGACAAGGAATTTTTCAGATGCTGCTGAGGATCTTCAACGTAAGACCCTAAGAACAGTCCCTTGTTCTGCAACAAATGTAGCATGTTGTTTGTGATTTGAAAAGATTCCACTTGTATCTGAGAGACTGCAATTGCGGTTGCCAGATTTTTGGCGGTGGGTTGTGCCCAATCATATAATGTTGCTTCAGGCACAAGAGGCACCACACCCGGATTGTTCGGGTCATTCGCATTGACTCTGTTGATTGGATTTTCTATTCCGTCATCCATGTCTGGTTCGATTTGTTTTGTTGAGTTCTGTTGTTGTTTGCACTTCTTGTTTGCACGGTTCAGTGCCTTCAAAACTTTCTCAGGATCTGATAATGCTTCGAACAATTCATCAGTTCTTGAGGAGTTTCTAGGCATGCACCTGTAACACCCAAGACTACAAACGTTAGAATTTCAATGTATTTAGTTTAAAATGAAGAAAATTGACTACACTAAGAATTCTAGCACTTCTTTTGGCTGCAATTAATAACACCGTTAATTCCCCGGCAACGGCGCTAAAACCTTGTTGGTTCCCCAAATACACGTAAGTATACGTGGCCGTCAAGTAATAAAGTGACTCGAAAGTCAGATGTCGAACCCACTGAGACTTAGATTAACCGTTAACTAAGCAAACTAAAATCAATTTACTGTCCAAGATGATCAAAAGTTTAACTTTTTTATTACAACCACTATTGCGAAAGTTAAACACGTAACCAAGGGAGATATAGATTCCAGGGTTGTGATCGGTTTATCAATCCTGTTGAGTTCATAATTACACCTGTTAATCCAAATTATCTATGATTGCTAGTTGACCGGATCGTTTATATAAATAGCATGTTCCCACAATACTATCCGTCTATCCATAATATATCAACCCTATATTCCTATGGTCTTGAATCTATCATGAACAAATATAATACGGTATTCAACTAAGAAAGACTGTTAGGTATATTCCTATCCTAACCGCAAAATCTTTCCCCGAGCCACAGGTTCAGAAACAAGCTCTCTCCAATTCTACTCTAATCTAAACACGGCTTTCCCAAGCATAGCATCAATAGTAAATAGAACTCAACTGTTGGCCAAACAATTAAGCAATTATGCACAGAATTAGAGAAACAACCAAAGATGATAACTCGAATTAACGGTAATATAATTATTAAACTTCAATATTCATGACAACCACAGCCCTAGAACATGAAGTTTAGCTCCACATTGACATGGTAGCAAAACAACAAATCATCAAGAAAAAGTAAAGACTACTCAGTCTGATGGAAGAAAGATGGAATCTGATGAATTCCGGCCTCCACGGCGGCTCCGTATTCTATCTAGGTCTAATCTTAGTCTCCTAAAAATCCCCCTTAAAAATGGTGTTTAATGACTATTTATAGGTGTATGGAAAAGATCCAAACGAAATAACCAAGTCCAAAACCAAATAGGAGACAAAATAGGCTTTAAAACTCCGGAACACCCTCGCTACAGACCGTGCCTCGCGACCTCTATAGCGCGCTTCACCTCGACTCAGGCCTTGCCTCCCCAGCTCTGTAGCGAGCCACAAGGCTTACGTTGCCTGCTCTCTCACGAGCAGAATGGCTCGCGTCTCCTAGAAGCTCCTTCGTTACAATTCCATTTAGCGTTCCTCAATCTGTTCCCTTTTTACCGATCGCTCCATAATCCCTATCACCGGACCTCCAGCGACCACCGGACCAGGTAAGACCCCCACCCCACCCCCTCTCTTATTTTCCTCTATTTCTCTCTCCTGCTTTCTTCTTCTTCCCCGTTACTTCCCTTTCTTTATTGTCTTCTTGTCCCCTCCTTTTGCTTTCCAGATCTGCCCCTCCCCCTTTTTATATTTCCCTTTTCTTCTTCTCCCTTCTTTCTCTCCCCTATACATTGTCTCTTCCACCCTCGTCCCCCTATTTTCTGGCGCACTGACCTAGCCTAGTGGCGGTGGCGGCTGAGATAATTTTTCAGCGAGCCTTGGGCGAAGTGGGCAGGAACTTCCAAAACATAGCTGCAGTGGACAACACCTTTCTCGGCACTCGTTGTGACTTCAGGTTCTATTGTTCTTCCTTAGAATTTTCTATTTGTTAATATTTGACTCGCGTGAGTTGGTACCTCCCGTTTTCCAGTTTCTCTTTGTTTTGTTAGTTATATTATTTTCATCTTAGTTCGTATTAGTTTATTCACCGTATTAGTGTGCATGTAGTTGCAACTTGTCTTCTTCTGGTTTGGTCTGTTGCCTTGTGTGTGATAGTGACTCCCCTTACTCTGTCATAGGTATAGTGGTTATGGTCTGGGATGGTCGAGTGAGGTCATGTCCTTGAGGGAACGGGGGTGGGGTGGGAGGTAGGGCAGGGGTTGGGGGTGGGGCGGGAGGCAAGGGAGGTAAAGGGAACAAGGGTGTCTGTAGGTAAAGAATTGGGTCATGGAACGTAGGTACATTGACGGGTAAGTCTATAGAGTTGGCAAAGATCCTCCAGAAGAGGAGGGTCAATATAGCGTGTGTCCAGGAGACTAGGTGTGTAGGGTCGAGGGCGAAGGACGCAGATGGGTATAAACTTTGGTACTCAGGAGTCCAGAAAGGTAAGAATGGAATGGGCATCTTAGTGGATAAGGAAATTAGAGAGTCTGTGGTCGAGGTTAGACAAGTGAATGATAGATTGATGATTATTAAGTTGGTGGTTGGAGAGTGCACCCTAAACGTCGTTAGCGCCTATGCGCCGCATGTGGGCCTAGATGAGGAGGTTAGATGGCGCTTCTGTGAGAGGTTAGATGAGATTGTGCACCAGGTTCCGCCTACTGAGAAGTTATTCATAGGAGGGGATTTCAATGGGCATATTGGGTCGACTGTAGGTGATTATAGCGAGGTGCATGGAGGCTTTAGTTTTAGGGAAAGGAACGGAGGAGGTACATCGCTATTGGACTTCGCAAAGGCTTTTGGGTTAGTGATTACGAACTCTAGCTTTTCGAAGAGGGAGGGGCATTTGGTTACATTTCAAAATACGGTGGCGAAGACTCAGATTGACTATCTCTTCCTCAGGAGGGGTGACAGAGGACTGTGTAAGGATTGCAAGGTGATTCCGGGTGAGATACTCACGATGCAGCATAGGCTCTTGGTGATGGACGTTGGTATTATATTAAAGAGGAGGAAAAGGTCTACTCTAGGAAGACCATGAATCAGGTGGGGAGCCTTAACTAAAGATAAAGCCCAAGAGTTGGAGGGGCGGTTGTCGGCTCTGGGAGCTTGGAGGAGCAGTGGTGACGCAAGCACTATGTGGTCAACGACAATAGACTGTATTAGGGAGGCTGTGAGAGAGGTGTTAGGAGTCTCGACGGGCGTCTCTGGTGGGCACAAAGGAGACTGGTGGTAGAATGAAGTGGTCCAAGGTAAAGTGGAAGCGAAGAAGGCGGCATACATGAAGTTAGTGAGGAGCATAGATGAGGAGGAGAGGAGAGCATGCACGGAGAGGTATAAGACAGCTAGGAAGGAGGCTAAGCTGGCAGTCATGGAGGCTAAGACTGCGGCTTATGGTCGTATGTACGATGAACTGGGTAAAAATAACGGAGAGAAGAAGTTATTTCGGCTAGCCAAGTTGAGAGAGAGGAAGGCTCGGGATTTGTACCAAGTGAGATGCATCAAGGACGAAGATGGTAGAGTATTGACGGAAGATGCCCAGATTAAGAGGAGATGGCAGACTTACTTTCATAAACTTCTGAATAAAAAAGGGGATCGGGATATTGTGCTAGGCAAATTGGAGCATTCTGAGAGTCATCGTGACTTTGGGTACTGCAGGCGTATCGAGGTTAAGGAGGTCGTGGGAGCTATGCATAAGATGAGTAGGGGCAGAGTGACCGGGCCAGATGAGATTCCGGTGGAATTTTGGAAGTGTGTGGGGAGAGCAGGTTTGGAGTGGTTGACTAGGTTGTTTAATGTTATTTTTAAGGCAAAGAGGATGCCGGATGAGTGGAGGTGGAGTACGGTGGTCCCATTGTATAAGAACAAAGGTGATATCCAGAGTTGTAACAATTATAGGGGTATCAAATTGCTGAGTCATACTATGAAAGTGTGGGAGAGGGTGGTTAAAACGAGGGTGAGGATGATAGTGTCTGTATCCGACAACCAGTTCGGGTTCATGTCGGGTTGTTCGACTACAAAAGCTATACACCTTGTTAGGAAGTTGGTGGAACTGTACAGAGAGAGGAAGAATAATTTGCACATAGTCTTTATTGACCTAGAGAAAGCGTATGACAAGGTTCCTAGAGAAGTTCTCTGGAGATGCCTTGAGGTAAAAGGTATGTCGGTTCCCTACATTATGGCGATTAAGGACATGTATGATGGGGCTAAGACACATGTTAGGATAGTAAGAGGCGACTCTGAGCATTTTCCGGTTGTAATGGAGTTACACCAAGGTTCTGTGCTTAGTCCGTTCTTATTCGCCCTGGTGATCGACGCATTAACACACCATATTCAAGGGGAGGTGCCATGGTGCATGCTATTCGCCGATGACATAGTTCTGATTGATGAGTCGCGAGCCGGTGTTAATGAGAGGCTGGAGGTTTAGAGACAGGCTCTTGACTCTAAGGGTTTCAAGCTGAGCAGGACGAAGACGGAATAACTGGAGTGTAAGTTCAGCACTAAGCTAAGGGAAGTAGGCGTGGATGTGAGGCTTGAATCACTGGTCATCCCGAGTAGAGGAAGCTTCAAGTACCTTGGTTCGGTTATCCAGGGGGGAGGGGAGATCGACAAGGATGTCACACATCGTATTGGGGTAGGATGGATGAAGTGGAGGTTAGCATCTGGGGTCCTGTATGACAAGAGAGTGCCACCAATACTTAAAGGTAAGTTCTATAAAGCGGTGGTTAGACCGGCCATGATGTATGGGGCTGAGTGTTGGCCCGTTAAAAACTCACATATCAGGAAGATGAAAGTAGTAGAAATGAGGATGTTGAGGTGGATGTGTGGGCACACTAGGATAGATAAGATTAGGAATGATGTCATTCGGGAGAAGGTGCATGTGGCTCCCATTGATGACAAGATGCGGGAAGCGAGGCTTAGATGGTTCAGACATGTTTAAAGGAGAAGCCCAGATGCTCCGATATGGAGGTGTGAGCAGCTGGTTGTGGAGGGCACGAGAAGAGGTAGAGGGTGGCCTAAGAAGTATTGGGAAGAGGTGATCAGACAGGATATGGCGAGGCTCCAGATTTTTGAGGACATGACACTTGATAGGAAGATATGGAGGTCGAGTATTACAGTTGTAGGTTAGGATGTAGTTGAGTCTTGCCTTACTTCGTACCATTGTGGGACTAGCCAGGTAGGGTTTTTGTCTAAGATAGCTAGTGACAATGTTGTGTTTTACTACTTCGCTTTTTAGTGCATGTCCTATTTACTAACTATCGCTTTTACTTTGCATCTTTCTTCTGCATTTCATGGTGTTCCTATTTTTCCTATGATTGTTGTGGTGATACTAATATTGTCTCCTTTTGTCCTTTTGTTTTTTTGTTTTCTTGAACCGAAGGTCTTTCGGAAACAGTCTCTCTACTCCTTCGGAGTAGGGGTAAGGTCTGCGTACATACTACCCTCCTCAGACCCCATTAGTGGGATTTTACTGGGTTGCTGTTGTTGTTAATCTGTTCCCTTTTCAATTTTTGATGCTGCCTAACTTTTGCAATTCTTTTCCTTTGCTTTCCAATTCTTAATTATCTTTTCTTATTTTAATCATCAACCCATCATTATGTCTTCAATCATCAAATCATGACATCATAATATTTTCCATCATCAAATAATTACGAGCCATTCTTGTAGTGCATAAAATACACATAAAATCTCTACTTTGCTCCCAATTTCGTCTTCAACGTACCTACACATAAAATAAGCTCAATTAAGTACAAATATAATATAGTTTAGCATTAAAACACCTAAATTTAAGGTAAGTAATGCACTAAAAATATATAATTATAGCCAAAAATATATAAACGTTGCTCGTCCTCGAGTCAACCAACAATTCACACTATCCTTGAGCACTTTGTTTTTACACAATTAAGGCACACTACACCAATGACCATCATTGATAGCAACAATTAAACTTTAGCATGTGCAATCACATACACTTCAATTTTCTTATGCCATACTTCACTAATATTCAAAACAAAGACAATATGCTCCTAACAATCCTAGCCTCAAAAACCAACTCAATGTCACAATGCACTCATGGCTTAAACACCATGAATTAAAGTAGTGCTTAAAGAAAGAGGGAACATTGTTAGAGATGATTTTAGTTTGGACTTAGGAGCGTGTTCGTAATTTTATTTGGAAGTCCGTAGTTAAATTAGGCTTGAAATGGCTAAAATAAGAATTTAAGTTTGGAAGTTTGACCGGGGAGTTAATTTTTTGAAATCGGAGTCAGAATCCAGTTCTGAAAATTTTTATAACTCTGTTATGTCATTTATGACTTGTGTGCAAAATTTGAGGTCAATCGGACTTGATTTGGTAGGTTTCGGTACCGAATGAAGAAGTTGGAAATTTTAAGTTTCATTAAGCTTGAATTGGAGGATGATTCGTGGTTTTAGCGTTGTTTGATGTGATTTGAGGTTTCGACTAAGTTCGTATGATGTTTTAGGACTTGTTGGTATAATTGGTTGAGGTCCCGAGGGGCTCGGGTGAGTTTCGGACGGCTAACGGATCATTTTTGGCCTTTGGAACACTGCTGATAACTGCTGGTATTTTCTTCTGGTATCCTTATACGCAATCGTGTAAGTTGGTCTGCGATCGCGTAGAGTAATTTAGGCAGAGGTGGATTTGTTCTACGCAATTGCATGAATGGGGTTACGATCGCGTGGACACGTCCGCGATCGCGTAGGATTGGCCAGTGTATATCGCGTGTCAGTGTTTGCGATCGCGTAGGGGAAACTTGAGAGGAAGCTGGGCCACGCGTTGTGCTACGCGATCGCGTGAAGAGAGGTGCGATCGCATAGAGCCGGAACCTGGTGCATTCACGATCGCGTAGGGTTAATGTTTGGGCAGTAAAATTTGTGCTACGCGATCGCGTGAGGAAGTTCGCGATCGCGTAGAAGAAACCACTGGGCAGAGAGTTTAAGTTCTGAAGTTCTATTTTCCATTTTTAACGATTTGGAGCTCGGATTTAGGCGATTTTTGGGAGATTTTCAGAGAAAATAATGGGGTAAGTGTTCTTAACTCAATATTGGTTAAATTACCCGAATCCATCACTATTTTTATCATTTAATTGGTGAATTGAGTTGGAAAAGTTTGAAAACCTTCTTGGATAGATTTGAGGATTTGAGGGCCAAATTGTTATTAAAATTTAATGATTTTGGTATGGGTAGACTCGTGGTTGAGTGGATGTTCATATTTCATAACTTTTGCCGGATTCTGAGACGTGGGTCCCACAGACGAAGTTTTAATTAATTTCAGAATTTTTATTGAAAAAGTAGTATTCTCTTATAGAATTGATTCCAATAATTTTTAGTGATTGTATCGAATTATTTTGGCTAGATTCGAGCCAGACAGAGTTGGATAATCGTGGAAAAGGCCTTCTAGTGGATTAAATTGGAGCAAGACGAGGTATGTCTCGTGTAATCTTGTGAGGGAAAAATTACCCCATAGGGATTAAATTGAATAATCGTTGCTAATTGCGGGGGCTACGTACGCACGAGGTGTCGAGAGTCCGTGCGTAGCTACTATTAATGCTAAAATCCGGGTAGTTTAGGACTCAAAGCATGAACTACTTGTGTAAATTGTATTTTTTGTTTAATTAATATTAATTGATATGTATGAATATATTGTGAATTGTTAGATAAAGATATTAAATGATGAAAATCTCATATGTTTGATTTTCTATTTAAATTAATTAATTGTTAAAAGAAATTATTCTTCCTCCCGAATTTATCTTATAATAAATATACTCTCCTTCCGGAGGTACATAAGAAAATGTCCTCCTTTCTTGTGAAGCGGGCCGAACGCCTCGGCAGGATAGATGCATCTATGGATCGTGCCGCACGTCCCTCGGTAGTGTACACGACACTCTGGATCGGGCCGTACATCCTCGGCAGAAATCGTGCTTAATAATAATAATCACACGATACTTTAATAGTTTATTGCAGCTTGTGAAGCTAATTGATAAATTAGAAATCTTTGGAATTTAATGAATTATTATTCCTGCTTGTTAAGGAATTATTGTTATTTCTGTAAATGAGACTAATTGATAAATTAAAAATTTATTGAAATTGAATTGCAGCTTGTAAAGCTATTTGATAAATTGGAAGTTTTATTGAAATTGCATGATTTAATTAATAAATTGGAAAATTGTTGCATTTGAAGGATTCTTATTATTTCTGCTAATTGAATAAAAATTTTGTTAACTCTGTGAACCATGCGGATTTGAATAACTATAATTTATTCCAATTATTATTATTAACCTATAGTGAGTGTCAAAGTCGGCTATCTCGTCTCTACCACTTCGAGATTAGGCTTGATACTTACTGGGTATACGTTATTTTCGTACACATACTGCACTTGCTGCATATTTTATTGTGCAGATACATATATGTATAGCGGCCTTGTGGGCGCAGAGGTGTGGTTAATAATTGTGGGGACATAGGTGAGCTGCATTCTATATTACGATCCGCAGCTAATAGAGTCTCCTTCAGAGTTATTATATTTTCCTGTCTAATTTGTATTCTGGACAAATGCTGTATTTTATTCTAAATTCCCTATTAAATGCTCATGCACTTGTGACACCGAATTTTGGGAATGGTTGTGAATTGTTTAAAAATTTAGTTGCTAAAACTATTTATCATTTACTTTATGAGTTTTATCTTTACAATTTCATTGAAGAAATTTTTATTTCAAAAATACTAAAATAGGTAATTAAGTTAATTGATTATGGTTGGCTTGCCTGACAGTGGTGTCCGGCGCCATCACGGCTTTTTTTTTGGATTTTGGGTTGTGACAACATGGTATCAGAGCGCTAGGTTCACTTAAGTCTCACGAGTCATGAGCAAGTCTAGTAGAGTCTTGCGAATCGGTACGGAGACGTCTGTGCTTATCTTTGAGAGGCTACAGGACTGTTAGGAATACTTCCCTTCTTGATTCCTCATCGTGCGATTCGATTCTTTTGAGGTTTATGCCTGCATTTCCTTCATATTCAATCTTATGCGACGTGAAGCGCTTGTTATAAATTGGGGGTCAAGGAAATTTTTAATAGTACTACAGATGTAGTGCTGGATGCTTCTCCCTATGTAATAAATTGGGCTATTGTCGTCGCCTTGCGGAAGGCCGCTCTATCGTTTCAGTTCAGTATCAATACTACCTAAGGTTTTGAGATTTGGCATTGATTGTTATGACGATTCATGCGTTGTCATCGCATAGTGTTTATGTAATGGTAGAATGTCTGTCTATGTGTCAGGGCTGTAAATGACTTGGAAGAAGGTTTTTCTTAGTACATGATTCAGAGGTTCCATGTTTTAATTCCAGCAAAGAAAAGACAATCGGACTATGAATGTTTAGGTTTGGGGTTGATGGAGTAAAGAAGCTTGATATTTTTGAGTGTGGTAGAATTCTCAATTTTGATGTGGTGTCATCGCCTTATAAAATGCGTTAAGGTTTGCCAGTGTTATGTTTTTCTTTAACTCGCCTTAACAACGGGTATTAGGAATTGGTATAGGGGAAGCAGTCGTTAGAGATTACGGTGTGCAGTGATTCAGGATCGAAGCAGCATTTCTAGTGTTGATGTCTCAAGAAGGATGATCGTCAGAAAGGTTTAAAACTGATAACGAGCTATTAGTTCAAGTGCTACAGAGACGGATTTGAGTTAAGGCAACAACTGGGCAGCGAAGGATAAGGAAGGACATGTGGAAGGTGCCTTGTGGTGGTTAAATTCCTAGAAGGCCAAGTGTAAGAAAACAGAAGTCGAGTAGTTGCTTAAAGGAGAGGGTTTGACCAAAGTGGGAGAGTGGCAAAGTAGCATATGGGTTACGTGGTAGGATAACTACACGGCTTGAGGAAAGTTTGAAGTGATTTGGGATCCATGGTGGACAGTGACTATGTCTACGGGCTTAATTTGGAATATTGGCTGTTATATTAAGGAAGATTTGGTGTGACAGGAGAGAGTTACTTGATATGAAGAAGGATACACCATGACTTTGGATTGGAATGTATTGTCGCACCTTTAGCTGATGTCCACGAGGAGTGAACGGACTGATGCAGCTGGTGAATAAGCTTGGACTCAGGATGATCTACTGATTTTGTAGTAATTGCACCCAGTGCAACGACATTGGAATATGTCAGCATGTAATTTCCACAGGTGGGTTATCTCCTGTGAGCAGGTTAGCGGTTGTGTGGTATTGACGAAGCTTCTGCGAAGAATTCTACTGGCTACCCGGTAAGAGATTTAATATGTAAATGTGGCTAGTGGTTAGGAGTATTTATTAAAGGTTAATAGAAGGATTTCGAGAAAATTTGGCGAGTTCCGTATGCAGGATCATGTCAATAATGAAGAAAGAATCTCGGTGGATTCAAAAATTTTGTAATTGTAGCTTCAAGATAAATGGGAGAGCCCCACCGTCTATGATTGGATTGCGTAGTGTCAACTTGTGCGGTTTCTGGTTATCAGTGTATTGGTGGGTCATTGCAACTAAGGAAAGAAAACATCAGTGGTAATTTGAGCAAAGGATTTGGGGAATGTGTGCCATATTTGGCCTTACCAATTCATATTCAGGTTTTTGAAAGACTCGGAGTTTATGCTTCGTGTAGATGTAATGCACAGGAAAGTGAAATAGTTAGATGTTTCCTTGATAAACTGTCCATGTGCTAGCAGGGCCTTGGAATTGATCATGTTTGGGAACAAGTCAGAGCAAGTGACTCTCAATAACAACCCCTAGTGGATTCAAAAATTTAAAGTGTGGTGTCTAAAGATCTCGAGTCTATAGTATGGTTGAGTATCAAGCTTTTGCAGCAGATTATGAAACGAGGCTTGGAGTACTCTACGTTATCTTCAGGTTGTGGTGTAGCATTAGATAAACGGGAGAAAATAACTTCGGATTCATAAAAGAAGTATTAGAATGGGTGTACCAGTTGAAGATGTAAAAAGTGCGCACAAGAAGGGATATGAGATAATTAGTGGGTTTTGAAATAGCGTGGTCTTGTGAAATAAGGTCACTTGGGATGAGTGTGGATTTGAGTTCGTGATGTAATGAATGGAGCTATTATTATTTCTAAGGCAAGTTAAGAGTAAATTGAGTAAAGACGGATCGGCTAACAATGGTTGAATCGGCACGATAGTGGCAATGATCAGTTCCTTTAGTGCATTGAATTATGCATGTGATTTGTGGCGGTACGTGCGAGGCTTGACGGCCGCTGTAATTGATTTTATTTGGAAGAATGCAAGTATTATGACATGTTATGTGTAGAGGGATCCCAAAAGAGTTATGGTGGTTTAGACCACTACCTGAGGCCGGTATTGTTTTGTGGATATAGGAATTCAGTCACGTGTTGCAATGGTTCTTTTGAAATGAGTTAAGAAGAAGGTTTCTATATGATGAAGTGTTTACCCTATTAGTGGTTCGGGAGTTATGATGGAATTCTTGTACTCCTGCGCATTGGCGTGGTTAAGTGCACTAAGTAGCATGGGATTCGAAAGTTGAGGATTTAAGATTTCAGTTCGGTGTTGACAAGGATGTCATGAGCTCGGATGAGCAGGAAAGGATTTAGATGTTTAAAGTAAGATGGTATTATTTTTGGCATCATCTAAGGTCGATGTCAGGTGTAAGAGACCTTGTGTATTGATTTGTGGATTCTTGATATGCTTTACAACATTAGTGTAACCGGTAGCATGGATGTGCAGACTTGTTACCTGGTGCGAAAGTTTGTGGGAGCGTGTCTCACAGAAAGATTGTGTAAGAGTGACATGTAGTCACTTGATTTAGTGAATATTGAAACCAAGTATGAAGATTATGGTAATATCGCTGATTCGAGAATTTATGCCTGGAGGGCGCTCGGTTCATTTGGTTGTCGACTGTGGAAGTATTGATCCGGTTATGATGGCTATTCTTGTATGTTATGGGAAAAAGGGGTTGTTATGGATACTTGAAAGGTTATTAGCCTAGTACGATGCGATCAGAATCGACTTGAGGTCTGTGGATGGATTTGAATATGAATATGGGCTCTATATCAGGCCGGATGTGTTCATTTCAGCATAACCGCTCCCTATGAAGGAATATTCAGATGTTGGATGTCGTTTCGTCGTCGGTTATTTCATGTAATACTATATTGTGCCGCGTGAGTTGCGAAACGGCTTGATAAATTTTCTTATGTATTGAGGTTCAGCATAGCGATGGTGTTATGTGAGCAAGATAGCTCTCGAGATTCAGATCATATATCGCACCTTAGTTGTGCTTGAGTTTTGTAGCGTATGGCGATGTCGGTCCTTCCAAGGATGGTATTATACACTTAGCGTGCATGTGTCCAATGTTCAGATATTTTGTAAGTAATGAGCATTCTAGCTCGGTAAGTATTTTCTTATAGATTCTTTTTGTGCGGATCGGGTTGCACGCCGCAACAGTGTGATGTTGAGTACAGTTCCCTATATTCTGTTTTGTGTGTTTTGTGTCCCATTTTTTGAGGAAGGTTCATGACACCTTTTCAGTTGTTTAATTAGTCACGTGGGTTGAGTAATCCTTCCTATAGTATGTTTTCCTTATGTATCGCGATCGAGTTCGTAGCTTATTAGCTCATTGTGGCGTCATATGAGACTTTTTGTCATGTCTGAGGTGGCTTATTGCCTGAGCAGCTTATACTAAGTGAGACGAGGTTATTGGATCTGGGATCAGTACGATCGGATTATATGAAGTATAATAAAGAGAAAATACCATTATTTGGTCCATAATGAGGCAATGGTTCTTGTCAGAAGGAGAAACTCAATAATTTGTTAACTCAGCAGTTGGTTATGAATTTCTACACATTTCTTCCATCGTGGAAGCAGTTCAAGAGTTGGAACAGGAATTATAGGTATCATGAGGTGTGTTGTGAACATCAGATTCGTGGAATTTCGGCTATTGCTATCGGAGGATGATATTATGATCATATGAATGGTGCGGTGCATGGTCTAAATTCAACCAAGGTATGCAACCTTGTATTGGTGCATCGTGTAGTGATTGATATGGTGTTTGTAGGTTGGAAACAGGCATGGTGGAGAATTATGGATGTTAGAATTGGTCTCTAAGGCTTATTTGCCTAAATAAAGGGGAGAATCTTCAGATTGGCTCGAGCTAATATGCTCAACTGGGTGTGGTAGAATGGGTAGGTGCACGAGGTGTTAAATAGTAATTTTTGGATAACTCTGGAACACTCCTTAGCACGTTCGAGGGCGAACGTATATTTAAGCGGGAGAGAATGTAACGACCCAACCAGTCGTTTTAACTATTAGAACCCCGTTCCCCTAAATAAAATTTTACGTATGCGCTTTTAATGATTTATGACTTGCGGGGATGGTTGGTTCAGGATTTGGAAGTGTTTGAGTTGAAACCGGAATACTTGGTTCCTTAAGTTGGCCTTAAAGTGCTAAGTTTGACTTCGGTCAATATTTTGAGAAAACGACCCCGGAATAGAATTTTGACGATTCCAACAACTTCGTATGATGATTTTGGACTTAGGAACGTGTTCGGAATTTTATTTGAAAGTTCGTAGTTAAATTAGGCTTGAAATGGCTAAAATAGAAATTTAAGATTGGAAGTTTGACCGGGGAGTTGACTTTTTGATATCGGAGTCGGAATCCAGTTCTGAAAATTTTTATAACTCCGTTATGTCATTTATGACTTGTGTGCAAAATTTTAGGTCAATCGGACTTGATTTGATAGGTTTCGGTACCGAATGAAGAAGTTGGAAATTTTAAGTTTCATTAAGCTTGAATTGGAGGATGATTCGTGGTTTTAGCGTTGTTTGATGTGATTTGAGGTTTCGACTAAGTTCGTATGATGTTTTAGGACTTGTTGGTATAATTGGTTGAGGTCCCGAGGGGCTCGGGTGAGTTTCGGACGGCTAACGGATCATTTTTGGCCTTTGGAACACTGCTGATAACTGCTTGTATTTTCTTCTGGTATCCTTATACGCAATCGCGTGAGTTGGTCTGCGATCGCGTAGAGTAATTTAGGCAAAGGTGGATTTGTTCTACGCGATCGCGTGAATGGGGTTGCGATCGCGTAGGGTTAATTTGGGCAGCTGGGAATTTGTTCACTGCGATCGCGTGGACACGTCCGCGATCGCGTAGGATTGGCCAGTGTATATCATGATCGCGTGTCAGTGTTTGCGATCGCGTAGGGGAAACTTGAGAGGAAGCTGGGCCACGTGTTGTGCTACGCGATCGCATTCTTCATGCGATCGCGTAGAGTCGGAACCTGGTGCATTCGCGATCGCGTGGGACTTGATGCGATCGCGTAGGGTTAATGTTTGGGCAGTATAATTTGTGCTACGCGATCGCGTGAGGAAGTTCGCGATCGCGTAGAAGAAACCACTGGGCAGACAGTTTAAGTTCTCAAGTTTCATTTTCCATTTTTAACGATTTGGAGCTCGGATTTAGGTGATTTTTGGGAGATTTTCAGAGAAAATAATGGAATAAGTGTTCTTAACTCAATATTGGTTAAATTACCCGAATCCATCACTATTTTTATCATTTAATTGGTGAATTGAGTTGGAAAAGTTTGAAAACCCTCTTGGATAGATTTGAGGATTTGAGGGCCGAATTGTTATCGGAATTTAATGATTTTGGTATGGGCAGACTCAAAATTTAAATTTGAGGGTCCAGTTGTTATCTTTAAATTTAATAAGTAATTTTGTGTTCTAAGACCTCGAAAAGTACCATTTATCATTCCTCGACTTGCGTGCGCAGTCCATAAAAGTTTCCGGAAAGTTTTCATGTGAAAACAATGGATTAAAATGTGAAATAGAGCTTTAAAACTCAACTGAGTTGACTTTGGTCAATATTTTTAGCAAACAGACCTAGATTAGTGTTTTGACAGTTCCGGTAGCTCCGTATCGTGATTTGGGACTTGGGCGTATGCCCAGAATTTAATTTGGAGGTCCCTATCTCAAATTATGGCCATTTAACGGAACCATCAATTTAAGGCTAAAGATTCCAAGTTTGACCACGGGGTTGACTTTTTGATATCGGGGCCGAAATTCGATTCTGGAAATTTGAACAACTTCGTTATATCATTTACGACTTGTGTGCCAAATTTGAAGTCATTCCGGATTCATTTAATATGTTTTGGCACGAGGTTTGCAAATTAAAAGTTTAAAAACTCAAAGTCCGAATCGAGGTGTGAACTGCAATTTCGATGTTATTTGATGTGATTTGAGACCCCGAGTAAGTCCATATGATGTTACGGGACTTGTTGGGATATTTGGATAAGATCCCGAGGGGCTCGGGTGAGTTTCAGATAGGCCACAGGATGTTTTGAACTTAAAAACTTTTGCTGGTATAACTGAACCTGTTGCAGGCCTCAGGCATCGCAAATACGAACCAAGCAGGTATGGCAATTGCGAGATTTTTATCGCAATTGCGAAGAAAGCCTAGGCCAGCAGTTCTCGTAATTGCGAGTTTATCTTCGCAATTGCGAAGGGCCAATTGTCGCAAATGCGACATAATCTTCGCATTTGCGAAAGCAGCGGGATTGTGAAGGGCATTGCAATTGCGAGTATTTCTTCGCATTTGCGAAGCTCAGGTCGCAATTTCGACACCTGCAGCTAAACAAAATAACTTTGGACGGGATTTTTGATTCATTTCCCAAATCTTCAAAACCTAAAACCTCAAGAGGCGATTTTTGGGCGATTTTCACGGAAAAATATTGGGTTAAGTGTTCCTTATCCTATATTGATTATATTTCATGATTTCATACTCATTTATATCATGAATCCGTGAATTTATGGAGGAAAAATCAGATTTTTCTAAAACCTTCCAAAAATGAAAATTTAAGATTTGAAGGTCCATTTGATATCGGAACTGGATAATTTTTATATGGTTGGACTCGTCTCGCAATGGGTGTTCGGATTTCATAAATTTTTTCGAGATTTGAGATATGGGTCCCACTGCCGAATATTTTAATGAATTTCGGATTTTTATCTGAAAAATTTGTAAATTCATATGGAATTAATTCCTATGATTCGTATTGAGTATTTTTAAATTGTTTGTGAATAGATTTGAAGCTTTCGGGGACAAATTTAAAAGGAAAAGTTGTGGTTGAATAATTGATGTGAATTTGCAAAGCGAGGTAAGTATCGTGGTTAACCTTGACTTGAGGGAATAGAACCCGAAAATTATTTGTTATGTGAATTGCATGTGACCGACGTATAGGCGAGGTGACGAATGTTTATACGTCATCAAATTAATTATTTGCATGTTTACTTGAAAATCATAAATTGTTTTGAATCATAAATTAATTATTATAATGATTGTTTCTCTCTTATTCTTTGTCAAAATATTAATTTTTATGAATTCCTGCATTAATTATTACATGTTATTTGAATTATGTTTTTTAATTGTTATTTGACATTTAGCATATTAAATATTAAACTGCCTATTTTCTCCCTGATTTCTATAATAAATTGCTAATTGTCATTGTTTGTTTCATAATTAAATTATAATTGTTGTATGCTTGTTGTCTTACGATTTTATATTAATTTTTGTGTTTATTGGAGAATTTCTTCTACAAGAATTGATTGGTAAATGAATATGTTGGAGGATCGGGTTGCACGCCGCAACAGACTTATTAAAAGTCAATATTGGAGGATCGGGTTGCACGCCGCAACAGACTTATTAAAAGTTAATATTGGAGGATCGGATTGCAGGCCGCAACAGACTTATTAAAAGTCAATATTGGAGGATCGGGTTGCACGCCGCAACAGACTTATTAAAAGTCAATATTGAAGGATCGGGTTGCACGCCGCAACAGACTTATTAAAAGTCAATATTGGAGGATCGGGTTGCACGCCGCAACAGACTTATTAAAAGTCAATATTGGAGGATCGGGTTGCACGCCGCAACAGACTTGATTAAAATGAATATATATTGTGAGAGCGGATTGCACGCTGCAACAGAGTTGAATGTGAATATATTGTGAGAGCGAGTTGCACGCTGCAACAGAATTGAATGTGAATATATTATGAGAGCGGGTTGCACGCTGCAACTGAATTGATGGAAATTATAATTGGTTATGACTGCTGAGTTGGCTTCAATTATTATAAATGAGTTACTTAATTTATTTCTATTATTGTTGTTGTATCTAATATTGCGTACGGGTAATGTAAGTGACCCGCCTTAGCCTCGTCACTACTTCGTCGAGGTTAGGCTCAGCACTTACCAGTACATGGGGTCGGTTGTATTGACACTACACTCTGCACTTCATGTTCAAATTTTGGAGTTGGTCCCAGCGGCGTGCTATAGTTTTGCTCGGATTTCAGCTACTCGGAGGAGACTTGAGGTATAACTGCATGGCGTCCGGAGTTCTGAAGTCCCCATCTATTTTACTTTAGCTGTGTGTTTATTTTCAGACAGTTTTACTTTATTCAGACCTTTATTTGTATTTATTCTAGAAGCTCGTGCACTTGTGACACCAATTCTGGGATGGTATTTAGACACCGTTGTTTGATGGATTATTTTATTATATTTCAAACTTTGCTTCCGCATTTGTTTCCTTGTTATTAATACATTTAAAAATTATTTTAAAATGGATAATATTATTCTAACGTTGGCTTGCCTAGCAAGTGAAATGTTAGGCGTCATCACGGTCCAAAGGTGGGAATCTCGGGTCGTGATATAAACTATGAAATTATAGCCACACATCAATAGGTTAATCTATATTTTTTTATTTAACTTTATAATTACATTTGGTCAATCAAATACGACAGTGAAAAGTATATTGTCATTATGTTCTAGTAAACAAAAATATCAATGTAATACATGACTTTCTAAACAGACCCTTAAGGTCTTCCCACTTACAATATAGTATGGTTTAAAGTATAATATGATGATTATTTTAAACAAATTTCCATTTTATAACGATGCAAAAATATTAAACAGATTTCTCTAAATAGAAGTATTTTGTTCATGTCGCTTCCACTTAAGAATTTAGTGTGATGACTTAAATTGTTATCTTTAAATTTAATAAGTAATTATATGTTCTAAGACCTCAAAAAGCACCATTTATCATTCCTCGACTTGCATGCGCAGTCCGTAAAATTTTTCGGAAAGTTTTCATGTGATAAAAATGGATTAAAATGTGAAATAGAGTTTTAAAACTCAACTGAGTTGACTTTGGTCAACATTTTAGCAAACGGATACGGATCAGTATTTTGACAGTTTTGGTAGCTCCGTATCGTGATTTAGGACTTGGGCGTACGCCCGGAATTTAATTTGGAGGTCCTTAGCTCAAATTATGACCATTTAACGGGACCAGCAATTTAAGGCTAAAGATTCCAAGATCGACCACGGGGTTGACTTTTTGATATCAGAGCCGGAATTCGATTCTGGAAATTTGAACAGCTCTGTTATGTCATTTATGACTTGTGTGCCAAATTTGAAGTCATTCCGGATTCATTTAATATGTTTTGGCACGAGGTTTGCAAATTGAAAAGTTTAAAAACTCAAAGTCTGAATCGAGGTGTGAATTGCAGTTTATCTTCGCGATTGCGAAGGGCCAATTGTCGCAAATGCGACATAATCTTCGCATTTGTGAAAGCAGCGGGATTGTGAAGTACATCGCAATTGCGAGTGTTTTTTCGCATTTGCGAGCTTCGCATTTGCGAAGATAAGGTCTCAATTGCGACACCTACAGCTGAACAAAATAACTTTTCGACGGGATTTTTGATTCATTTCACAAATCTTCAAAACTTAAAACTTCAAGAGGTGATTTTTGGGAGATTTTCACGGGAAAACATTGGGGTAAGTGTTCCTTATCCTATATTTATTATATTTAATGATTTCATACTCATTTATATCATGAATCCGTGAATTTATGGAGAAAAAAATTAGATTTTTCTAAAATTTTACAAAAACGAAAATTTAAGATTTGAAGGTCCATTTGATATCGGAATGGGATAATTTTTGTATGGTTGGACTCGTCTCAGAATGAGGGTTCGGATTTCGAAAGTTGTTTTCGAGATTTAAGATGTGGGTCCCACGGTCGAATATTTTAATGAATTTTAGATTTTTATCCGGAAAATTTGTAAATTCATATGGAATTAATTCCTATAATTCGTATTGAGTATATTAAATTATTTGTGAATAGATTTGAAGCTTTCGGAGACAAATTTAAAAGGAAAAGCCGTGGTTGAATAATTGATTGGAATTTGCAAAGCGAGGTAAGTGTCGTGGTTAACCTTGACTTGAAGAAATAGAACCCTAAAATTATTTGTTATGTGAATTGTACGTAAACGACGTATAGGCGAGGTGACGAATGTCTATACGTCGCCAAATTAATTGTTTGCATGTTTACTTGAAAATCATAAATTATTTTTAATCATAAATTAATTATTATAATGATTGTTTCTCTCTTATTCTTTGTCAAAATATTAATTTTTTTGAATTCCTGCATTAATTGTTACATGCTATTTTAATTATGTGTTTTAATTGTTATTTGACATTTAGCATATTAAATATTAAACTGCCTATTTTCTCCCTGATTTCTATAATAAATTGCTAATTGTCATTGTTTGTTTCATAATTAAATTATAAGTAGTGTATGCTTGTTGTCTTACGATTTTATATTAGTTGTTGCGTTTATTGGAGAATTTCTTCTATAAGAATTGATTGGTAAATGAATATTTGGAGGATAGGGTTGCACGCCGCAAAAGACTTATTAAAAGTCAATATTGGAGGATCGGGTTGCATGCCGCAACAGACTTATTAAAAGTCAATATTGGAGGATCCGGTTGCACGCTGCAACAGACTTATTAAAAGTCAATATTAGAGGATCGGGTTGCACGCCGCAACAGACTTATTAAAAGTCCATATTGGAGGATCGGGTTGCACGCCGCAACAGACTTGATTAAAATGAATATATATTTTGAGAGCGGGTTGCATGCTGCAACAGATTTGATTAAAATGAATATATTGTGAGAGTGGGTTGCACGCTGCAACTGAATTGATGGAAATGATAATTCGTTATGACTACTGAGTTGGCTTCAATTATTATAAATGAGTTACTTTCTTCATTTCTATTATTGTTGTTGTATCTAATATTGCGTACAGGTAATGTAAGTGACCCGCCTTAGCCTCGTCACTACTTCGTTGAGGTTAGGCTCAGCACTTACTAGTACATGGGGTCGGTTGCACTGATACTACACTCTGCACTTCTTGTGCAGATTTTGGAGTTGGTCCCAGCGGCGTGCCATAGTTTTTCTCGGATTTCAGCTACTCGGAAGAGACTTGAAGTATAACTGCATGGCGTCCACAGTTTTGAAGTCCCCGTCTATTTCACTTTAGCTGTGTCTTTATTTCCAGACAGCTTTACTTTATTCAGACCTTTATTTGTATTTATTCTAGAAGCTCGTGCACTTGTGACACCAATTCTGGGATGGTATTTAGACATCGTTTTTTGATGAATTATTTCACTATATTTCAAACTTTGCTTCCGCATTTGTTTCCTTGTTATTATTACATTTAAAATTATTTTAAAATGGATAATATTATTCTAACGTTGGCTTGCCTAGTAAGTGAAATGTTAGGCGCCATCACGGTCCGAAGATGGGAATTTTGAGACATGACAGTTGGTATCAGAGCACCAGGTTACATAGGTCTCACGAGTCACGAACAAACTTAGTAGAGTCTGAAGGATCGGTACGGAGACGTTTGTACTTATCTCTCAGAGGCTATGAAGTTAAGGAACAATATCACTTCTTTCATTCCTTATCGTGCGGCATTGATTTTTGCTTGAAACCTATATCTCGTATTCCTTTGTATCCACTTGTGTATCACATTGCGCACTTGGTATCAGTTGTGCATCGACGGTTCGTGATGCCGCAGAGGAACTACGAGGGAGCCAGAGATGCTCAAACATTGCCTCAACGTGTGATTCCGACTGAAGATGCGGACGTATTAAGAGATCACCCAGTAAATCAGGTGGGGGATGCAATGGACCTTGGCATCTGGTTGATTTATACAAGTTGTGAAGGTTAATATTGTGGACCATCGGACGTGGTGAACTAGGACTTCGCGCCGAGTTGGGGGGAGTCCACTATCAATGGATGGATTGCGGGGTCATGTGTTATATCAGTTTTGGCTTGAAAGGTATATATGTGGTACTGAAAAGTTCCCCAAAAATTTACACATGTTTAAGGCCTAAGATTTTGTAGAGGATAAGGTTGGTACTTGCGGTATGTCCGCCTACTTAATAATCATATACTTCAGTACCAAAGGAGTTAGAGAAACAACTTTAAATTTACAGAAGATCTACTCATCATGGACGTCATGGTTGCGGATTTTGGGATGCTTCGGAGGAAGTACAGTGGTTGAGGAGGTTCTGGACTATGTGGTTCGTGCTAAGAATTGCCTGTATGGAGCTCTACTTTTGTGATCGTTGTGTATAAATAGGGGTAAGGGTTACCCCGAAGAAGAATCGAAGAGTATGTTAAGAAATGGGTTAGCTCAGTGTTGAGTCAGCATAACAAAAGAATAAATTGGCCTTGGGAGAGATAATTCTCTATAGGTGTCCGTGGCAAGCCTATGAAAAGAGCAGACCAGCCAATACAACACCGCCCACTTGGCTTAGTTCCCAGAACGCTTTTAAAAGAGTTTATTTCTCGGACTCTACGTAATGCATGGCATATAGTGTTTGAACGGTAGCATCAGATCACCAAGATGGTGTCATAATATGCCATCAGGTTCAATAAGTTAGCCCGTCATATTCCTACTTTGCTTCCTACAGCCAGAGAGCGAGTCCACAGACTCATTGAAGGACCCAATTATAATTGTAAAATTTGGTACGACTCGGGAGCTATAGGCTAATACTTCATTTTCGCTAGTGGTAGAAATTTCCAAGATATTAGAACGTGTTCGGGGTGAGAAAAAAAGAAACTAAGGAGACCAAGACATCTCGAGGTTCTGGGGGATTCAGTGGATTCTACTCTGCGAGTATAAATCATTATGGTGGGGGCTTGGACAGTCGGCTAGCCCAGTCCGCACATCGGATTACCCGGGGTGCTACAGTAAGTTATTTTAATGCACCACTAATATGAGTTCCTAAAAATGGTTATTTCAGTTATCTGGCAAAGACTCAATATGAGCAACCAAACCCGCAAATGGGTTGTTATGAATGCGGTGATACTAGGCACATCATGAGAAAAATTGTCCCAAACTTGGGAGAGGCATATTTTATCAAAGCACTCAGGCTACGTGCCCCATTACAGTTACTACACCACCCATATGACCAGTTAAGGGTGGAGACATGCGGGTAGAAGGCGTCTTAGAGGTGGAGATCCAGCCGTTGTTATAATTGTTTTGTGGTATGGTGGAGGTCGTTACATCAGATGGTGTCGTTATAGGTACGACCTTGATTTAAAATAAAGGAATAATTACCTTAACTTGATTCGGTTCTAAGTATCAAGACGAGTCCTTCTATTGTACTCCACTTATGAGTAAGCTTCGTAATTCTATAATCTACTTATGTGTCTACTTCTGTGGGGAGGTTTTATGGAGATAACTACACCTATCATTCCATGATGGACTCTAATAAGATCTGTGAGGCTAAATGTGCCTTTCTGGTACTTATTTCGGTATGTTTTAATGTATTTCCAGATAATTAATTACAAATTGTGAATTATATGCCCTACCAGTGTGAGGTTCATTATGTGTTGTAATTTTGTTTAACGAAAGTTATTTAAAAGGAGAAAATGGAAAGTTTCGATTGGCAAGATGTCCATATTACTTGTGATTCAGAACTAAGGTTGAGGTCCTCACATTTAAAAGTAAATTGATATGTTTAAATCGGGCTATAAGCTGCGGTGGAAGTTATATAAGGACGAGATCCTTGTGATAAAAATTCTTGTGTTTAAATTCTCCCTTGTGAAATTAAATTTGTACGATAGTACTAATAGGGAGTCATGCCTGCTAGGCTTATTTAAAAATATTTGTATGAAATTCTCTGTGCATACTTGCCAAATTCGTGTTGTAATATTGAGTTGTAACCTACGAGGTAGGTGCCCGCCCAGGTGGCGTTAAATGTGACTCATTAATTAAGGTAAATAATTATGAAGTCTTCATGTCTCGCATCTCGTTATTAGTATTGTGAAGGAATGAAACAAGATTTTGTTAACATGAAGTTAGTTGACGATTCTGTAATTGATTATGAACAACTATTAAGACCAGATTGACCCAGAAGGGTGTCCCATTTAGATAGTCAGACAAGTGTGAGTTGAGCTTTCAGAAGCTCAAGACCGCTTTGACTACAACGCTAGTATTGGTATTACCCACAGGTTTAGGATCGTATACGGTATATTGTGACGCATCTCACATTGGGCTTGGTGCAGTATTAATGCAAAATGGCAAGGTAATTGCATATGCGTCACGACTGTTGAAAGTTCACGAGAAGAATTATCCTGTTCATGACTTAGAATTGCCAGCCATTGTTCATGCGTTGAAGATTTGGAGGCATTACCTCTACGGTGTCTCGTGTGAGGTATTTACTGATCATCGTAGCCTTCAGTATCTGTTCAAACAAAAAGATCTTAATTTGAGGCAGAGAAGATGGTTGGAGTTATTGAAAGACTATGATATCACCATTTTGTATCACCCCGGAAAGGCCAATGTGGTGGCTGATGCTTTGAGTAGAAAGGCTATGAGTATGGGCAGTTTGCGTATATTACGGTGGGTGAGAGGCCATTAGCTGCAGATGTTCAGACTTTGGCTAATCAGTTCGTGAGGTTAGATATTTCAGAACCCAGTCGGGTTCTAGCTTGCACAGTCGCTCGGTCTTCTTTATATGAGCACATCAGAGAAAGGCAGTATGATGATCCTCATTTACTTGTCCTTAAGGACACGGTGCGGCACGGTGATGCCAAACATGTTGCTATGGGGGAAGATGGGGTTCTGCGAATGCAGGGCCGTATTTGTGTGCCTAATATGGATAGGCTTCGTGAATTAATTCTTGAAGAAGCACACAGTTCCAGGTATTCTATTCATCCAGGTACCGCTAAAATGTATCAAGATTTGCGGCAACATTATTGGTGGAGGACAATGAAAAAGGATATAGTAGCACATGTAGCTCGGTGTCTAAATTGTCAGTAAGTTAAGTACGAGCATCAGAGACCTGGTGGTTTGCTTCAGAAGTTAGAAATTCCTGAGTGGAAGTGGGAGCGTATCACAATGGATTTTGTTGTTGGGCTCCCACGGACTCAGAGAAAATTTGACGCAGTTTGGGTCATTGTGGACAGGTTGACCAAGTCAGCCCATTTCATTCCAGTGGCAGTTACCTATTCTTCAGAGAGGTTAGCTGAAATTTACATTCGTGAGATTGTCCGCCTTCACGGTGTGCCCGTGTCTATTATTTCAGATCGAGGTACGCAGTTTACCTCACATTTCTGGAGGGTTGTACTGTGTGAGTTAGGCACGCGGGTGGAGTTGAGTACAACATTTCATCCATAGACAGACGGATAGTCAGAGCACACTATTTAGATATTGGAAGATATGCTTCACGCTTGTGTTATAGACTTTAGAGGTTCTTGGGATCATTTCTTACCACTTGCGAAGTTTGCTTATAATAATAGCTACCAGTCGAGCATTCAGATGGATCCATATGAGGCATTATACGGAAGGCGATGCCGATCGCCAGTTTGTTGGTTTAAACCGGGAAAGGCTCGGTTGTTGTGTACCGATTTGGTACAGGATTCCTCGGATAAGGTCAAGATTATTCAGGATCAACTTCGCACAGCTCAGTCTAGGCAAAAGAGTTATGCCGACCGTAAAGTTCGTGATATTGCATTCATGGTTGGAGAAAGAATATTGCTCCGATTTTCACCTATGAAAGGTGTAATGAGGTTCGGAAAGAAGGGCAAGTTATGCCCTAGGTATATCGGACCCTTTGAAATTCTTGAAAGGGTGGGTGAAGTAGCCTACACGCTTGCATTACCACGTAGTTTATCAGCAGTTCATCTGGTGTTCCATGTGTCTATGCTCCGAAAATATCATGGTGATCCGTCCCATGTGTTAGATTTCAACTCAGTCCAATTTGACAAAGATTTGACTTACGAGGAGGAGCCGGTGGCTATTCTAGCCCGGCAGGTCCGACAGTTGAGGTCTAAGAGTTATCCTTCAGTTCGGGTGCAATGGAGAGGTCAGCCGGTAGAGGCATCTACCTGGGAGTCCGAGTCGGACATGCGAAGTAAATATCCACACTTATTCAAAAGCTCAGGTACTTTTTTCTAACTCCGTTCGAAGACGAACGTTTGTTTTAGAGGTGGAGAATGTGATGACCCAACTTGTCATCTTTAAATTTAATAAGTAATTCTGTGTTCTAAGACCTCGAAAAGCACCATTTATCATTCCTCGACTTGCGTGCATAGTCCGTAAAAATTTCCGAAAAGTTTTCATGTGAAAAAATAGATTAAAATGTGAAATAGAGATTTAAAACTCAACTGAGTTGACTTTGGTCAACATTTTTAGCAAACGGACCCGGATCAGTGTTTTGGCAGTTTCGGTAGCTCCGTTCGTGATTTGAGACTTGGGCATATGCCCGAAATTTAATTTGGAGGTCCCTAGCTCAAATTATGACCATTTAACGGAACCAACCATTTAAGGCTAAAGAATTCAAGTTTGACCACAGGGTTGACTTTTTGATATCGGAGCCGGAATCCGATTTGGGAAATTTAAACAGCTCTGTTATGTCATTTATGACTTGTGTACCAAATTTGAAGTCATTCTGTATTCATTTAATATGTTTTGGCACGAGATTTGCAAATTGAAAAGTTTAAAAACTCAAAGTCCGAATCAAGGTGTGAATTGTAATTTCGATGTTATTTGATGTAATTTGAGAGCCCGAGTAAGTCCGTATGATGTTACGGGACTTGTTGGGATTTTTGGATAAGGTCCCGAGGGGCTCGGGTGAGTTTTGAATAGGCCACGGGATGTTTTGAACTTAGAAAATTTTGCTGGTATAACTGAACCTGTTGCATTGCGAGATCAGGCATCACAAATGCGAACCAAGCAGGTATGGCAATTGGGAGATTTTTATCGCAATTGCGAAGAAAGCCTAGGCCAGCAGTTCTCGCAATTGTAAGTTTTTCTTCACAATTGCGAAGGGCCAATTGTCGCAAATGCGACAAAATCTTCGCATTTGCGAAGGCAGGGGGATTGTGAAGGGCATCGCAATTGCGAGTGTTTCTTCGCATTTGCGAGCTTCGCATTTGCGAAGCTCAGGTCGCAATTGCGACACCTGCAGGTAAACAAAATAACTATTGGACGGGATTTTTGATTCATTTCCCAAATCTTCAAAACCTAAAACCTCAAGAGGCGATTTTCACGGGAAAACATTGGGGTAAGTGTTCCTTATCCTATATTGATTATATTTCATAATTTCATACTCATTTATATCATGAATCCGTGAATTTATGGAGGAAAAATCAAATTTTTCTAAAATCTTCCAAAAATAAAAACTTAATATTTGAAGGTCCATTTGATATCGGAATTGGATAATTTTTGTATGGTTGGACTCGTCTCGGAATGGGTGTTCGGATTTCGTAAGTTTTTTCCGAGATTTGAGATGTGGGTCCCACTGCCGAATATTTTAATAAATTTCAAATTTTATCCGAATAATTTATAAATTCATATAGAATTAATTCCTATGATTCGTATTGAGTATATTAAATTGTTTGTAAATAGATTTGAAGCTTTCGGAGACGAATTTAAAAGAAAAAGTTATGGTTGAATAATTGATTGGAATTTGCAAAGCGAGGTAAGTGTAGTGGTTAACTTTGACTTGAGGGAATAGAACCCTAAAATTATTTATTATGTGAATTGCATGTGAACGATGTATAGGCGAGGTGACGAATGTCTATACGTCGTCAAATTAATTGTTTGCATGTTTACTTGAAAATCATAAATTGTTTTTAATCATAAATTAATTATTATAATGATTGTTTCTCTCTTATTCTTTGCAAATATTAATTTTTGAATTCATGCATTAATTGTTACATGCTATTTGAATTATGTGTTTTAATTTTTATTTGACATTTAGCATATTAAATATTAAACTGCCTATTTTCTCCCCGATTTCTATAATAAATTGCTAATCGCCATTGTTTGTTTCATAATTAAATTATAATTGTTGTATGCTTGATGCCTTACAATTTTATATTAATTGTTGCGTTTATTGGAGAATTTCTTCTATAAGAATTGATTGGTAAATGAATATGTTGGAGGAGTGGGTTGTACGCCGCAACAGGATTGATTATAATAAATATATTGGAGGATCGGGTTGCACGCCGCAATAGACTTATTAAAAGTCAATATTGGAGGATCGGATTGCACGCCGCAACAGACTTATTAAAAGTCAATATTGGAGGATCGGGTTGCACGCTGCAACAGACTTATTAAAAGTCAATATTGGAGGATCGGGTTGCACGCCGCAACAGACTTATTAAAAGTCAATATTGGAGGATCGGGTTGCACGCCGCAACAGACTTGTTAAAGTCAATATTGGAGGATCGGGTTGCACGCCGCAACAGATTTATTAAAAGTCAATATTGGAGGATCGGGTTGCACGCCGCAACAGACTTATTAAAAGTCCATATTAAAAGTCAAAGGTGTAATGAGGTTCGGAAAGAAGGACAAGTTATGCCCTAGGTATATCGGACCCTTTGAAATTCTTGAAAGGGTGGGTGAAGTAGCCTACACGCTTGCATTACCACCTAGTTTATCAGCGGTTCATCCGGTGTTCCATGTGTCTATGCTCCGAAAATATCATGGTAATCCGTCCCATGTGTTAGATTTCAGCTCAGTCCAATTGGACAAAGATTTGACTTATGAGGAGGAGCCGGTGGCTATTCTAGCCCGGCAGGTCCGACAGTTGAGGTCTAAGAGTTATCCTTCAGTTCGGGTGCAATGGAGAGGTTAGCCGGTAGAGGCATCTACCTGAGAGTCTGAGTCGGACATGCGGAGTAAATATCCACACTTATTCAAAAGCTCAGGTACTTCTTTCTAACTCCGTTCGAGGACGAACGTTTGTTTTAGAGGTGGAGAATGTGATGACCCAAATTGTCATCTTTAAATTTAATGAGTAATTATGTGTTCTAAGACCTCAAAAAGCACCATTTATCATTCCCCGACTTGCGTGTACAGTCCGTAAAAATTTTCGGAAAGTTTTCATGTGAAAAAAATAGATTACAATGTGAAATAGAGCTTTAAAACTCAACTGAGTTGACTTTGGTCAACATTTTTAGCAAACGGACCGGATCAGTGTTTTGATAGTTCCGATAGCTCCATATCGTGATTTGGGACTTGGGCGTATGCCCGGAATTTAATTTGGCGGTCCCTAGCTCAAATTATGACCATTTAACGGAACCAACAATTTAAGGCTAAAGATTCCAAGTTTGACCACGGGGTTGACTTTTTGATATCGGAGCCGGAATCCGATTCTGAAAATTTGAGCAGCTCTGTTATGTCATTTATGACTTGTGTGCCAAATTTGAAGTCATTCCGGATTCATTTAATATGTTTTGGCACGAGGTTTGCAAATTGAAAAGTTTAAAAACTCAAAGTCCGAATCGAGGTGTGGATTGCAATTTCGATGTTATTTGATGTGATTCCCCGAGTAAGTCTGTATGATGTTACGGGACTTGTTGGGATATTTGGTTAAGGTCCCGAGGGGCTCGGGTGAGTTTCGGATAGGCCACGGGATGTTTTGAACTTAGAAACTTTTGTTGGTATAACTGAACCTGTTGCAAGCTGTTGATCTCGTAATTGCGAGATCAGGCATCACAAATGCGAACCAAGAAGGTATGGCAATTGCGAGATTTTTATCGCAATTACGAAGAAAGCCTATGCCAGCAGTTCTCGCAATTGCGAGTTTTTCTTCGCAATTGCGAAGGGCCAATTGTCGCAAATGCGACAAAATCTTCGCATTTGCGAAGACAGGGGGATTGTGAAGGGCATCGCAATTGCGAGTGTTTCTTCGCATTTGCGAAGCTCAGGTCGCAATTGCGACACCTGCAGCTAAACAAAATAACTATTGGACGGGATTTTTGATTCATTTCCCAAATCTTCAAAACCTAAAACTTCAAGAGGTGATTTTTGGGAGATTTTCACGGGAAAACATTGGGGTAAGTGTTCCTTATCCTATATTTATTATATTTCATGATTTCATACTCATTTATATCATGAATCCGTGAATTTATGGAGGAAAAATCAGATTTTTCTAAAATCTTCCAAAATGCAAATTTAAGATTTGAAGGTCCATTTGATATCGGAATTGGATAATTTTTATATGGTTGGACTCGTCTCGGAATGAGTGTTCGGATTTTATAAGTTTTTCCGAGATTTGATATGTGGGTCCCACTGCCGAATATTATAATGAATTTCAGAATTTATCCGGAAAATTTGTAAATTCATATGGAATTAATTCCTATGATTCGTATTGAGTATATTAAATTATTTGTGAATAGATTTGAAGCTTTCGGAGACAAATTTAAAAGGAAAAGTTGTGGTTGAATAATTGATTGGAATTTGCAAAGCGAGGTAAGTGTCGTGGTTAACCTTGACTTGAGAGAATAGAAACCTAAAATTATTTATTATGTGAATTACATGTGAACGACGTATAGGCGAGGTGACGAATGTCTATACGTCGTCAAATTAATTGTTTGCATGTTTACTTGAAAATCATAAATTATTTTTAATCATAAATTAATTATTATAATGATTGTCTCTCTCTTATTCTTTGCAAATATTAATTTTTGAATTCCTGCATTAATTGTTACATGCTATTTGAGTTATGTGTTTTAATTGTTATTTGACATTTAGCATATTAAATATTAAACTGCCTATTTTTTTCCTGATTTCTATAATAAATTGCTAATCGTCATTGTTTGTTTCGTAATTAAATTATAATTGTTGTATGCTTGATGTCTTACGATTTTATATTAATTGTTGCGTTTATTGGAGAATTTCTTCTATAAGAATTGATTGGTAAATGAATATGTTGGAGAAGCGGGTTGCACGCCGCAACAGGATTGATTATAATGAATATATTGGAGGATCGGGTTGCACGTCGTAACAGACTTATTAAAAGTCAATATTGGAGGATCGGGTTGCACGCCGCAACAGACTTATTAAAAGTCAATATTGGAGGATCGGGTTGCACGCCGCAACAGACTTATTAAAAGTCAATATTGGAGGATCGGGTTGCACGCCGCAACAGACTTATTAAAAGTATATATTGGAGTATCGGGTTGCACGCCGCAACAGACTTATTAAAAGTCTATATTGGAGGATCGGGTTGCACGCCACAATAAACTTGATTAAAATGAATATATTTTGAGAGCTGGTTGCACGCTGCAAAAGAATTGAATGTGAATATATTGTGAGAGCGGGTTGCACGCTGCAACTGAATTAATGGAAATGATAATTGATTATGACTGCTGAGTTGGCTTCAATTATTATAAATGAGTTACTTGATTTATTTCTATTATTGTTGTTGTATCTAATATTGTGTACAAGTAATGTAAGTGACCCGCCTTAGCCTCGTCACTACTTCGTCGAGGTTAGGCTCAGCACTTACCAGTACATCGGGTCGGTTGTACTGATACTATACTCTGCACTTCTTGTGCTAATTTTGGAGTTGGTCCCAGCGGCGTGCCATAGTTTTGCTCGGATTTCAGCTACTCGGAGGAGACTTGAGGTATAACTGCATGGCGTCCGCAGTTCTGAAGTCCCCGTCTATTTCACTTTAGTTGTGTGTTTATTTCCAGACAGCTTTACTTTATTCAGACCTTTATTTGTATTTATTCTAGAAGCTCGTGCACTTGTGACACCAATTCTGGGATGGTATATAGACACCGTTGTTGGATGGATTATTTCAGTATATTTCAAACTTTGCTTCCGCATTTGTTTCCTTGTTATTAATACATTTAAAAATTATTTTAAAATGGATAATATTATTCTAACGTTGGCTTACCTAGCAAGTGAAATATTAGGCGTTATCACGACCCGAAGGTGGGAATTTTGGGTCGTGATATTTAGCTAATATGCAAAAATATTTAACTAGTGTTTAGGAATTGCGCAAATAATGGAAAAAGCCTAATTAAACAAGTAAACCTTTGAAAATTTTAAATTTACCGTGAGAACTCTCTATAACAACATCCTTATATAACAACACTTCACTGTAAAAGTCAAGCTTCTCCGGAACCAAATTTTATATTATGTTATAACATCCAAAAATATTCGGAACAAACAAGGTTGTTATAGAGAGGTTTGACTATAGTAGGAAAATCTAGTATAGGACAGGCTTCGCTCGAATTGAACCGAAACAGAAGATTGAAGTTTCAAAAAAATACAAATTTGTTTCGGTACACCAAATAAAATATCAAAAACTAAATTAAAATTTTCGAAAGTCGAACCGAACCGAACCAAACCGGACTAACATTCACCCCACTGAAAAGACTCCTACATAACCCATTTTAGTGCTCTTTGATTTTTCCTATTAGGATGCGATGAATGCAGAAGATGAATGCCTCTTGGGCGAAGATGGATATCCTTCAATCGATTTAAGTTTTGTGCACAAAACGTATAATATTATAGGCCATTTATATATTTTTATAAGTTAGTTATCATTTATTTAAGTGTGATTGATTATATTAAAAAGATTATGCAGTAAGTAAATAAAGCTTAAAGTCTTTAAATTTGTTGCCGAAACTCAAACTCTTCTTTGTTCATTCACGAATAATTGGGTGATATTTATTCTCATTATAGTTTTAAAGTATTAAAATTAAGCTACATGATTCAATATAAACATTAGATGGTGTATGGGATAAATCGACTTTTATGATGCCATGCTAGAGTATATTATATACTTTCACTGCTTATTATTTCACAGCTGATTGGTCGTTGCATTGCTCTTTTGATTGCATTAGTTAATGATTGTGACGAACTTGTCCCTTACAATTGACATAATCCTCTTGGATTGTGGACAAATTCGGTCAAAATTGTTAATTTCACCATAATTTTAAGAAAAACATAATCTTAAAAGTGAAAAGACAAAATTATATATGAGTTAAATTTACTTATATATTATTCCGAATTGACAAATATATTATGTCATTCGTTAGACCTTTAGTATAAGTTTATTCGTGTCTTAAGGACATAGTGAGGTTTTTGCCGTTGGCCCCTATTAAAAATCTAACTTTAGAGCAATGTTTACTTGTAATAATATTTTGAGGGTTAAATTTGAATAATATTTTCATAGAATTTCGACAATGAGAATTGTCATAACCCGAAATTCTCACATTCGGACCATGATGGCGCCTAATATTTCACTTGCTAGGCAAGCCAACGTTAGAATAATATTATCTATTTTTAAAATAATTTTTAAAGTTATTAATAATCAAGGAACAAATGCGGAAGTAAAGTCTAAAATATAGTGAATAATCCATAACAACGACGGTGTCTAAATACCATTCCAGAATTAGTGTCTCAAGTGCACGAGCTTCTAAAATAATATAAATAAAGGTCTGAATAAAATAAAGCTGTCTGGAAATAAACATACAGCTAAAGTAAAATAGACGGGGACTCCAGAACTGCGGACGCCATGCATTTATACCTCAAGTCTCCTCTGAATAGCTGAAATCCGAGCAAGTCTATGGCACGCCGCTGGGACAAACTCCGAAATCTGCACAAGAAGTGCAGAGTGTAGTATCAGTACAACCGACCCCATGTACTGGTAAGTGCTAAGCCTAACCTCGACGAAGTAGTGACGAGGCTAAGGCGGGTCACTTACATTATCTGTACGCAATATTAGTAACAACAACAATAATAGAAATAAATCAGGTAACTCATTTATAATAATTGAAGCCAACTCAACAGTCATAACCAATTATCATTTCCACCAATTCTGTTGCAGCGTGTAACCCGCTCTCACAATATATTCACATTCAATTCTGTTGCAGCGTGCAACTTTTCATAAGTCTGTTGCGGCGTGCAACCCGATCCTCCAATATGGACTTTTGATAAGTTTATTCCGGCGTGCAACCCGATTCTCCAATATGGACTTAAGTCTGTTGCGGCGTGCAACCCGATCCTCCAACATATTCATTTACCAATTCTTATAGAAGAAATTTTCCCAATAAATACAACAATTAATATAAAATTATAAGACAACAGGCATACAATAATTATAATTTAATTATGAAACAAACAATGACAAATAGCAGATTATTATGGAAATCAAGGAGAAAATAGGCAGTTTAATATTTAATATGCTAAATGTCAAATAACAATTAAAACACATAATTCAAATAGCATGTAACAATTAATGCAGGAATTCAAGAATTAATATTTGACAAAGAATAGGAGAGAAACAGTTATTATAATAATTAATTTATGATTTAAAATAATTTATGATTTTTCAAGTAAGCAGGCAAACAATTAATTTGACGACATATAGACACTCGTCACCTTGCCTATACGTCGTTCACATGCAATTCACATAACAATTAAATTAAGGGTTCTATTCCCTCAAGTTAAGATTAACCACGACACTTACCTCGCTTTGCAAATTCCAATTAATTATTCAACCACAACTTTCCCTTTTAAATTTCTCTCTGAAAGTTTCAAATCTATTCACAACAATTCAATATACTCAATACGAATCATAGGAATTAATTCCATATGAATTTATAAATTTTTCGGATAAAAATTCGAAATTCATTAAAATATTCGGCAATGGGACCCACGTCTCAAATCTCGGAAAAATTTATGAAGTCCGAACACCCATTCCGATACGAGTCCAACCATACATAAATTATCCAATTCCGATGTCAAATGGACCTTCAAATCTAAATTTTTCGTTTTTGGAAACTTTTACAAAAATTATAATTTCTTTCATCTAAATACGAAATAAATGATGAATATAGGCTTAGATTTATGAAATACAATCACTATATGATAAAGAACACTTACCCAGTTCGAAATCGTGAAAAACTCCTTTGAAATCGCCCCTAAGCCGAGTTCTAATTGAGGGTTTGTGAAAAATGGGAAAAATCCCGTTTTGGTTATGTTTTAAGTCACACGCGTCAGGCCTTCTTCGCATTCGCGAGGCTTGTCGCGTTCGCGATGAGTAGCAGTCTGTGGCTTTCGCGTTCGCGAAGAATTTTCTCCCTGGCCTTCGCGCTCGCGAGGCATTGCTCGCGTTCGCGATGAAGGAATGATCAACCCTCCCCCAGGTGTGCCTAACACTACGTATTCGCGAGGAGCTGGTTACGTTCGCGAAGAGTAATGCCCCCACCGCTTCGCGTTCGCGAAGAAGAAAACTTCAGCTTTCCAATTTACTCTTCGCGTTTGCGAGAGTACCTTCGCGAACGCGAAGAAGGACATGCCAGAACACGTGCTGCAGCAAAATACCAGATTTTCAAAGTCCAAAACATCCCGTGGCCTATCCGAAACTCACCCGAGCCCTCGGGGCTCCAAACCAAACATGCACACAAGTCTAAAAATATCATACGAACTTACTTGTGCGATCAAATCGCCAAAATAATACCTAGAATTACGAATTTAGCACCAAATCAAAGAAAGTTTTTAAGAAAACTTTAAAACCTATATTTTTACAATCGGACGTCCGAATCACGTCAAATCAACTCCGATTCTCACCAAATTCGGCAAACAAGTCATAAATATTATAGTGGACCTATACCGGGCTCTGGAACCAAAATACGAACCCGAGGTCAATAAGTCCAACATCAGTAATTTCTTAAAAATCATTAAGCTTTCAAGCTTTTAATTTTTCATCAAAATTCCATATCTCGAGTTAGGGACCTCGGAATTCGATTTCGGGCATACGCCCAAGTCCCAAATCACGATACAGACCTACCGGAATTGTCAAAACATTGATTCGGATCCGTTTGCTCAAAATGTTGACTAAAGTCAACTCAGTTGAGTTTTAAAGCTCTATTTCATATTTTAATCCATTTTCACATAAAAACTTTTTCGAAAATTGCACGGACTGCGCACGCAAGTCGAGGAATGATAAATGGTGCTTTTCAAGGTCTTAGAACACAGAATTACTTATTAAATTTAAAGATGACATTTTGGGTCATCACATTCTCCACCTCTAAAACAAACGTTAGTCCTCGAACGGAGTTAGAAAAAGTACCTGACCTGGAGAAAAGGTGTGGATATTTACTCCGCATGTCCGACTCGGACGCCCGGGTAGATGCCTCTACCGGCTGACCTCTCATTTGCACTCGAACTGAAGGATAATTCTTAGAACTCAATTGTTGGACTTGCCGGGTTAGAATAGCAATGGGCTCTTCATCGCAAGTCAAATCTTTATCCAATTGGACTGAGCTGAAATCTAACACATGGGACAGATCACCATGATATTTTCGGAGCATAGACACATGAAATACCAGATGAATCGCTGATAAATTAGGTGGTAATGCAAGCTTGTAGGCTACTTCACCCACCCTTTCAAGAATTTCAAAGGGTCCGATATATCTAGGACTCAACTTGCCCTTATTTCCGAACCTCACCCCGAACACATTCTAATATCTTGGTAATTTCTACCACTAGTGGAAATGAAGAATCAGCCTGTAGCCCCCGATTCATACAAAATTTTACAATCATAATTGAGTCCTTTAATGATTATGTGGACTCGCTCTCTGGCTGTAGGAAGCAAAGTAGGAATATGACGGGCTAACTTATTGAACCTGATGACGGACTTCGTAAGTTTTTTCGAGATTTGAGACGTGGGTCTCACTGCCGAATATTTTAATAAATTTCGGATTTTTATCCGTAAAATTTATAAATTCATATGAAATTAATTTCTATGATTCATATTGAGTATATTGAATTATTGTGAATAGATTTGAAGCTTTCGGAGACAAATTTAAAAGGGAAAGTTCTGGTTGAATAATTGATGGGAATTTACAAAGGGAGGTAAGTGTCGTGGTTAACCTTGACTTGAGGGAATAGAACCCTTAATTTAATTGTTATGTGAATTGCATGTGAACGACGTATAGGCGAGGTGACGAGTGTCTATATGTCGTCAAATTAATTGTTTGCCTGCTTACTTGAAAAATCATAAATTATTTTAAATCATAAATTAATTATTATAATAACTGTTTCTCTCATATTCTTTGTCAAATATTAATTCTTGAATTCCTGCATTAATTGTTACATGCTATTTGAAATATGTATTTTAATTATTATTTGACATCTAGCATATTAAACATTAAACTGCCTATTTTCTCCTTGATTTCCATAATAATCTGCTATTTGTCATTGTTTGTTTCATAATTAAATTATAATCATTGTATGCTTGTTGTCTTATAATTTTATATTAATTGTTGCATTTATTGAGGGAATTTCTTCTATAAGAATTGGTAAATGAATATGTTGGAGGAGCGGGTTGCACGCCGCAAAAGAATTAATTATAATGAATATATTGGAGGATCGGGTTGCACGCCGTAACAGACTTATAAAAAGTCCATATTGGAGGATCGAGTTGCACACCGCAACAGACTCATGAAAAGTCCATATTGGAGGATCGGATTGTACGCCGCAACAGACTTATTAAAAGTTCATATTGGAGGATCGGGTTGCACGCCGCAACAGACTTATTTAAAAGTCAACATATATATATATATATATATATATATATATATATATATATATATATATTGGGGGATCGGGTTGCACGCCGCAACAGATTCGATTAAAGGAATATATTACGAGAGTGGGTTGCACGCTGCAACATAATTGGTTGAAATGATAATTGGTTATGACTGCTGAGTTAGCTTCAATTATTATAAATGAGTTACCTGATTTATTTCTATTGTTGTTGTTGTTACTAATATTGCGTACATGTAATGTAAGTGATCCACCTTAGCTTCGTCACTATTTCGTCGAGGTTAGGCTCAGTACTTACCAGTACATTGGATCGGTTGTACTGATACTACACTCTGCACTACTTGTGCAGATTTCGGAGTTGGTCTCAACGGCATGCCATAGACTTGCTCGGATTTCAGCTATTCAGAGGAGACTTGAGGTATAACTGCATGGCGTCCGCAGTTCTGAAGTCCCGTCTATTTTACTTTAGCTGTGTGTTTATTTTCAAATAACTTTATTTTATTCAGACCTTTATTTGTATTATTCCAAAAGCTCGTGCACTTGTGACACCAATTCTGGGATGGTATTTAGACACCATCGTTGTTATGGATTATTCACTATATTTTAGACTTTACTTCTGCATTTGTTCCTTGATTATTAATAACTTTAAAAATTATTTTAAAAATAGATAATATTATTCTAACGTTGGCTTGCCTAGCAAGTGAAATGTTAGACGTCATTACGGTCCGAAGGTGAGAATTTCGGGTCGTGACAAGAATCAATCAATTTCACGCCAGTACTTTTAATAGAAAAATAAATAAAAGCAGATTTACTAATGATAAATATTCGACCAAACCAAAATTATAACGAAAAGCAAATTATATAATTTTATATTAATATGTGGACAAATGTGCACCTTTTTCTTTGTAAAAAACACCAATCGAGAGAAGATAGTGCATTTTATACTAATTTTACGTTTAAATTTTACTAGCCTCCTCAGTTTCCTTCAACAGTCTTTACCTATCAATGATAAAAAATAAAAAAAAATAATCAGTTTTTCCCTGTACAGTTCTCAAATTGCACGAGTTATCGGTGGAGATTTTTTCCTTCATATACAATATTTGAAAGTTATTTATCAAAATTATCCTAATTTTGTATATTACCCGCTCTAAATAAGGATTATTTATAAATTATATACAATATATTATTAGTGCCTTAAATTAGATGATTTAGTTATATCCTTTTCATATTTTCTCTCCATTCCTTTTTTAATAAGACTCCTTCCGGTTGTGTATTATCTATTTTAATCCATAACAAACGGAATTTCAGTTACAAAAAAGTAAAAAGCATAATTGAGTAGATTCAAAATTTTAGCATATTTCAAATTAAATTCAATCTCACCATAATTTGCAATTTGTTTTGTGAACTCAATATTGAAATAGCAATATATGAACAGACGTTTTGTTTCTATTTCATATCTGGCTTAGTTAGGAGGCAAAAATTATACTATGTGAACCCAAAAGATTGGGTCGTTTGGAACTCACTTATACCAAGGCCTTTCGAGTGGGAAAAAATTAAAGTCAATCGCCTCCAAACTTCGGATTCAACTTTATATTAGTATTTCCAACAAGAATATATGCTACCCAGTTAATTTCTCACACAAAATTCAAATCTCACATAAAACTTAATTTCTCCGAAGTGCAACGATGGCGCTTTTAATATGAAACTCGAAATTTCTCCACCCAAATCATTCAGTTCCCATCAATATTCAAGTTTTTCCGTTCAAACAAATATGAATCAGTGCACATGAGTCGATTTGGAATTCTCTACTTTTCTTTCCTTAATAAATCAATTGAGAAAAAGAACAATGTATGGTACATCAACATACAAATTTCGTACAAATTTAATACAAATTTGAATATCTATAACAACATACATAGTAAAAATAAATTTCATACAACTAATTATATATTATACAACTTGATTACAACTTTCATACATCATTTCTACATAGTTAAATATAACTACAATATCATACAACTTAAATATAATTTTATACAATATGTCTTTGTATCTGATTTATACATAGTAAAAATAAATTTCATACAACTAATTATATATTATGCAACTTATTTACAACTTATCTACAACTTTCATACATTATTTCTACCTAGTTAAATACAACTACAATATCATACAACTTAAATATAATCTTTATATAAATTGTATACAATATGTCTTTTGTATATATTTTGTATCTGATTTGTATATATTTTATCTATGGTGTGTGCTTCTTTCTCTCTAAAATTCCAATCAAAACTTACTCTCTTAATACAATTTTGATATATTTCAACAACTTTATGTAAGAAGATAGTATTGATAACTTAAATACAAATTTTATACAACGATTCATACATTATACAACTATTTTTTAAATTTCATACAACATTTAAATAAAAATATATATATAACTACAACAGAATACAATTTACATACAATTATAATACAACTTTACTAAAATTTCATAACACCTTTAAAATTTATAATCCTACGGAGAATTAGAAGAGATTAAAGTCTCCGCACATGTTATAGTCCAACTAAAGCAAAGTGAATCTTTAGGCTTTGCAATTTTAATTTCCTTGCATTCATCTTTTCAAATCATAAACTGATATTCCTTATGAGTCTTCCGGCTTTGCAAGAGAGAGGCATATGACCAACTAAAGCTAAGTGAATCTCCATGTTTTGCAAGAGAGAGACAGAGACAGATAGAGACGGAGAGAGAGTGAGCAAGTATAAAGGGATACGGTAATATGAAGGGATTCTCGCAAAGAAATATAAAGGGATATTCCTTATTCAATTTTTAATATAAAATGATACTCATTTAAAATTTATTTGTATATAATTGATAAATTTTATATGATCATATAATTAAATTGAAACTTGAGCAGGGATGATAATAAAGTTTCAAATACTGTACTGTATAGGAAGTAAAAATTCTTATTGATTTTATCTAAAACTAAAATTAGAGTAAGAATTGTGGGCCCAAATTAAAACTAAAATCCCAAAACCCAAATTTGTGAAATCGTCGTCGGCTCCCCCAAATATCGCTGGTATTCGGTATCTCAAGTTCCGATTCCCCTTTTGTCAATCTATTTTCGCATCATTCCAAACGTAATGTACGGAGGTTCCGGAAAGCTCGGCCGTGGCGGCAGCGGCAGCGGCGGCCGTGGAGGTGGCGTTGGGAAGCGCAACATCCAGTCCACGTTCCAACCGCCGCCTCTCAACAGGTCAACCGCCGCGACTGGCGGTCGCCTGTCACTTGGCGGCGGTGGAGCTGCCGCACCTCGCAACCGCAACAACAACAGCGCGACGGGTCCCACTTCCTCTAATGGAGCGGAGGAGACTTTTAGCCTCGTCACTGGGAACCCTTTGAATTTTGCAATGATAATTCGGCTGGCGCCAGACTTGGTGGAAGAGATCAAGCGAGTAGAAGCTGAAGGTAGTACAGCTAGGATCAAATTTGATACCAATGCCAATAATTCCTCCGGAAATGTGAGTTTTCTTGTTCACTTTTGTTTTACAGATCTGTGTGCAACATATTTATTTGCTATTTGATGGTTTTCCTTTTGTTTTTAGGTTTTATCTAAGTTGGATTAGTTGAACATATTGTGCTTAACTGGATACTTATAGTGCAGTGGAGAATATGAGAGACTGCTAAAAGCATTTGTTGATTTTCAGTTTAAACTTTGACATGGGCTATTATGCTTAAAAATTGACTCTTGTGTTACATGAACATGGAACATAAACACTGTACTGCTGGTGTGCAGCAAAAAAGCTTGTAGCACTTTTAACCTCTAGTGACTGGTGCGAGTCTATATTTACGTCTATTTTCAAGGCTTGCAGGTTACCTACTTACCCGTAACAATAAGACTTTGTATCAGGGGTGGAGCTCGTAAGAGAGGAAGGGGTTCAATTATATCCCCTTCATCGAATATTTATATTAGGTAAATAGGTAAAAATCAAATCTTTAGGTTATATATAAACAGTTGCTTTAATTTACAAGTTTGAATCCCAACTATGACATTCTATTTTTTTTGGTAATTCCCTTATGGCTCCGCCACTGCGGTTCGTAGGTTACCTTTCGTTCGAAAGCTATGCACTTACCAAATGTATCACTCCATACCTTGTTTGCCTGTTTTCTTTATTAGATTTCCTCTGTAACAGAATAGGAAAATGAAGAAACAGAATACCCTAATTTTGGGCAATATGATTTAAAGGCCTTTGAAATGGGGATATGTGCTTCTTAAGGGGTCCATTTCAAACTATTTACTCCATGATGCTTCCAGTGTTTTTGTTATCTATCCTTCTAAATTGTAATTATGTATTTGTTCTTTAAATACTCAACCGAGGAGCCATTCCTGTGAGAAGCAAGGGATGTCTTGAACGGTGGAAGGTCATAGAGAATAGGCCTATTCATAGAGTGATCCTATGATAAGACTGGCAGTTACATTTTAGTGATTGTGTTTCCTAGATATTATACTACACTGCCATAATTATATATCCTGACTTGCATCTGAAATGCCACTAAACGTTTTTTTTGATGAAGTAAGGGAATCTCATTAAAAGGCATCAAGAAAATGCATAGCAAAATTACAACATAAAGGTATTGTCTGCTCACATGCAGAAAACTTACGGGAAAACTAAGGAGCAGACAAAATCAAGAAATAGTTCAACACTATTTACAGGGGCCTGATTGAACCAACTAAATAAGTTAATTAAACACGTGGCTTTAAGAGTGTGGTTGGGAGTTGAAATCCCATCAAAACATCTACGGTTTCTTTCATTCCAAATACTCCAAAAAAATAGCACCAGGTACCATTGACCAAGTCTTTTTGATGGATTTCCCAACTCTCCAAGAGCACCAACTCTCATAAGCTTCCTTGATACTGTTTGGCATAACCCAAGCAAGTTCAAAAACTGATAAAAACATACTCCAAATATCAGTTGCTACTGAACAGTGCAAAAAAAGATGCCTCACACTCTCTGATTCCATTTGGCACATATAACATCTATTCACAGTCGGTATACTTCTTCTGATAAGATTGTCTTGAGTAAGACAAGCTTCATACAATGTTGTCCACATAAAGCCAGCTACTTTTGTAGGTAGTTTGGTTTTCCATATAAGCTTCCATGGCCATTTGTCGATCAATTCCTTGTTGGAGCATAGGTTGTCATATCCTCTTTTTACAGTATAGGTTCTCTCTTTTGATTCACCCCATTCCAACCTATCCTGCACCTGGGAATTGACATTAGCACCTGATAATTTATTGAGCAAACCCAACAGATCATTCAACTCCCAATCTTGGATGTCCCTTCTGAAATGTGGAGCCCAAGCACTATTTTGCCAAACATGTGAGATAGTTGCATCTTTATTACTAGCATGTAAAAATAAAGCTGGAAATTCAATTTTCAGTGTCTCTGTACCTAGCCATTTATCTTTCCAAAATGATATATGAGCCCCGTTCCCTAGCTTGAGTGATGACTTGAGCTTGAATTCTCCCCAAAGCTTTGAAATGTGTTTCCAGGGGCCTGAACCATGTGGAGCTCTCCCCTGCCTAGTGCACCAGTTGTTTGCCACCCCATACTTTGCTTGAATTACTGTTTTCCATAGCCCTGAACTTTTCATGTTGTGCCTCCAATGCCATTTCATCAATAAACTCTTGTTATGCAAAGCAAGGTCTTTTATCCCTAGCCCTCCATGGTTCTTAGGAAGAATAACTCTTGGCCATTTAACCAGATGGAACTTGTGAGTGTTACTGTTGCCTTCCCATAGAAAATCTCTTCTTAATTGATCAAGTCTCCTTTGTACCTTAGTTGGGATTGGGAATAAGGATATGAAATATGTTGGTATGCTATCTAGCACACTATTGATGAGTGTAAGTCTGCCTCCAAAGGATAGGTATTGCATTTTCCAGGAAGCCAGTTTTCTTTCAAATTTTTCAATCACTCCATTCCAGATACCTTGAGACTTGTATCTAGCTCCCAATGGGAGCCCCATATATGATGTAGGGAAAGATCCCACTTTACAATACATAACCTCTGCAAGCTCATCCAGATTTGGGATTGTGTTAACCGGATAGATGGTGCTTTTCAGCATGTTCATGTGTAGGCCTGAAATAGCTTCAAAGATCATTAGTGTGAGATTAAGATATAGAACTTGTGATTTTTCAGCTCCGCAAAAAATCAGAGTGTCGTCTGCGTATAGCAGATGCGACACCATCACAGAATTGCCCTCTTCATTGCCCACCTTAAAACCCTCCGGCCAATGGAGCTGGTTAGCTTTGTCTAACATTTTGCTTAGGCCTTCCATAGCAAGAATGAACAAAAAAGGTGACAGTGGATCTCCCTGTCTGAGGCCTTTTTGGGGAGAGAAAAACCCAACAGGTCCACCATTGAAATGCCACCAAACGTCACTTCTGTTTGTCCCTTTTCTAATATGCACTTTTGTATTAGTTGCTTTGAGGTGTTTGGTTGTGCTCCTTATTGAATTAATGTATGAGTGCCTCGTTAAGAATTTATGACCTCTTTCAATTTTATAAAAGAAAGAACTTCTGACATCCTTTGACTTGATCTTGAACTCATGCTTGGCAATAATGTTACTTTAGTTAAGTATAATTGGATGTGATTTGCCCACATTGTATCAGGTCATTAATGTTGGTAGTAAAGACTTCAGATTCACATGGTCGCGGGAACCTGGAGATTTATGTGATATATATGAAGAACGTCGAAGTGGTGAAGATGGAAATGGTTTGCTTGTTGAGTCAGGTGGTGCTTGGCGAAAGTTGAATGTACAGCGCGTTCTGGATGAATCATTTAAAAACCATGTTAAAATGCGGTCAGAAGAAGCTGAGAAGAAGCTTAAATCACGCAAGTATGTTTATTGTTAAACTCTTTTGTTCTTTTGGATAAGGATTTATTGTCCAACTCTAAAATGACATGAAATGGTTGATTGTTGTAGCTAGATATATTAGATTTCTCTACATGATAGTTCTCAACTTAATGATATGCAAATATATAAAGTTGAGTGCTTTTTATTTTTTTGGGAAGGGGGAAGGGTATGATTAAGGGCTTAATGAGGATTGAGTTTTGCACTTTTAGGATTCAAGGTGGGATGTCTACCACAGCTACCGCTTAATTCTTGTACAATCAAGTTCATATCTAATTATGTGGCTTTCCTGACCTGTTTTCTTGTATGCTTCAATGTCTATGTGGGTTGATGTGCTCTCTTTCTTGGAGTGAGTGTCTAGGCAAGGTCACTTTAAGCTCATTTAGCGAATTTCACATGACAATGGTTTCGTCCACTCATTTTACATGCTCTTTATTCGACTCCGCTGCTCTTTATTCGACTCTATCTAGTTAGGCTGAAGTTCTGTGATACTGTGTTGAGCTAGCGGTACCACTGTTATCGACGTTTAATTGTCTTTAAGATGCAGCAGCTCACTTCCTTGATCACGAGTTGGGATGTATTGATTAAGTAGAAGACTAATTTAAAGGCTTCTTTTTTTGGTTGAGAAGGTAACATATTTGCATATTAAAATATAGACTACACAAAAGCTGTGAAGTCACCCATAATTACAATGTGGAATGTAGGAAAATATAACTCCTAATCCTTTGTCTTCTTACAAGGATTCTAAAACATCAAAAATAGATTCATGATCTTTCAAAAATTTTCCTTTACACCAAAAGTATATAAGAATTAAACACTTCATCTTCATCTTTTGGATGTTACTAGATTTGTCTTCAAAGCATCTCTGCTTTGTCCACCATATGGAAGCTGGGAGAATCCTCCATCTCTTGTTTTGTCCACAACATAATTTAAAAGCTTATGGTATCAAAGAAAAAATTATAGGCTTGCAAAAATAAGTCTTTCTCTTAAAATATTAAGCATTTTGCAGTTAGAATTTATTTTTGATGAGAGAAAGATCCTGTCTCAAATTTTGCTAAATAACTTGCTAATAACTAGTTAACAGAAAAGTATGATTGATAAACCAATAGATGACCACTATAGTTGGAGTAACAACATTCATATCACTAACCCACACTCAGTTTTTTCTTTTGTTGAAAGAAATTAGCTCCTATGGTTGATCAAATGTACATCTTAGCACCTTGGTACATGATCTAAAGCGTGGTCTAAGCGAGGTGAATTGCTTAGCCTGTGTTGCACCTAGCTTGAGGGCTTATGCGTGCCTCAAGCAAGCCTTTGGCAATACTGTTTCTGATGATGCAATGCTGAGGAAAAATGTTTAAGGCTTTTCCGATGCTTTGGAGAAGTTTCGTTCTAGTTAAATAAATAAAAGATTCTCTGTTGTTTGTACCTTAGCTGGTATTTGATTTTCTCATTCTGTCTTGTATATTGATATTTTTGCATCTCTAAAACAGAGCCATTGTTTTGGACCATGGCAATCCATCCATGAAGAGTCAGGTGAAGGCAATGGCTGCAGCTGAAGGTACACATCGTCATGAACACTGAAATTAAGCATTTGATAATCGCTTTTCTAATTTACCTTGGTTAAAGTCAGCTAGATTGCCCTTAAGTTTCACATATGATTCAATCATTTTCTTGTACATTTTTTGCATCCTCTGATGCCAATGTAATAACATTTTACCTTCTAAAAAAAAAGTCTTGGTAGATTGCTCCTAGTTGATGATTCCTTCTGCATATTGAAAGGATTATAAACTTGATGGTTATTGGAGGTAGAAATGCTTCTGGTATTCATTTGAGGATAACACTACCTAGTAATGCAAAATCCTCAGAATATTTGATGGGCTGTGTGCATTATCAACTTGAAGGTATACGAGAGAGGGATGCTTCTGATATCCCATTTTGACTTTCTATTTAATGAGCCAAAAGAAAAAAATTGGTGTAATCGACTATGAAGTATCTGGTAGTCATTATGTATATTTGGCTTTACGTGGAATGAAAGGAGTAGGAGATTGATCCATAGTTATGAGAGATATATTAGTAGTTTATCTTCTCAAAAAAGAGATATTAGTAGTATAAGGAGATCTTTTCTATTTAATGCATTTGTTGGTGTAGGGAAAGAATACTTGTGGGATCTGTGGTTAGATCATTGGATTAGCTTGTTCGAGAACCATTGTTGAGTTTGCTTTATATTTATTTTTCACACCAACTTGGTATAATCAATGAATGAAATATTGAGAAAGAAAAAATGAAGATTCTAATAGTGGTGTATCGGCTATCATTCTTGGTGTTCAGTGCTCATGCTATCCTAGTATCTTGTGCTACTCGTTATTTGGAGCTATAACATAAAACTTCTTTTTGATGTATGTGTTTGGTTTACATGGATTCAGATACTGTTGTTGTGTGGTAACGAGATAGGTAACTACAAAGTTACGGAGTCTTGGGAAACTTCTATTGCTATCCAATATCAACTTTATCCAATATAGGTATCTCTCATTTCTGGGCTGTTAAAGAAGGTCGAGAATAGCAATATTACTAAAACCAATTTTCATAGCATTATGTGGCAGCAAATCTACTGGCAATTAGTGATGCTTTGAGAAAAAAGAACCTTATTGCATCTGTTAAAGGTGTAAAAGATAAATTATAGTACCTTATCAAACAACAGCTTAAACGCAATAGCTAACACAATAGTGAAACAGTGGCTTATAAGAAGAATCAATTTTAGTAACTTATGAAACAGCAGTCGCTTAAACGCTATAGTTAAGCAGATGATGTGTAAGCTTGATCTTCAGGATGATGATGTGTAAGCTTGATTTTCTGGAGTGTCTCTTTTGTTTATTGAACATATACTATGGAGAACATTAGTTTTCTCTGGATGAATGATCTATAATGATGGTATATGTTTAATTTCTGATATTGCAGTTTGATGTAAATCTAACTCTTTGTCTCTTCAGCCAATCCATGGAGGATGGGTTTCAAGCAAAAGAAAGAGCCTCCTTTCAAAAAGCGAAAGGCAGAACCACCTCCAGGTAATTTGGGAGCTGAAGTTTAGAGGTTTCTTATTGGATGTTTTCTGCTTGTAGTCCAGTCAGTATATTTCATGTCCAGGTGTTGGAAAGGAGGGATGTCTTGAATATAATTTCACTGTTTTGGTGGTGTTATGTTTCCTATCTTTTCATTGAACTTTATGAATTGCAGGGGGGGCTTACGGATCTGCTTACAAATCTGGCTCCTCTGCAACAACTCATTCAAAGGGAAAGCCTTCTGCTTCACCTTTGTCTTCTCCCCCTGAACTATCTGGTGCTCCAGCATCTCCATTTGACAATGCCAATCTTTTGAAGGGCCAAATTGCTGTGGATGATGTGATACCAGCTCAAACCATGGCTAAGGCTACTAGCTCTGACAAAGAAATTCCTAGCAAGGTGACCACAAGTTCTTCACATGATAAAGTAGGGCGTAAAAGGCATGCAGGCGCTACGTCTACCGACCTGCGTAGCATGTTGATTTCTCTACTTATGGAGAACCAGTCCAAGGGGATGAGTCTTAAGGTAAGCATGTGAACTAAATTGGACCTTTCTTAATTTAGCATTGTGTTGTAGGAGGTAGAGTGTAAGTTTAAAGCAAAGATGTCCATTTTCCTTTGGTTTATTGTTTTTTTTTTGTTGACATGGAGTACTTGTTAAAAATTCTTAAGTACATCTCTTTACCGCATCAGCTTCTTGTTTTTTTCCCCTTAAAATATCTTCTGGGTTTTAGGCACTGGAGAAAGCTGTTGGAGACACATTCCCGAACTCAGCCAAGCAAATTGAACCCATTATAAAAAAGGTAAATGGTAGATGAAATTGCTGTAGTTCTGCTGAAAGAAGAAAAGATAAGTGAATAATATTCAATAGTTGTAATATTTTACACATAAATTTCTGGTGGTAGATTGCTATATATCAAGCTCCAGGAAGATACTTCTTGAAACCAGGAGTGGATATAGAAAGCTTCCCGAAACCTGCCCCTGAAAGTGGAAGGTACAAAAAAATTTCGGGCTCTTTGTTCTTTTGTTTTGTCTCTTCTATTTGAAATTAAAATAGTATCTGTCACTGTCAGAGACAAAGCTGATCTGCATTCAGCACGTCTGGTTAAACTAAAGTCTCGGTAAGTGTACCTGAGGAGCACGGGAACTTTCTACCAGGGATAAACTTGGAAGATGTTTGTGAAAATGATATTAAACAAAAAGACCTTGGCATTTTACATCCATTTTGAGCTAAAACTATCAAGGAACATATGCATCTTTTTGACGTTACAAAGGTTAAAATGTGCTTATTAATTTTGCCCTTGTTTGGGATGCTAATTTATATGTTTTGACACTAACGTACGAGGATCATATCTGTATGTATTTGTTTTTGGCCAAATTCCTTGGAGGGTGGAGAGGTGGGAAGATTATTTTCTGATCGAGAGATTATTTTTATTTCCTATTCATGTTTCATTTGATGATCCTCTGTATTGTGGTCATGAACTATTTTCCTTGAGAGCAGAACACCTCCTTCCACAGTAAAAAGATCCACGCACGTGTGATCTTTTCCACAGTAAAAAGATCTGTCTTCATTAAAAAAAAAATCATGCATCTATGCACACACAGGCGGACATTGGTCAGGATGTATTTTCTTATGGTTTTGGTTTGTAACCCAATCGCTTTTGCTTTAGATTGAGCTCTTTAATATGTTTCCAGTATCACCTTTTTGATTATTATAGGTATTGCAGACATCAATTTAACTTCTCGTTCTAACATATCTCTTCTATCTTAGTGCTGCTGAGGACCAGACTACTAGCTCTACTATGCCTTTGATAGGAAAATCATTCTTCTGAAAAGATTTATTCTTTGATTGAAATGCTTGATTCTATGTTAATTGAAAGTCCCCTTACCCTGATGTTTTCTGCTCTTAACAGTTCTCCTGAAGATCATTGTCAGCCATTATCTGCCCCCGATAAATTTGACAAACTACCTGCTCCAGAACCGGTCTTACCTTTAAAAACTGATAGCAGTGAGTTGGAAGAGGGGGCAGTGAGCGATTCTAAACCTCAAGAAGCATCTGATGCCATGGAAAAAATTGATATCCTCCATCATTCACCTGATCGAAGTGTAGGGCTGGCTAATAGCTCTAGCTCTAGCTCTAGTGATAGTGAAAGTGAGAGCAGCGACAGTGGAAGCGATAGTGGAAGTCAGAGTAGAAGCAGAAGCCCAAGTAAAAGTGTAGCCAGTGGGAGTAGCAGTGACAGTGACAGTGATGCTTCTTCTAATAGTAAGGAGGCATCTGATGAGGATGTTGATATCATGAGCGATGATGACAAAGAGACAAATCATAAACCGCGAGCTTCTGAACAGGTTCAATGCGGAACTTTGGATTTTGAGCCAGGTCAATTTAAGGTAGGTGAGAGGGACGATCTCAATGTTACGGATATTGTGGAAATTGAGAAGGACTTGCCTCACGGCGACCAAGTAGCTGAAATGGCTGTTATTCCTGGCTCAGGTCCTATGAGAGATGATGAAAAACCTGTAGAAGAAATCAGACCTTTATCGTCTGATAGGCATGAGGATAAACAAAGTCAGGTCCAAATGGGTGAGCTTCATCATGAAGCACACATTGTTAGTTACCAAAAGCATCATAGTGAAATTGAAAGTGTCGACAAGGATAGCTTCAAGCATGAGCCATCTGGGGGTAGGAAAAGTAAATCTAAACGAGTGCGTGATGAAAAACGTTTAGTTGATAAAGTTGACAAGAATAAGAGAGTAAAAACTCAGAATGTTATTCAGCATCAAAGTTCTGGTCATATGAACTCTAATTTTGTGGAGAGTTCACACTTATCTCCTGATAAGCCTTCAGAAGGGCCTTATAAGGGCCTTAATATGCAGCAGATGGATAGAACTTCCAGGAAGTCTGCTTCTGAACTTTTGCAGCCAGACCGGAGATCTGTTGATTTCACTGCAAGGGGCAAAGCTCCTACTGGTTCTGAGAGGCCAATAAAACAAGGTGAAAGCTCAGGGCATACCACTAAGTACACTGAAAGAAGCCTTCAAATGAATGAAGGGCTCCCCTCACAGAGAGACAAGGTTAGTAGAGAGTCACAAGATGAATACGACTTTGTTAGTGATAAAAGGGAAAGAAAAATTCCAAAAGATGGTGTTGGGGACCAGCAAAGAACATCAGTCGATTTGAACCTCAATAAGTATGACAGCCCACTGCCACGAAATTCTCCAAAGGATAAAATGTGTAATACAGGGAAATCATCTTTCATGAATGGACGTGGACACATGCTTCAAAGAGAGCTTTCAGACTTGGAGTTAGGAGAACTTCGGGAGCCTCCGCCACAGGAAACAGCTGGGTTAAACAAGCAGTTTGAGAGGAAAAGTTCTTTTAAAGGAGAGAATAGACCAACAAGTTCAGATTATTGGAATTTTGAGTCAACTAAAGGAAGAACTACAGAGAAGAATGTAGCAGAGTTTAGAAGATCATCTCCTATCCAGTCAAGCGCTGTGCCTTCTGGGGCTCCAAATGGCTTTTCTAAGAGGAGGACCCCTGAACGTCATGCTGAAGATTTTACAAGACCTCACCAAAAGGTTTCACAACCTCAGCCTCAACAACCCCATCCTAGAATTAATCAGAATGATATTGGTTCCCAATATAATCAACCAGTGGAAGTGCATAATGGTCGGCAAATTGAAGTAGAAGGGAGATTAGGGACTGGTCAGGAGGTCCATGGTGACGCTCGCAGAAAATTTTCTGCTGGTGCACGAGAACAACATGACCTAAAACATGGTGTACTTCCAGCATCTGCCAAGGAGAACAAAGGGCAAAAGTCCAGTTTGGCTGCTGAGGTAAATGATAGGCATAAGGATGCTTCTTTACTCGTGAGCTCTGAAGGTCGTCAAAGGATGGGAGAGTCTTCTCCTGATGAGATGAGTTTGTACTCCAAGTATGAAAAGGAGGAAGCAGAGCTAAAGGGACCAATAGAGAATTTTGCCCAGTAAGTATTTCTACATTTACTTTAGTAGTGGAGAGCACTTTGGAGCTTGTTGAAACATGCAGGCATATTCTCAGATTCAATTAATACATAAAAGAGAGTACACAAATGTAGTTTTCAAGTGATATACTTCAAGTCGTCTTCATTGCTGAAAAATTTATTTCTTGAAACCTTTTACTGAAAAAAGAGAGTACACGTGTAGGGTTCAAGTAGTAAATATGTTGGATAATTGAGGTCGTCTTCATTGTTGAGACTTTTGTTCTCTAAACCAATAAAAAAGAGTAGAGCCTTTTGTGTTGAAGTTATTAATGCCTTTTGTACTTCCTATTATCTTTTTGCTGGAAATCTTTATTTTTGATGCTTCTCATATATCAGTTTATCCATGTTTCAGGTATGAAGAATATGTGCAGGAGTATCGGGAAAAATATGATAGTTATTGCTCTATAAACAAAACATTGGAGTCTTACAGGTTTGTCACAAGAATATAATTATGCTTATTTCTCAAAGTTTAATGGAGATTATTTCTTCTCAACTTTTTTAACCAACACCTTTTGCAAACAGTTTATTTTCAGTTTTAGTTAGTCTAATAATTATTGGGATCAACTCTTTAGGAATGAGTTCATGACACTCGGCAAGGAGCTTGAGGTATCTAGAGGAAGAGACAAGCAAAGATTCTATGACATGTTGGGACAGTTAAAAGATTCGTATCGCAAATGTGGACCAGTAAGTTTCCTCCTCTCAATATGTTTTGTGGTCATGGATAAGCAGTTGGAGATTTTACTCAACATTTTTAATGTTGATGTCTATTATGTTTCTAGACTAATGGTGATGCCAGCTCTAGTTCACTAGTTCAAAAAATCTCTCCTGCATTTTTCTCAATGCTTTTGGATGCAAGTATTAAGTGCCTTTCCGCAGGCTATTTCTGGATGACAGATTGCCTAATGTCCGAAATAGTTTCAATGCCCTCTGGAGAGACACTTTCTCCATAGTCCTGTTTACTTGGATAACCCTTTACTTTTTCATTTGACTCCTTGAGCTGGTTTATTAGAAGTATCTGTCCACTTACCCATGTGTCTTAGGGTGATATACTATAACTGTACTTTCTTTGTGATGTCTGACTCATTGGTTTTATTTAAACAATGCAGAGACATAAAAGACTGAAGAAAATATTTATTGTGCTTCATGAGGAACTGAAGGTACTTATCGGACCATCACTTTTGAACCTTATTGCTTCATTTCCCTATGATCCCTAGTAGTAGCTCTTTTTCTATACAATTTCTGAATGCTTCAACTTGCTGTGCAGCATTTGAAGCAGATGATCAAAGACTTTGCTGTTTCATATGCCAGAGATCGGTAACCAAAAAGATTGAATTCTAACTCATTTTTGGCCTGTTGGGGAACCCGTAGTGCTCGGGGATTATCTCCTCTATAATATGTGGTGGTTAACTCGTTTGGTGGAGGGGCAAGCAGAAAGTGCGCTGTCCCATTTGTAGATGAAATGAATGATGGTGACACCACAAGAGTTGACAGAAAATGTGAAGATACAGTTGGAGCAACGCAAATAGGGTGAAGGGTTACTACAAGATTTGGTCACAGTTCGATGGATGTAAATAGAAATGTAGAGTGCCTCTTTTTTCTTTCCTTTTTTTTTCCCATTCATTAGCGGGGCTTGTGTCCCAGTACATTCTCGTGTAAATTATTTATGGAAGTTTTAATGTGCCTGATACGTACAGTACTGACTCCTGATTCTAGGAATCGCCCTAAGGGCTAATTTTCCATAGTGTTGTCATCATAGGATCGTTACCAAGTTTTGATACAACTGTTGCATAAGGTGGATATATCTTTGTCCACTCTGATCCAATTTGTAAGGCTCCTTTAAAGTAGATAACTACTAGACGTTTTGTAGTCACAATGAAACACGTAGATTGTAATATTATGTACATGTTTTAGTAAACAGATTGGAATTATTACATGCTTTACGATTTTAACAATTTCTTATATAAAATAGGAAACTATCAGTTATGTCCATTTATAAGTAGCTCATTATCAAAATTGGTTAATTCATAAAATATTACTAATATTAGTTAAATATTACTAATATTAGCCAATTAGCTATTTGTAGCAAAAAAAAAAAAAAGGTCAAATTTTTGTTTTCTTTTGAGTGGGTGTTATTAGAATAGATTGGGTACATCTTAAGGAGCTTAAATTTCAGTTTTGGGATGATTTGGTGAAGTTTTGAGGTGGTTTGAATTGAAAATTCAAAGTAAAAACTGAACATGAAAAAAATGATGTGTATCACACTGTGTATCATATTTGTATCAATTGTGTATCACATGTATACCTGTGTGAGATACATGCGTGATACATGTTTGATACATGTGTCGCAGAAGCATTTTTTGAACTCGATTTAATTACGAATTTTGATACAAAATCAGTCCAAATCACCTCCAATCTTCCTCAAATTTTGTATATTGACTTAACTATATGTTTTCAATACCCATTGAAAAGGTTCCTTTTTTGCTTAGATTTTTGGAATATTTTTTTTTTGTATTTCATCACCTTATTTGCTACCTCATCCATGAAATTTCCTTTCCGTCTTGCTTCTAATGTTGCTAATCACGTTTAAAAATATGGAAGGAGATTTTTGCAAGTGATTCTTTGAGAGAAAGAACCTTATTTATTTGGTTTTTCAATTTTTATATGTGCTTGGCTAGTTTTGGTAAGTCTATGACTAATGGCTAGAGGTTGGTAAGTAGGAACTTATTTGAGACATTTGTGCAAGTTTCCTGTAAAATATTATCTTGCTTTTCTTTATAACAAGAAAAATACTATAAATGCTAAGTTGAGAATAAATATTCAACTTAACAAAAATAATGCACATATATATATACTAGTGAGAGTTAGCCCGGGCTATTTGGTATTGTTGTTAATATTATTGTAAAATGTCACTCACCTCTGCACATGATTATAGAGAAAATGACTTGATTTATTATTGTATAAACTAGTCATTTAAATGAAAGCCGATCGATCATCTATCGCTAGTAAATTCCTACAAAATAAATAGTAGCAAGGTAGTTAAGGATATAGTAGCAAATCATTGATATCAAGGTACAAAGTCCTTAGAAAGTATGAATATTTTAGAAGCAATGAGTTTATTAATGGTGGGTCAAACAAAAGTAAAGTTATTATAATATAGGTTAGCAGCAAAGAAAAGTTTACTACAGGTTCTGTGGAAATATAAATTTCATCAATAAACAACACCAAGGTAAACACCAGGGTTACTCAGCTAATATATTTCTGAATGTTATGCCCAGTAACCACCCGGTGTATAATAATATACAACTACAGTAAAACATTTTCAGATTCCCAACTCTGAAATGAACTAATGAAATGCTATTAGATTTACACCACTTTCTAAACATTCTGTCTTGCACCAAAAGGACAACAGAAAAACAACTAAAACTTGATATTGCTGATGGATTCCGCTTTGTCTTCAAAACATCTAAGATTCCTCTTTTTAATTTCCATATTGTACACCAATTGCAAGAAGGCATAGTCTTTGTCACACTTATTCTCTTCTCCTCAAGTTGTAGAAGCATAACATATAACTCCTTGATGTCCCAACACAAGCAAAAACATCCTCCTTCGGGGGAGTAATCACACAATATAGCATCATGATAAAGAGGTCATCCCTCTACTGAAGCATGCAGCAAAAGAAATATTATCTTCAGTAATTTTAATTTCTAGCAAGTTGCAACACTATCTGAAAATAAAAGCAGCACAACAACTAAGTTTATTAATGACCATTAAGAAATCACTAACCTTGGAGAGCAGGTGCTAAGGACTCCAAAGTCAGTTTTTCAAATTCAGCAGACTCAATTTATACTTTAGAATTTTCTCCCTAATAATAGGTTCAGTAATATTTTTTGCATTCACCATGATGATAGCACTCTGAAGCTCGTTTGCTGTCCTTCATTACTGAAGGCATTCATTGGCTATACCGGCAAATATTAGACAAATAGCATAAATGCTCTAATAAAAATACAGATGGAAATAAAACATCACAGTTGACAAAGACCTTACGGCAAGACATCACACACCACTTTTGACCAGAGTGACACCAAATGTACAAATCATCTATACAATTCACATTTGATTTATGGTATAGAAATCTGAGTAGGATTGTACTCAGTAAGTCAGATTATCATATAATTTCCACCGCCAAAGTAACTAATTTGCATGTCAGAGTTGTGTTGTTCATAGTAGCAATAAGAGCTCAGAAGTATACATACGAAGTATACATACTTAGCGAAAAGAACAAAAAGATAAGTATATGTAACTGTTGTATAAAATACCACAAATTAGGCGGAATGACTTCATTATTAGCTTTAAACAAAATGTATGATCGTACATGATGCTATCGTCATATTTTCTGCCCATCTTCCTCAATCTAACCCTACTTCCATCCAAAATCCAACCTCCACTATATGTGCTCACGCTCAACTAATAGGCTAAGATAATAAAATATTTATTGTCAACTTGATAACATTCTTTATAACTTTCAATTAACAAGGTATGCCTTTTTTCTTCTTAGCGAGGATGTAGTTAGCCAATGTTCATGCTAGGTTTAAAATTCTTCACTTCAAATAGAAGTACAGATAACATTTAATCACACGTCTTCTTTCTGGGAGAAAGAAGTGCATCAGAAAGAGATACAAGCTATATTTATTTAACTACTTGGGTTCTTCTTCAATCATCAAAATTTGACACTTGGTTCACTTTTTCTTTTCACCAACTCAAACAACCCTCATCCTCAGATATATCAAGACATCTCTAGACATTACAATCACAACTAATGCTTAATGGAAGGCCCACATAAACATTCTGAATTAAAACTCAATAAAATCATATACTAAAATAATGAAAAAAGAACAACATATTTCTAAAAAAGAAAAGTCTGATTTAAATACTAATAACCATGAAGAATGTATTCTCCACTGCTCTGAGATTGTGCAGCTAGCGAATCGAACATCGATTTCAAGTCTTCCTGTTTCCTCTCAGTGAACACTCTACGAAGGAATATCAAATGCGTTTTGAGTTTAAATTGATCAAAAATATTCAAGTGGGTAATCAGTTGTAGTGTTATACAGAAACAACCACTTCTTACCTAAAGCAAATCGCCGGTTCATGGAATAATTGAGATTGAATAATTCTACATGTGAATACTTGAGTTATGGAGTTTAAATCTTTATTAACAAGTATATGTTATGAGAGAATTATCGGTCTGCCTGCAAATCTTGAACAAATTTAAATATGTAACCTTGAAAATATAGGTAAGGATTTCTTGTTTCAATTTGCAATGGTTCCAGTTAATTTGTCTTTGATATGGATATTGCCTCATTGCAATTTTTCCCAATAATAGCAAAATCATATGATAGAAAAATTCTTCTATCCACTTTGAAGTCATATTGCGATTCGTCAATTTCTTTTTTTAATAATTCATTCACAAGTTCTTTTACAAGTCTTGAACAATAGAGCTTAAAACTTTCCTTGCAAAGTTACAGCTATTACCAACATGAGTTACTCATAAAGAATTTTTAACTTACCTGATCAGTTGTCTCCATTCCCATTAATTTACAGCAATAGTCTTTGTTGTCTCTACAACTTTTCTGGTTATGATATCCTGAAAGATAAGCAAGACTGAGGAAAACATATAACAGATTCAGAAATCTTTTTTAATAAGTGGAAAACAGTCCATCTAAGGGAACTGATGAAGATACTAATTAAATTTAAATGAGTTCACAGTGAGTACAGTCGAATCAAAAAATAAAAACACAAGTGTCATTGCTAATAAACAACAAACCCTCCTCCTTTATCCGGGCTTGGGACCGGCTGTGTCACAGTATAACTTGAACACAGGCGGAGTTAAAAGCATAATTTTTTCTGGAGGTGAGGATCATGCATATCAACTTTACAGAGTTACAAAATCACATAAATATGTAATAACCCGTTGTATTTTTAAATTTGCTAACACTAATGCTTTCACTGATTGGTTCTTGAAGAGTTTTACAATGTAAACATTCTTATCTGCATACTGCGCATAAAAAAACTATATCAGAAGAATAAAAGTGTTACAATGATTTGCAGGTAAACAAGCCAACTCTTATTTACGTCCTACCAAATTGCAGGAAAATTATTTCAATACCCAAGGAAACCATTGGAATAAATAATAAGTAGAACAATTAGAAAAAGAACATTATAAGTTGTTGCCTCATTTTCTAAGAATAAGTGAATGAGAAGCAGCAATCAGCAAGATAAATATATACCACATAAGGAATATAAATAAGGAAGCTATAAAGTTATAGAAGGGCTTTTTGAATGATTTCATTATACACTATGTTATATGTAGACTGGTCATCATTGTTATCTGCCGTAGGTGATCATATTAATATTATACAGCTTGAACTCTTTGCTCTGGATAAAGCAACATATAATTAGCCATGAGAGAACACTGGTTCGCGTAAATAAATTCCAACATAATCTAATGTTTGTCCTTGTGCTTTATTTATCGTCATAGCGAAACACAGGCGTAGTGGGAATTGTGTTCTTTTAAATGGGATAGGTAATTTCTCATCATCTGAAGATAACAACGGTATTCTAGGAATAAATACATGTGTATTCTTAAAATCACCACTCGCAATTTTAGCGCTTATAACACGACTCTTAAAATCACAGCATCTCAATCGTGTACCGTTGCACAAACCTTCACAAGGATTTAAATTTCGCAAAAATATAATAGGACAATTTTCTTTCAAGATTAGTTTGTAAGGAGGCAAACCAGCAGGGTTCAATGAATGTAGAAAATCCTCAAACTGGCTTTGATCATTCGGTTCAATAGTCTCATCAGTGGCAACAAATGTCTTAGCATCTTTAGGAAATAAAGTTTTAAGTCTATCATTCAATTCATCAACAAAGTCATTTTTTGTCGTCAAAATAACACGAGATGTTAAAAAGGAAGTATCATGAAAAGACGTATGCAAATCGGGATATATTATGTTGAATAAGAGGTCCAACGATTCTTTTTCAGTAATATAAGGAACAATGAAAGATGTCGAAATTTCTATTTTGTCATCGGCGTTTCTCTTTTCTGTTCCATTTCCAATTCTCATCAAATATTCACAAAAAGAGGGATCAGTTTTCGCACGCATATTTTCTGATAATCGGAGTTTTTCAAGCTCATTCCATATTTCGGAGTTCAATATGCTTTGCCGAATGAAGTCTTCCTTTTTTCCACTTCGAACCACAGGAAGAGTTTGTCTAAAATCTCCTCCAAATACAATAATTTTTCCACCAAAAAGCACATTTGTGTCCATTATATCTTTTAGGAGAGAGTCTAAAGCTTCAATCATATTCTTTTTTACCATCGATACTTCATCCCATACAATCAATTTTGCATCGCGAATTAAAGATGCCAGTGAGCTCTGCTTGCTGATATTGCAAGAAAATATTTCATCGATATTAATCGGAATTTTAAAACGTGAATGAGTTGTTCGTCCTCCTGACAGGATCGAAGCTGCGACACCAGAAGTTGTTGTTGCTAACGCTACAAATCCTGTAGATCTCACAGTTGCTAATAAGGCACAATATAAGAATGTCTTACCACTTCCTCCGGGACCGTCAATGAAAAATGCTCCAGATTTATTGGAAAATACTCTCTGGAGAATTATGTCGCATGCAATTTTTTGTTCAGCATTTAATTTTCTATGTAACAATAAATCTTCATCGCTCACAATGATGTTTCTTTCGAAATACACTTCCTTTGCTTCATTTGCTATTTTTGAAGATGTGATCATTTCTGAAATAAGGTTGAACTCATTAATATCACGTCCCATAGAATGTAGTATGTCATTGATGTGATTCAAGACAACAAGGTGGATATCCTTTGGCCCTAGATTCGCTAGGCTCTTAAAGTCTTCGGACATTAAATCTTCAAATTGTTCCCATAGTTCTCTTGGATTATCATGACTGCAGTATACTAATATTGTAGCAAATAAACGTCTTAAACTATATGGCATTTGATAACAAGCGGCCTCTGACATGATCTTTATATGATTTTTGTGCTCTCACATTCATTAGTAATAATCTAATGTAATATCTTTCTCCTTCTGTTGGATGACACGTCACAACGCGGTCGATAACATTACCTCGTTGTCGTCGAGTCCACATTTTACAGGTAGATGACCATACGAAGTATTGTGGAAAATCTTTATAGAACAATTTAAGTTGTTTAGCATCTTTGTTTGTTTCATTCATCAAAAAACATTCTGTCAACATCGTCTTCTTAATCATAGGATCTTTTACGATACTGTCTATTGTGTCAGTTTTTTTAAAGAGACAAACTGTAGTCCGTCAAGATGTAACTGCAGGTGATAAACACTTGGAGTCATTTCGCTAATAGGAAAGGCAAATAAGCACCACATAGCTTCCGGAGCTGACACCCATCTAGCAGATCGATACTCTTTTATCTCATCTATTTGTAAATTTGTGTTATCTTTGTGTAAGCCAAACAAAATCTTATCATGTCCTTTTCAGATATATTTGTATATATATTTGACAACTTTAATATCGGAGCAAACCTCTACATTTATATGGAAATTGTATTTACAGAGCAGATAAGGATTGTAAGGAACAACCCATGAGTTATCAAGAAATTGTTTCTCTTTTCTTTCATTGTCTCATCAACAAAGCTCTTGGGGTACTTAAATTTGCACTCATTTCTTTTCATACATGAATTTGTAGGATTCAAATGACCACAAGGCCCATGCATAATGTGTTTAATAACAAGCTTATGCAAGTAAGAGTTCGTATCAGGATCAGGCACCTCAACACTAACAAATTTGTCATAAGCCTCGGGCGTCAATAATTTGTAGTCATCAGTAAGTATAACAAGAAAATGAGCATGTGGAAGACCGCATTTTTGAAATTCTATAGTGTATATAAAAGCTGCAACTTTTCCAAATATTTTCTTTTTAATATATCTGTTTTCATCTCTTCTACTTTTGCTCTGAACACTCGACTAATTAAATCAGTCCTATTTTGAGTTTCATCTGTTGTGAGCAAATGTTCCTTTATTTTGGGCCAAGAGGGATTGCATGTCATGGTCAGAAATATATCAGGCTTTCCAAAATGTTGTACTAATGCAATAGCATCCATATAACGCTAGCGCATATCTCTCGGACCTCCCGTAAAACTTGTCGGAAGAAAGTTTTGTTTTCCTATCTTAGAAGCTTCTCTTTCACCAACTCTTAGGATATCCAGAAGTCCTTGTAATACATCAACCCGAAATAAATCTTGGTTAAATGAGGCAAAATCTAATCTCTGAGTTTCTACTTTTATGAATTCATCAACTGAGTATTGTTGAAATAATCTGCCAGAATGTAAAACTCCATTTTCCTCATTGTCTCTCATCTGGAGTTTGTAACGGTAGAATTCACGACAAGAAACATTATTCTTTTTTCGTTTTCCTTTTTGCAAAACATCAGCTTCCATATCAAGTAGTCCATCATTGAACACATGTTATAAAGGCTCGGAAGTTGCTCAGTCTCATAGTAAGCTCGTTTTTTCAATTTATTCATATGCTGTACTATTTTTGGGATACTACAATACCACCCATTTTGACCGTAAGGAAGTAAAAGCGGATATTGCAAAAGATCTTAGCAACCATAATAGTAATTTATTATTTGACTTTTGTTACTGTGAGTGTAAATTCGGATATGCGGTGAAGAAATATTGTTGTTCGTTTCTTGTTCTAGCCATAATGCTGCTACTTCTGGCACAGTTGGCAGATTATATACTCTCTGATCTAAGCCAGAACCACATCTTAACGCAATATAAAAGTTTGATAATTCTGGGATATGTATCAGAGATTTCAAAAAAATACAGTTAGGATTTATCTTTAGTATATCCATTAGCTTCTCAATGATCGATTGTCGAAGTATACCCGAGGATGTTACAACCCATGTTTTCGTACGTATGAGTCGTCATAAGTCAATTGATGTAAGCTCAGAAGTGAAATCATATTTGAAAAGTTTGCTAAGTAAGTTAATCATATTACCTCGGAGGTTACAAATATTAAAGATCATTAACAACAAGTACAAAGATGGTTGGAAGTTTCACAAGCTAAAGGAATTGAAAATAAAACAATGTTTCATCGAAAGTCGACAAGTTGGGAATGTTATAACATGTACCTTTGGGGTGAGACTAGGGTGATTAACATGATAAAGAGATTATGTTATGATTTATATTAGTCATATTACATCCGTGTGTTATGTTTTTAAGTCAAGCGAGTTGTGGAACAAAAGTCGATGAAAGTCATCACAAGTTACATTCATAAGTTTTACTGAAACTTTGGGTCAAATGTAACTGCAATTTTCTCCCAATATACTTAGAGTTATGGTGTGTTCCACCTATCAAATTAAAGCTCTATGAGTCTAGTTTCCAACGCATTAAACCATTTGTCAATACGACATCGGAGTAGAGAGATATGTGCATTTTTGCGATACTGCGCAAGCTGCTAGGTGACAAGTAGGTGTGTCACCTACTTGCTTAAATGAAAGCCCAAAAATGGGCCATTTCGGGTCGTCCAAAGAGGCCTTTTAAGGGCCTATTTTCTTCATATATTAGACTTAAAATAGAGCATAATAACCAGACATAAGCTCTGCAAAGAATCCTCCCAAAAATTTCCCACAAACCCTAATTGATTTTCTCTCCCTTTCAAGTTCTAATTGGAGGTAAAACCTAGAGTTTGAAGAACCAAGATAGGAGCTGAGTTATCCAACAAATAAGGTGAGTTTACTGCTCTCTTTCATCCATTTTGTCTGCTGTAAATTCATGGTAAGTCGTTCTATACTTGTAAGAACTCACGGGATGGTGATCGGAAGCCGTGAGTTTGAGTTATTCACTTGTAGCGGACTGTTTTGTGGACTGTTTTGTGTTGCTGTTGGGCTGCGTGTTTTATTACTATTTTGTGGAGTTTTGGAGGAGGAAGGGGGTTTATAAACACCATATAAATGTAGGGTGGTTGGCTGGTCGTTCGTCATAACATTTTCGGGTCGTTTGACACTACTACGGTGGTCGTTTTGTGTACGAAGAGATTGGGGTGTGTTGGGCTGTTTTGTAGTATTTGATGGTGTATATAGGGCTGGAAAATGATGTATATATGTTGTTATTGTTCTGTCCTTGTATTGTTGGTGTTATCTTGAAGTTGGAGGAAGGGCATATTATAGGGGAGATGCTGCCCGTTTTAATACAAAATAGGTTTGTCGTTCGTTGTGCGATAGTTGTACCTTTCGTAACTTAACGATAGTATTATTATCATTCTTGTAGATTAAGGTGCGAAGAGGTGAGTTCAACTTGGTGATTGAAAAGATTGTGATAAGGTATGTTAAGGCTAAACCTTTCTTCATTTTGGCATGATCCCGTAACTACATGAGTTTGATAACGAGGCATAAAGAGAAGTTCGTATTCCTGAATTTATTCACATTATCCTAATCTCCGAAGTTACAGCATTCTCCCTTATCGAGACTTCATATTCAGTTTAGTATTGTCTTATTTCATCTAAGAGAGCAGAGAGTATATATATATATATATATATATACAATGTTACAGTATGTTTACCACCATCGAGCTATAATCGATGGGCAGGCCCCTATTGGGCAACCACTGATCAGATGGTAAGTATATACCGAGCCTACTGTGGCCGAGCGCCTATGAGCGAGCCCAGAATGGCCGAGATACAGAGCCTAGTATGGCCGAGCGCCTATGAGCGAGCCTACTACGGCAGGGCAGTTACACATACCGAGCCTTATAGGGCCGGACAACTTTTTTACATACTATATGGAGAGAGTTGAGTCAGTATCAGCAGGTAAGCATATATTCAGATTATTTTTGACTCCCAGTTACATTTCGTTATTATATCATCAATTCAGTTTCAGCTTTCAGTTATTTTGTTGCCTTACATACTCAGTACATTATTTGTACTGACGTCCCTTTGTTGGGGACGCTGCATTTCATGCCTGCAGGTCCTGATAGACAGCTGGATAGACCTTCCCAGTAGACAGAGCCAAATATCAGCTTGGTTGGTAAGCTCCACTTCCCCGGAGTTACCAGGTCTAGACCTTGGAGTCTGTTATATATATACAGGTTTGATGGGTAGGTCGAGGCCCTGTCCCGACCATGATACAGTTCAACTATCTCTAGAGGCTTGTAGACAAGTCCTGTATAGTTTGTATAACAGTAGATGTTCACGGCGGCCTCCTCAGTCTGTACATTTATATATATATATATGAGTTTTTGGGTATGTTTACCCCTTAGATGAGACAGACGATATTTTTAGATGATTCAGAATATGGTCTCATCGGCGTAGGTTGAGGGTTATTCCTCTAGAGTTCACAGTTACAGAGTGGTACGCTCGGGCCGAGTATGGTACCGGGTGCCGGCCACGTCCCTTCAGGTTTGGGGCGTGACAAACTTGGTATCAGAGCAGTTCTATCCTAGGGAGTCTACAAGCCGTGTCTAGTAGAGTCTTGTTTATGGGTGTGTTGTGCACCACACTTATAAGCAGGAGGCTACAAGGCATTTAGGAGTCTGCTACCCTTCATTCAAATCCAAATCGTGCTATAGAGCTGAGTCATAAGAGTTCGAGCCAAAGCTTATGTTTGCTAATGATATAGCGATGCTTTCAATTAGAAAAATTATAACTAGTTAAAGGGCTAATACAACAGCATATAAAAGCATTAGTAGAGAGAGAATTTTTGATTACGTGGCCCTGTTTGAGACCCTATTAGATCGTGCTTACCATATGTGCAAATTTCCCATTTACCCTAAGACGGGAATATCCAACATACCCCGTGAATAACAGGCCATGGGAGTATCAAAAGGTAAAAGTATAAGATTCAACAGGTAACAGAAGCAAGGTGAAGAAGGGTACGAGGTACCTAGTTAATGAAGATTGTCCGAATTTCCACGTCAGGCAGAGAATTAAAAGGATTCTAAGTTACCTTCAACAGAAATAGAGGTATGTACAATTAGTCACACCCATCTCAGTTATGCCCTATGGGAGCTAACATATATATTTAAAAGAAGGATGGGATATCAAGATCCAGTTTGGGTTAGAGTAACCCGAAATGGTGGATTGAGCCAGGGGAGCTAAAAGTGAAACAATGTTTTGTTGAAGTTTTCAGAATAATGCGAGTATTGGCAGGAGAATAAGAAGAGAGTAAATGAAATATTATGAGTAAGATGTGATAAATGGGTGATAACAGTAAATCAAAATATGATATGATGATAGAGTCTATAGTCAAGTGAAGGAAAAACATAAGAGGTGACAGGTCTTGAGACAATAAAAGAGTATAGGCCAAAAGTCATATCCTCATTTCGAGAAATGAGTTGGTGCGTCCAACATGATTACCAAGACAAAACAATTTAGACCCCCGGAGTAATAGAAATTAGCATGGGCTAGTGAACAAGATAAACTGAACATCAATTAGGGATCAAATGAGGTGATAATAGTTGACATCAAGAGAATTTCAAATATTACATTCCAGCAATAATACAATCGACAACAGAAGAATAACCTGTAAAGGTCCCTCAGGAAGATGCTTCCCTAAAGCAAGAACTTTGAGCAAAGTCAATCATAAGGGATTAAGTGTTCCAGTTACACTAGGTATCTGATACCGTCGTGTGTAAGATATTCAATCATCCTTGATACATTAGGAGCCAGTGCAAAAGTTAAGTTAAGTTAGAAGACATAACCCAAGAGTGGTTACCCAGAAGGTAAATATGAGCATGGACTGATGAGTAGTTAGAAGTTCATTCAGGAATTCAGTAAGAGCCTAGTCATGGATAGACAAGAGGTCTTAGATAAATCAGTAGACCATGCAAGATAAATGAAGTGAAACCCAACATAGGAAATTTGATCTCGTAGATACAACATCGTAATCCTTGAGGAATATTCTGATAGGAGTTGGGCAGTAAAAGGTACCGTATAAGTGTTATGGAAATAAAAGAGAGAGTGCCACTGAGGAGATAATAAAAATTCGAGTGCAGAAGTAACCCTACGAGCATAAGGGCATAGAGATAAGTAACTAAGGATAATTATTGGCGAGTCAGTATATCAAATCTTTCATCGGGTATACGATGTAAAAAGCTCACAGCTCTACTAGAGTCAGAGGGTCTTCCCTAAGTGCTACAACGAAAGACTAGCTGAGGAAATAAGGAAGAAGGCTTCAACATAAGCATAATGACCTAAAGAAGAAATGATGTTGTAACAACAGTCTCACTACAATATTATATACACTCCTTAAGAAAGTGGCACCTATCGTGTCTATAATGGCTCTACAATAAAGCTAGAAAAAAAAAAGTACCAGTCTCATAAGGAGTAAGTATGAAGCTCCCACCGGATTGTGTACGCACTAGAGGTGCAAGTTTATAGTAGAGCTTCAAGAAGTGGAAGTGAATTCTACCTATGTGGAAGGGAGGTTATTAAAGAGACAGAAGATACAATGCGAGATTAAAAGCTAAGTAAGGTAAAGGTTAAGAAGGTACGAAATGCTCAAATGTAGAAGGTTGTGAATAGTCCATACATCAGATAGCGGGCTGGAAGCGCCATGATTCAGTACCCACAAATGATAGTGGTGTTGTCAGGGACATATCTTCTAGCCTATAGTTTCCAAGTACCGAGAGGTCTAGTTAAGAGAGTAAAGAAGAGTTAGAGACAATTTGATGTCCCGCTTGAAGTTCCTGAATAACATAAGGAAATGTATGGTGCTAGAAAGTTAAAGGAAGGTTGTGAGTACTATAAATAAATATGTGTAGGTCACAAGATAAAGTAAGGTAGAGAAACATGGTTTTAGGCGGACATGAGTAAGGATAAGCAGAGGTGATTGAGAAGCTGACGAGAATAGGTAAGGCCTCAGAATTAAGCCCATCAAAACAAGAGAACTGATGGTTTCCGTAAGTTATAAAAAAAAAAAAAAAAAAAAAATAACTCAGTATAGCCTGAACGAACTCAGAGGAGTCTAAGACTATGAGAAATTTGAAGAGATAAAATGTTGCCCTGGTAGTAGAATAATGGTGTAATTGTGATATATAAGAGGATAACGTTAAGGCTATTGATTGGTTAATGATTCAAAGAGGAGGGAAACTCATGAATTGCATGAGATTAGAATACCCCTTATAAGATGAATCACGTTGGGATGCGATGAAATACACTTATTGAAGTATAGTATCATCCCTAGATGGATCAAGAAAATAACTTCAGATGTTTCCTAATGAGACGTGATCCCTAAGGACAATGTATTATGTAAGAGGTTTCAAGTTATCAATGGTAGATTATAGATCCACATTAAGGTGAATCAACAATAGGCAGATACAAGTTCCAAAGTATGAGATGATATCAGGCCTTCATTTTTAAGATGAACAGTAATGAGGAAGAACTAAAGGACTTAGATTTATACATATAGGATAAGAAGCGAGAGGTAACATGGAGTTGGGTAGCAAACCTCGGCAATAATAAACGGAAGCAAGTGTGATAGTGTAGTATGACCTACCTAGATGTAGTAAATCAATAAGGATATATTTACAAGGCTACGAAACAAGATATCGCAACAGTCGTAAGTTTGACAAATTACCGAGCGAAGAACTTTACTACACCTATATACACTGGGAGGAACAACTTGTCATAGTTCTATATATGTTCCCAAAGTGAGGCCTAGAGATTGGCTAAAAGCTGGAGGAAAAGGAACAGAAGAGTCGCATAGGCACACATATAAGGATAAAGTCGTACAAGATGAATGACAGAAGGTCGCAATAATTACGAGGTTGGAAGGATTCAGACCAAAAGTCATGGTGTCAGAAGAGGCCTAAAGGGGGGAATGCCCTGGCCTATGGATTTATTCATAGAACAATTGCCTAGATGGAAAGGCCAGAAATAAAGTATTTATGAGAGCAATAGGTTATGAGACTGATAAGTGCACCAGTCAACATTCGAGGACGAATGTTCCAAAGGGGGGAATGATGTTACAACCCATGTTTTCGTACGTATGAGTCGTCATAAGTCAATTGATGTAAGCTCAGAAGTGAAATCATATTTGAAAAGTTTGCTAAGTAAGTTAATCATATTACCTCGGAGGTTACAAATATTAAAGATCATTAACAACAAGTACAAAGATGGTTGGAAGTTTCACAAGCTAAAGGAATTGAAAATAAAACAATGTTTCATCGAAAGTCGACAAGTTGGGAATGTTATAACATGTACCTTTGGGGTGAGACTAGGGTGATTAACATGATAAAGAGATTATGTTATGATTTATATTAGTCATATTACATCCGTGTGTTATGTTTTTAAGTCAAGCGAGTTGTGGAACAAAAGTCGATGAAAGTCATCACAAGTTACATTCATAAGTTTTACTGAAACTTTGGGTCAAATGTAACTGCAATTTTCTCCCAATATACTTAGAGTTATGGTGTGTTCCACCTATCAAATTAAAGCTCTATGAGTCTAGTTTCCAACGCATTAAACCATTTGTCAATACGACATCGGAGTAGAGAGATATGTGCATTTTTGCGATACTGCGCAAGCTGCTAGGTGACAAGTAGGTGTGTCACCTACTTGCTTAAATGAAAGCCCAAAAATGGGCCATTTCGGGTCGTCCAAAGAGGCCTTTTAAGGGCCTATTTTCTTCATATATTAGACTTAAAATAGAGCATAATAACCAGACATAAGCTCTGCAAAGAATCCTCCCAAAAATTTCCCACAAACCCTAATTGATTTTCTCTCCCTTTCAAGTTCTAATTGGAGGTAAAACCTAGAGTTTGAAGAACCAAGATAGGAGCTGAGTTATCCAACAAATAAGGTGAGTTTACTGCTCTCTTTCATCCATTTTGTCTGCTGTAAATTCATGGTAAGTCGTTCTATACTTGTAAGAACTCACGGGATGGTGATCGGAAGCCGTGAGTTTGAGTTATTCACTTGTAGCGGACTGTTTTGTGGACTGTTTTGTGTTGCTGTTGGGCTGCGTGTTTTATTACTATTTTGTGGAGTTTTGGAGGAGGAAGGGGGTTTATAAACACCATATAAATGTAGGGTGGTTGGCTGGTCGTTCGTCATAACATTTTCGGGTCGTTTGACACTACTACGGTGGTCGTTTTGTGTACGAAGAGATTGGGGTGTGTTGGGCTGTTTTGTAGTATTTGATGGTGTATATAGGGCTGGAAAATGATGTATATATGTTGTTATTGTTCTGTCCTTGTATTGTTGGTGTTATCTTGAAGTTGGAGGAAGGGCATATTATAGGGGAGATGCTGCCCGTTTTAATACAAAATAGGTTTGTCGTTCGTTGTGCGATAGTTGTACCTTTCGTAACTTAACGATAGTATTATTATCATTCTTGTAGATTAAGGTGCGAAGAGGTGAGTTCAACTTGGTGATTGAAAAGATTGTGATAAGGTATGTTAAGGCTAAACCTTTCTTCATTTTGGCATGATCCCGTAACTACATGAGTTTGATAACGAGGCATAAAGAGAAGTTCGTATTCCTGAATTTATTCACATTATCCTAATCTCCGAAGTTACAGTATTCTCCCTTATCGAGACTTCATATTCAGTTTAGTATTGTCTTATTTCATCTAAGAGAGCAGAGAGTATATATATATATATATATATATATATACAATGTTACAGTATGTTTACCACCATCGAGCTATAATCGATGGGCAGGCCCCTATTGGGCAACCACTGATCAGATGGTAAGTATATACCGAGCCTACTGTGGCCGAGCGCCTATGAGCGAGCCCAGAATGGCCGAGATACAGAGCCTAGTATGGCCGAGCGCCTATGAGCGAGCCTACTACGGCAGGGCAGTTACACATACCGAGCCTTATAGGGCCGGACAACTTTTTTACATACTATATGGAGAGAGTTGAGTCAGTATCAGCAGGTAAGCATATATTCAGATTATTTTTGACTCCCAGTTACATTTCGTTATTATATCATCAATTCAGTTTCAGCTTTCAGTTATTTTGTTGCCTTACATACTCAGTACATTATTTGTACTGACGTCCCTTTGTTGGGGACGCTGCATTTCATGCCTGCAGGTCCTGATAGACAGCTGGATAGACCTTCCCAGTAGACAGAGCCAAATATCAGCTTGGTTGGTAAGCTCCACTTCCCCGGAGTTACCAGGTCTAGACCTTGGAGTCTGTTATATATATACAGGTTTGATGGGTAGGTCGAGGCCCTGTCCCGACCATGATACAGTTCAACTATCTCTAGAGGCTTGTAGACAAGTCCTGTATAGTTTGTATAACAGTAGATGTTCACGGCGGCCTCCTCAGTCTGTACATTTATATATATATATATATATGAGTTTTTGGGTATGTTTACCCCTTAGATGAGACAGACGATATTTTTAGATGATTCAGAATATGGTCTCATCGGCGTAGGTTGAGGGTTATTCCTCTAGAGTTCACAGTTACAGAGTGGTACGCTCGGGCCGAGTATGGTACCGGGTGCCGGCCACGTCCCTTCAGGTTTGGGGCGTGACAGAGGAAGCCATTCAATTCAATATTTCTGTGTTCTCATCGTAAAAATACAGCTGTGAATTTCTTGATTGTCGATTTGTCGGAATTAAATCATTTATGAAGTGATACATTTTGACCATGCACTCTAAATGTGTAAATTCCGTGGTTTCTTTTTGCTAGTACTTTGTCATAGTTCACCCCAGGTGAAGTAAAAGCAAACATATTATTGTACAGTCTAACGTAGGTACGAAAATGTTCACATTTTTCAGTATTGCCTAAGTAGAGATTTAATAATTCATTGGGCATTTCATATGACGTCAACTTAGCCGAACCATTGCTACAACAAAATCCTGTTGATTCATATTCAAACCTTTTAGCTCCACAATATTTACAGTTTGGTACAGTTTTCAAAATGGTTGCATTACTGGGCAACTGTTTGAAATTCCAACAACCTTTATCTTTGATCTACAACCTGTGTATATAAGTTGTTGAATATCATACAAGTATTGAGAAAAGATATATGGCTAATATTGTTAAAAGAGTAGACCAAGACAAACCTCTTTTTATGACGACTGTATTTGATGTGGAACCTAATATGCAAATTATTATAACTGATATATGAAATATTTCAAGTGAATAAAAATTGGAACTGCATTTTAATAGTTACTAACCATATTCGAATACAGAATAGGAGCCAATTATATTCTTCCCTTTGTTAGAACAAACTGTTGTGTCGTCCGCGCAGGATTTATCGGCTACATAGAAGCGAACACATGTTAACATTAACAATACATATCTAGGTAAAATCCCAAAAACAACATCCAGAGTTCTATATACGTAGAGTTATATTTTGTTTCCTAACCTTTTTCAGCAAGGCAACATGATTCCCCTATAGTTAGTATTCTCTGTCTAGGTAACTCAACAGCAGCTTCACAAGATGATGCTACTTCAGTATGTTCAACCAAGAAACCTTGGCTTGTGACTCAATATTTTTCGATCGTCGTAGTGATAAAAGTATTTCTTTTTTATCAGCTGACTGATTTGTATACACATCATGTCTCCTGAGCTTGATTTTAGAAGCTCTTTCTGCTGAGTAATGCCGCTTCCTCTTCTGGAGGCGGGGCAACTTGGCGCTGTGGCTTTTTTATCAGTAGGCATCTGTATTTGAATAATTTATACATTTTTAACATGACATCTCTAATACAAATCAAAAAGCAATTAATCTGACCATCAGTAATGACTAATGAGCAAAAATGTATTGTAAAATGCATTGCAAAATGAAGAAAGTAAAAAAGAACACAAATATCCCTAAAGACAATATATAAGCGGAGACCCAGAGCAGACAAAGTAGCATCAAATATTCGAACATTCCTACAGTATATGAAACCCATCACTTTAAGTGAGCCTCTAATATACCTGATGTGTTATTAGTTTTTCTTTTTCTTCCTGTTTGGTGTACGTGTATTTAACCACCAAGTTGATCGTTTAAAAAATATATGCCAAAACAGTCTATGAATTATGGAAATAGCAGAAGAATTCGTCTCAAATACACATAGGCCATAAAAGATATGTCAAAACCCAAAACCCCCAGTTATTACCAAATAAACTGACAGAAAACAAAACAAGCAGCGCAGAAGTTGAAGCAAAAGGAACAGGACAGATTGAATAGGGAAGGAAGCAGAAAATATCGTTGTCATCGTCAAAACACTGCAACGCCTCATATGTGCAGATCGCTAGTAATTGACATATCTATGTCAAAGATAATGGTGCACCGGCGACGCTCAAATACTAGGTCCGCCTCTGATTGACTTATATTTTATAACACATACAACATCTGATAGCAAACATCCTATCAGCCTCATCAAACTCAGTCTTGAAATGTTAAACTCAATGATCCAGTAAAACTTAATACAGAAAGAACTGAAAACTTGATTAAATATATTCAAAAAAAAATTGGTAATGGAGAGAAAAACAAATGTTAATGCGTTTGCCATGGTAAGTGAAATTCATAGGCTTAAATCCTTGGAACTTGAGCAAATATGCAAACCTAAATGACTGTTCCTTTCACTGTATTTTCAGATTCAATTCAAACACATATGAAAAAAAGAAAGTAAATTGAGATCTTACAATTTTGAAAATACAGTAATTCAGAATCCCATCTAACTCTGGAATAAAAATCATGCGATTAGATCACTACAAAAGATTTGCTAAATGACCGAAATAAATGACCTTGATAAACATTTCATCTTCTTCAAAATACATAATATTCAGAAATTTACTAACTAAATATTAAAAATTCGTAATCTAAACAACTATAATTCAGTGGATGAAAGAGAAACGTACAAGTAATTTGGCCGGAGGGTCAGAGATCGAACAAAGAAACAAAGGTATTCGATGATATTTACGGTCCGTGAAAAACAGAGTACAAGGAAGAGAAAAGCAGAGCAAACAATTAGATAAAAATTGAAGCGGTCACTTGTCCTTCTCAACCTCAAGTTGTAGGCAGATTTCACGTGCAGGACATTGTAGAGTTAGCACGTATTAAAATTGTGCTACATGAAATGACCAAAAAGGGCCCATCAAACTTTGAATTGCACACGTACTACATAGTAATGATAGAAGTGGGTTCCACCTAAACATTTTTCATATAATCATTTAATTACATGTGTAACCTATTAACTGAGCTGTAATTTTACTTTAGACTCTATTTACAGAAACCATATAGAGGGCAATGGTTCCAGCAAATTCATGTGGCAACATCTGTAATTGGAGATGGATTAGTACTAATATTGGTCCTATACTTGAGATTGTACTTGTAAGTCAAGAAAATAAGTCTCATTTTCATTAACCACTCACTATATATGTCAAACAAGAAGAGGGAGAGCTCATCCATTGCACGAATCCTGGATTAAGTTTCAACATATTTGGTCTATATGTTGAAACTATCATATTTGTTGCACATCAATATATATAATGCTTAAAGCTGAAAACAACTTAGAAAGATCAAAACTTAACCCAAAATGCTTCATAATTTAAAAACCTCACAAACTGTATATCACCTGTTTTGAGTATCATATTTGAACTATTCCGGTATTTCTATTATTCTCATGTATTATAACTTTCCATAGCTAAAACACCCCGACTCAATATTATATATAACTCTCCTATAACACTAAAAAGTTTGCCAAGAGACACTACACATATTAATAAAAAATTATGTGTCGTTAAATATGAGTAAAAAATAAAATTTAATTTTAGTGTTAATATCATTTTTGTTTAAAATTCAAGGTGAAAAAGAGTAAATGGGTAAAAAGTGAGGGGACAATCATTTTTTCTCCAATTCGACGAGAGCCATTATTGTTAATCCTCAACCAACATTGTTGTCCATCCTCACGAAGATGTGAATTTTAAAAAGTCTTAAAGGAAGTTAAGAAAAATGCGTTCTAAAAGGTCTCTTGATAAAATTAGGGCTTTTATGCAAGAAGAAGAAGAAGAAGAAGAAGAAGAAGACAAAAAAATCGGATGAAAACCCAAAGCTACATCTAAAATCTGTTCTAAAAAATGAGTAAAGAGAAATAAAGAGGATGAAGAAGAAACAAAAAATATGTAACACAGACTTTACGTATTATGATCTCGAAGGGATAAAAAGACTGAAAATATTTAGAAAAACTATATAGTATAGCCACTCTAAAAAGTGATAGCTGACAAATATATTTTTTTTGAATATTAATATAAAATATACATATTTTATATATAATTAATGTAAAAATTGCACGAGGCGTCCTAATTTATCCTATACCCATATTTTTAAAATTCTTTAACTTATACCCTAATTTTGACAAATTCAGACGCCTCTTTTTCTTCCTCCTGACCTATGCGCTTCTTTCTTCCTCCCCTTCTTTTCCTCTTCTTCTTTTATCTCTCAAACACATGAGATTTTGTATAAGTATTATTGATTGGATTTGTAAAGTTTTTATTAAATCTTATCAACTACCATATTCTATGTTGAAGGACGAGTAAATAAAACTCCACAAGCTGGTTAAAGTATGTGTGATTTGTATTTTTCCCTGATCCATCCTTCTTAAACATACAACATCAACTGACTAATACATGGTCTCTCTTCCAAGTAATCTGCCACAAGAATGGCACATGCATGTGAAATTTGTTATACACAATAGTTGCTCTCGCGATCTCTTGGAATTAGCTTACCCCATGCTTTATGATATCATCCGCAGAAAAAACGACAGAAAAGGGCTGCGGGACTGAAAAATAAAAGATAGGAAAAATAACTTCAAAACATTATCAAAAAAATTAGTTAAAACTTCAGCACAATTTGACTTAAGTTATATTTTAAAGCCATCTAAAGAAATGTAGAACACAACTTCAGCTCTAAGACTACTGAAGTTTAGCAAATATAAAACAAAAACTTCAGCTCCTAGAATGATGAAGTTCAGCAAATACAAAATAAAATTTCAGCTCCTAGAATGCTGAAGTTCAGCAATTATAAAACAAAACTTCAACTCCTAGAATGCTGAAGTTCAGCAATTACAAAACAAAACTTCAGCTCATAGAATGCTGAAGTTCAACAATTACAAAACAAAATTTCAGCTCCTAGAATGCTAAAGTTTAGCAATTACAAAACAAAAATTTCAGCCAAAACATGTTGTAGTTTTATTGAACTGAAGTTTGCCATTGCACTATGAACTGAATTTTGCGTGATTGCTTTTGAAAGTCAGGCCAAACTTCAGGCAAAAATATCTAAAGTTTTGCTTTGATAAGGCTACATTTCAGGCAAAACATTTTGAAATTCAAACTTCAGATATAAATTTTTGCTACTTCATGCCCATATGTCTGAAGTTACCCGAAAAGTGGGTACGCTTGCAATTTTTTTTGCAAAGCGGGTATAAATTAAAATGTGACCCAAAAGCTAGGTATCGATGCAAATCCCTCATAATTAATATATGTTTGTATGTATTTGACTAGCAAATATAATTATATTTGATAATCACCCAACTGTGTGACTTGCTCAAAATATTTTAACTCAAAGATAGTGTTATAAGTTGTTGGGCCCGTGCACGGGCCAATGGTATCTAGTATTAGGGATGTACAAAGCGAACCGGAAAATCGCACCAAACCAAAAAGTCAAACCAAACCTATTAAAAAACTCGACGAGATTTGGTTTGGTTTGGTTTGGTATTGAATAAAAAAATCTGAACCAACCCGACATATAAATATATAATTTTTATATATACTTATAAGGCTTTATATAGAATTTTCTTTAAATAATTTCTATAGATATTTGGGATTCTCTTATGGGAAGTAATATTTAATAGAATATGAAGTGCTCCATTTTTATTAACTTTAAATAATGTGTTGTATGATCACTTTCTTATCAAGTGTTATTGAAATGCGTCAACCTTTTTATTTTTTCATATTCATATGTCAAAATCTATTAGGTTCTTATATCTTTTTCGAATCTGAAGTTGTATTTTGACAATTAAAAATTAAATAGAACATACATTATTATTTAGGTATCGTATTATTTTTTATATTTAATTATTAAATTCGGTTAGCTTTGAAAGTCTACATCAACGAAAATTTATTATCACACAACTAAAAAAATATTATCATGTGTTACTAAGAAAATTCTCCCATAAGAATATTTTAATAGATCATATGTCTGTCAATTTTTTTAATTTTTATTAAACATATATTTACTTATCAAAAATTTAACAAAGTAGGATTGACATATTATTCATGTAAAAAAAAATTCCGAAAAACCCGACAAAATCGAACCAATCCAAACCGATATAGTTGGTTTGCAGGGGCGGCTCAACAGTAAAGCCACTAAAGCAAAGGCTTTAGGCCCCAAATTTTGAGGGCCCCAAATTTTTCTTTTGTTTTTCTACTCGTATTTGTATTGAGACCCCGACTAATCTAGATTTGTATCGCGTAATACCTAGTAAAAGAGAGAACACGTTTTAACGGGATTTTTTTTAACCATAGAACTCGAACCCAATATATTTAATTAAGGTAAGTTGGATCAAATACATCTCACAACAATCTTTAGAGGCAGAGTCTAAATATATTGGGTATGTTAAAATAAAAAATAAAATATTTTATAAAAATTCAAGATAACTTTTAATTTAGTAGTGATGTAAACGTTTGAGCAAAAAATACAGAAAGAGAATCACTCCCCCTAAACCCTTGTCGCAAATATAAAACTTTTCATTATTTAAATTTTTCGAGTGACATCATTAGTAAGGTATCTATATGAATTTGATTTTATTATCTAAGATCAACAATATCTTAGGAGAGACTAAATTATTTATAAAAGAAACTATTAACAACTGATGTTAGGCCAAAATTTTATACTTTTAGCACATTACTCGCCCTATATTTTGTTGGTTTAAGTGAGTTATTGTGCGACAATTGCGCTAAATTATGTTGTTCTATGTGTAGGAACATCGGAATGAATCATCGATGTTATAATAAATTTTTTTTCCTTCTGAAAGGCCCCAAATTAAAAATTGACTTTAGGCCACCAATCTTCTTGGGCCGCCCCTGTTGGTTTGGTTTGGTTTTAATAAAACCGAACCAACCCGATCTATGTACACCCCTATCTAGTATATATATATATATATATATATATATATATATATATATATATATATATATATATATATATATATATAGGGAATATCCTATTATTTACGAATAAAGATGTAATTAATGATTGAAATCCCCTAAAATGGTATTTCACTGAAAAGAAAAAAGCAAAGAAGCCGGCAAGATTGAAAAAACAAAGAAAAAAAACAAAGGGGGGGGAGTTGAATCTACCCAATCTACAAAATGGGTTCTATTCATCATTTCTAGATGGACCTGACAATTTCGAGAATCAACTATCCAATGGGTTCTTTTCTTAGCCCATTTTCCATCACGGCCCAATCAAAATACAATTAGTAATCTCTCGGGTCATACCAATGAAAATGGCCGAAGCAGGTTTTGTGCAAGGGTTTTAGGCTTTTAGCTGTTGAAGGTCGAGATTGGAAGTGGAACTTTTACAGTTGCCGGAGAAGAAACAGTATAGTGAAAATGGGGAGGAGAATATTGAATGACGCATTGAGGACAATCGTGAATGCAGAAAAGAGAGGCTTTGCTTCTGCTGAGCTCAAACCCGTCTCTAATGTTATTTCTAATTTCCTCCAAATCATGAAATATCGAGGTATTTACTTAACGATTCTCTTTCACACTTCTAGTTTTGAGCTCTAAAACATTCAATAAGTTTTGGTATAAAATTCCCTTTTTGAGATGCTTCCTCCAATTTGAGAGAAATCAAATAAGGATTTTAGGTTTCGCTGGGCTGCTTATATTAAATTTGTAATTACATTTTTCAGGTTATATTAAGGACTTTCAAGTACATGATCCTCACAGAGTTGGTAAGATAACTGTTCAACTGCTTGGAAGGGTCAATGATTGTCGAGCTCTCACCTATAGACAGGATATCAAGGCTGCAAGCATTGAGCAATATAAAACACGCGCGCTACCAACTCGTCAGGTTTGTGATCTCCCCCTTAGTAAGGTTCTTTTTTGTTCATGCTATTGAGCTCTCATCAGTTATAAGCAAGCCATCAAACCTGAGCTGATTCATTGTTGAGTTCTGAATTATGAGTTGCACCATTGAAGGCTTTGCTTTGTATGATGTAATTCCTATTTTATATCATTTCTCTTTTTGATTGCTTTGTTAGCCAAATGCTAATCTGTTCGCCTCTGCTTTGTAGTTTTTTCTCTGTTTGAATATGTTAGGTCTTGGACCATTCTCCCATTTGAGTATTTCCTACATTTTGTTTATGTTTCCTATGCTTACATGTCTTTCTCCTTAATCACTTTATCAGTTAAATCATTTTTCTCTAAAATTTCTCCCAATTTAAATTAATCCTATTGGGTTTTTGTGTTCTTACATTTTTGAAAACTAAATGTACAAACGGGGCACAGTGGTAAGCTTCATTCGAAAACTATTGATAGAGGCGTTTTAAGATAGTTCATGTTGTACATTGAAAGTGGAGAATAGCATAGCCCACAAGCCCAATATGAAGCCACAATGTAGTAAAAGATGATCCACATCCTCACCATGGCTTTTGCACACACAACATCAACTAGCAATATACATATCCTCCTACTCAACTTTTCAGCTGTTAAGATTGCTCAATGGCACCAAAAAGATGCAACAATTTTAGGAGCCTTAATTTTTCATATAGGTGATCAGATGAGTCTTGAATCGCTTCCACTGAACATAAAATGCTGTGCGACTTCACCCAAAAGCTCGAGAGGGATCCTTTCTTTATCATGTTATCTTCCTCTCCATATTGCGTAAAGTTGTAAAGTTTGTGAAAGAATCTTTCCACCTCATCAGATTCCCAATTTTGAGCACTTCTTCTGAAAAAGTGTACCTCCCATGATGGCTGTCCGGCCTGGACGAGAGGATATTCATTTTGAGTTGCAATAGTAGCTTCTCTAACCAGCAAGTGAAGCTTCCTATGTTCTTCTCAAACATTTTAGGTATGGTATTCATGTAATATGTGGATCTATATCATATACTATAATATCTCATCTTGATCATAGTTTAAGGTGCAAATAGAGAAGGTTGTACCCTTTGATTTCTTGTTTTACTATGTGTTAAGTACAAATGTATATTTAGTTATTTTCCCTCCATAGGCGCTTACACCATTAGCTCTGGAAACAAGCTGCTCTTGGTTCTTGCTCCCTGATTCTGACTTTTTTCGTGAAATGTTTGCTTAGTACTTTTGTAAATGGAAGTTTAAAAATCTGCCCTGTTGGGAGGGGCTGGGGATTAAATTTCTACTTATATGGTAAATTCTTGTACCTGAAGGAAGCTCGAAAATTTGTAGTTACAGGTAGACATAATTACATATTTATAATTTTTTTTTTGTGAATGAATTGTTTCCATATTTCTATAAAAAGCTGCTCTGAGGAAGAGGTCGGTAATAGTTGTCATATTAAGAAATTCTCATTAGCCGAAGGAAACTCAGAGCTTTGCAGTTTCATGGACTTCTGAGATCTGGAGAAGAGTCGACTCACTTACCTTTGTAGATCTGTCAATCACGTGCTACAAATAATTGCAGTTGAACTAAGGCGGTGTTTCCTGTTTTATCATGCAGTTCTTTTGCATATGATATATCGAGGCACGGCTGGGCCAATGTATGTCTCTGCTGCACTTGCTTTAGGCCCAATTTGTCCAACCAACAGATCAAACAACTACATCTTCCAGGCATTTATTTCCGCTCGTTCTTTACGAGTTTCTGAATATACTATCCTCTGCACTCCAACCAGCACTACTATATATCTATCCATTTACCACACTCGCTAGTTACTTCTCAGCCTGCTGCTCTTTCTTTGAGTTTCTTCTCTAGCAAGAACTGTGAAAAGAGTATCCACAATTGTTGTCACTTTTCTCCCTTCAGACTAACCTCTTTATTATTTTTTGTATCCAAATATAACCATTTTCAGCCATTTTTCTGTCTGTAGACACTACGTGGGCGTTTGGACATAAGAATTGTAAAATTCCAAAAAAAAGTAAAAAAAAATTTCAAGTGAAAATGGTATTTGAAAATTAGAGTTGTGTTTGGACATGAATATAATTTTGGGTTGTTTTTGAAGTTTTGTGAGTAATCTGAGTGAATTTTGAAAAACAGTTTTTTGGAGTTTTTCAAAATTTCGAAAAATTCCAAAATGCATCTTTAAGTGAAAATAAATTAACAAACGCTGATTTCGGGAAAAAGTGAATTTTTTGGAAAAAAGAAAAAAATTTCTTATGTCCAAACGGGCTCTAAATTTCCGCTATCGTTTTCTGTTCCAAAAGAACCATTTTGAGCCATCTTACTATCGTGGGACATTGATGCAGAAGGAAGTATCTTTGACCAGAAAAAGCTCTCAATTAGACATGCCACCTGGGTTTGCAGCGCCATTGTCCAATATTATAATACCCTCAATAGTTTTCTATCAAACATCTTCGAGAACATGTCTAAAAGTTCAAATTTGCATTCAATATTCCGACATCAACTCGATCTTCAAATCCTCAAATCTTATTTTCAAATCCCTAGGCCCAAATCCTCGAATTTCACCTTAAAAACACGTAATCTAGTCGAAATACTCAATGATAATTCAATATTATTGACTAACAATGGTCACAAGTGACTTACCTCAATAATTCCCGTGAAATCCCTCCGAAAAATCGCCCCAAACCGTGTGTTTGAAGTCCAAAAATGAGAAAGAATCTCGGAACCCCTCGTTTTAACACTGCTAGTGTTTTCACATCTGCGATACACTTGGCCGCATCTGCGAGAGCGCAGATGCGAGGTCTTCGACGCTTCTGTGGACTCGCTTCTGCGAAGAAGCTGTCCGCTTTTGCGAAACAACTGCCCCTTTCCTTTTTCTGCTTCTGCGGTCGAACCTTCGCAGGTGCGATTCGCTTCTGCGGTCCACCTGCCCGCTTCTGTGACCACTGCCCTCCTTAGCCCAAGCTGCATCTGCGACCATTGTGTCGCTTCTGCGGTCGCGCACCTGTGACCAATTCCATCGCAGGTGCGATTGCACCAGAATCGGAAAAATTTTCAGAATTGTTCTAAGTCCAAATTTCGATCCGTTAGCCATCCGAAACTCACCTGAGGCTCCCGGGACCTCAACCAATTATACCAATAAGTCCCAAAACATCATACGAACTTAGTCGAAGCCTCAAATCACATCAAACAGCGCTAAAACCATGAATCACACCCCAATTCAAGCCTAATGAAAACTAACGAATTCCAACTTCTACTTTCGATGCTGAAACCTATCAAATCAAGTCCGATTGACCTCAAATTTTGTACACAAGTCATAAATGACATAATGGATCTATTCCAACTTCCAGAATCGGATTCTGACCCCGATATCAAAAAGTCAACTCCCGGTCAAACTTCCAAATTCCTATTTTCGCCATTTCAAGTGTAATTTAACTACGGACTTCCAAATAATTTTCCGGACACACTCCTAAGACCAAAATCATCATACAGAGCTATTGGAATCATCAAAACTCTATTCCAGGGTCGTTTACACATAAGTCAATATCAAGGTCAACTATTTCAAATTAAGCTTTAAATCTTGGAACTAAGTGTTTCAATTCATTCCGAAACTTTCCCGACAAATCACATAATCGCAATTGAGCATAAAATATTCAGTAAATGGGGAAACGGGGCTGTAATACTCAAAACGACCGGCTGGGTCGTTACATTCTCCCTCTTAAACAAACGTTCGTCCTCGAACGGGTTTAGAATCATACCCGAAGTCTCAAATAGGTGTGGATATTTGCTCCGCATCTCCCGCTCAGTCTCCCAGGTAGCAGAATTCTATATATGTTAAAAAATATACTCCCTCCGTTTCAATTTATGTGAACCTATTTTCTTTTTAGTCCGTGCCAAAAAGAATGATCTCTTTCCTTATTTGGAAACAATTTACCTTTATGCAATGATTTATAGCTACACAAAATATATGTGCCTCATTTTACACCACAAGTTCAAAAGTTTTCTCTCTTTTCTTAAACTCCGTGCCCAGTCAAATGGGTTCACATAAATTGAAACGGAGGGAGTATATACTAGTACTAATCATCAAAAAACAACAACTATATATGCTAATAAGTATTTTCAAGAACATATATACTAACCACGCTAGTATCGTGTGGAGGTGGAGGACATTTTAGACTATATCCAGTACTGTTTGCGGGCTAAAGGCCATGCAAGGTGAAACTTGACGGAACACGATTGTTGCAGTTATTCCTCCCACAGAATGTGGGTGCCCATTGTAATACGATCTGCATATTATCATAGGTGGTCGATTGAGAAATTACTTGCTGGGGGACTGTAGTGAAACTAAAAAACAGTGCAATGCAAGTTACCAGCAACTTCATTTTAGTTTTGCTATGAAAAGGATGAAAACAATCGTTGCATATTTATAGTTGAAATCCTCACTTCTATAATGTTAAAATTTAATGGCATTTAATAGGTTGTTATTAGATTAATTTTTTGGACAGAAGAACATTTACCAACAACTTCATGGTAGGTGAATAGAATTCTAATACTACGTACATTAGGAAAGGGGCAATGGTCGCTGATCGCACCTGCGAAGGGTTCGACCGCGGAAAGGGGCAGCTGTTTCGCGGAAGCAGACTGTTGTCGGCAGAAGTGTCGAAGACCTCGCATCTGCGAGAGCCAAGTGTATCGCAAATGCGAAAACACTGGCAGTGTTAAAACGAGGGGTTCCGAGATTCTCTCATTTTTGGACTTCAAACACACGGTTTGGGGCGATTTTTCAGAGAGATTTCACGGGAATTCTTGAGGTAAGTCACTTGTGACCATTGTTGGTCAATAATATTGAATTATCATTGAGTATTTCAACTAGATTACATGTTTTTGAGGTGAGATTCGGGGATTTGGGCCTAGGGATTTAAAAATAAGATATATTTAAGCTGCATGTTGTGGTGTGTGCGTGGAGCCAAATTTGAGTTGCATGTGCATATATTATGGTTATAATTCTCTTCTATCTCTCTATTTTCTTGTCCGTCAAACATAATTTTATTTTAAGATAAGGAAAGCGCACACGATTCGATAACTCCGTTGCTTCCTTGCTTACATCCATCATTGAGCTTTGAAGTTCACTAGACACATGTAAACCTTTTTAGTCCCTGTTAATCTGTTATCCTATATGCTCTTCAGTGTAGTTTTGCTTTATCCTAATTATTAAAACCTTAAATGATTAGTTTTGTTTTTTCATATTTAAATTCCATGAAAAGAAGTTGTGCAGACATTCAAAATTATTAGGGTTCATTTACTCTAAAATCCAGTTGTTTTTCACCAGCTTCTCTAACTTATGACCAAGAACTTATTACTGATTTTTTATTTCCTATTGAGGAATTGATTTCTTCCCTTCATGCAGTGGGGATATGTTGTAATTACAACACCAAATGGAGTTTTGGATCACGAAGAAGCTCAGCGGCAGAATGTGGGTGGACAAGTTATTGGCTACTTCTATTGAACACGTTAAAACATGGCTCAAAGTTGGCAAGAGTAATGTCTTTCCCGACGCCCTAGATGAAAAGTGAATTTTCCTTTCTATTGCCAATAGGGAATAATAAAACATTAGAATTCCTGTTAAATTTGTTTCTTTGAATCGTAGTAAACATTAGAATTCCTCTATTTAGCTATACTTATGAGCTTTCGATGTCATTTGGGTGTAGCGTGTTGGATTTTTATCTGTATAAGAGAGCTGGCGTGATTTTCCATGTCTCACCCATGAGACAAAAGTCCCCCTCACTTTTTTTCTAGTTCTGCAACGCCAATTTACTCGAGGATGAACAAAGCAACTCACACAGTACTACGGCTGGACCTACTAATCGATAAAATATTCAAAACTAAATAGCCTTTTTGTGTCTACACTGTCACAGTCAATCCCGACAATACCAAATGTTTGCAGTGTTTAGCATGAACTAACATTCTATCTCAAACATAAAGATTTCTTACTCAAGTTACGTGAGCAGGGGAAAACATGAACAGTGGAAAGCATAGGATGTCTCCGCAAAGACGACTTCCACCAGTTATCAGCTACTCTTTTACATGATATCAAGACTACACTAATGCTCTTCTGCCTCCATGTGCAATCCCTACTAGTAAATTAACTAAATTAACTGCAAAAGAACATTTATACAATCCTCCAATTAAGAATGACCAAACATAGTCACCGACTCACCGCTGTAGAATGTAAGTCAAGAAGAAATGAAGTTATTTTCGAGTTAATCAGAAGTTTTTCCCACTAGAGACTTCCCAAAGAAAAATTCAGGTATGTATGTTACCCACCTCCTCTTATACAATTCAAACCTAATTAGATTGTTGTGCAACTTACCTGGATGTTTTGACACTAGTAGACAAGCAAAGAAACTTCCATATGCCCCATCTCCCCATTCCAGGTTTAATATTTTAAACTTGCCATCAATATCATATGGCAAAAACTATTACGTCTGAGTCATGCACTACATACGAATGCTTCTGAAGCTATGGTAAACTCAGGGAAACTGTTGCTGACCGTTACTTCTGTTAGAAGACTTCCTCATGGTGCAAAGATGAAATCAGTCCATCTAACCTTCTGAGTTCAGCATGGTACAGGAGAAAACCACAACAACAACCCAGTATAATCTCACTAGTAAAGTCTGGGAAGGGTAGTATGTACGCAGACCTTACCCCTACCATGGGGTAGAGAGGCTGTTTCTGATAGACCCTCGCTCCCTCCCTCCAAGAACTTCCCCACATTGCTCTTGGGGTGACTCGAACTCACAACCTCTTGGTTGGAAGTGGAGGGTGCTTATCACTAGAGCAACCCACTCTTGTCCTTAGACAGGAGAAAACCATTTTATAAAAATCAATATCCATAATGCTTATGCTTTATCTATTCCTTTATCATCATAGCCTCATGCATGATAGATGCTTCACGTCATTTAACAGGAAATTTTAACTGTCCACATGGAAACAAAAACAAAAAAACTCTAAACAATTAAACCTATTTAAAAATTAGCTTTGCTCAACAACCCCAAGCATATTAAACTATGCATAAGTTAGCTTGGCACGATATCCCTTTCTGTTTTGGTTGTGCAACATGAAATACTCCAAATTAGTGGTGCAAGGATAAACCCAACCTAAGGAACACTTGACTCCACCCAGTACATTATAAAGATTTCAAGAATGGCATACAACATGGATTGAATTCACATCAGCAGCCCCTATTTCTCAAAGAACTATTCGAAATGGATTACAAGCAAATGTGCAAATACTAGAACAATTAGCTATAACAGATTGCCATAAAAATATACATGAAATCATTTCTCATACAACATGTACATAAAATGCACACTGACAAGTAGAAATTCTAACCATCTCCAAGCCTTTCTCACCCTATACACTATTATGGCTAACTGCACCAAAAGTTTCACTGTTTTACTTCTCCGCTTCGTACCTGCTGCAGTCTATGCAGAATTACATGAAAACAGTTTTCTACCTTAACACTAAAACATAATTTTATTACAGAAGCTTAGCATAGCAAAGGGAGCCTGGAAGTTTCTTTCCACAAGGAAAGCACCTCCAATAGCAATTATTATCACTTAAAAAGGCTATCTGCCTGGATGATACTCTGGACCTAGTTACACATTGAAACAAACTACAGATGCTCTTCTTCTCCCCTCACACACATATTCTAACTAGTAGAATTAACAAAAATTGATCTGCAAAAGATCAATCAACCTAAAGAACGACCAAGCAAAGTTATCTGTATAAGATGCATCTCTCTCTCAACTAAAAGATGGCATATATGTAATATGTTTATCCACTTCTCTCTCTCACGCGCTTAAACTGATAAGGTGGCAGATAACAAAACTGCAAAGGTATATCTAATTTTTTATAGTGAGAATAATATAATACATTAGGACAACCAGAACTATGAGAGCATATCAAATTGATGTGTGGTTGTAGTTAACCAGGATTTTTAGCCACGTACAAACTTGTGAAGACAATATCCATAAGCACCCCTTCCACCCCCCACCCCAAACACCCCCCCACACACAAATCTGCAACTCCCAGCTGCAAAATTTTAGAACTGTTGTCAATATGTCAAGCTGCAAAAACGATGACAGGTGAGTCATGCATGCTCACAAATGCTTTCAAAGCTATGCACACTAAATTTGTGAAACAATAAGGTGGATGGCCATTAAGACTGCAGATTCTTACCAACAACAATGGTTCCTCTGGCAGAAAATAATGGAGTCAATCCATTTAACTTCAGTATTCAGTTATAATATTCAGTAACATATTATCCATCATTTGTCTATTCCTTTATCATCATACAAACATGAATGGCAGAAAGTTGAAGTCCATGAACACGACATTTTGGTAACCAACACCCAGAAAGATGGTAAAAACAATTAAAACTGTTTGAAAATTAGCTTGACACGACAAAGATCAAGCTTGTGCAACCATTCTTATTAACCTATGCCCTCCCTCTCCAAAAAGAAACGTCTCCCTATTTAGTTTCTTTTAACTGAGCATGAATTCATTCAAATTTAATTTCTCTGTTTCACACAGATCAACTAAACCAACCGGATAGCTTCGCCTTTACAGGTAAAACGGTGTCATGCGATACTAGGAGGGGTGGCAGAACTAGGAACCCTAAACAGGGGATTCACTTGAACTTCCTTCCATACCTCTAGCTCTGCCACTAACTACGAGTTATGAGCAGCTATATCAACAAGTAGGTTTAGTTGCAACACTACCAGACAATGTACAAATTACCATTTACCAACATGCACATTAAAGTATAAACACGCGAATTCTGCAAACCATTAAGTAGAGCAATATAACTCCACCAATCAAAAGAGAGTTGAAATGCACATTAAACTCATTCTTCTGTAGGAAATAGAGAGAACTGCACATACTATGTCACAATATACCAATTGTGCAGCCTCATTATTAACATAAAAATCACAAATTTCTCAATTACCCACGCGCCTTCAGCTCAGCAAGGCGCCTGGTAAGATCGTCCTCGTCCACTTTCTCGCTGTCCTTTGTAGGAATCGCATGACCGGCTGCTTGGGGAAGCCCAACAGATACCTCAAGGCCATAGTCATCAGCCACCTGGTGCATAAGGCTGTTAACCTGGTCCTCGGGAGTCGACAGCGACGTACTTCCCGCCATAGAACTCTCCATAAACTCAGCTTGAACTTCCATATTAACGAACTGTTGCTCGAACTTGTCCATCGTCTCAGACATCTTCTGGAGATTACCTGTAGCAAGAGAAGACTCAAGTGATTTTACAATATTGCCCATTGACTTACTAATTGTGGTCATTTTCGCCTGTGTATCGAGTCGAGCCACAACGGCGTCGAGCCGTGAAGATAAACGGAGATAATTCATCTGTTCGCTGCGCTTGCGGATCGCGTTCTCGGCGTAAATTCTAGCGCCGTCCATATTTCCTTTTTCGATTGCTTTTTTCACCTTAAGCTTCTCGGATTTTTCGTCTTTCTCGCATTTGCGAGCTTGGCGTTGAAGACTTTTTGATGTGAACTTGAGCTCCATGATCTGGTTCATCAATTTCTCTGTGTTTCCCATGGCTCTTAGATCTGGCGATAAGCTCTTTCGAATTTCTGAATTATTGATGCAATTTGATGATCTTTTTACCTTCGATCGATCACCTTTCCTACTTGTATTTGGTTGAAGTTAGGGTTTGGAGACAGAGATATTTTGCTGGAAATTCGTTGGATACGGTATTTGTATAATGCTACTCCCTTACCGAGTAAAGACCATCTACGGTCAGGATCAATTGTAGCGTCGTTTATTTCTATAACTAGCCGTCGGATTAATAAAACACGTAATAGTGGGCCCAATAGATGAGTCGACCGTTGAACGAGCTATACTTCTTTTTCCTAATTTTCCTGAATTGACGTTTGTATTTCTTTCTTTTTTTCGTTTCGAAACTTCGACGCGTTAATTTATGTTCTCTCTATTTATTCAGGAAGGACTAAAGTAAAAAGATAACTAATAATATTCTGTCAGAAAATTTAGCCGTGTTGGAATAGTTCGTTAAGTTTTTGACAAACAAACTAAATTCATTTTCTGTTTGAACTAAAAATATTTTCTTTCCCCACATTTCTGCAATTGCAAATACGCAAATACAAAACTTCCATTCAAGTTTATACTGTTCTAATAACAAAGAATTACAAGACACCTACCATCTTCGAAGATGAAGATGAATGTTCTTATGCTTTTTTTTTTGGTCTCATCTTGTTGAATCTATTTTGTGAAAAAATTAGTTTATATTATCAAAGATTGTGGTGAAATAGTAATTATCCCTTCATTTTTAATTGACGAGTTCAAACTAAGTCTTAAAAAAGTCTTCTTTAGCAAGGAGCATTATTAATCGAACCCCAGAAAAGGTTCCACCTATCATGTTGGAAACCAAAAAAGATATTAATTTATTTCCTTATAATGTTCACTAAAAATTTACAGTTGTAGATTGAATGATTTAACTCCAAGCATAAACATGGCATAGTTAAGATTGATGTTCTATTTTAAAATTACCCTACTTGTGAAATTTGTGTGCCTACCTGATGTTGAAAATTTTAAGCAGCAAATGATCTCAATTACAGGAGATTCAAAACTGCAGGACAAAAAAAATATTTATTGTGACTAAGATTTCAAATACCATCAAACTTTCTTTAACTTCACCAAGACACCAACAATGTAGCAAAACTAATCTACACTAGATATTTTTCTCAATAAGAAGAAATGGCAATATTCCATTTAAATTGTGCAGCGTCTATTAGAAAAATAATCTAACATCAGCTGCTATCTCACTAGTCACAAGGCAACTCATGAGTCTTCTTGATTTTCTTTGCAGCAACTATGTTTGGCTCTGGGTTGGAGAAATGGACTCGCAGATTATAGGAAGATCAACAAAATACGTTGACAGTCATAATCCTGATTCAATTTGTTAAAATTGGACATAATATTTTTGGCTTCTGATTTGATTATGCGTTTTTTATGTGTATTATTTATTCAGGAAAAAAAACGACATTCATTTAGCAATGAAACTAAAGCATATAATGACAACCATGAGAATGAATTCACAATCCAAATTGAACGAATGTTTAGTCATTTCGTGTTATGGATCTAATAAACATTCGTTGGTGACAAAAGTCTAGCACTATTCGTCGAGTAATTACCAAAGAATAATAGGTTTTATACATCCAAATTGACATGGAATTTTTGTGTATTTCTAACAAGTGCCTTTTATAACATATACATAGCCGCCTGACCCTAAAGCAAGTGAATCACTTGCCTTAGACCCCAAAATTTTAAGGGCCCCAAAATTACTATTTCTCTATATATATAGTAGTATATTATTTATAGAATTATCTCTTATTATTGATAAATTTATTTCTTTATTTTCATATTAATTTTTAATAACTCGATTTATTCCTCTAATTAATATAACTAAAATAGTTATCTGTCAATCTTATTTTACTTTTTTACTTAATTATATTTCTCTATTTATATTTCCGGAAGGGTGTTCAAACTTGAAATAAGTAAAAATAAAATCCAACAAAGGGTGTTTAATATATGATATGTACCTCTAAAACCTAATACTTTATTTATATACGTAATGTAGTTTTCCGACAAAGGGTGGTAATTGACCACCCTAACTTAAGTGTGGCTTCGCCCGTGTTTGTAGGTTAAAAAGGAAAAAAGGAATAGATAATAAGTAGGAAACTTATTCTTTAATATCAAAATTAAGGAGTGTAAAAAAAGCGGTTAATATCTTAATTTTTATTTTCCATGAACACTTTCTTTTAGTTTTTTGGGTGGTCACTGATTTCATCTACCAATTTTGTTTGTAGGTCAACTTGTTAAATTAGAATTTTAAAACTAATTTTTTTGTAGAAAAAGGAGTTAAAAACTTCTATAAAAGAAGCTAATATTTTTTATATATATATATATATATATATATATATATATATATATATTGTCATTCCTCTATTTTTTGTTAGCTTTCCTAATACCAAACAAAAGAAGTTTGCTCTAGAGAAAAGAAATTTGTTAATTAGTTGACATTGTTTGTGTCATGAACTTAAGTCATTCAAAAAATATTAGAAAAAATTCTTAAATCTTCAAGAGTTTACGTGATCTTGCTAAAAAAAATATGAAAGCTTGAAAAATAATAATAAAATATAAAGATAAAACAAATATTTAGTTGAATATATAGACTAAGATAATTGAGGACTTTTTAGTGTCATCATTTTTCTTTATTGAGTTAGCTAAATATGATCCAGAATCATTTTGAAGAACTTACTTTTTTTTATGTATCTATTTTCTATTTCAAAAACTATTCTTTAATATAATATTAATGTAATTTTTAAAATTATTTACTTATTAAGATGGGATACACGCGCAACGTACGTATATATGGAATAACAGATACTACGTACTATCTTATGTACCATGTCTTTGGCTTTCCCTAAGAGCCCTTGTTCAACTGTCAGTCTTTCAATCCTCGCATTTTGGTGAGAATTAATTCCCAACATCTTGATGAAAGTCAAAAACATAATTACAATTAATTCCTAATGGCTTGACGACAGTCAAAAATATGGAGTAATTACGAGTTTGATTGACCACTATTCTTTGATTAAACACGACAAAAATTTGAGGAACAAATTCGTCAAAAAATATTTCTCGCACCATTTGCATTAAATTCAAAATTTGAACTCTTCATTATTAGGTCGGTTGAGTAGCAAAAGAAATGGCGTAGTCCCATTTTGATTAGGAGGATGAAAAACCCTCTCTGCAACTGCAAATGAAATTAATACCATCCTTTCAGTAAGGAAATTGAAGGCGCAGCAATACCTTTAGTAAGCATTTGGACATAAAAACAAATTATGGTCAAACGGGTCCTTAATTTTGTTACCCTCTGCATCCAAGTTTCAAAGACATATATTCTTTCTGCCAACAACAAAAATACTCTCGGTAATAGATCAGAGCATCTTTTCCTCTGCGTCACTGATATCATTATTCCCAAGCAACTTGCTCTGAAGCCTGGAGATAATAGAGAAAGTATGGTCCGCTCACGAGTTGTATCAATCGTCCAAAAACAATATCATTATTATAGTTCGAAGTTCACCGTTTTGTTACCAGAACAGGAGAAAAATGTAATTTAATAAAGCTTTACATGTTGAATACTAAAAAGTAATATAAAGCATAATTTGTAATAGTAGATGAAATAAGAAAAGAAAATATTTGAGAAAAGTCCAGTAATTAAAGAAAGATATAATGACTTTAGTCATAAGAATATTTGTCTAATAAAATTACTTTTTATCTCTTTTCACTTCATTAGTGATTTATTATTTAAAACAGTAATAAATGAGTTATTGTTTTTCTACAATTTTAAATATTTTGAAGTAAATACAATTTGCAAATTTAGTAATATTTGAAACCGTAAAAATGTAGTAGTATGCAGATTGCAAAATGTTTACCCAAAAAAACGGATAACAATTGAATTTATGCGCAGTTTTAAGGATACGTGATATAACTTGTCACAAATTGAGAAAGTATACACACACACACATATATATATATATTGAAATTAACTGTGAAAGAAATGAATGCAAACCAAACGAATCGAATAGCCTCGGCCCTCGAGTTCGATCACCCACAAACCAAGTGAAGATTCAACTGATATAAGAACAGAGTAACAACATATTGAAAGCTAAAAGAAGACAATATATTGCTTTGTATTGCGTAAATGTGATGTGTCTTACAAATGATCAGACCCCCTATATATAGTAGGTGGGACCTACTCTTGATACAATTCTAAATATAGTAAGGAATCTCATGATAGGCTAATTAGTCGGCTTCTTCTTGATACGTGCCGGGATTTCCACCGCGATTCTCGCCCGATTGCAGATATTTTGGCTTTTCGTTATCTGGCTCGGGAAGCTTCCCTCGGTCTTGCTCGATCTCAATCTTGCTCGGTCTCGATCTTGTCCGATCTCGATCTTGATCGGTCTTTGGGTCACGAGCTCGGCAATCTAACTTCGCATCATGGTTCGATATAACACGAGTTTGCACCTTGGCCTATCAAGTTCTAGTTTCGATTAGTCATACGAAGGGCAAGTCCGGTTTTGACCGTATACAGATAGTCCCCTCGTTTCTCGGAAAGAAGAAAACGAGAAACGACATGAATTTCCAAGCTCTGTCCCGATGGGTAATGACGTAAGCGACGAACGCCACTGATACACCTGATCATGACGTAAATAACAACTCAAAGCGTCCCGTCGGTCCAGTTATCAAGGTATTAAATGCCTCTCAATCGCTGGTCGGCCACTACCGGTTCTGAACCGTCACCAGCAAGCTATAAGTACCCTAGCTTTTTTCTCATTCAAACTTTTACGTTCAAAGCCCTTCCTACTCTTGCTTTTTCTTCAAAAATTCCTTTTCTTTACAACTTTTGCACCCAAATTTCTTGAATTCTCATCAATCCGCATACTATCTTAATTCTCTTTTCTCATGTTCTTCAGTGGCGAAAACTTCTAAGACAGTACCGCAAAAGGAGGTTGCTTCTTCATCACGGCCCGCCGCGGTGAGGCTACGACGGAATCTCACCTTGAGGAATTCGTTCCGGTAGGGTGCCCGACTGTTACTAATTTTAGGGTCGAGAAGGCCTCCTCGGTATCGGGCCGATGTGATCCGGTCTCGAGGTACATATGCATAATCACCGAAGGCCTCCTCACTAGGGTTAAACACGACTGCAATTGGGTTAATAAGCTTGTAGTGGTTCCTTCGTCCGAGGAATCGATCACTACCCACGTGTAGGGGTTTTTAAGTATTTATACTTACCCCTTTACGTTGGGTCCATTAGACCCTATCATCATTGCCTTTTGCAAGAGGTATGATGTGACCCTCGACCAGATCCACCCCTCCTTCCGGAGAATAGTGATTCTCCTCCGATTTTTTGTAAGCAAAATCGAGGGATGTCCCTTTACCCTCGACCACCTTATGCGCCTCTACAGTCCCCGACTCTATCGAGGGGGGCTGATCAAGCTTGCTCGCCAAGCCAGTAAGGCTCCGTTCTCGAGCATAGATAAAGTTCGGGACCGAGGTTGGATGGGCCTATTTGTTCGAGTAAGGACTTCGGACATGATCCCTGCTGAAGGCATGCCATTTCTCGAGAAATAGAACATGAAACGTAAGTAGTACTTCGCTTTGAAGGTTTAATCTCGTTGCTTTTCTTCTTATATCTTTCTTCATTGATGTTTTTTGGCGTCGCAGTTGTGGCCCAGATGTCGGACCCAGTTCCGAAACTTAAGGAATGGGTCGAAGGCCTTGTGTTATATAGGTCGTACTCAGAGCGTGCTTGGATAGAGTTATCGAAGGGTCGATGGGAGACGTGCAATAATGGTAAGTTTCTTTCTTAGAACAGTGATCGTTCAGGCTTCTTTTCGAGCTTACTCATCTTTTTTCCTTTGTAGGCCTCGGGAAAGATGTTGCAATAAGGCCCCTATATGGTGACGAAGAAGTCCTTCCCCACACCTGCTCCGAAGCGGGCCAAAGATAAGAAGAGGAAAGGGGCTCTGATTTCCCTGGGCTAGGAAAAGAAGAGACCGACGAGGAGGTCTCGCAAGCCTAGGGGAGGACACCGGTTCTATATCTTCGGACTCAATCTGCCGATTAAGGGATAAGTCCGAAGAAGAAGATAAGGAAGATAATTCCAAACTGGTGGCCCGCGTGCAGGCAGGTGTCACCGTACAAGAAGTTCTTGAACTGGAGAGCGCTCAGGTTGAAACATCCTGACCTGAGGAGGTCGGTGAGAGAGCTCTAGTTGAAGCTTCTAAGCCAGAAAAGGTCGATGTCACACCTCGAACTTGGGAGTGAGACCAGCACCCGGTGCCTCACCTAACCTGGCGTACCAAATTGCGACTAAGGGACTCTGAACATATAATGTCATAATTTGGACATGGGGCCACCTTGCAAGACAATTTGCGAAGCAAAATATAAAACTAAATGGAAACTAGCGCTAACTAAACATCAATATAAAGCTAGGCCGACAAGGCCGTCATAACTACTACAGCTAACAAACCACCAAAATATACATACTAGGCCTACAAACCCAACATACTGCACTAACCAACAGGATATGTCTACAAGCCTCTACTGATAGATATATTGTGATCGGAACAGGGCCCCGACCTACCCATAATATATATACATACATACAGAAGATGTACACGAAAACCTAGACCTGATAACTCCGAAGGATGTGTAGCTTACCGATCAGGCTGAACTCTGGAAATACCTACTGAGGAGGTCTATCCGTCTGTCAATCTGAACCTGCATGCATGAAATGCAACGTCCCCAAAAAAGGGATGTCAGTACGAAATAATGTATCTAGTATGTAAGGCAATAACATAACTGAAAACTGAAACTGAACTGATAATATAATAATTGGAAGTAACTGGGAGTTAAAGATGATCTGGAGATATACTTACTTGCTGATACTGACTCAACTCCTTCAATATATTAAGTAAAATAAATGTCCGGCCCTATAAGGCTCTGTACGTGTAACTGCTCGGCCATAGTAGGCTCGCTTATAGGCGCTCGACCATACTAGGCTCTGTATCTCGGCCATCCTGGGCTCGCTCATAGGTGCTCGTCCATAGTAGGCTCGGTATATATAACTTACCATCTGATCAGAGGTTGCCCAATAGGGGCCTGCCCACCGATTATAGCTCGATGGTGGTAAAAATACTGTAATACTGTATATGTATAGGCCCTCTTCTCTCTTGACTGGAAGAAGACAATACTAAATTGAATATAGAGTCTCGATAATGAATAATACTGTAACTTATGAGACTAGAATAATGTGAATAAATTCATGAATACGAACTTCTCTTTATGTCTCATTATTAACACACGTAGCTACGAGATCATGCCAAAATGAAGGAAGGACTTAGCCTTAACATACCTTATCATAATCTTTCCAATCACCAAGTTGAACTCGCCTATTCTCACCTTAATCTACAACAACGATAATAATATTATCATTAAGTTACGAAACGTATAACTATCCCACAACGAACGACATGCTTATTTTGTATTAAAACGGACAACATTTTCCCTATAATCCTTACTTCCTCCAAATTTAAGATAACACCAAAAACATAAAAAACAACAATAACAACATATATACATTATTTTCCAACCTTATGTATACCACACAATACTACAAAACAGCCCAACACACCCCAATCTTTTCATACACAAAATGACCACCGTAGTAGTGTCAACAACCCGAAAATATTACGACAAACGACCAGACGAACATCCTGTATTTATGTGGTGTTTCTCCACACCCTTCATCCTCCAAAACTCCAAAAAACAATAGTAAATCACGCAGCCCAACAGCAATACCAAACAGTCCACAAAACAGTCCGCTACAAGTAAATAACTCGAACTCACGACTTCCGATCACCGTCCCGTGAGTTCTTACAAATATAGAACAACTTACCATGCATATAAATAATGGATGAAAGAGAGCAGTAAACTTACCTTATTTGTGGGATAACTCAGATCCTATCTTGGTTCTTCAAACTCTAGGCTTTACCTCCAATTAGAACTTGAAAGGGAGAGAAAATCAATTGGGGTTTATGGGGAATTTTTGGGAGGATTTTTGTAGAGATTAAGTCTGGTTATTTTGCCCTATTATCATCCTAATATATGAAGGGGATAGGCCTTTAAAAAGGCCTCTTTGAACGACCCGAACTGGCCCAATTTTGGACGACCCGAACTGGCCCAGTTTTGGATTCTCGTTTAAGCAAGTAGGTGACAGTCTGCGCAGTCTCGCAAAAATGCCCATATCTCTCTACTCCGACATCGTATTGACAAATGGTTTAATGCGTTGGAAAATAGACTCATAGATCTTTAATTTTATGGGTGGAACAACCCATAACTCTAAGCATATTTGGAGAAAATTGCAGTTACATTTGACCCAAAGTTTCAGTAAAACTTATGAACGTAACTTGTGATGACTTTCATCGGCTTTTGTTCCACCACTCGCTTGACTTCAAAATATAACATGCGACTATCATACGAATAACATAACTCATAACATAACCTCCTTATCATGTTAAACACCCTGGTCTCATCCCAAAAGTACATGCTATGACATTCCCAACTTGTCGGCTTTCGACGAAACATTATTTTCTTCAATCCCATTAGCTTCTGAACCTTCCAACCCTCTTTGTACTTGTTGTTCATGATCTTCAATATTTTTAACTTCCAAGATAACATGATTAACTTGTTTTATATATTTTTAAAGATGATCTCATTTTTTTGGGTCCTACATTAGTTTGCTCACGGCGCAGTTTTATGTACGAAAATATAGGGTGCAACATCATTCCCCCCTTGGGAACATTCGTCCTTGAATGTTTACTTTTAGAGACTTTGGAAAAAGTTTGCCAGAGTTTCCTCCGTACACTAGACTATAACCAACCTGCATGCAGCCAGAAAACATACTATGCATGCCACACATGGTCAATGTCTATAAATAACAACACTTTGCCTCAAACAGTCGTAAATCATAAATACTGAAAGTCAAGAAATTAGAGCTTACATGATGACCTACTAGCCTGAATAGAGTTGTGCTGTAGCATCCCATCTCGAGTCATATCTTCAGTTTGAAATAGGTGGGGGTATTTATACTTCATTTCTTCCTCCGCTTCCCATGTCATCTCTTCCACATTATTGCTTCTCCATAAAACCTTCACTAAGGCTACCTCCTTATTTCGTAGCTTGCGAATTTGTCGGTCTAGGATGGCAACTGGAATTTCCTTGTATGACAAGTCCTCCGTAATCTGTACATCATCTATGGACACCATTCTGGTAGGATCGCTAATGCACTTCCATAGCATAGATACGTGAAAAACCGGATGGACTGACTCCAATTCTGAGGGAAATTCTAACTCATAAGCTACTTGGCCCACTCTCCGAATAATCCTGTAAGGCCCAATATACTGTGGGCTAAGCTTGCCTTTCTTGCCAAACCTCATCACGCCCTTCATAGGGGATATATTTAAGAATACCCAGTCATTAACCTCAGACTCTAAGTCTCGTCGCCGCATGTCAGAATATGACTTCTGGCGACTCTGAGCTGTCAACAGTCGCTCCCGAATAAGCTTTACTTTCTCTACCGCCTGCTGAACTAGGTCTGGCCCATGTAACCCAGATTCTCCAACATCAAACCACCCTATAGGAGATATGCACTTACGCCCATACAAAGCCTCGTACGGAGCCATATGGATACTGGAGTGCTAACTGTTATTATATGCAAACTCAACAAGAGGTAGATGTTCATCCCAACTTCTTTTAAAATCCAACACATATGCTTGTAACATATCCTCGAGCGTCTGAATTGTGCGCTCGACTTGTCCATCAATCTGTGGATGAAAAGTTATGTTGAGATTCACTTGAGTCCCTAGACCTCTCTGAAATAACCTCCAAAAATATGCTGTAAACTGGGCCCCACTGTCAGATATAATAGATACTGATACTCCGTGTAGCCGCACTATCTCCTTAAAATATAACTTTGCATAATCTTCTGCTGTATATGTAGATCTGACTGGTAGAAAATGGGCTGATTTAGTAAGCCTATCGACTATCACCCATATAGAATCGAACTTATGATGAGAACGAGGTAAACCCGTGACAAAGTCTATGTTTATCGCCTCCTATTTCCATGTCGGGATCTCTATAGTCTGCATTAGCCCTCCAGGCTTCTGATGCTCTATTTTCACCTGCTGGCAACTAGGACACTGGGCGACAAACTCAGCAATATTCTTCTTCATATCGTTCCACCAGTACACATCCTTAATGTCATGATACATCTTCGTCGACCCAGGATGAATAGAGTACCACGAATAATGTGCCTCTGACATCTGGAACACACAAACGACCCCTGTATCTGAGAACCCCATCTCCCTTGAGCTCTAACAATGGATTCTTTTGCTGCGGAACTCGCTCTCTCAACTCGACCAACTCTGGGTCCTCGTACTGCCTTTCCTTGACTTCAGCTATGAGAGATGATTTTGTAGTGTTTTGGAGTACAACTCCACCATTGTTGGAATCTACTAACCAAACCCCCAAACAAGACAATTGATGAATCTCTCTAGTTAATTGTCTTTTCTCGGCATTTACATGTGCTAAGCTACCCATAGATCGGCGACTTAAGGCGCTTGCTACAACATTAGCTTTCCCTGGATGGTAGAGAATGTTAACATCGTAATCTTTCAATAACTCAAGCCATCACCTCTGTCGCAAATTCAACTCTTTTTTCTTGAATATATATTGCAGACTTTTATGATCGGTAAATACATCAACATGAACACCATATAAATAATGCCGCCATATCTTAAGTGCATGGACAACCACAGCTAACTCGAGATCTTGGGTTGGATAATTCTTCTCGTGCTTCCTTAACTGCCTTGAAGCATACGCAATTACCTTCCCATGTTGCATCGGGACACATCCTAACCAGACACCTGAGGCATCACAATACACGGCATAACCCTCGGGACCCTCTAGAAGTGTTATAACTGGCGCTGAGGTCAACCTGTTCTTAAGCTCTTGGAAACTCCGCTCGCAAGCCTCCGTCAACTGAAACTTAGTTGATTTCTACATCAACTTCATCAATGGTGCCGAAAGGGAAGAAAAACCCTCTACGAACCTCCGGTAGTATCCTGCTAAGCCTAGAAAGCTACGAACCTCTATCGGAGTGGTAGGTCTAGGCCAAGATTTCACGGCCTCAATCTTGTGAGTGTCTACCTTTATACCTTCATCGGATACAATATGCCCCAAGAATGCTACAGACTTCAACCAGAACTCACATTTAGAAAATTTAGCATATAACTTACAATCACGGAGTGTTTGGAGTACCGCTCGCAAGTGGTCCACATGCTCATCCTTTGAACTTGAATAGACCAGAATATCATCAATAAATACTATCACGAACAGATCTAAAAATGGCCGGAATAGGCTATTCATCAAGTCCATAAATACGGCGGGAGCATTCGTCAACCCGAAGGACATGACAAGGAACTCAAAGTGGCCATATCGGGTCCTGAAGACTGTCTTCGGAATATCTTTCTCCCGAACTCTGACATGGTGGTATCCCAATCTCAAATCTATCTTTGAAAAGAATCTACCCCCCTGCAACTGATCAAACAAGTCATCGATCCTTGGAAGTGGATTCTTATTCTTAATAGTTACCTTGTTCAGCTGCTTATAATCGATACACATCCTCAACGAGCTATCTTTTTTCCGCACAAAGAGTACCGGTGCACCCCAAGTTGAGGTACTGGGCCTGATGAAACCTTTCTCTAGCAAATCTTTTAACTGCTCCTTCAACTCCTTTAATTCGGCAGGTGCCATTCTATACGGAGGGATGGATATTGGTTGAGTTCCTGGAAGCAAATCAATGCTAAAATCAATCTCTCGCTTTGGAGGAATACCTGGAAGCTCATCTGGAAACACATCTGCATACTCTTTGACTACGGGAATAGACTGAAGTGTATGTATCTCAGCATCTGCATCTCTAACTCACACAATATGATAAATGCACCCTTTTGCAATCATTTTCCTCGCCTTCAGATAGGAAATAAACCTACCTCTAGGTATTGCTGTATTACCTACCCATTCAAGGACTGCCTCACCCGAAAAATAAAATCTGGCTACCTTTGACCCGAAAGATCCTGTGAAGCTGATCTATGAAATCCTGCGGGTCCTTCCTCAGATCTGACCGCGTGAACTCTGGGGGACTCAAAGCAATAAACTCTCGGACCCTTGAACTCCCAGACCCCTCAGAAGATCCTGCACTAGCTGATGCCCTAGCTTGTTGTTGGGTAGCTACCAATTGTGTCAACAAATACACCGCACTCCTCAAGTCCTGATCTGGTGGAAGTAGAGGGGCAACTGGATGTGCGGTATACCTAGGAATCTCCTTAGGTGGTGGAGGAGCCGGTAATGGCTGAGTAGGGGTCTCGCCTTGGGTCTCAGACTGGGACCCATCTACTGGGGGGTACCCTGCTGGTCCCCTCACCTGTTGTTGTATATCCCCTCTGGCTAGCCGTAGTCTTCCTAGTCACCGTCATCTATGTATCCAAATACAACCACGTAAGTTTAACTCAAATTTCCTATAACTCAGTTCTACAACACGATTTAGATTTGAAAGAAGGGCAACCAACTCCTAAATGCCCTGTAGCTCCCTGCTTATATAATGTGGTGCACAACATATCTATAAACAAGATCCTACTAGACACGACTTGTAGACTCCAAAGGACAGAACTGCTCTGATACCAAGTTTATCACACCCCAAACCTGGGAGCGAGACCAGCACCCGGTGCCTCACCTAACCTGGTGTACCAAATTGCGACTAAGGGACTCTGAACATATAATGTCATAATTTGGACATAGGTCCACCTTGCAAGATAATTTGCGAAGCAAAATATAAAACTGAATGGAAACTAGCGCTAACTAAACATCAATATAAAGCTAGGCCGACAAGGCCGTCATAACTACTACAGCTGATAAACCACCAAAATATACATACCAGGCCTACAAACCCAACATACTGCACTAACAAACAGGATATGTCTACAAGCCTCTACTGATAGATATATTATGATCGGAATAGGTCCCCGACCTACCCATAATATATATACATACATATAGAAGATGTACACAAAAACCTAGACCCGATAACTCCGAAGGATGTATAGCTTACCGATCAGGCTGAACTTTGGAAACACCTACTGAGGAGGTCTATCCGTCTGTCTATCTAAACCCGCATGCATGAAATACAGCGTCCCCAAAAAGGGACGTCAGTACGAAATAATGTATCGAGTATGTAAGGCAATAACATAACTAAAAACTGAAACTGAACTGATAATATAATAATTGGAAGTAAGTGGGAGTCAAAGTTGATTTGGAGATATACTTACCTGCTGATACTGACTCAACTCCTTCAATATATTAAGTAAAATAAATGTCCGGCCCTATAAGGCTCGGTACGTATAACTGCTCGGCCATAGTAGGCTCGCTCATAGGCGCTCGACCATACTAGGCTCTGTATCTCGGCCATCTTGGGCTCGCTCATAGGTGCTCGGCCATAGTAGGCTCGGTATATATAACTTACCATCTGATCAGAGGTTGCCCAATAGGGGCCTGCCTACCGATTATAGCTCGATGGTGGTGAAAATACTATAATACTGTATATGTATAGGCCCTCTGCTCTCTTGACTAGAAGAAGACAATACTAAATTGAATATAGAGTCTTGATAATGAATAATACTGTAACTTATGAGACTAGAATAATGTGAATAAATTCATGAATACGAATTTCTCTTTATGTCTCATTATTAACACACGTAGCTAGGAGATCATGCCAAATGAAGGAAGGACTTAGCCTTAACATACCTTATCACAATCTTTCCAATCACCAAGTTGAACTCGCCTCTTCTCACCTTAATCTACAACAACGATAATAATATTATCATTAAGTTACGAAACGTATAACTATCCCACAACGAACGACATGCTTATTTTGTATTAAAACGGACAGCATTTCCCCTATAATCCTTACTTCCTCCAAATTTAAGATAACACCAACAACACCTAAAACAACAATAACAACATATATACATTATTTTCCAACCTTATGTACACCACACAATACTACAAAATAGCCCAACACACCCCAATCTTTTCATACACAAAACGACCACCGTAGTAGTGTCAACAACCCGAAACTGTTACGACAAACGACCAGACCAACATCCTGTATTTATGTGGTGTTTCTCCACACCCTTCATTCTCCAAAACTCCAAAAAACAATAGTAAATCACGCAGCCCAACAGCAATACCAAACAGTTCGCTACAAGTGAATAACTCGAACTCACGGCTTCCGATCACCGTCCCGTGAGTTCTTACAAATATAGAACAACTTACCATGCATCTACAACTATAAATAATGGATTAAAGAGAGAAGTAAACTTACCTTATTTGTGGGATAACTCATATCCTATCTTGGTTCTTCAAACTCTAGGTTAGAACTTGAAAGGGAGAGAAAATCAATTGGGGTTTGTGGGGAATTTTTGGAAGGATTTTTGCACAGATTAAGTCTGGTTATTTTGCCCTATTATCATCCTAATATATGAAGGGTATAGGCCTTTAAAAAGGACTCTTTGAACGAACCGAACTGGCCCAATTTTGGACGACCCGAACTGGCCCAGTTTTGGATTCTCGTTTAAGCAAGTAGGTGACAGTATGCGCAGTCTCGCAAAAATGCCCATATCTCTCTACTCCAACATAGTATTGACAAACGGTTTAATACGTTGGAAAATAGACTCATAGATCTTTAATTTTATGAGTGGAAAACCCCATAACTCTAAGTATAATGGATAAAATCGCAGTTACATGTGACCCAAAGTTTCAGTAAAACTTATGAACGTAACTTGTGATGACTTTCATCGACTTTTGTTCCACCACTCGCTTGACTTCAAAATATAACACACAACTATCATACGAATAACATAAATCATAACATAACCTCCTTATCATGTTAAACACCCTGGTCTCACCCCAAAAGTACATGTTATAACATTCCCAACTTGTCGGCTTTCGACGAAACATTATTTTCTTCAATTCCTTTAGCTTCTGAACCTTCCAACCCTCTTTGTACTTGTTTTTCATGATATTCAATATTTGTAACTTCCAAGGTAACATGATTAACTTGTTTTATATATTTTCAAAGATGATCTCATTTTTTTTGGTCCTACATTAGTTTGCTCACGACACAGTTTTATGTACGAAAATATAAGGTGTAACATTCGAGCCCATTCCGTTCCAAGCTAGGGGGGTTGAGAGAGAGACTAGGGACGATGGTTCTCGAGCTGTGGAAAGTGCCCCAATTGACGAACGTGGAGCGGTCGACATCAGTAGGTCTCCTCAGATTTCGGATGCCATGATCCGTGAGGCCGGTATGTTGAGTCCTCAGGGGGTGACCGATATCCACGACTTCTTGGATGGGGTTGAGTCTGCTGCTTTAGAAGACGTCACTGGGCTCGATGACCTGCCGGTACCAAGGAAGGAACCGTCGCCGGGTGCCACCTAGTTCTCCTGCCTATTCAATGAAGCCCAACAAGCATTAAATCAGGTAAATTTATGTGTCTTTCCTTTCTCATATATTCTAACTTTTAAAGTTGTAAATAACCACAACATCTTCCCTTATGCTTGCAGGCTTCGGTGCTGCATCACGAGGCTTTCCTACAATATCGGGAGGAATTAACTCATTATGAAGCCGAGGTCCGGAACCTCTCTGAGAAAAGTGACACCTACAAGCTTCTCAGTGAGAAGCTTCAGGCTGATTTAGTAACGGCTCGGGAAGAGCATGCCGAGATGGCCGAGCAGGTATTCCGAGTGCTTCACGATAGTAAAGATGAATTAGAGATAGTAACTAACGATTTGATCGTACAGGTCTGGCAGAGGCTCGAACAGATCGGGGAGATTCAGAAACAAGTAGATAAAATACAAGCCGAGGCTGAAGAATTTAAGAAGAATATGGACATCTTAGCCTCGCAAAAGGAAACCATCCAAGCACAACTGAAGTCAGCCGAGACCCAACTCCAAGCTGCAAAAGAGATGGCCTCGGTGCAAGTCGAGAAAATCAAGGAGCTTCAATTTTAGTTGGACTTTGCTATTTCTGATAAGGCAAACTTGGCTAATGAACTCGAAGTGGACAGATCTGAGGTGGCCATAGCCAACACCAAAGTTGATGCTTAAGTGGCCCAATTTAAAGTCGATGTCGAGGCCATCCAGGCGAAGGCCAAGAGCATGGTGGATCATGCAAAATGGCAAGCTCGAAGGGAAGCCCTCGAAGGAGTTCTTGCTCAAGGCTCTGATATTATGGCCGAAATCGAGAATGCCAAAGTAGAGGAAACCAGGACCCGGAAACTGGCCTTTCCTGAGGAAGACTCCGACAACTTAAGCGAATCCGAAGATGGGGAAGATCCCGGGGATGGAGATGTTACCCCCGATGAAGACAGGCCACTTAGGCCTTTATATTTTTGCTCTCTTTAGCATCTTTTTAAGGCTGTTTTGGCCGTTGTAAATTTTTGTATTAGGCCGATCTGGCCTTTGTAGGAATTATTTTATATATATATATAAGGCTTTTCTTCCCCTTTCGGCTCTCAAATGTTTCCTTTGCTTTATTACTTGTATTCACAAAGGTCGAAATGCCTTAGCGTGAAACAATGAGGTTGTGTTCGAGGGTTTGAACAAATCTTAATTTTATTTCCTTTCTGGGTTAAGGCGTTGTAGGGGTTCGATGTTACCGAAGATTTTACCCCGAAAATATCTTGAGTTTATGACTTTGCCGAGGGCAGCCTTTAGCACTGGTTGTGAAAATTTCTCTTTTTCGAAGGCTTGTTTTTGTTATAGGTCTCGAACGTCTCCGAGCCATGTTAAATTGGCCATAGCCTTTTAGTTCGGGAACTACCTATTGGGCTTATTTTCCCGAGTCATCCGGGCTTGCCCGAGATAACAGTCCTCGAGTGGGGTGGCTGTGGCCTTTAGAAATCGGGGAGTTGCCTAATAGGTCTTTTTCCCCTGAGGCCCGATGACTTGGGTTGTTTGAGTTGGACGACAGTCCCCGAGTGAGGGGGTGGTCGTTCGCATTCTGGTTATGCATTGCCCTTGGGCTTGTTATTTTTCAGAAGTACTAAGCTCTTTAAAGGGATGTAAAGAGGAAAAAATTTAAAACATGAGATGATTTTAAGGAAAGTACTTCTCTTTATTCTCGATCGAAACAATCATACATGCGTACAAGTTGTATGCCAGGGCTCAAGCAATCTACATAGGCACGGTTCGTTTTGACCGTTTGGCCCTTACAATAAATCATTTTTTCGAGACCCTCCCTTTATAAAGTAGTTTCCTCGCTAGAGTTGATACTAGAAGACAATGCATATCCGAGGGTAGGCCCCAGTATTCGAGGTTGATTACAAAGAAACCTCGGATATAGTTGAATTGATCTTCGGTGCCGATTCATAATCGGTCTTGATTCTAAGTTAGCACGATTTATTGTTGCCTCGTTAAAAACCTCGCCAAAAAACCCATTTGGGATAAAACCGGTCTAAGGGAAAAAGAGTGCAAAACGTACTTTCAGACCTAAATACTTCGTGCCGTTCCCCGAAAAAATACATCGTCATTTCTTGTTGACCACCTGCAAGTGTTAGTATGAAATAAAAAAGGAAATGGAAAAGGGTCGTACCTTAGCAGTAATACCGTTTTAGATGAGATATGTTCCAATTGCTCAGTGGTTGTTCTCCATTCATCGTTTCGAGCTTGTAGGACCCTTTTTCGGTAACCTCGAGAATTTGGTACGGTCTTTCCCAATTCGGACCCAATTTCCTTTCATTCGGATTTCAGGGGTTGAGGGTGACTTTCCTTATCACTAAGTCCCCGGCGTTAAAATATTGAAGATTGGCTCTTCGATTATAATATCTCTCGATCTGTTACTTTTGGGCGGCCAATCGGATGAGGGCGGTTTCACGCCTTTCATCCAATAGTTCTAGGCTCGTATTCATGTCCTCATCGTTTGATTCCTTTGTTGCATATCAGAGCCGGATACTCGGCTCTCCGATTTCGACCGGTATTAGAGCTTCGGCGCCATAAACTAATGAGAATGGGGTAGCCCCAGAACTGGACTTCAAGGTTGTGTGGTATGCCCAAAGAACTTCGGGCAGAATTTCCTTCCACTTTTCTTTGGTGTCGGTTAGCCTCTTCTTAAGATTTTGGATGATGGTTTTGTTGGTCGATTCAGCTTGTCCGTTCCCGCTAGGATGATAAGGTGTTGATAGGATTCTTTTGATCTTGTGATCTTCGAGAAATTTGGTTACTTTGTTGCCAATGAACTATTTCCCGTTATCACACACAATTTCGGACGGCATCCCAAATCGACATATGATGTGATCCTAAATGAAGTCGATGACTTCCTTTTCCCTAACTTTCTCGAAGGACTGTGCTTCAACCCACTTATAAAAATTATCAGTCATAAACAAAATAAATTGAGCTTTACCTGGTGCCAATGAAAGAGGGCTAACGATATCCATTCCCCACTTCATGAATGGACATGGTGACAAGACCCAATTGAGTAGTTCCCCGGGTTGGTGAATCATCGGTGCATGTCTTTGGCATTTGTCACATTTTCGAACGAACTCTTTCGCATCTTTTTCCATGTCTATCCAATAATAGCCGGCTCTGATTACCTTTTAAACCAATGATTCGGCACCAGAATGATTTTCATAAGTGCCCTCGTGAACTTCCCTCGGAACATATTCGGTGTCTCCTGGTCCCAGATATATTGCTAGTAGACCATCGAACATTCTTCTGAACAAGGTTCCGTCTTCGAATAAGGTGAATCGTGCTGCCTTCGTGCGCAAGGCCCTCGATTCTTTTGGATCTGAGGGAAGCTTTACGATTTTCAAATACTCTATATATTTATTTCTCCAATCCTAGGTCAAGTTTGTGGAATTTATTTCGGTGTGGCCTTCTTCGACTACTGACCTCGTGAGTTACACGACGACCCCGAATTGAGCTCGTTGTCTTCGACCGATGACCCTAAGTTTGTGAGGTCATCAACCTCACTATTCTGATCTCGAGGCACATGTTGTAAAGTCCACTCCTTAACTCGGTGCAAAGTTACTTGTAACTTATCTAGGTATCTTTGCATTCGTTCTTCCCTAACTTCGAAGGTTCCGTTAACCTGATTCACCACGAGGAAGGAGTCGCATTTGGCTTCGATCACCTCCGCTCCCAAGCCTTTGGCTAATTCAAGACATGCAATCATGGCGTTATATTCGACCCTGTTGTTAGTCAATTTCACAGTTTTAATAGATTGTCTAACCACGTTGCCTGTGGGCGGTTTTAGTACGATACCGAGTCCGGACCCTTTTTGCGTTTGAAGCACCGTCCATAAAGAGGGTTCAGATTCCCGAGGACGTACCCGAGTTTACCAACAGCTCTCTTTCAACCTCGGGTACTAGGGCTGACGTAAAGTCAGCCAAAAAGTCTGTCAAAATTTGAGACTTAATGGTTGTTTGGGGTCGATATTCGATATCATACCTGCTGATTTATACAGCCCATTTGGCCAACCGCCCTGAAAGCTCGGGTTTATGCATAATATTTCGAAGTGGATAAGTTGTTACAAGACATATGGGGTGACATTGGAAGTACGATTTTAGTTTCCTAGAGGCGCTTATCAAATTGAGCGTTAACTTTTCTAGGTGGGAATACCTAGTTTCGGCCTCACCTAAGGTCCGGCTAATATAATAAACTGGAAATCGTGTACCATGTTCTTCCCGGACTAGGACTCCACTTACTGCTATCTCCAATACTGCCAAATATAAGTACAGTTCTTCGTCTGCCCTCGTCGTGTGAAGCAGCGGCGGGCTCGATAAGTAACTTTTAAGCTCTTCCAAAGCCTTCTAGCATTTCGGGGTCCATGTGAAGTTATTTTTCTTCTTCAACATCGAGAAAAATCGATGGCTCTTATCGGAAGACCTCGAGATGAATCGCCCCAGGGCGGCTATGCGCCCGGTTAACCTTTGCATGGCTTTTACATTGTCTACTACTGTGATGTCCTCGATAGCTTTGATATTGTTGGGGTTGATCTCGATTCCTCGGTTGGATACCATGAATTCGAGAAATTTGTCTGACCCGACCCCGAACACGCATTTTTTCAGGTTCAGCTTCATGTTGTATTTCCTCAATATACTGAAGGTTTCCTGCAAATGCTTCAAATGGTCCTCTGCTCACAGGGACTTAACTAACATATCATCTATGTACACTTCCATAGATTTCCCTATTTGTTCTTCGAACATCCGGTTTACTAGGCGTTGGTACGTGGCACCAGCATTTTTTAATGCAAATGGCATTACGTTATAGCAGTAAGTTCCATATTTAGTGATGAACGAGGTCTTCTCCTGATCATCCGAGTTCATTTGTATTTGGTTGTACCCGGAATAGGCAACGAGAAAACTGAGGATCTTGTGGACGGCCGTGGCATCGATTATGCGATCGATATTAGGCAAAGGAAAAGAATATGTGGGGAATGCTTTATTTATATCTTTGTAATCTACACACATTCTAAGTTTGTTTCCCTTTTTAGGGACTACCACTACGTTTGCTAACCATTCAGGATATTTTACTTCCCGGATGGACCCTATTTTAAGAAGCTTGGTTACCTCGTCTTTGATGAAGGCATGCTTGATCTCGGACTGGAGTCTTCTTTTTTGCTTCACCGGATGGAACTTTGGGTCCAAGCTTACTTTATGGGTGGTGATTTTCGGTGGGATCCCAATCATGTCGAGATGGGACCATGCGAAACAATTCATGTTAGCTATAAGAAATTGAATAAGTTTTTTCCTGAGGTCGGGAGTTAACCCCGTGCCCAGGTATACCTTTCGTTCGGGCAGATGTTCGATCAGTATGACTTGCTCCAGTTCTTCGACCGTCGATTTGGTGGCATCAGAATCATTAGGGATTATGAAGGATCGAGGAACCCCATAATCGTTGTCTTCGTCAATCCCTTGCTTGTCCGATTGGGTCAAAGCTGGCATCGATGATTGCTATTTGGCTTTCTGTTTTGCTTTCAAACCTGAGTCTTTTGTTGATGAGAGTGTTGATATCGGAATTACTTCATCGACGGCAAACATCTCCTTTGCAGTGGGCTGCTCCCCATAAACCGTCTTTATCCCTTCTGGTGTCGGAAATTTTAATACCTGGTGAAGGGTCTAGGGCACAACCCTTATGTTGTGGATCCATGGTCTCCCGAACAGGGAATTGTACCTCATGTCTCCTTTGACCGCATAAAACTTGGTCTCCTGGATGGTACCGGCTACATTTACCGGCAACGTTATTTCTCCCTTAGTAGTTTCACAAGCCATATTGAATCCGTTTAGCACTCGGGCCGCAGGCACTATTTGGTCCTGTAGGCCGAGTTGTTCTACGACCCTCGATCGAATGATGTTGGCCGAACTACCTGGATCAATCAACATACGTTTAACTCAAGTTTTATTCATGAGTACAGAAATTACCAGTGCATCAATATGGGGTTGTATGATTCCTTCTGCGTCCTCGTCGTTGAAAGATAAAGTTTCTTCTGGTATATAATCTTTAGTCCATTTTTCCCTTGTGATTGATACTTTGGTGCACTTTATCATCGGACCTTGAGAAATATCGACCCCTCAGATGGTCATATGAATGATGTGTTGGGTCTCGTATTGTTCATTTTGTTTATTGGAATCCCTGTTTCTTAAATGATTCTTAGCTCTATCGCTCAGAAAATCTCGAAGATGCCCGTCATTGAATAACCGAGCTACTTCTTCTCTCAATTGTCGACAATCCTCCGTCATGTGGCCATGTGTGCCATGATATTTGCATATTTGGTTGGGATCCCTTTGTGTTAAATCGGTTTGTATAGGTCGAGGCCATATAGTATCTTTGATGCGTCTGATAGCCGATACGATGGCGGATGCATCGACATTGAAATTATATTCTGACAATCGTGGTGCTTCTTTAGGTACGGTATGCCTGTCGAAAACATTCTTGCTCATGAGCCCTCGATAGCTCTGGCCTCGATCATTTCTCCTTTCACCTCATACAGGGGCGCGCCCAGGTCTGTTGCCCCTACGATCTCCATTATACGGCTGGTATCGATTCTTGTTCGACCTTGGTTCTCGGTCGATATTCCTCTTAATTTTGTCGATGGGTCTGATAGGATAAACAGACCCGGAAGGAGCCCCGAGTTGGTCATATTCGACCCTGATTTTCGATTGATACTGATTATGTACATCGTCCTAAGTGACAACTGAGTATTCTATCAAATTCTGCTTCAACTGCTGCGAAGCCACCGAGCTTCAAACATTGAGTCTTTGGGTGAAAGCTTGAACTGCCCAATCGTCAGAAACTGGTGGTAGGTCCATTCGTTCCATTTGGAATCGAGATACGAATTCTCTGAGCATTTTGTTGTCCTTCTGTCTTACCTTGAAAAGATCCTATTTTCTAGTTTCGACCTTGATGGCTCCGGCGTATGCCTTTATGAAAGAATCTGCAAGCATAGCAAAAGAATCAGTAGAGTTAGGTTGTAAATTGTGGTACCATATCATAGCTCCCTTTGACAGGGTCTCCCCGAATTTCTTTAGTAACACAGATTTGATTTCGTCGTCCTCTAGATCATTCCCTTTAATTGCATATGTGTAAAAGGTGATATGCTCGTTTGGGTCAGTCATTCCGTTGTACTTAGGAATCTCAGGCATGCAAAATTTTTTGGCTATCGGCTTCGAAGCCGCACTCGGAGGAAATATTTTTTGTACGAACTTCCTGGAATACAGGCCCTTCAATATCGGAGGTGCTCCTGGGATTTGGTCTACCCTGGAATTATAAGTTTCCACCTTTTTATCGTTAGCCTCGATCTTCTTCTCCCCTGATTCTATCCATTTCGTCAGCTCCTCAAGCATCTTTATAACTTCGGAGCTAGCCCCTGATTCATGTTCGTTTGACCTTTCTACGACCGATTCATCCCTGCGGGTGACTTTCCGGGAAGGATCGGGCTCAGCCCTGCTTGGTGCCCGGTTTTGGTTCTGTAACTGAGCTATCACCGCCTGTTGAGCCTGAAATATTTTGAAGATCATTCGTAGGTTCATCCTGTCTCCTTCAACATTTTGTGCGTTCCGAGTCACCGACCGAGCTCCACCACGAACGCTATTTTCGGGGTCGGTAGGTAAATTTGCATCGATAGCCACATGCGAATTAGCGTCGATCGGAATTCCAGCGGGATCAGTAGGCGATATCTCGTTACCGGGCACTACGTTGTTATTTTCACCTTGGTGACCGGACTCGTTGTCAATATGTAGAGGCGCTGATTGAGAGTTTGACATTTTTGTTTTTTAGCTTGGAATCAAAGATACTCACAAAAATAAGTGTAAAATAGTGTGTGTTACGAAAGTTAGTACCAGACAATCACTATTATCCTTAGCCCCACGATGAGCGCCAAACTGTTTACCCAAAAAATGGATAACAATTGAATTTATACGCAGTTTTAAGGATACATAATATAACTTGGCATAAATTGAGAAAAAATATATATATTAATATTGAAATTCACTGTGAAAAGAAATGAATGCAAACCAAACGAATCGAATAGCCTTGGCCCTCGAGTTTGATGACCCTCAAACAAAGTGAAGATTCAACTGATATAAGAACAGAGTAACAAGATATTGAAAGCTAAAAGAAGGCAGTATATTACTTTGTATTGCGTAAATATGATGTGTCTTACAAATGATCACACTCCCTTTATATAGTAGGAGAGTCCTACTCTTGATACAATTCTAAATACAGTAAGGAATCTCATGATAGGCTAATTAGTCGGCCTCTTCTTGATATGTGCCGGGATTTTCGCCGCGATTCTCGTCCGATTGCGGATATTTTGGCTTTCCGTTATTTGGCTCGGTAAGCTTTCCTTCGTCTCGCTCGATCTCAATCTTTCTCAGTCTCGATCTTGGCCGATCTCGATCTTGATCGGTCTCTAGGTCACGAGCTCGACAATCTAACTTCGCACCATGGTTCGATATGACACGAGTTTGAACCTTGGTCTATCAAGTTCTAGTCTCGATTAGTCATACGAGGGGCAAGCCCGATTTTGACCGTATACACAAAAATAACTAATATTACCGAAACTAGTTAAGTAGTTTGGCAAAATGATGATGACTAGAAGTAGTATTCTTTTTTTTTCCCCTTCTAATATATAGAAAGGCTTGGAAGCAGCTAGGCGTTGTCTTGCCAGCTTGCCGACCAAGGCCTCTTTCTGTCATTTCATGCGTAACTTTTTTAAGTCATTGATCATTTAAATGTTGTTGTGAGCTTTGATTGGTCCAATAAGTTGATAACTACACTAACTATAGTAGAGTTCGAATGCGAAGACTTTTTAGCATTTTGAGACAACCGTATAAGTTTTTAGTGGGTCCATCTCTCATTAGGATTGCGGCTGACAATTCCATTTCCATAGCTAATTTTATTTTTTTTGTACATAACTTGCCCATTGCCATTAGTATTTATGTTTGTGAGAAAACAAATTTTTTATTTTTAACTCATTCAACCAATTATCTATTAGAGCAAAATTTAAAATGTCCCGATCATTGTTACTCTTGTTATAAAATAAAGATTGTAAAGTAAAGACAAGTATATAGAGAAACTGATATATTATTCAAACTTCAAACTTATGTACATAATGAACTGAATTCTCCTCTATTTATAGAAGAAAAGAAGCTGCTGTGTAAGCTGCTACTGCAAGCTGCTTGTAAGCTGCTGTGTAAGCTACTTGTAAGCTGCTCTGCAAGCTGCTGTGTAAGCTGCTCTGCAAGCTGCTTGTAAGCTGCTGCTCAAAACTGTTGTGCCAGATATAGATAATCTTCTATCATGGGTAATATTTATCCATAACGGAGTACCGAAAGGATAAGCTTCTTCAGGAGGCTTATTTCTAATAGAGTACTAAATAGATAAATATATTTATGGCGGAGTCTCATATGGATAAACTTCTTCAGGAAACTTATTTACAACGGAGTACTAAATGAACATCCATAATATAATATATTCATAACACTCCCCCTTGGATGTTCATTAGAAGATAATGTGCCTCGTTAAAACCTTACTAGGAAAAACCCCGTGGAAAAAAATTCTAGTGAAGGAAAAAGAGTACACATATTTAGTAATACGCATTGCTAGCTGCTTCATTAAAAATCTTATAAGGAAAACCCTGTGGGAAAAAACTTTAATAAGGAAAAAAGAGTACATCGCGTACTTTACTCCCCCTGATGAAAACCTTATTTCAAATATTTAAGTCTCCGCATTCCAATCTTATATGCCATCTTCTCAAAAGTTGAAGTTGGTAAAGATTTGGTGAATAAATCTGCCGGATTGTCACTTGAACGGATTTGTTGCACATCAATGTCACCATTTTTCTGAAGATCATGTGTGTAGAATAATTTTGGTGAAATGTGCTTCGTTCTATCTCCTTTTATAAATCCTCCCTTCAATTGGGCTATGCATGCAACATTATCTTCGTATAAAATTGTGGGTCTTTTCTCATATTCCAAATCACATTTTTCTCGAATAAAATGAATTATTGATCTCAACCATACGCATTCCCTACTTGCTTCATGAATGGCTATTATTTCAGCATGATTTGAAGAAGTAGCAACAATAGATTGTTTTGTGGAGCGCCATGATATGATAGTACCTTCACATGTAAACACGTACCCGGTCTGAGATCTAGCTTTATGGAGATCAGATAAATAACCTGCATCTGCATAACCAACAAGATCTGCACTATCTTTGTTAGCATAAAATAAACCCATATCAACAGTTCCCTTTAAATATCGCAATATATGCTTAATCCCGTTCCAATGTCTCCGTGTAGGAGAAGAGCTATATCTTGCTAGTAAATTAACAGAAAATGCTATGTCAGGCCTTGTAGCATTAGCAAGATACATAAGTGCACCAATTGCACTGAGATAGGGTGTTTCAGGACCCAGGAATTCCTCATCCTCTTCTGGAGGTCGGAACGGGTCCTTATTCACTTCAAGTGATCGAACAACCATTGGTGTACTCAAAGGGTGCGCTTTGTCCATGTAAAAGCATTTTAAGACCATTTCTGTATAGGCAGATTGATGCATAAAGATCCCATTTGCTAAATATTCAATTTGCAGTCCAAGACAAAGTTTTGTCTTTCCAAGATCTTTCATCTCAAATTCTTTCTTAAGATATTCAATTGCCTTTTGGAGCTCTTCTAGAGTTCCAACAAGATTTATCTCATCAACATAAACAGCAAGTATAACAAATTCTAATGCCATTTTCTTTATAAAAATACATGGACAAATAACATCATTTATGTAATCCTCTTTCAACAAATATTCACTGAGGCGATTATACCACATGCGCCCAGATTATTTTAAACCGTACAAAGATCTTTGTAATCTGATTGAGTACATTTTTCGAGATTTTGAATATGCTTCAGGCATTTTAAATCCTTCAGGGGATTTTCATGTAAATCTCATTATCAAGTGACTCGTACAGATAAGCTGTAACCACATCCATCATATGTATTTCAAGCCTTTCACGTAAGGCTAAACTGATGAGATATCGAAATATTATGGCATCCATAACGGGTGAATATGTTTCTTCATAATCAACTCCAGGTCGTTGTGAGAATCCTTGTGCGACAAGGCGAGCCTTGTATCTTTCAACTTCATTTTGCTCATTCCTTTTTCGCACAAAAATCCATTTATGACCAACTGGTTTTATACCAGCAGGTGTTTGGACTACTGGTCCAAAGACCTCTCTTTTAGCAAGTGCGTTCAATTCTGATTGAATTGCCCCTTGCCATTTTGGCCAATCAGATCTTTGTTGACATTCTTCGACAGATCGGGGTTCAAAATTCTCACTATCTTGCATAATGTTAAGTGTAACATTATATGCAAAAATATTATCCACCACTATTTCAGATCGATTTAAATTAATCCCATCACCAGTAGAACTTATTAAAAGTTTTTCGCTCACTTGAGTCTCGGGTTTATTGATTTCTTCATGAATCTCATAATTAATCAAATCTTGGGTCTCTTCAGGAGATCCTTTCATAATATCATTTTGATCATTTGTCGATTTTCTTTTTCTAGGATTTCGATCCTTAGAACCCATAGGCCTACCACGCTTCAGGCGTGCTTTAGGTTCACTAGCTCTCATGCTAATAGATGGTCCTGCTGGGATATCAATTCGGATAGGTACATTCTCTGCAGGGATATGTGACTTAGTTATCCTTTTCAAATCAGTAAATGCGTCTGGCATTTGATTTGCTATATTCTGTAAATGGATGATCTTCTGGACATCCTGGTTACATATAGCGGTACGTGGATCAAAGTGAGATAATGATGAAACTTTTCACACAATTTTTCTTTTGATTTCCTTTTTCTCTCCCCCTAATTGTGGAAAATGTATTTCAACAAATCGACAATCTGCAAATCGAGCAGTAAATAAACTTCCCGTTAATGGTTCAAGATAGCGAATAATAGAGGGTGATTCAAACCCAATATATATTCCTAACCTTCTTTGGGGGCCAATCTTACTGCGTTGTGGTAGTGCTACTGGCACATATACAGCACATCCAAAAATTCGTAGATGGGCAATATTTGGTTCATGACCAAAAACTAATTATGACGGAGAATATTTATTATAATGTGTTGGTTTGAGAAGGATAAGTGATGCTGCGTGCAAGATAGCATGGTCCCAAACAGTAGTGGACAATTTTATTTTCATAAGTAGTGGTCTTGCTATCAATTGCAGTCGTTTAATAAATGACTCTGCAAGGCCATTTTGAGTATGAACATAAGCTACCAGATGTTTAACTTTTATCCCAACTGATTAGACAGTAATCATCAAAGCTTGAGATAAGAATTCTCCAGCATTATCAAGGCGAATAGCCTTTATAGGATAATCTGGGAATTGTGCCCTTAATCGAATTATTTGGGCTAATAACTTTGCAAACGCTAGGTTGCGAGATGATAATAGGCACACATGAGACCATCTTGAAGATGCATCTATTAGAACCATAAAATATCTAAATAACCCACTTGGTGGGTGAATAGGTCCACATATATCCCCATGTATACGTTCTAAGAAGGTAGGGGACTCAATGCCAACCTTCATTGGTGATGGTCTAGTGATCATTTTGCCTTGATAACAAGCATCACACGAAAATTTATCATTTGTAAGAATCTTCAGGTTCTTTAATGGATGCCCACTCGAATTTTCGGTAATTCGTCTCATCATTATTGATCCAGGATGGCCCAAACGGCCATGCCAAAGCACAAAAGTATTTGAATCAGTAAACTTCTGATTTACGATAGAGTGTGCTTCAACTGTACTAATCTTTGAATAATATAAGCCAGAAGATAAAGTTGGTAACTTTTCTAAAATGCATTTCTGGCCAGAAATATTCTTTGTAATACAAAGATATTCCATGTTCATTTCATCTATTGTCTCAATATGATACCCATTTCGACGAATATCTATAAAACTCAACAAGTTTCTTCGGGACTTGGAGGAGAATAATGCATTGTCTATAATAAGTTTTGTTCCTTTAGACAGAAATACAATAGCTCTTCCGGAGCCTTCAATCAAACTTATATTACCAGAAATTGTAGAAACATTTGCTTTTTCCTTATGCAAACAAGAAAAGTATTTCTGATCTTTGAATATGGCATGAGTTGTTCCACTATCAACTACACAAATATCTTCATGATTGGTCTTTGATCCAAACATAATTTGAGCATTATCCATATTCTTCAAAATGACATAAACAAAATAAATATGATAGTAAATATTATAACTTTTATTTATGTACAACAATTACATAACTATACTATCTACTACAAATAACAAAAATTAAAATATTTACATCTCTACAGATTCACTACCGATCACATGACTTGTTTCTCCTTCTGGGAGTGCAAAGTAATCAGCTACATCCAAATGCATGAAGTCTAAATTATCTTCAAAAATAAAATTTGCTTCAGTATTTTTCTCTGTCTTCTTCAAGGAAGCTTGATATAGCTCAACCAGGTGCTTTGGCATACGTCATGTACGTGACCAGTGCCATTTTCCTCCACATCTATAGCATGCATTTTCTGGCTTTGTTGCTTGCACCGCTTCATACTTTTGTTCCTTCCTTTTCCACTGCTGGTGGTAAGGAGGATTCTTTGGTGCATTATTATTACCATGATTAGAGTTTCCTCCCCGACCACGGCCATGACCACGACTGGGGCCACGTCCTCTTCCACGTTTAGCTTGGTGGAAGTTCGTCTCATTCACTTCAGGGAATGGACAAGAACCAGTAGGTCGGCTTTCATGATTTTTCATTAATAGCCCATTATGTTGTTCGGCTACAAGAAGATGTGAGATAAGTTCAGAATACTTTTTGAATCCCATCTCTCGATATTGCTGCTGCAGGAGCATATTCGAGGCATGAAAAGTGGTGAAAGTTTTCTCCAACATATCATGATCAGTAATATTATCACCACATAGTTTCAATTGGGAAATAATTCTGAATATAACAGAATTATACTCACTGATAGATTTAAAATCTTGTAGCCTTAGATGAGTCCAATCATAACGTGCCTGTGGAAGAACGACCATCTTCAGGTAGTCATATCTATCTTTCAAATTACTCCACAGTATGACTGGATCTTTAACAGTAAGATATTCCATTTTCAGACCCTCATCAAGGTGATGGCGTAGGAATATCATTGCTTTGGCACGGTCTTGGTTTGATGCCTGATTTTTATCTTTGATGGTGTCTGCCAGACCCATCGCATCAAGATAAATTTCGGTATCAAGCACCCAAGACATGTAGCTTTTGCCCGATATATCCAGGGTTACAAACTCAAGTTTAGAAAGATTTGACATTATTTAGAAAAAGAAAGTTCGTACCTCTGATACTTTCAAAGTATTTTCTCGAGATGGCAGAGTCTCGTGCTGATAACGTGTTATAAAATAAAGATTATAAAGTAAAGAGAAGTATAAAGAGAAACTGATATATTATTCAAACTTCAAACTTATGTACATAATGAACTGAATTCTCCTCTATTTATAGAAGAAAGGAAGCTGTTGTGTAAGCTGCTACTGCAAGCTGCTTGTAAGCTACTGTGTAAGCTGCTCTAAACTGTTGTGCCAGATATAGATAATCTTCTATCATGAGTAATATTTATCCATAACGGAGTACCGAAAGGATAAACTTTTTCAGGAGGCTTATTTTCAATAGAGTATTAAATAGATAAATATATTTATGGCGGAGTCTTATATGGATAAATTTCTTCAGGATGCTTATTTACCATGGAGTACTAAATGAACATCCATAATATAATATATTCATAACAACCCTTCATTTGTTCTGCTTTATTTTCACAACATGAAACGGTGCATCATACAAATAAAATAGATGATTTTAAACAGCATATATCTATGTCTACTTCTAAAGTTTAGATCTGCCATTATTAAACTATTTAAAAATTATCAAGGACTATATTTTTATATCATAAATTGCAATTATATATTATGACAATTGATTTTTATAAATACTCTCTAAGATTAATGATGTATATCATAAGTTATAATTATTTTATGTGGTAATTCATTTTTTACTTGAAATTGTTTTGCACAAAAGTTATAGTAGATTTAACTTGTGTCAACAAAGACTTTATTTTTTTCAAGAGCTAAATCATTTACACGAAAATATTTGTCAAATCATCTTCTTGTAATACTTTTACTATGATTAACTTGAAAATTTCTATTCTAAAAGCTCTTAATATAGTGGTTGTGTCAAATACTATTTAGTTTAATAAAATACTTGCTAATATTTTATGAAGTTGTTAATTTGGTTTAATCAAGTTGAAGAAGAATAATTTGCAAAAGACATATTTTATTTTCCTGGTCATACTCTTTGTTTAGTTTTCTATTACGAAGTTAAATTTTATTGAAAGTTCTTTTTATTTATTCAAAGTTTTCTCAAAAAGTTTCTAAAGATCCGTGAAAAATAAAAAAAGGAGAAAGTAAATAAAAATAGAAACCAATGTTTGCTTTACAATTACTAGAAATCAACGTGTATATATTAACTAAGCTTACTTTCTAAATAACTCAAACGTAAATGAGATAAATGGAGCACACAAGGGTATTAAGTGTTCACCTCTTGTAACTACGCTCAAGTAAGTAAGATAAAGCTAATGGAGAAAAATAACTTTTTAAAATACTAAAGAAATGAGAATCATCCTTGCATATTTGCAAGGTTTATTTTAAAAAAAAATATCCATCGAGCGTCAAATTGAAATAACAAAACTTATTAAAAATATTATAATTAAATTATAGTTATATAAAACAAAAAAAAGTGGAACCACGAATGAGTGGGGGTGGGGGGATCACAATATTCATTCAAGTATTTTGTTTTACTACTTTTTAGAAATATTTATTAACAAAATTAAAATTGGATGTCCTTCAAAGAGCTTTATGTTTATTTTCTCACTTTTGTGCATCTTATCTTTTCTTTATTTTACCTTAATGTTCTAATAAGTTGACAATATAAAAATACATATTTGCTTAATGATTATTTTTGTACTCTAAGACTAAAAAGAAAAAAAATTGAGCTTTGTTAGTTGAATTTGAAATACACAACTAATTATAATAAATCATGAAATAATGAGTGGGAGTTAAACGAACTTTGACAGAATTCACATTGTTGTTACGCACAGGCAAAGATAATCTAGTTTAAATACAAGGGAGTAATATTATTTGTATCTCTCGGATTTATCTAATTTTCATTTACGAAGAGTAAATGAATTTAGTCTGCTTTACTCTAAGAGATAATATTTGTTCCATTTTATGCAATATTATTACCATTTGACAAATTAAACACTACTACATTTTCTAGCATAATTTTTAGATATTCTAAATTACTACTCCCTGCGGTTCATTTTAATTGATTTTTTTTTTTTGTAATCCAAAATATTTAATTTTTTCAGATATAAAAAAAAAATTAATTTTTTTTTCAAAGTTTTCATTGGAGTAAAGAGCCTAGGAGGATTTATTGTATTTTTAATGAATAAATTAAGGTTGATATAATAAATTTTATTACTATTAATTAAAGTTAAATGATGGATTCCTTAATAGGTGTAAAAATAGTCAAAGAATCAATTAAAGTAGATCAGAGGGAGTAGTCACTATTGTAACACAGATACTTTTAATTTGGTATAATTTTTTACTATATAAATGTAACGACCCGACATGTCGTTTTAAGAATTTTAGCCTCGTCTGGCTACATAAGGCCCTGAGCAGCTTCTTATTATGTGTATTGACTTGCGTGCGTGGTTGAATTCAGTTACCGGATGATTTGAAGTGATTTGGGACACTTGGTCCCCAAAACTAGGGCTGCTTATCGGGCGAATTGGGCGGTTAATTACTCTTAACGGTTTGGCTTAACGGTTATCGGCTTTTAAATGTATTAATCCGCTAGCCACCCGATAAGATATCGGGCGGATTGGTAACGGTTTAGCTCTTATCGGACGGTTATTGGGCGGTTTATCGGCCTAATTCAATCTATATTGCGTTCATTAATTATTTGTTGACCGCCTAGCATACAAATTCAGAATAGGAAATTACACATTGAGTCTAGACATACATGTCTGTTAACGCCTACATAAGAATGATGTAGTGTGTCATGTGTTGTAGAGTGAAAAAAGTTGTGGCACAACACTATTGTTCTTCTATTAAACATAGCCAGCAGGCATTAGTTTTAAAAAAACAAAAACAGAGGTGAACCATAGACAACAACTTAAACAATCTTGTTATAGGGTGGGAGAATAAGCTAAGCTAAGCCAAGCCTGGGATCTTCTGATGCATAGTACGTAAGGGTTCTGATTATTTAGAAATTAGGCGTTAGAACTTAGAGATGGAGTACTGGAAGAAGTGGAAGGGTTTTTGTTATTTAATATATATATATATATGGATAAAAATAAATTTTATATATATATATATATATTTAACGGGTTAACGGATTATCCGTTAAGAAAATTGAATAATCCGCCCCCAAACCGATAAGCCGTTAATAAAAAAATTTTAATCCGTTCCCCGTCCGTTAAACCGTTAACCCGATACCAATAAACCATTAAGCTTCGGTTTCGATTCGGTTTTCGGTTTCGGTTCGGTTTTGAACACCCCTACCCAAAACGGAAGCTTAAGTCTTAGGATTTTTACCGTAGTCGGAACTGTGTGAAGACGACTTCGGAATGGAATTTTGATGATGTCAATAGCTCCGTATGGTGATTATGGACTTAGAAGCGTATCCGGAAAATTATTTGGAGGTCTATAGAAGAATTTGGCTTGAAATGGCGAAAGATGAATTTTTGAAAAGTTTGATCGGTGGTTGACTTTTTGATATCGGGGCTGGAATCCGATTCTGGAAATTGGAATAGCTTCGTTATGTCAATTATGACTTGTGTGCAAAATTTGAAGTCATTCCAGATTGATTTGATGTGTTTCGGCACAAGATAGAGAATTTAAAATTTCAAAGTTCATTAGGCTTGAATTGGGGTATGATTCGTGGCTTTGATATTGTTTGATGTGATTTGAGGCCTTGAGCAGGTTCGTGTTATGTATTGGGACTGGTTGGTACGATTGGACGGGGTCCCGGGGGCCTCGGGTTTGATTCAGGGTAGTTCCAGATCAAGTTTGGGTGTTTTGATGTTGCTGGTTGCAGGTTCTGGTGTTGTTCTTCGCGTTCGCGAAGAAGGATTTTGCTGTTAGGACTTTGTTCTTCGCGTTCGCGAAGAGGTTCTCGCGTTCGCGAAGAAGAAACTTTTGTTGTTCGTCGTCTCACTTTAGAGGCTCATATCTCGCAATTTATAAGAAATTTGGAGATGATCCAAAATTAAAAGTTGTAGCTCTTTGTGTCTAGTTTTTATAAAGGTAAACTATTTTTCATTTAGAGTTGTGTACGAAAAGTTATGGTAGATATACTATAGGCTGTCCGGGAAGAGTTTGGAAACCTTTATTGCGCAGAGCTGACTTTGCAAGCTTATATCTCGTAATCTATAAGGAATTGGGAGATAAGCAACAAATAAAAGTTATAGCTTTTGGAGTCTAGTTTTTAGAAAGTCAAACCATTCTTTATTTGGAGTTTTGTACAAAACGTTATGACTATTATATTAGAGGCTGTCTGAGAAGAATTTGAAAATGACTTTTGGAGAATTTGTTCATCGCGAACGCGAAGAACAAACCCCTGGGCAGTAAAATAAAGTCCAAATTCGTGTCATTCTTCCATTTTTGGACCAAGAAAGCTCGGGTGAGGCGATTTTTTGAGAGTTTTTCAAGGAAAACATGAATTACTAACTTGATTTTGGTTAAATTGCATGAATCTATTGTTATTTTTATCACTAAATTAGTGAATTGGGTTAAAATTTTTAGAAAACCCTCTTGATTTAAATTTAAGATTTGGAGGTCGATTTGTTATTGGAATTCGATAAAATTGGTATGGTTGAACTCGTATCGGAATGGGTGTTCGAATTTTATGAAAATTATATCGAGTTTCGAGAGGCGGGTCCCGCGTTGACTTTTGATACTTACTGGATACCGATCGTGGCGTACTCATACTACAATTCTGTATATTTTTGTGCATAGCCAGGTATTGAAGATAACGGACTTGAGCAGAATTAAAGCGGGATCGTAAGGATTCAAGGTAGAGATGCTTGGTCGTCGCAGTCCCTTGGTGTCTTTTCATTTCATTATACTATTAACTTGTAATCAAATAATATTGTATATTCGGTCCTCGTGATCATTCTATGTATTCAGTTAGAGTTCGTGACTCAGTACTACCAGTCTTGGGAGGTTGTATATTGTAATTATTTCCGTTGTTAGTTTTTTTATTAAACAATTGGCTTCAAAAATATAATGGAAATTGGCTTACCTTGTCTCTAAGACTAGGTGCCATCACGACTCCTGTGGTGGGATTTTGGGTCGTGACAAGTTGGTATCAGAGCCCTAGGTTCATAGGTTCTACGAGTCACGAACGAGTATAGTAGAGTCTTGCGGATCGGTATGGAGACGTCTGTACTTATCTTCGAGAGGCTACAGAACTGTTAGGAAATTTCCACTTCTTTCATTCATGTCGTGAGGATTTGTTAATTGTAGAATTTGAGCCTTTGTATCTCTATTCTCTCACAGATGGTGAGGACACGTGCTTCCGGGTTAGCTGAGCAGGCATCCGCACATACTGCTAGGGGTGCAAGAGGTCAGGGCCGAGGTAAAGGCTGAGAAAGGGCACGTTCTACGATTAGAGCACTTGTCAGAACAACAGTTGAGGAGCCACCAGTAGCTCCAGTTGGGGGACAGGTACCAGAAGCACATGTTGTTACCCCCGGACTTCAGGAGACTTTAGCACAGTTCCTGAGTATGTTCGGTACATTAACTCAGGCGGTATCGATCTCTGTTACACCAAACATTCCGTAGATTGGGGGAGTAGCTCAGACTCCTACCACAACTCCAGAGCAGCAGGTTCACGTTGGATAGGTTTCGGGTATAGTACCGGTACAACCTGTTATTCCGGTTCGGCCTGAGGTCAGTCCCGAGACATTAGAAGAAGAACAAAAGAGACTTGAAAGGTTTAAGAAATATAATCCACCAACTTTTAGTGGCACAGCTACAGAGGATGCCCAAAGATTTCTGGAAAATTGTCACCGTATTCTCTGCACCATGGGTATTGTGAAAGTGAGCGGAGTTTCCTTTACTACATTTCAACTGTCAGGCGTAGCGTATCCGTGGTGGCAAATCTATGAAGAAGGTAGACCAGCTGATGCCACACCACCAACTTGGGCTCAATTTTTGAAAATGTTCTTGAAAGAGTTTGTTCCCCAGACTCTCAGAGATGAGTGGCGCACAGAGTTTGAACGGTTGCATCAGGGCACTATGACAGTGTCAGAATATGCTATCAGATTTAGTGAGTTAGCCCATCATTCACCTATCTTGGTTCCTACAATCAGAGAGCGGGTCCGCAGATTCATTGAGGGGCTCGATTATGATATTAAAATTTGCATGGCTCGAGAATTGCAAACTGATGCTCCATTTCAACAAGTAGTGGAGATTTTAAGGAAGATTGAGGGCGTTTTAGGCGAGGAAAGGGAGTCTAAGGAGGCCAAAAGGTCTCAAAGATCTGGAGGGTTCAGTGGGTTTTACTCTTCAGCTAGAACCCATTATAGCGAAGGCTCGAGCAGTAGGTCAGCTCAGTCCGCACATCAGATTACTCGGAGTGCTCCAGTTTGCAGTGTACCATCGACACGAGATTCTTACAGTGGTTATTTCAGTTACCTGGCACAGACTCAGTACGAGCAGCCGCGACCTCAGAGGGGTTGTTATGAGTGTGGTGATACTAGGCATATCATGAGATATTGTCCCAGACTTGGGAGGGGTGGGTTTCATCTGAACACTCCAGCCACAAGCTTTATTCCAGTTGATACTCCATGTGCACAGTCAGCTAGAGGTGGAGGACAGGCGGGTAGAGGGCACCTAAGAGATGGAGGCCCGACCCGTTGATATGATCGCTATGATTTGGCTGAGGCTGATACAACAGATGGTGTCGTTACAGGTACGATCCTGATTTTTATTATAAAAGGATATTTTCCCTTAATTTGATTCGGTACTGAATATTGAGGTGAATCCTCTTATTATGCTCCACTTATGGGAGAGCTTCGTAAATTTGTGACCCACTTATATGTGTATCCCTGTTGGGAGATTTAAAGATGTGAGCATATGTCTGTCATTTTATTTTTGTGCACCATTGAGGGCTATAAGTCCAAAAGCAAAATTTTATTATTCAATACTGTGGGTTTTGATGTGATTTCGGAATAATTGATTTTAATTTTTATAAATTATATGTCCTACCGGTATAAGGGTTCGTTATGTGTTATGAAAAAGTAAATACGAAATTTATTGAAAAGAAGAAAAAAAGGAAATTGAAATTCAGTTGGCACAATGTGCAAAATACTTGTGATTCGGAGTTGAGGACGAGATCCTCGCATTTTTACACGATGTGAAATATTTAAACCGGGCTACAAGCCGCGTTGGAAGTTATATAAGGACGAGGTCCTTGTGGTGAAATATTTATGAGTTTAAAATTCTCCTTTTATGAAATGTAATTTGTACAATAATATTAATAGGGAGTCATGCCTGTTAGGCTTATCTGATAATTTTTGTATATTTTCTGTGCATATTCAGCCATTTTCGTGCTGTAAACATTGAGTTTTAACATATAAGATGAGTGCCCAGGTGGTATTAAATGTGACTCATTAAATTGGGCAAATAGTTATGAGGTCTCCATGCCTCACATTATGTTGTAGTGTTGTGAAAAAAAATTGAAACGAGGTACTAATTAATATGAGATTAATTGATGATGCTGGAATAAATTATAAACAGCTTTTAAGACCTGAGATGTGGTGATGAGCATACATATGATGTACTTCATGTCCTGATATCATAATGATAATGCAATGCTTGTAATGCTGAGATCAGTGTTATTGATATATACCTTGTGGATGTGTTGTTAGGAGTCGTTTTGATGTTACTCTCGCAAGTGGATAGGCCCATTTACAGGGAAGACTCTGCCGAAATTTTCTGAAAAATTTGGGAGTTAGAAAAAAAATTTGGGAGATTGATATGTGTGAAAGAAAAGATAAATTATATTATCTATTTGAGGACGAATGATCCTAAGCGAGGAAGAATGTAACACCCTATAAAAATTTTGAAGTACTTCAACACTATCAAGAAAGTTGATGTGTGCGTAGGCACGAGTTGCTATAGCCAGTTGAGACTAATACCGTGCGTTGATGAAAAATCGGACTTTCTGAAAATGTTTGGAATGTAAGAAATTGGTCTTAAGGTTCACAAATATGGATAAAAGAAATAATCTCAAATGAGATGGTGTTGCCGGACTTACCTCCAATACAGTAACGTGGGACCAACCGTGAGTATATGTGTAAAAGTAAAAATTATCAATTCGGTAACCTCATAATAATTATTAGCACGTTCGAGGATGAACATTTGTTTAAGAGGTGGAGAATTTAACGACCGACTTGTCGTTTTAAGAATTTAAGCCTCGTCTGGCTACATAAGGCCATGAGCAGCTTCTTATTATGTGTATTGAATTACGTGTGTGGTTGAATTCAGTTACCAGATGATTTGGAGTGATTTGGGACACTTGGTCCCCAAAACGGAAGCTTAAGTCTTAAAATTTTTACCGTAGTTGGAACTATGTGAAGACGACTCCGTAATAGAATTTTGATGATGTCAATAGCTCTGTATGGTGATTATGGACTTAGGAGCGTGTCCGAAAAATTATTTGGAGGTCTATAGAGGAATTTGGCTTCAAATGGCAAAAGATGGAATTTTTGGAAAAGTTTGACCGGGGATTGACTTTTTGATATCGGGGCTGGAATCCGATTCTGGAAATTGGAATAACTTTATTATGTCAATTATGACTTGTGTGCAAAATTTGAAGTCATTCCAAATTGATTTGATGTGTTTCGGCACAAGATATAGAATTTAAAATTTCAAAGTTCATTAGGCTTGAATTGGGATATGATTCGTGGCTTTGATGTTGTTTGATGTGATTTGAGGCCTTGAGCAGGTTCATGTTATGTATTGGGACTGGTTGGTACGATTGGACGGGGTCCCGGGAGCCTCGGTTTGATTCGGGGTGATTCTGGACCAAGTTTGGGTGTTTTGATGCTGCTGGTTGAAGGTTCTGGTGTTGTTCTTCGTGTTCGCGAGGAGCCTCTCGCGTTCGCGAAGAAGGATTTTGCTGTTGGGACTTTGTTCTTCGCATTCACGAAGAGGTTCTCGCGTTCGCGAAGAAGGAACTTTTGTTGTTCGTCATCTCACTTTAGAGGCTCATATCTTGCAATCTATAAGAAATTTGGAGATCATCCAAAATTGAAAGTTGTAGCCCCTTGTGTCTAGTATTTATAAAGGTAAATCATTTGTCATTTGAAGTTGTGTACAAAAAGTTGTGGTGGATATAATATAGGCTGTCCGAAAAAAGTTTGGAAATCTCTGTTGCACAAGACTGATTTTGGAAGCTTATATCTCATAATCTATAAGGAATTGGGAGATGGGCAACAAACGAAAGTTATAGTCCTTGGAGTCTAGTTTTTCGAAAGTCAAACCATTTATTATTTGAGATTTTGTACAAAAAGTTATGACCATTATACTAGAGATTGTCTGAGAAGAGTGTGAAAATGACTTTTGAAGAATTTGTTCATCGCGAATGCGAAGGGAGTCTCGCGAACGCGAAGAACAAACCCCTGGGCAGCAGAATAAAGTCCAAATTCGTGTCATTCTTCCATTTTTGGACCAAGGAAGCTCAGGTGAAGTGATGTTTCGAGAGTTTTTCAAGAAAAATATTGGGGTAAGAATTCCTAACTTGATTTTGGTTAAATTACATAAATCTATTGTTGTTTTTATCATTAAATTAGTGAATTGGGTTGAAAATTGTAGAAAATCCTCTTGGTTTAAATTTAAGATTTGGAGGTCGATTTGTTATTGGAATTCGATAAAATTGGTATGGTTGAACTCGTATCGGAATGAGTGTTCGTATTTTATGAAAATTATGTCGGGTTCCGATAGGCGGGTCCCGCGTTGACTTTTGTTGACTTTTTGAAATAAAATTTTAAGTCGACGTATTATTATCCGAAAATATTTCCGATGAATTTTAATGAAGTTGTACAATTAATTTGGATATATTTGAGCTATTCGAAGGTCAATTCAAGGAAGAAGGCTATTTTGGAATATCGACCTAACTTCAAAAAGGTAAGTGTCTTTCCTAACCTCGAGTGGGAGAATTACCCCTTAGGTATCGTGTCTTATGTGTCATTTGTGAAATGTGAAAAGCCGTGTACGCGAGGTGACGAGTACGTACTCAGGCTTATATGTGCAAATTTTATTGAGTTAGAGTCTTGGGCATATTGTGTAGTTAATTGGATAATTGTTGGCATTTATTTAGTCATTTGTTTGCCATGATTCAATTCACATTTATTGAATTTATTTTTATATGATGATGTGCATGTTACCTGTATATTTATGTGAATTCTGTGAGTTTGATATTCGTGGGATTTAATTTCATTATGAATTTTTTCTCTGCAAATAATTAATTAAATGAACTTAAGAAGATGTGTTAATATAATTATCTAAATTTGGATTAATGAAGGTGTGCCCTATGTTGATTATTTTTCTATCTCTATTGATTGTTTTTGGGTGTTATATACATTGTGTGGAGCCCTGGGTTATTTGTTGTGAAATTAATTGATTTTGTTATATCTTTGAAATTTGGTTGTGGCCATTGGGCAAATTGTGATATGAATTGATTTTATTATATTGTCGTGTTAATTTTTCATGTAAATTATTGTGTTGTGTGAGTTATTATTTTGGGGAGATAAGGGTGGCATTTCACCGTTGATATTATGTGGGTATAAGGGTGGCATTTCACTGTTGTTGTGTTTGTTGGAATATTGTCTAGGCGAAGCGATAAGGATGACTATAGGAGTGATAAAGGTGGCAATAGGAGCGATAAGGGTGGCTATTGATATTGTTTGGGCGGAGCGATAAGGGTGGCAATAGGAGTGATAAGGGTGGCAATAGGAGCGATAAGGGTGACTATTGTCAGGGACGATATGTGATGATGTTGAGTTGTGGTATTGATAATTTTCATGTGATGTTGTGATTTTCTTGTGTTTATTTTTATACCTTGTACAACTTGTCTTGTTGTTGGTAAATTGATAACAATCTGATTTATGTTGAAATTGAGAGCCTGTGGCTATTGCCAAGCGGATTATAAAATGAAAAGTGGGCACGAGGTGCCGTGAGTAAATAATGAGAATATTTGGCACGTGAATTGTCCGTGCAGTTGTGATATGAAATATGGGTACGAGGTGTTATGATGAAATGATAATGATAATTGGAACGTGAATTGTCCGTGTAGTTGTGATATGAAATGAGGGCACAAGGTGCCGAAAAAATATGATAATTTAATTATGGGCACGAGGTGTCGTGAAAATATGAAAATGAGATGAGACCCGTGTTTACGAAAAATATAAAAATGGGCTGAGACCTGTATTTTTATGATTATGAAATGAGGTGTCACATGGTGACTTTTTATTTGAAAGAATTATATTCAAAATATTTATTTTGAAGGATTTTTACTTAGAAAGTATTATAGGAAAGAATTGTATGGGAAAGATATTTATTTGAGGAAATTATATTTGAAAAGATTTATTGAAAGAATTATATTTGAAAAATAATTATTTGAGAAAATTATATTTGAGAGAGAATTATTTAGAAGAATTATATGTGAAAGACATTTATTTGAAGGACTTGATTTAATTGAGTGTAATTGTACTTATTAATTGTTGGGGGATATTAATGGTATTCTTGTTGTCTGCTGTGCATATCACTGGTTGTTTCATGTTGCGCTATTGTTATTTGTTTCCTATTATTTTGTATATTATATTGCACAAGTTATTAGACTAGTGAGTGTCTTGACTGTATCTCGTTTCTACTCCATTGAGGTTAGTCTTGATACTTACTGGGTACCGATCATGGCGTACTCATACTACACTTCTGCATATTTTTGTGCAGAGCCAGGTATTGAAGATAATGGACTTGAGCAGAGTTAAAGCGGGATCGTAAAGATTCAAGGTAGAGCTGCTTGGTCGTCGCAGTCCCTTGGAGTCTTTTCATTTCATTGTACTGTTAACTTGTAATCAAACAATATTGTATATTCGGTCCTCGTGATCATTTTATGTATTCAGTTAGAGTTCGTGACTTAATACTACCAGTCTTAGGAGATTGTATATTGTAATTATTTTCGTTTTTATTTTAAAAAAAAAATAGCTTCAAAAATATAATAAAAATTGACTTACCTAATCTTAAAGACTATGTGTTATCACGACTTCTGTGGTGAAATTTTGGATCGTGACAATAAATCTATCTCAATATATAATACTCGTAGTATATGGTTTGATAATGCTGAGTCATTATAAACGAAACGTGTTAAACAAATTACAACAGACATAGAAAGAACACTCATCTCCGCCCCGAATACAAAAAGACGAATTAAAAGAAAATATATAGAGCACAGCAATCCATACTGCATTGTGGTTTGTGCCTATAAAATTTGACCTGTTTATTGCTGAAAGGGTATCCAAAAACGGTTACACAAAAAACAACAGGCGCCAATTCCACGTGTTCTGCCACTCCTCTTCTTCCCCTCAGCATATGTGTCACCTTTCCCCCCTTGCTTTCACAGCTCTCGTGTATTTCTCCGCCATTTTCTCTCTGCTCCGAAACGCTTATGTTCGTCACATTTTTTTTTGGCTTTAATTCGATAATTTCATTGACGTTATTTGATTTCATGTTCCTTTAGCTTCAGCGAGGATTCACACTTTCCCTCGTTGGAGCTGTCGAACATTTTTGGGGACTTTAGGAAGCGATAAATTTTAGGAAATGAATGGGAATGGTGTAGAGGAAGAAACGGCCTTTGAAATTGGCGTGGTGGTTCCGAAGAGCAGTGACTGCATTGAGGTTCTCGTTGAAGAGTTTCGAAAAGCGGGATTAATTGTTGACAGAGTTGTTGGCCTTCAGAATGAATTCATCAGGGTCCGTTTCCGTTCTAAATTCAGCTGTATTACTATTGTTGACGTTACGATTAGTAAAATATTCAGAGGTTAATTCCTTGAAATAACTTAGTAATATTAAAGTAGATAGTTTCTGTTCTTGTTTGAATTTAGTGCATGAGAAATTCCCGTTGTTTAATTTACGTTTGTTTTATTTTCCTCTAAGCAGTCGCTTTCTTACTTACTATGACGGATTATTTAACATTTCTATTCTGTAATATTGTGTTACAATAAACAATCATATCGATATACCCGAACAGATGGAGATTCTAGGTGAAAACTGAAGTAGGTTGAAGCTGCCCTGCATACTACAATTTAGTAGGAATTTTGCAGTATACTATTCTTGTTAGTCACAGCAGAAATGACTAACAAGCACGTAAGAACAGCATAGTATTAATTAAGCTTGGCACACATTGATAACTGGGTGTGGTAGGCTTTGGTCTTTCTTTGTGGGATATAGAGGACCCCAAAAGTTTAGAGCTGAAATTTGGATCCTTGAGACTGAGAAAATGCACCCATAGTTGTTACTGCATACAAACTAAGAGCTAGTATAGGACGACTTAAGAGTTTGAAAGAAAGTGTTTGAAACTTGTGATCTAAAACATGTCGTAGATATTTCCGTGGCTATAAATCATCTCATTAATGGATTTTTCATTAATTGAGAAGTCTTTTTTAGGACAGACTAAAAAGGCAAGTGTGTCACATAAATTGGGATGGATAGAGGGAGTAGGTCCTTTTGCTTAAAAAAGATAGCAAGATGGGTAAAGCATTGAAGAATCACACATTGAAACGCAAGAACTGCCCGTGGTTATGCATGTATCCACGCATATTCTACAATATGTGGGCCGTCCCTTTTGTTATGATTCTAATTCTCTTTAACTACAAACAACAACAACATACCCAGTGTATTCCCACAAGTGGGGTCTGGGGAGGATAAAGTGTGCGCAGACCTTACCCATGCCTTTTTAGAGATTGTTTCCGAAATTCTCTTTAACTAGAAAATACAAATTATGGGCGTGATATATATAATTGGTTCATATTAACAAAATAGGTCTGGTCACTAGACAGGTATCTCCTTGTTGCTGGTTTGTTCTTGATTCTGCATATAAAATTTAATGATCACAAGCTCTTTTTTTCCAGTTGGAAGCGCCAATTGAAACTCTTGGCAAGGCTGCAGCAGAGTTGCAATTGAAGAAACGGACTCATATCGGTGATAATCATGAAATCTTTCTTCAGTTTCCTATTAAAATTTCTCTCGTTTCTCATTTCTATGTATGATCTGATGCAATTACTGGCTGATTCACCTGTCCGAAAAAATTGCAGGCTTTTGCTTAATTCTGAGCACACAATTTTGGTTTCAGGAGTGGATTTGCAATTTCACTGGGATGAGGTTGAAGCATTTGAAAGGCAGCCAGATGGCTCGTTGTTTAGTTGGTTTGAACGCTACTGTTGCTACCGCCACATAATATATGGGATTGTGAGTTAACTGGCATCCTAGCCCGCTTTAGTATTTGTGCTTTCTTGTCCTAATTGATGCATAAGTTTATTCACGCCTTCATTTGATTGTCTGTATCAAATTAGGCAAGTCTGAAGCGCGTCTTTTCGAGTGCTCTTTAGGTTCCCCATCTTTGCAACTATTAGTTTTTTCCGTTTATCATAAATAAATCTTCTGTGTCTTAGTTTATTCAAAAAAGAGAGTAATCTAGACTGGAATAAAAAAATTCTTTTGTGGTGCAATATAGCTCACTGTATTCCTCCCATACTCTCAGTTCATGTTTGAGAAGTCCAAAATTGCAGGTGAACACAAGCACCTCAACAGTTGTATTAAAGTCTGATGGAATTGAAGTGCACTGGGAGCCAGGAAAGCCTCTTTTGCGAATATTGGAGTCAGTGGGCATTGTTAAAGAAGTGTTCCCTGTGCATGGTATGTTTTCTCTGATATGCTCAAGTTAACAGCGGTCTAGAAACAACCAAAGCAGATTTAAAATATCTTTGCAGATGAAAAAAAGAGGAAGCAGCTTCTAAGAAGTTGGGCATTGAACTGGTGGGACTTCACTGTGCAGCCTATAGATGATATATGTAACTATTATGGCACGAAGGTGAACTTTTTGGAGTTATTTAGCATTCTGTATTCATGCTTAATTCCACTGCTATTTGTGTCGATGTTCTCCACAATGCACAATTCTCAACTTGCTTAACACTGACTAGCATAATGTCAACAATAGATAGCTTCCTATTTTGCGTTTCTTGGGATGTACACAAAATGGATACTTTTTCCAGCTGCGTTTGGACTTGCAGTGCAGTTAGTGGATTTTGGGTAGGTCAATCCCACTTTCTGTGCCCGTTACTGGCAAAGTTTCTTTTAGTTTTGATTCTGATTCTGAACAGGCTCTTATATATTCTTCCAGGTCATTGCAGTTGTTTGTCCTTTCAGCTTTCTTCATAAGCATAGTTTCTTGGGCTGTGTTATTTTTGCAATTCTGGAAGCGTAAAAACTCCGCGCTTCTTGTCAGGTGACACATTCCACATGATTTTTCCATTCGTTTTTGTCAATCTTTTCAATCTTCCATTGAAGTTATTTGGATTGACATATTTTCGTTCGTATTTCACTGCCTGGAGTGCAGGTGGCAGATGAATTATCCGGCTGGTGTAGACAATGGTTCTAGATTGTTGGAAGGTGAATGGTATCAGTTTCAGTCCCCTGTGGAACTCATGAAGAAACAGGGGGCTGACAAAACTGATAAACCAAGGGGGAAAGAAGCATTTCAAAGAGAGGAATGGCTTGGTCATTTCATGAGATTCAGAAATGATGCCATGATTATACTGAGCATTATATGTCTCCAGCTGCCTTTTGAATTGGCTTTCGCTCATGTCTATGAGGTTTTGAGGTCTGACATATCAAAGTAAGCAACTATATATTCTTCTTAATCCATGGCATTAGAGTAGTCCAGAACTACATGTTTTATCTATATGTGCCAACTTATGTCATTTTTTATACAAATAAAATAAGAAAAGAAAAATATACTTGCTTATGTCTGAAATCCCAGTGTCTGAGATATCTTCAAGTTGATTGGTTAAGATTCCACGTCAAGATCCTCTCTTTGGTGTTCATCTTAATGTAAATAAGCCAGGATGTCTTACTTTTAAGTAAACCAGTTCAATAGAGCAGGATGAGTTACCTAATTCTTGATACTATTAAAGAAATACCAATATTGATAAAATTTCTTTTTCATTGTTACTCCTTACTTCATCTATTTAAAAAAAGGTAGCCTGGTGCACCAAGCTCCCGCTATGCAGGGGCCCGGAAAAGGGTCGGACCACAAGGGTCTATTATACGCAGTCTTACCCTGCATTTTCTTGTTGTTTCCGCTGCTCGAACCCGTGATCTCCTGGTCCACATGGCAGCAACTTTACCAGCTACGCCAAGGCTCCTCTTCCACGGCTCATCTATTTGATGTCCTATTTTAGTTCATGTTCTGTTAGGGCCTAGAACTGTACCAGCTTTGGAATGACTAAGAAGTACTTTTTCTTTGATATTGAAATTCTTCTGACCTCCCAGCATGCAGTTTTATTTCATAAAACAACTGCCAATATTTTATTTAACTTTTCTATGTTCACTCTTGGGGGTTACATATCCTGGTATTCAGATTGCAATCACAAAATGTTGGTCTTAACACCACAGAAAGTAGTAAGTAGTTTTCCTCCAAATATCCAATTTTCTTACCTATACCTTGCAAATCTTTGCTGACTTCGCAGTTTTCAAATTAACATAGCTTTATCTGCTCGTAATTCACTTTAGCCTGCCACATACAAAAATAATATACTTTCTGCTTCTTTCAGGTTTTGTCTGACAGCTGTATACCTCTTTACCATTCAGTACTTTAATAAAATTGGTGGAAAGATATCAGTGAAGCTTGTAAAATATGAGAACAACAAAAACATAGAACGGAGAGCTGACAGCTGGGTTTACAAGGTGGTTATCAGAAACTTAGTATTTTTCCTAAATTTCCCGGCTGTTTGTCCTTAATTGGGAATTTAGTGTCTTCTGCAGGTCTTTGGTCTTTACTTCATGCAATCCTACATTGGAATCTTCTATCATGCTTTATTGCACCGCAATATTATGACACTTCGCCAAGTTCTCATTCAACGTCTAATTATATCAGAGGTAGATGGGATCGTTTCTGATTCCTTTCACACATACCATCTGAATCTTTATTAATATATGTTGTTACTGTTTCCCCAGGTGCTGGAGAATATGTTGGAGAACTCTCTACCTTATTTAAAATACAGCTTCAAGAAATATAGAGCTGTGGGGTAAGACTCTTCATTCCAGATGGATATTGTTGGAGAGCTAATTTTCCCTGGCATAATCATTTGCTTGCTACTTTATGGTCCATCTGATATGTCCCTTTATGTGAAGAAACAAGAGAAAACGTGAGAATGGAAGGCCTTCGGAAAAGACCCAATACATGTCTAGAGTAGAAAAGGAGTACCTTAAACCTGATTATTCTGCTAGTATTGGAGAGGAGCTTGAAGACGGACTTTTCGATGGTAATTCATGCCTCCTATTCTTATTAAAGATCGTAAATGAGTTTGAATCTTATTAAACACCTTAATAACATGTCGATGTTTGAATTACTGCAACTGCAACTGTTTTTAAATACCCATAGCTAATTGAAACTCTTAATCATTGCAGATTTTCTGGAATTGGCATTGCAATTTGGAATGATCATGATGTTTGCTTGTGTATTTCCACTTGGTTTTGCCTTTGCTACTTTGGTACATAATGCATATGGCCTACCTTTTTTGATATAGTTCACTTTTTTTTTAACGAGTAAAAAGAAGCCTTATTGAATTTTGCTTTTGCAGAACAACATCACAGAGATACGAACAGATGCACTTAAATTGCTTGCCATGTTAAGAAGGCCCATTCCACGTCCTGATGCGACAATCGGAGCTTGGCTAAACATATTTCAGGTACAACCCGACTATTCAATCTGCACCGTCCTTCCTAACTACTTGTTCTTACAATGGCTTAATGTCTTGGAATTCAGTTTCTGATTGTCATGTCAATATGTACAAACTGCATTCTCCTCGTATGCCTTTATGATCGTGACGGGCAATGGAAAATATCACCTGGACTTGCTGCTATTCTCATTATGGAGCATGTGCTTTTGCTTATAAAATTTGTATTCTCACGCATTGTTCCAGAGGTATGATTTCTAGTAGCTAGACGAATCTCAGAAATTACATGTACCTTTGTGACTAAAGAGCATTGCTCATTTCTTGCATCTTGAATAGGAGCCCGCGTGGATAAGAGCTAATCGGATGAAGAATGCAACTCATGTACATGATATGTGCTCCAGGCAGCTTTTAAGGAGCATTTCTGGTGAAAAAATTAATGCCGAACTAAAAAAAGATGAATAGTGAATATGTTGTTGGACTTACGAGTGTCATGTTCCTATCCACAGCGCGGTATCACCTTCCCCTTCTCTCGAAAGCCAAATTTGAAGGTAGATATGGGAGCATATTTGACGATTTTGAGCTGTGTGTAATTGTGCAACGGTTAAATTTCTTGTTAGTGGACTGTAGGTGCCAGTGTAAAGTGCGGTTATCTTCTTTGGATGTAAAGGAGTTTTGTATTTGGTTGAGCAGCTAGACTAGATACCATCTCATATCATGTATTAAAATTCATCATCATCTCAACGTGAACCCCAGAAATATTAAAGAGAGACAGAGAAAGAGAGGTGAAGGCATATTTCCATCAGGGATTCAGTATTGAATATGAGCAGTTGGCAGAAAATAAATAAGCAGAGTGTATTTCGCTTATAATCGTTGACATAATCTTTGGCCTCAAACTATAAAGGACAAGCAACAGAAGAAACAAAAACGAAAACCGCTTCCGTAATGTGTGCGAGGGGAATATAATGAGTATGACATTTCATCTGATCCAGTTTCGCACGAAAAGCCATTTGACTCCCAAAAAGGAAAAACGCAAATTTGCATGAAGTTATTACAGAATAGAGTCCATGTTTGTACCGAGCAAATTATATACAGAGAAATGGACGATCAAAAGAGAAACGTTATATACACACCACAGCCTCTTGGATCAACTTGTTAATGTCTAACTGTTGTATAAACTACTACGAGCTAGAGCTCCCAAAACGGTCACTGACTTGGCGGGCGTAAGTGACTACGCTTTTAGCCCATTTCTTGATTTCTTCCTTGAACTTCTTTGAATCGAGATGTTTCAACGACTTCATTCCAGGATCAATTGAGATTTCCATGAAAGAGAAGCAGCGGTTAAAGCGTCCGCGCTTTGCTGCAGCTTCATCGCTCTTCGTAATTTGCTTCCCTTTGCTGCATGAAGCAGCTGGTCTTTTGGGAATTGAATTCTTTTCCATCAACTGATCCCTTGAATGAGATCGTTTATAATTGAGAATAATGTTATTGTTAGCCACTTTTATACCAAAGAAAATGCAATAACAGACGTTTCCAAGCGTATGTAGCAAGGAATAAGCAACAATATACTTTTCAAAATATTCTGCAGGTGACTTTTGCTACTAGTCAAATGCCCAGGTTGGTAAAAGCGTGTTAAATTGGTGCTCGTTATTCTCAGACGGAAGGTAGAGGTACTCATGTTTTGATGTGGTCATTCGTTTCCTGTTTTTTATTTGAGAACGCTTCAACAGCAAAAACTTGCTTCTCGTATTTCTTATTGTCTTTAATGAGGAAACTTTGTTACCAACCTTGAAGTGACGGAACTAATATACTAATATTAGGTTCTCTGCACGTTTGGGCTTGTTTGGATTTCTTCCAGTGGCCAACTGTCAAATCAAAAACAAAGCTACTACTCAATGAATTCCATTGTCCTAATCTTAAAGTTTCCTTATCAGAAAGGATATGTTGGAGCCCAAAAGATCAGCAGTTTTCTCTTTGAATTATATACCATCATTTCTTCTTCTTCTTTATTTAAATAACAGTGGTATCCAAACACTTAGGGCGTACCTCGGCTATTTCATCCAAGTTAGATGGATAAAATAAAGTTACTGCCTAGTAGTTTCTCCTTCCGACAGTATTAGTAGGGAGAACCTACAGTGTAAAGCAGTTTCTCCTAGAATACCCTGTGCTAAGGTTGCACTACTTTAGATAAGTAGTCCAAATTATAACTTTGAATTCTAAAGTTTAGATTAGGTGATCTGTCAAACATCGAATAATTCTGATTTTAGAAGTAACCAACTTCTAAATACAAAACTGACAAAAGGGGCTGTTTGAGCAAATCAGCCATAAACATGCCAATCTCTCCATAACATAATCCAAAAGTTACAAACCATAAAAAACCGAATAAGATCTATAGGGAAAAAAATTCAGTCCTCGCCGCAACCTTTTAGATTTACTGCAAAATGACGATATCATTTGCTTAGCCTGCCCCATCCTTTTAATTTAAACAATGTAAACCCTCCTCAGCCTGGGAGATTACTGGCATCAAACATTCACCCTACATTCATTTCATCTCAAGACTTGATTCTGATAGTTTATCAATGGACTCATTTTATCAAAGGGCAACGAAAGTTGGACTCTTTCAACCCAAGCAAGCTCACTGAATAATTCATATTCACAATTAGGGCCTTTATTCACACAATGCTAAAACATATAGGTTTAAAACCTGCAATTTAGTTATTTTTATTTAAGCACATGTAAAAAATTACAAAAGATGCAACAAATAAATATAACTACGCAAAAGGAAGTGACGTGCATTTATAATGCCCCAAGTTCAAGACACCATACATTAACGTAAATGATCTTTTTAAACTGATAAACGATGCCAATATTTGCTCAAGAGTCAAAACTAGAGAAACAATGTTACTTGCGCCAATAGCTACCTCGGAAAGAAATATAAGATAAAATTCAAACACAAAACTTTGGTACTTAAAAGACCATGCGTTGCAAGTCACTCGCCATAGCATTTCCTAGCATGAAGTCTTACGCCTGCCTGTTCTTCTTCTTCACACCTGACTTGGCAACCTTGAGACTCCTGTTCACGGCACTCAGCCTTGCAAGGGCTGCCTTCTTCAGATCTGGCCTGTAGTAGTTGTCTGCAACCTGTATATAGTTAACTATGTTAAATATCTTCATACAAAAATGTGAAAATAGATAAGGCCGATATAACTATTTAACAAAGACAAAATTAGTGTTCAGAAGTATTTCCCAGAAGTAAACTATGGAAAAGCTTAACTAATGCAATACAGTAAGAACAGACTAGTTAGGAAAAAACATAATGTGACAGATATAACAATGAGAAAAACCTTGGCAGATGAAATTCTTACAAGTATCTCCCAAGAAAATTAAAGGCAAATGGGAAAGAATAATAACAACTCAGTCAAAATGATTCATGTGCAGTCTGCATATGGATGCTTGACAAAAGAAAATTAATTCTCGAAGCTAAAAACCAACCATTACTTAAAACAAGGCAACTACCACATTATTTAACAGGACATCAATATTAGTATTCAGAAGTATTCACCACAAGAAATCTCCAGAAAACCTTAACAACTCATGGAATACAGCAAGAACTGAGAACTAGCAACTAACACACGAGAAGGCATAATGTAAAAGAGATGTACCAATGGGAAACCATAAATTCACCTCTTTTAAATATATCTCCAAAGAAAAAATTCAAAGGCAAATGCAAGAGAACAATAGCAACTCATCACAATGTGGTACTCATGTCTTTATTCCACATATAGACCCTGACGACCTATTTGGTTTGGACGACTCAACCGATCACTTCAAATAACCAACTATATAAAAAAAATAACTAATTCTCAAAGCTAACCAGCCATTACTTCAACAAACGTGACTATTATCAACGACTTATATTAATTCAAGGGTGTAGACTCTAAATGATCAGAATAATACACAATCCAAACACATAAAACCCTTGAACCTTAATAAAAAGTGCAGTGACAGATGCTGGAAAGAAAGTTTAACCTCAAAATTATGAAGGTAAGAGATCTTAATACATCTCTGTAACAAAGGGATTGGCTCCTTAAAATGAGCCTGTATTAAGATCATAACATAGGAAGAAGACAACAATAACCCATTATCAACATGTCGTAGTGACATAGTCAAAGCCTCAAAGGAAACCAAACAAATGCTGGTTACAAGAACTGAGCACATACAATTTTGAGGAGGCACACAAATAGAGAAGCTACCGAAATTTGATTTGATGGCAAACATTGCAAAGATACTAAGTCACCATAATGCTGTTTAGCTACAAACAATGACATAGCAAATACTCAAGGGAAACCAACCTGGTTGGTTACAGCCTTGGACATTCTGCGGAATTCCTTCTTCATCACAGATTTGTTCAGCAAAGTTGAAGGCTTGTTTTGCTTCTTGGTCTTCGATGTAGCAAGCAACACAGACTTATCTTTCCCCTCAGCCTGGATAGTCACAGTTTTCTTGTTTGCTAGGCCTAATCAATCATAACACCATAAAACAAAATTCATTTCACCTTAATTTAACCCATGCCAAATATGTAACAACAATCCAAACAAGCTGTATATTAAGCAAACCTTTCCACAATTATAAACACTACCAAACATGAAAGACCTGAACTTTAGTTAAAAAACCAAATGTGTACACTTATAAAATCCTAAATAACATTCGAACGACATATGACAAATTGCACGTAAACTATCAAGCAATAGACAATTTTAACGGATTGCAATCAGAGAAACAAAATCCTGCTCTATAAATGCAATTAGACAATTTTAAGAGGTAAAAATGTAAGGGGACTAACCAGAGTGTTTGTAAGAGTGAAGGTTGTAAAGATTGTTAGGTTCTTTACTGAAGACAACACCGGCGGTACCATTACCAAACTCCTTAACCAAAAAGGAGTTGTTTTTCTTCACGATCTCCCATACAAGTTGCCCTGGAACTGTTGTCATTTCCACTAACTGAGAGCAAATGGGGTTCCTAGGGTTTTGCTTTGACGGCGGGAAGAGGAGGATGCTGAGAGCTTAAGATCGCAAAAGTGTGTAAATTTTGCATTATATATTGGCATCTAAAACCCTAGGCAAGGAAATGTGACGGGCCTGAACAATTGAAATTACTGAAATGGCCCATTTCTCTTTCACGTGTAAACGCTCGAGAGAAATTATTTTAGTCCAAACATAAGGTCATTAATGTGAATCAACACTTTAATTTTTTTATATTAATAAAACGGATAATTTTATAGACCTTGGCCTCGTCACAATTACCTCCCTTGTGATTTACCATATTATGCTCTTCTCCCTTATTTGAATTTTTTTGTAACAATTCTTTTAATTGAGGTAGCAAAATGGGTAAAAAAAAAATAGTTATCCACCCATATTATCCATTAAAAAATGGGTTGTATAATAAACTTTTTAAAAACGGGTTTAATATGGATAAGAACCATATTATCTACTTAGAAAATGGTTAACCAAATGGATAACCAATGTGTTTAACTTTTACATTTGTAAAACCTCAAATTAGGGGTTCCTCAAGTTTTGGAAACTAGGAATTCCCCATAAGTGATCATATTCAAGAAACCATGGATAATATGGATCGGATAACCCATTTTTTATCATTCTCAAATACGGGTCGAATCGGATAATTTATCCGTTTTTTGAATTACCCGTTTTAACCGCCGAATATCCGACCCGGCGCCCATTTGTCACCCCTATTATTTATCATTAAATAAAATATTGTGAGCGGACCAATTTGCCCTTCTAATAATTTTATTCTACTCGTTAAAATTCAATCTAATGTCTTCTTAGAAAAGATTCTTCCAAAATTAAGAACCCTAATTTCTGTGGTGCAAGAAAAAAACCCTATTAGTAACCAATTGAAAAATGAGGCACCCAAATTTGGAGGCCTAAAACACTTGCCTTAGCGGCTTGTGCCGGCACTGATCGGTTGAAAGTGTGAAGCAATGATTTACTTTAATTTGTTTGGTAAGCGAACTAAAAAAGTTGTACCCATCCTTTTCCAATTTTGGATGTCTAGCGGGATGCAAGGTTATCTATATAAACTCTGGGTTTTTGCTAAAAAGTAATTTAAAGCCAAAAAATATTAAAGTAAAAGTGCTTTTTAACATTTACAAGTAATTTTGTCATCCTAAATGTAAATGACCCCATTGCAGTTTCTACTTTCTACTGCCAAAGGAGAAGAAAACTCCAAAGAGATATGGCCTATATCATCGTGAAATTGCAACTACAAAACCTGGTTCTCAAAATCATACGCATTTCTCCTTTGCAATTGCAATGCAGCATACACATTATTAACATTATCATACGCAATTGCAATGCAGCTACACATTACTAACATTATCACACGTAATAGCGATGCAGCTACACATAGCTAACATTATCACACGCAATCTAGCGACACAAGTAAATTCACTGATTCACATAACTTTAAAGAAGTTCCAGTTGATCCAAAACTGAATTCCATGTGTTGCAATCTACATAGAAATAACATAACATGACCATCTCACCACATAGAAGTGACATTGCTTCTTGCAAAGAGAATGTCCCTTCCCCAACACTTGAAATTCCTCGTTCTACATCAGACTAGGATCTCATGTGCCAGAAGCTCCGCGCTTTTTCATTCTCAAAAATGAGGCTCAGTTCATAACGTCTCAAAATACAAAATAAATAGAAGGGGAAGAGATTTTAAATGATGCACTGAAGTAGCCAGCGCAATCCGTACCATAAATACAAAAAGCATAAAGTTATTAACCCTCTAAATCAAAGTCGAAAAATTGAACCCATCCTAATCAGACCACCATTTTTACACCTCAACTAACGTTACATTATATACAGCAGGCAAAGCAGCCAATCAGCAGAGTTCCCCCAGCACCACATTTTCCACAAATCACACCCTGTTATTGTACAGAAATGATTCAACTCGAGAATCCAGACTGGGCTGCTAAAAATCAGAATTCCTACAGAACAAATCCTCATAGTCCACTACTCTGGCCTTTCCGGTCAATGGAACATCATTCAACCAATGCTTGGTATAATAGAACGGTGGGCAGGTCGTACTGAGCTATTTAATGCTTCATTTATCCTACTGAACACTATTTTCAGGGGGACACAAGCTACTGCAGGGCCTCTAAGCTTCTCTACTACAGGTTTCTTCTCTTTATTTTGTTGGTGAGAACCGGTTAAGGAAGACAATTTTCTAATCTTCTTTGAAAGGAGGCCGTTTTTCCTTGTCTTGGGCGACTTAGTTGGTGAATCACGAGGTTGCACCATGCGATGCCTAGTAGACATCCTGGCCGCCAAACTTGGCTTGGATTCATAATCCATATCCGCACCTTGCAAAGCTGAGATGTTCTCACTGTGATCCTCATCCAAGTCATAGCTGCTGCTATAGCACTCAGATCCACTGACTAGCAGATTATCACAAAAGCCATCATCCAAGACTTCAACTGTGAGAGGGTGACCTATGATAGGCTGACCATTCAATTTGCTCATTAGAGATATATATGGAACATGCTGTGGACGATAGCTGGCTTTGACCTCAAGATTAACATCATACAGTGAAGAATCAGCTATGTGGTGCCTAAGAGAAAAATCTGATGACTCATACTTGGGGTTAACTGTATATCGAGACTGGCGATAGGGTAGCAACCTTTGGGGAGCTAGCAGCTCTGCTGTTGGCCCCTTCATACAAGCTTCTCTGAGAGAAACATTCCTGCTCCAACCTCGCAACTCATCCACTATGGATCTAGTTTGGGACTGAGGCATAGTTGTTGCTGGTCTCGACTTTAAACTATATGTCAAACTCTCTGAAGCATGGGAACCACCAGTATTATAGCAACCAGCTTTCCGACCTGGAGAAAGAGGGAATGCATCAAGATCCATAGCAGTCAAATATACATTTGATTCATCTTTTAAGTCAACGTGTTTTACAGAATCTTTCTTTGTAATCTTACTTGTCTGCCTTGAATTCCTCTTTCCTTTCAACTGCCACTTTGAAGTTCCTTTCTCCATCCTCTGGCTGAAACACTGGAAATCGTCACTACCAGAACTAGTAGAGTCTGAGTCATCAAGCTCCTCACTCCCAAACGAAATAGCTTCAACTTGGCTGCCCTGGCTAGACTGTGCCCCAACACCACCTTGAGCCTTCTGAGATGTACAAGACATAATAGGAGACAAGCCTGTGTGGAGAAATAAAGAACATCAGCATACACAAATAACAAGAACAACAATCCAATGGGGAAAAGGCAGACAGAGATAGATCAGACAGCAGAAGAGCAACCATGTTAAATCGGAAAAAGGAAGAATAAACAGCGGAAGAAAAGCTTTTTTAATATAACAGCTTCACAAATCATTGGTGAAAAAGCTACTAGAAACTCATAACGTTGATAAGAGAAGAAATTGAAGACAAATTCACGTACAAAGAAGTGTCATGACAAGTTCACCCACTGAAAAGGTATCCTCAATACAAATCGTCAAATCCACAGAAAAGATTTTTTTTTTTTTTTGAAACAGTTGCATTAGAAAATAAGTTCTTAATCCAAGTTCGACAATGAGTTTAGAAATTTTTCTAGAGTGAGATTTAAGAAGTCCAAGACAGGCGGAGGCTGGTGTATAAGGTTTTGTATATAACACATTACAGTGTCATGAGAAAACATGAGACAGAAATGGGTGCTTCTACTAATTAATCTGACTCAGCCACAAACCCCAACATGAAGTAGAGAAGTGAGAGAGTCCCACTCTATAATGCAAACCAACTGCGAAGTTAAGGGGAATGATTCACCAAAGCTACCACAACCAAAATCTACCAATTCAAATCACTTAAACTAAGTCGTGTCTTATGCCTAAGAACAAAGACCAATGAGGCTTCCATGAGACCTGGAGCACATTAGTTTTGGGTCTTCCATAACCAAAGGGAAGGGAAATCCTGTTGCATATATGCTCTTCTAAACCATATTATGCAGTATGCACAGAGGTTATCCACCGAGGTTATCCACCCTAAGATTCCAAGGTTCTAAACCGCGTTTTTTAACAATTAATGCATCAGTTGCCAAATATATTTACTGTTTAGTATCGTCCACTTAAAGACAGACCCATTGGAGTCGAGGCACATGCCTTATGTGCTCACAGAATGGAATACTAGAGGATTGGCCCTGGAAACATGTCTGGAGGACCAGAATGTCACTCAAAGTAGCATGCCTCACATGGACTGCCCTCAATGAAGCTGCTTTAACACAAGACAATCTTAGCAGAAGGAGCATTACTCTAGTCAACAGATGCTATATGTGCCAACAGAGATTAGAAAGTGTTAACCATCTGTTTCTTGATTGCCCAGTCACTGCTGATATTTGGACTTCTTCCTATCCATATTTGGTATATAACTTGGATCATGCCTCACACCGTCAACGAAGTCTATATTAGCTGGTTTTTTTGGAGAGCTAACAAAGCCATCAAAAGAATATGGAGAATGATCCCAGCAGTCATATTTTGGATTGTTTGGAATGAAAGAAATGCAAGATGTTTTGATGGAATATCAAGTTATCAACTCCAACATATTCCCGAAAAAAGCTAGATGTTTAGTTAGTTTGTTCAGTTGGAACTTCCTTTCCCCTGTTAATAGGGTTGACACTTTATTGGATTTAGTTAGCTCCTTGGTTCTAGCATAGGTACTCTTGTACTGGAGCTTACAATGTATTGTCTTTTGTATGGGAGCTAACACAATTTCTGTCTTTGTAATTTGGCATCTTCCTGATGCCCTTTCAATGATATTATCTTACTTTATAAATAAAGTAAAAAAAACCTTCGCGCCTACACTATAGCACCACCTAAGCATTGCCAAATGGACAACCTAGCTTTAAATGAGTGCTAAGCACACCTCAAATGAGCCTTTAATAACACTGCCACTGCAAAGAAATTTTAAACATTACAATGCAAAGAAATTTCTGTTAATGCACATGAATACCTGCAGAATGCTTCTCTTCTGTAACTAAAGGCACATCAAACAACCTGTCAGAAGAGCCACTCCCAGACAACCCCAAAATGCTGGAAATTTCACTCTCTTTCTGTTTGCATTTAACAAGGGAAGAATCATGAGCGTAACCAAATGCATCCAATGGTTTCCCATTCACACAGGTAACTGAGATATTATCTGTGTCGTTATTGAGTACAGTAGGGGAACTTTTCCCAGACTCTATAGACTGTAACCCATAAACTTTGCTTTCAGACACCCCTACGAGAGTAGAGCCAGTTGGACTAGGAAGTTGTTCACACATTATAGGAACAGACACCATTGCTGTACTCTCCAAAACTTTTGTCAAGGGCCGGCGACGGTTCTTTCTCTTTAAAAAATCATGAACATGTGCCACCTGAGATCTCTTCCTTTTCAGAGATGACACCACACCCATCCCCAGGTCATCAAGTCCTTTCATGCGCTTACTTCCCTCAGTTCCATCATCCTCTGAGTCGTTTGGTGTTCTCCTCCGTCTCCCACACACAGGTTTCTCATTAGAAGCAATTACATGATTTGGCGCCTCAAATGATACACCAGATTGAGATAATTCTTGAGCAGAATTTGAATTATCTTCTGAACTAGTCAGTTCCTCATCTAAATCCTTACCATCTTCAAGAGGATTAGATGAAGTATGTGAGTCTTCCATGGTATGATGCTCTCCATCTTCTTTATCTATTCTTGAGAAAAAATTTGGATGGTCTTTCCCAAGACGAGCACTTTCAATCTCTAGAGCATGAATAATGGCATCCTCTCTTCGAGCATATTTGACAGCCTTTCTTGAAGAGTTAGCAGCAGCAGCCTTGGCTTTCTCAATACATTCATCATACTCCCCACAACGAAAGGCTTTCACCCGCTTAGATTTTTCAAGATTATACCAGTCCCTGAAACAGCAGCAATTATTAGACCTTTTTATCAAGAATCGAGGTAAAAGGAAAAGGAAAATATTCACTTCCACCGTTGGTACACTCCTTAAAAAGGGAGGGCAAAAATGGGACGAGCAAGAAAAAACAAGTCCATTTAAAAGAGAACAAAGATGACAAATACTGCTATTAGAGAAAGTAAAACACGTGACTGAAAAGGAACACCATATATCTGAACTGCGGAAGTATTAGCAGGTTAAATGATAGCAAGGAAATTAATGCCAACTTTTCTTGGCAGCCCAATAATTAACAAGGAAAGTAATGTCTCCGTAACTGGGAGAAACGGGTGCAACTACAAAAAGGACTAAGATGCTTTTAGTATCCAACAAGTCAAGAACTTTGAGCCACTTGAACCAATTTTAATTTGTGAGGAACACGTAGAACTGGATTCTGCAACAGGAACAATCAGAAGCAAAAATGGCTCTGAATGACTTCTGTCCATGATGCCACTGAGGTAGAACCGCAATTAGGAAACATATAGTAATCTTAGCTAGCTTTAAAACTCAACTTTTACCCATAGAAGGAAGATTCCCCATATTGCCAAATAAAATCCTGCACGTCACATACAGATATGAAAAAATGCTTACAACACTTGCAAAAGTCAAGAATCAACATTGTTACTTGACAATTGCCAATAAACACCTGAAAATATCGATCTCACGGCTTACATTAAACTTTTCAAAGCCAAAAACAGGTGTACGTACTACATAAATGGCACAAGCAGTATAGACCAGTTCACAACAAAGAAAGTACCATAAGAAAGCTAGAGGCGGTCCATAGTTGTCCCTGACCGTCTTTAGCTACTACAATTCAGAGATTTCTTGGCTTGTCCGGATATTATCGTCGCTTTATGGAGAGTTTCTCATCCGTTGCAGCGCCTTTGACCAAATTAACCCAGAAGGGTGCTCCATTCAGGTGGTCAGATGAGTGTGAGGAGAGCTTTCAGAAGCTCAAGAGTGCCTTGACCACATCTCCAATTCTAGTGTTGCCTTCATCATCGGGTTCTTATACAGTGTATTATGATGCTTCTTGGATTGTTATTGGGTGTGTCTTGATATAGGAGGGTAGAGTGATTGCTTATGCTTCACGCCAGTTGAAGCCCCATGAGAAGAACTACCATGTTCATGATTTGGAGTTGGCAGCCATCGTTCATATAATGAAGATTTGGAGGTACTATCTCTACGGTGTGTCTTGCGAGGTATTTACGGATCATCGAGTCTCCAGCACTTATTCAAACGAAAGGACCTAAATTTAAGGCAACGAAGTGGTTAGAGCTGCTAAAGGACTATGATATTACCATCCTGTATCATCCTGAGAAGGCCAATATAGTGGATGATTCCTTTAGTATGAAGGCGGTGAGTATGGGCCCTTGTATTTATTTCAGTAGGTGAGAGACCTCTTGCTAAGCAGATCGAGTTGCCTAACATTCCAAAAGTCTGAACGCCTCTCCACAAGAATCAGTAAGACCTAACCGTAAGTTATTCTGTAGGTTTCATAGTTTAACTGTCAGAAGTAGTTCCCACAATTTCTTGTTTCACGACATGGTAATTAGGTTCGTTAGCTTAGTTCTATTATAGGTGGTAAGTAAATTGACACACACTACGTCTAATATTTTTGTTCCAAAACAGACACTACAAGTCTATAACTATGCGACTTCTGTGCACGAGGAACCTTAGCAGCTACAGGAATGAATGAACCACACACTCGCGAACTCCTTCCCTTCAACCAACTCTAGAACACAAATTCTCCATTCATTTTAATTTTACTTCATCGTCAAAAATTTAATCCTTCTGATCCAAATTATCTGTCTTTTAAGGTTTTTGCATATTCCTATCCAGATCCTAAGCACATAAAGCATCAACCTAGCTCCACAGAGGAATCTAATGTCTTTTTTATCCATTTTTGACAAGTTTAGGAGTGGGAACTATAATTAGGATTAATGGGAGAGACTGCTAACAATCTCCACTTCAAACAAATAGCAAGGAGAAAGTCTCATACTTGAAGGAACACCACATAATAAGATAAATAAATAAGGCACCCAAGGGTGTGGCCTGGTGGTTAATGAAGAGGGTTGAGAACCATGAGGTCTGAGGTTCAAATCCCAACACCAAGACAATCCCGTGTGAATAAGTAGAGGTGCGCGCAAGCTGGCCACAACACCATAGTTATAAGGAAAAAGATAAATAAATAAGACAAAGGCAGTGAAAACAAGAACTTACACACTGGCATCTTCTCTGCCAAGGAGCTTAACAGGAGTGCCTGATCTTGGTGAAACAGAACAACTCTGAGGTAACTCATCTGGGCCCAAAATTCGACCAGGCCACCACGACCCATTTCGCCTGCGGACCCACACCAGCCCACCCACCGACGCATCAATGGCTTTGGCACTTGACTCACCCGAACTCCCCATTTCCTCTTCAAAGAAAGCAGGGGATAAAATAGCAAAAAATCCCCAAATTCAGTCAATCCACAGCATTCCTCCTAAGCACCCAAAAACCCCTACAAAAATCACATCTTTTCCTGTCATAAAAAAATCCACATAGCTTTTTAAACCACAGAACAAACAAAAAAACAGTTTAAATTAACGGATTTTTCAGAAAGAATTGAACCCTCACATGCAACAAAAAAGCCCAGGTATACAAAACATTAAACAAAAAAACAAGGAAAGAATAACAAAACAAAACAGATTGAAGGGGTTATTGCAAGAGACAGATAGATCTAGCTGAAAAGAAAAAAAACAATGAAAAAACTTCTTCGGTTATGAATAGGATTTATTTTCCTTATTTTCCCGAAACTATATTTAGAATAAGCAAAACCCACCTCCCTATTTATTTGGATTTTAAAATCCTTCTGTTTTTTCTTGTTTCACTCTGGAGGACATTGAGATTTTAGTTCCAGCGAAAGGGTACAAGAAAAAGGAGAGTGAGGTGTCCGCCGCAGAAGAGAAGTTGATGAACAATGGTAGTAGAAAAGAGTGGCTTCTCTCTACTTACAAAAATAAAAGGATCCAACGTACCCTTTTGAGTATCTTCCTTTATTTCCAAAACAGAGAAGGAGAGAACCGTCTTCGCACGCACACACAAACGAAAGAGAGCGAGAGAGAGAGAGAGAGAGAGAGTTTTGTGTTTTTTTCTTGTGTGGATTAATATTTCGTAATTTATTTTTGGAGTTTGGGGGGCAGAGGTGATATAATAATAAACAGAAAAGGGAAAAAAAAGTGTTGTGATTCAGCATTGACAGGAAGTACGCTAAGATATCTACACCTCTTTACTGTGTGTCTCTTCGTGGACCCCACTTTTAGTTCAAGAAAACGTGCCCTCTATTTTGTCATAATTGCAATAACTTCCCATGTGAAATGAGTAAATTGTTACTTTAACCCTTAACTAAAGCATTGATGACTGTCTTAGTGGTTGAACTCAAATTTGAGGCACTAATCATTCACTTCCTTCTAATTAAAACACTAGATTTTGAGCCAAACACTTTTATACTTTAGAATATTTTAGCATATTTTAGCAAATTTAATACAAGTGACATAAATTGAAGTCAAATTATGCGAATGGAACATGAAAGGTAAAGCATATTTGAGTCTAAAAATATTACGTTATGAGTAAGTAAATTTTTAATTTATTCTTTCACTATTACTATTATTGTTAAAGAGGACTTTCGTACTTATAATATAACTTGTTCCACTAATTATTAGATAAATTTTTTTCCTTGACAAAAAAAGAGGGAGCTAATCTCTTATTCCAATAGTCAATTTAGACTTTTAGAATCTAAATGTTAAGTTTTGATCATGCTTTTGTTTTTATTTTTTTAATTTTCTTGAAATAAAAAGAAATTTACAATATGCTATTGCTTAATATTGCTTTTGAAATGTTTTGAAGTAAAGAATTAATCTATTATGATTTAAATTCGTCGATAGATAAATGGCTCTTCAAAAAGTGCAATAGTACCATCATAAATTGAGAGAGCGAGGATTTTGTCAATAAATTAGGTGAGGTGCTATATAATAGTGCAAACCATATGGACTTAAGTGCCACAGAAAGAAACCACAAGGAGGCTTTGACAATTACAAAGAATTGACTTTAGCAGCCTTTTAGATAAACGGCTCTGATTAATCATGATCACTGCTATAATTAAATGGTCTTTTTAACCCTTGGCTGGATTCATTTGACTTGAAATTCAAATACGACGGCGTAGCCTACTATTTGGTCCTTTTGTGGTAGAGCTCTTTAGGTTTTCTTCTACAGCTTTGTACCCAACTGTGTGCGCTATTTCTGATCGCGAAGCAAGAGCAAACGAGAAATTCATTAAAGAGCAACCATGACAGGTAATTTCCTTAAAAGATTTGATTTTTCCCACAAATTTCAGCTAATCGAACCTTAATCTCTTGATATTTCTATTCAATGAATGAGCTGTTCCTTTATAAATGAAAGATTTTAGTATCTGAGCTATTCTACTACTCTTTTGATTCATTAAAGAGCAACCATGACAGGTAATTTCCCTAAAAGATTTTATTTTTCCTACAATTTTGAGCTTATTGAACATAATTGGGCCTTTCAAATTAAGATTGTGTATGGCCAAATTTTATCTGTTCAGATAAGAAGTAAAAAACAATAAAAATGGATTCTTGATTTAATTTGGCTATGAATTTACTCTTCAGACAGACCCTGAGGATATGCTAGGCATAAGTTATGCGGGTTTTGCATATATTGGTTTATCTACAATTGACTTGAATTCATTGAGTGCGATCACTATAATTATATCTGTCTTATTAGAACTTTGGACTAGACTATGCACAGGAACAAGAGATGGAAATCGAGGCGTTGGAAGCAATTCTTATGGATGAATTCAAAGGTTTATGACTATCCTTGATGATTCAATTTCTAGATTCTTTCATCTTTGTTGTCGAATCTCATCAGATAGCTTTATTGTGGGTTTCTACCAGAAATTCACTCCAGTGAAAGTGGGCTAAACACTTCAAATCGATGCTTCCAAATTACTATTACTCCTCAGGTACATGGCAATCTTTGCAATAGTTTATTACTTGACTTTTAAGATAGATAATGAATAGAATAATGTAGTGCATAGGGCCAGAGTTATTTTATAAGTAATCGATCTTTTGTTTGGCGGCCTTGTCTATTATTGCACTAGCTCAAAGGAACTAGACATCTCGTGTTCCTTCATTAGTGGGGTTCATGCTTTTTTAATTACTAATTTCATACTTCTTACAATGTTGCTTTTTGCATAGGAGGATGATGAAGAATCTACATATTCATCAGGTATTTCTATTTGTCTCACAGTTATTTCCTCTACAGCTCTCTTGTGTACTGCTTTTTATTTAAGTATATGAACTCCTGCTAACAATAATTGCTACCAAATTGTTGCTGCAGTTCGACTAGCTTTAATATTCTCTCACACAGAAAAATATCCCGATGAACCTCCACTTTTGAATGTCTCAAGGTAATTTTACCCTTCCACTAGGATACGCCATCCCAGGACCTGTAGTGTGTTCCTTGTTTTGGGTTATAAATGTTGCATAACAGAGGGAAATATCCTTGTGCAGTTTTGTTGCTTGTAAGTTGAATTAGATTTTTACCCGTAGTTCAACATATCACAAATCGCATGTCTTTTATGTAGTTTCTTGCGAAAATGACAAGCAGTAAAGACTAAATAATCAAAGACGAAGAACTCAAATTTTAATGTGGTTCAGCAAGCTTATATCCATAAGTGAGTGATTTGTGCACTTAAAACTGTTTACAAGCTTCTCTAATATTCTTAATAGCAGATCTGTTAGTAGCACTCATTCTTCTATCAATATAGCATGAGGTGCCCCTAGTAGCTACATTAATTTTGCTTTACTATTGTGATTTGATATAAACAACTTTGTGCAACTGATACATTTAGAGATCTTTCTTGTTTTTTCAGTTTAAAAGGAATTCAATCTGGAGATCTTAAAATCTTGAAAGAGAAGCTTGAACAAGAGGTATGTTTTCAAGCCCAAATCTTATGCAATACGCCCCTGAGGTTGTTTTCTTAAAAATATTGTTTCCTCTGCCAGTTAAAGAATTTGGCCATTTATTGTGGCAGTGACTCTGACCCTACCCCCGACGCCCAAAAAGAAGCCCATATTCTCTGGTCTTTCCTGTCTTTAACACTTAGCTACTGATGTGGAATGATTTATAGAAATTGACGAGCGTTGTTCTTTTATCTAAATCATGCACTTGTTTTTTTACTTCTTCTCTGAATGCTCGCATTCGCAGGCTGTTGAGAATCTTGGCATGGCCATGGTCTACACATTGGTCACATCAGCTAAAGACTGGCTATCTGAAAGATTTGCTGAAGAAACAGGAGCCGAAGATGCTGAAGATGCTGAAGCCAAAAAAGAGGAAGTAAGTTATTTATCCTGATTGAGCTGTTGCATGTGAATCAGCTTTCATTAACTGCAAAATTGGGAAGTCATAGATCTAGGATTCTAGTGATTTTAACTCATGAATCGTGAATTGCCCACGGCTTCTATTGAGCAGACAAAACTAGGTTGCTTTAGTATGATTTTGGTAACTTATCCACTTAATAGGAAAAGGAAGGGGGGAGGGGGGGGAGATAAAGGAAGAAAAGGCATGTTCTCTTCTGATGGTACTTGGGATCAAGCTCCAACATATATTCTTCTAATTTCACTGAATAAGTTAGCTAGAAATATAACGTGTATTTTTTGTTATAGAAGGGCCAGTCAGGCCAAGATATTAGGATGTACCTGAAATCTACCCAAAGTTCTTTTATATGAAGTAAGAAGTTTCATTAAAGGCATCAAGAAGATGCAATCAGTTCCAAAAAGGATTACAAAAAGGTGCAGTTAGCTCCAATACAAATAAGCTAGGCTACGCACAGGGAGCTACAAAATCTAAAAACTGAACTGATGAATTTACATTGGAAAGGTTATACCAACTACATAAAAGCAAAAGACATTTGGTTTCAGGAAATGATTAGGAGTTGATACACCATCAAAACATCTGAGATTCCTATGAAATTCTACCCAAAGTTGTGAACAATTCGAGCATAGCGACTTTTGCTAGTCTGTGCTTGAAAGTGGTAAGACTGTAATAGGACTTGGATCTGCCTGTATCTCAGTCAAGGTAGTCGGAGGTGACCAACACTTCACTTTTGTTAGTTAATAGTTTCAGCAAACCTTGAGGATCTAGCTTGCATCTACAATTTTAAAAGCAATTATGTGGTGCTCTGTTGAACTAACAACTGGAAAATCTTCTGTTAAGATTTTACTTACTGTTTTGACGGATTGGCCTTGAATCGTGATCACTTAATTGTTATTATTCATTTGACTTCAGGTAATTGTACCACATGGAGAACCAGTTACCATCGAAACATTCTTGGCATGGAGGGAAAGATTTGAAGCCGAACTAGCTCTGGAAAGAGCCAAGTAAGTCTCTTGCGTTGGCTTCTCAACCAAAGTTGTGGCACTGGATGTGGGTCTTCTTCATCCAATAAAACTAGAAACATTTTACTTTTTGAAATGCCAGTGAAGCTGCATACAGTTAAAACAGATTATCAGCTCCAGATTTCTGAGCAACTCCAGGGGCAAATGTTTATTCTTATTCTTATTTGTTGAGAGGGAACTTTAAACAGGGTTGTGTGTCAGATATTAGGAATTATTGCATTGTGAAGCTATAGACAGAATGTATTGATTATGGCTATGTGTTACCTTTTAAACTCCTTTGCTTTGAACATTTCTGCTTTAGAAACTTGTGGCTGGCCAACTACTTTTCTGCGTTCCTTTTATCCAAATTTGGCTATTATGTTCCTGATTTGCAACCATATATCAACGTTCAGGTTAATGCCAGATTCGGCACTTAATGCTCCAAAGGAAAAGAAACTGACAGGGAGGCAATGGTTTGAAAGTGGAAGAGCCAGTGGGGTAATTTATTCTTTTGTGTAGTTGCTGTTTCGAAGTTTATAATGAAGTTGTGCTATTTTAATCTCATCGATGCATCAAATTGATTTGAGTCAAAAACGACAGCCAAATATAGTTTCAACTTTCTTGATACTGACCATAGTTCCGTAAGGCTATGCCATTATGGGGAGGCTGTCACTCTCTCTCTCTCTCTCTCTTTTTTTTTTTGTGTTTATTAAATGTGAAGACAATGGAGTTACCTTGTACTTGTACTGGTGGGAGGTAGCATGTACCCGTTGAATTAGTCAAGGTGCACGCAAGATAGCCCGGATACCACGGTTATCAAAAAAGAAAAAAATGTGAAGGCAGTGTTACGGGACAAGATCCAATTCGTCTTTGCTAAATATAGTAGCATTAGCCAACGACATTGCAACAAGGACATTGATGTTTTCCTGAATTCAGCAGGATTGCAAATTGTACGATGCAAGTAACAGAAACCCAGTGTCCTGATTTTTTTGATAGGCTTTAATGTGATCTCACTATTTGCTTTATTATCCTTTACTTTCATGTTGTCAGAACTTTTTGGTGTCGGTGGGAGCAAGTATTATGAGGCTCATAGAGAAGAATTCCTGTATAATAGAAGTGCTGCTCTGGGCTCTGTTTCTTTTCCTTTTGATTATTCCAGCTGCTCGTAATGTTCCCTGACCATACATTAATTCAAACAGCTAAATATTATACTGCATTCCACTGTATTGGTGAATGTTTGTAAGTCAAAAGTGTTTGCTGTATGTAGTGGTGTCTCCTTCGAATCGGGGCGAGGTCCTGTTACTGTATAAGCTGCTTAGGCAAGGTTGTGGGTTCATAATATGGTTAGCTGTGGCTATTGCTAAACAGGGGTTGTTTCTTTTTGTTGTCAACAGAAAGCTGCGGCAGCTATTACTGAAGAATCTGATGAAGATGAGGATGATATTGATTTTGATGATGATGATTTTGAAGGTCAGTTTACTTGTTCTTGGTTTTCTTCTATTTATTTGTTTGTGAATCAAAATGACATGATTATTTTTCGTTAATTTTTTTTGTGTGGACAGATGATGAAGAAGATATGCTTGAGCACTATTTGGCCGAGAAAACAGATTGATCATCTCATTCTTGAAGAAGAGCCAGTTAAAATTTATTGTGTTTTATACTGAATGCGGAAGTATTATTTCGCTCATTCCTCAATTGTTGTAATGAGGTAATTGCAGGTTATACCTGTGCCGGTTTTGGCCCTAGATCAGACAGCATGAGTACTGAACATACGTTTACGAAGAGAGAAATACAGTTTTTGATTTATTTAAAGAGTTGCTTGTGCCGTGCAATTTAAATGTTGCTCATCTGTTTCCTGTTGGTTTAGATATGTTCAAAACTCTCGGTTGAGGAGCAGTGGGGAGAGATTTACTAATATACTGGTAAGCGATCAAGAATGAAAGGAGCAAGAGTAAGCATATCTTGCCATGACAAGTAGAATGCTAGGTGGTTCAGGTGCTTTGTTGTGTATAAATAGCAAAATTGCATTCTTAAGTTTCTTTAGCTATTTTTCAAAGCGGTAATGTTTTTTTTTAGTTTAAGGTCGTCAATCGTGGAAACTTCTCATTTTCGAGCGTGTCTTTTACGCAAAGAAGGTTGTGCAAGTCTCTTTCATGTTTTAACACTTCAAAGTTATGAGCGTTTATGTCAAAATGAGATTAAGCCTTTTAAAGAACTGGTGTAAATGTTGTGTAAAGGGGTTAACAAAAGGTAAATAAAGCTGAAATTGCTACCAAGGGGTGGCCTAGCGGTTGAAAAGTTGAAGCGAGTAACTTGGATTGTTTAAATAGAGGCAACACGAGGTGAATTCTTCCTATCTGTCTAAGCTTAGGCAGTAACATTATCAGTGTTGTGCTGGTAGGAGGTTGCAGATGTCCATGTATCAACTAAGATTCGTGTAAGTTGGTTTAGATACTACCATTATAAGAAAGAAAACAGTATCTATGCGAAAGTATATGAAGACTTCCACTGCAATGTATATATGATTTTACTTAAATCTTTTAGTACAGATAGTTTAGTTACAGTCATACAGACGCGAACGAATGTAAGCAGTTTTCATATGCCTTATTTTTTGGAATACTTGGTTTGATTCTCATCTCCACCTTTGTAGTAATAAAACTTGCTTTGGTCATCTCCACCTTTGTAGTAATAAAACTTGCTTTGGTCATCTCCACCTTTGTAGTTCAAAGACACAGAAGATGCAAGTTTCTTCAGACTTTGTTGAGCCATCTGTAAGACTGTAGTTGTCTTTATTTTAGCAATGTAACAGCAAATAGCATCTAAATACCACCCGCTTCTCCCCTTGAAGCCTACAATCTGGCCACCTTCCATCGGCAGGGAGAATCGCGTTCCTTCTTCAACTCCAAAAGGTCCAAATGTTCTTCTGTTGCTGCTAAAGGTGAGGGATCGTATCACTGGACTGCCACCATAGACCACTGGACAATAGTAGCCGCTAACGCCCGTCAAGTATTCTCCTGGAAATTGCAGCTTAATCTGGAAATGAAATTCACTTAAAGACATTAATTTTCATAGTAATAGCAGCTAACTTTTGTAAGGTTGAGTTAAAACCTTCATTTTCCTTAACATAATATTAGAGTCAAACCCTTTCTTATTGTTGTTTTATCCAACGAAGGACTCCATGTAAACATGCTATATTATCCGCACACCAAATGATCAGTCCTAAGAATGGGGAAGAGATGTGTTAAGTGTCCCACATTGAGGGAGTGAGTACATTGTTATCTTTATATTGTCTTGGACAATCTTTGTACAACAACGAACCAGTAAAATCGCACAAGTGGCGTTTGGCGAGGCTAGTGTGCACACAAACCTTATCCCTACCCCGATGGAGTAGAGAGGTTGTTTCTTGGGCAATCTTTGTCTCGTGAACTAATTTTTGGGGTTGAGTAATGTAACTAATCTGCTATAATAAATGAAACACTATACTGATTCTTTATATTATCAGTGTACGTAGCTAAAATCCATAGAATAAAGTATTACCTGTGCAGTTTTACTACCTCCAACTCCTCCATGCTTCTCTGCTTTATAAGGCTTGCCATTTTGGTCATAGACCACAGTCATGGAGTCTATACAGAGAGAATAGACAAGGGTAATTTCTCTCACTCCAGTGAAACCACCATCGTCCCACGGGCTTCCACCATGACCACCCCACGGTCCAACAACGATCCTCTTCTTTAATTCGCCTGCTTGCTCCTTCCCAACCGGCCTCTACACGCATGGAAAACATTTTTCGATCATATCAAATAAATCAAAAAGAGTAACTTTTAAATTCGAGAGAACTTACCATGTCCATCCACGAAAATGCAAAGATAGACGCCAACAGCTGATTTAGTTGCTTTCAAGAAAGTACCAGTCATATATAGAGGCAGAAGCCATTGTTGTCTTGTCTACTTCTGTAGCAATACGTATCTGATTCCCATTTCTATCATTCTTCAGAACCTTAGCTTTTCATCTTTTCTAGTGATTTGACATTAATTGAGATGGTACAAATCTTATCATGGTTGAAATCTTTGGTGAGAACCAGATTCGTATGGCAAAGGAAACAGAGAGAGAGAGAGATACCGCGCTCCTTTATCCTAGAATACAACTATAGGAGTACTAGTGTTTATTCCAATAAGCACTAATACACCATTTTTCAAATCAATAAAGGAAGATTTAAAACCAGCACTAAGAGTGCCGAAATATGTACAGCAAAAAGTTTGAGATAGTCTCCCACCAACCCTGAAAGGAGCTGATAAAATCTTAGACACAGTACCAATCCATATTTTTTAGGTGTTGGATACATTTACATACCAATTTGTCCAAGTAACATGCAAAACAAACCACCGGGAAAATGGAGTTGACAAATTATTTGGATACTCGCATCAAAAGAACGTTCTTAATTTTGCCCGTAGTCAATTGGGACGAACAAGGGGTGGGAACCAAATTCAACTTGCTTCCGTAAAGTATAAATATCTTGTACCAAAACTCAAATGTTTGTCTGACTGTAACATTATCTAAAGAAGAAAAAGAAAATTTAAGAGGACAATATGGTCATATAACCGACAATATGGTCGTATAATTAAGTGTGCGCCACAAATAAGTAGAGTTAACATCTCGGTCCTATTTACTCATTGATATCAGTTAGCTCTGTATCCCTATGCACCATTGACTCGTCCATTTCTGTTATGTCTGTATCTTCCGGCAGCGGCAAGGGTGACGATCTCCACTTTAGTTCAAAACTCGTATTGGGATTTACATTAGACGGAGAAAACTCAAACATTCTAACGTCTTCTAAATAATGTCGCCAGCATTTCTTTGAGTAATATTTACAACAGCTAGGAGTCTTCTCTTTGTTCATCATGATCTCCTTTTTGATCTGTATTCCACAGAAATAACAGTGAGTACTAACCAGTGTACCAATAGAACGCATTGATAAACTAGAAAGTATAATCTAAGGATCCAGTTCAGACAGAGCTAAGCTTACCGCGAGAAGGTCACTGCTGGGAGATGTCATTAAAATAAGAGTTTTTGGGTGAAAATAACGCAAGTGACTGTTGAGAAGATTTCCCAGTGCTCTTGATGATTTAGTCAATTCTATCTTGAAGTCTCTAGAGGGAAGAAGATGGATTCCTCTCATTTCCTCATAGATAATCACATCCTATAAGTGCCACAAGAATAAATAAACAAATAAATACACAAACAATTCAACATATGAGAAGCAATAGACAATCATCAATGATAATTTAATACAAGAGTTTAAAAAGTTTGAGACCTGTTTAGAGGCAAGAAACAACTTGAAACCTTTGGTTTCGAACCCTTGAATGAATTTCTGAACTTCAAAAGGATGAAACTTCTGTTTTTGGGATTTCAAGTGAAGCTTCACTTCTTGCAACTGTGAAGCATTCATGGAAGAAAAAGGCAGCTCAATACCAGTATATTCAAATGAAAGTAGATTTGGTGCATCAATGTTGGCTTCCTTTAGTTTGCTGCACCTTACTACTGAAAGCTTCTTCAGCTTGTCACTCAATATTGTCATCCTCCGCAACGCATGGCACTCTAACAGGAACAATTTTTCAAGTAATGGGAATTCGGCGATACGTTCCTGAAATGACTTATCTGCCATGTGTGCATGCCTCAACATCAAATTCTTAAGATTTCCGCACCCTGCTAAGTTTAATTTGCACCTTGAAGATTTCTTTCCGTGGAACCAAAATGTCTCAAGATTGGGTGCCTCTAGTTTGACCGACCTGAGGTTGGAGCCCTCATGAACTTCCAACCTTTTTAGTTTAGGCAGAGTTGAGACATGCAAGAATTTCAAAAGATGGCACTTGATCAGTCGCATATCTTCGATCAAAGGGCAGCCTTGGACAAAATTATGGACGACATTCTCATTGATACGCATAGCTTTCATGGATAGCTCCCGCAGGTTTTGGAGCTTTATGACAGCAGAAACATCCATTCCACATCCGTCGAGTTTCAATGAAGTTATTGTCCTGGAAGCAAAGGCGACCTGAGGCAGTACATAACATTGGCTAACCATATTCTCATAGACATCATCAGCCTTCTTCACATGGATATCAAGCTCTTTAACATTCTTGTCAGTAGCAACACTAATCCAGTTATTCATATAGGGAGTCATAAGATCAGCAACAAAAGAGGAGACATGCAGCCTGAACTTTTGTATACTTGGCAATGGTTCAATTCTGGTTGCTAAGGTGTTCTCAACAAACAGAATGAACTTTATTAATCGCAGATCTACATATCCAGCTGCCAGGGATTCCTTAAACACCTGCTTGAAACTTGCGCTCTGTTCCTCCACTGGTGGAGATTGGAGATGATTTGAAGCTCCAACCTTATGATTTTGGAAGCGCCTCTGATCAAAATCAACGGACGTGAAAGATTCCCAAATGACTTTCCACTTCTTGGACAAGATGCTAGTTCTCACAATATCCTTTGGCCAACGGAGAAGACAAAGGATGTGATGTAAAATGTGTTCAGGCAACTCAGAGATCCTGTCCGCATCATCAGCTGCTCTTCCATCTGTGTTGATGATCTCCATTCTCTTTCCCTTTTTAGTATTTACCTTTCTCTGTCTTGCAGCCTTTCTTTTCCTTCTCTTCATTAAAGTCCCCTCTTTGCAAATTCTAGAGACCCTTCGTTTCGCAAACAACAAGCGTACAACTTTAGACATCATACCCTTGCCTAAAATTCTTGTTCAAATTCAAGAAAGAAACCTCCGTTTCGTTAAAAACTGCATCTTTACTTTTTAACATATATCAACGAAACAAATACCCCAAAGAGAAAATAAAACGATCCAACATTAATAGGAAAAAGAAAAAAGAAAAAAATATAAATCAATTTTTAACCTGTATCAGCAAGTAATTCAAACAAAAAACTTAAATGATTTTACTGATATTTGTACCAAAATAACGTATGCATAAACGTAATAGAATTCGAAGTAACCTAAGCATAATCTTTCTAATCAGCCTGAAACACTAAATGCCTATTCGGGGAACAATTTGATCCTATCGTTTCGTAGATATAATCTCAGAGATACAAAAGACAATCAAATAAATACGCGAAATACCTGCAGAGATTGCAGATACTTGGATTCGGGAAGACGAAACAGACCAACTGTGATTTGATCAGCCTTTTGACGGTTAAGCTAGTTATATAGGGTTCGCCGATTGTAACTACTATGTGGAAACGGCCGGGTTAAGTTTGATGGGCCGGGTTCTGTTGAAAAGCCCAGATAAGGCATATTTTGGGCCTAAAACCCCAGTTTTGCCTATTAATCATAGTGAATGTTACGGAAATGTCCAAAATAAGTCTTAACTTATCGACTTCTAGTCAATATTTTACATAATTACTTATCGTTTCATAAAATATTTCATAATCTACAACTATTAATTGAATAACATATTATACAACCTGAGCATAGTAAAAGTATAAAAAGATATACCCTATAAAATATGGTAGTTCCCTATAAAGAAGGAAACCAATTCTGAAACATATCACTTCATCAATCTAACCCTAAATATTCTCAATTACATTAAATATTTATAATTATCCGAATCCAAGACAATCTCCATTCTTTTAACTAACTTTTACGATAAGTCATTTTATAAGGTTTTCTCTTTCTTTGGCCTCCTTTTCATTTTTATTTTTTTACTTTTTACTTTTTTTATGACTAAAAAAATAGTTGGAATTATTTGTGTTTTAATTATTTTAAAATTGCTTGAACTAATATATATATATACCATAGTTAACACAATCTTAAAATTGATTAAATTTTCAAATCTTGCTGTTGAAAACGACAGAATAACTGACATGCAGTTCTGTAAAAAATTAAAAGAAGAAAGTAGATTTCTCAATTAAATCCTCTTTTTCTCTTTTTTTTTTGCTATGTTTTTCCATGTTTCTACTTCTCTTCTGCCTTCTAGTTCGAGGTATTCTTCTTCCTCTTTATTGTCATTCTTGATTTTGCTCTTCTTCTGATTGTTTTTGTGAAAAGATGGCGGCTTGAGAAATTGTGGTGGAAATGATGTAGAGAGATGATCTAGTTAAGCCTTTTTATGCATTTTGACCTACACAGAATATATGGGACGAAGAAAAGGGGATACACGCATGTACTATACATGAATATCTTTTATTGAAGGAATGGGGGAGGGGGAATTGATAGTGATAGATACTTTAGGTGAAAAAAAATCAGAAAGAGATATTTTTAAGTGAGAGAGAATCTCAAGGGAGAGATTTTAGGATATGAAAAGTTGTACATAATTTAATTAAAAATGTAAGATTTTAAAGTAAATTGTACTAAAAGTAATTTTATAAAAGCAGTTGTAGAAAATATAAATAAGTCTTTAAAATATTGTATTCTATGTAAATTCCTCATCATAAATTTACCAAAACTAGTCAAGCACATACAAAAATAAAAATTCAAATAAATGAGGGTTCTTTCTCTCCAAGAATCACACGCAAAGATCTCCTTCTATATTTTTAAGCATGATCATCAACATTAGATGCAAGATGGAAAGAAAATTTTATGGATGAGGTAGAAACAAGGTGATGAAATACAATATATATATATATATATATATATATATATATATATAAAAATTCTAATAATCTAAGCAAAAGGGGACCTTTTTCAATGGGTATGATTAAAAATTATTGAAAATATATAGATGAGTCAGTATACAAATTTGAGAAAGATTGCAGGAGATTTAGACTGATTTGGTATCAAAATTCGAGTTTAATTTTTTTTTTGTGACATGTATCGCGCATGTATGTCATACACAGGTATACATGGATAGATATGTGATACGCATTTGATACAGATATGATACATATGTGATACACAAATGATATACAATGTGATACACATATTATCTTTTTCATGTTCATCTTCTACTTCGAATTTTCCATTCAAACCACCTCAAACTTTACCAAATCATCCCAAATCTGAGATTTAAACTACTTAAAATGTCCAATCTATTCTAACAATACTACTCAAAAGAAAGCGTAAAAATTGACTTTTTTTTTGCTATAAATGGATGATTGAGTAATATTGGTAATATTTTATGAATTGACTAATTTTTATACTAACTTACTGTTACACCCTATATTTTCGTACGTAAAAGTGCGTCATAAGCAAACTAATGTAGGACCAAAAATGAGACCATCTTTGAAAGTATATAAAGTAAGTTAATCATGTTACCTCGGAGGTTACAAATATTGAAGATCATGAACAACAAGTACAAAGAGGGTTGGAAGGTTCATAAGCTAAAGGAATTGAAGAAAATAATATTTCGTCGAAAGTCGTCAAGTTGGGAATGTTATAACATGTACTTTTGGGGTGAGACTAGGGTGCTTAACATGATAAGGAGGTTATGTTATGAGTTATGTTAGTTGTATGATAGTCGTGTATTATGTTTTGAAGTCAAGCGAGTTGTGGAACAAAAGTCGATGAAAGTCATTACAAGTTACGCTCATAAGTTTTACTGAAATTTGAGTCAAATGTAACTGCGATTTTCTCCCAATATACTTAGCATTACGGGGTGTTCCACCTATCAAATTGAATATCTATGAGTTTATTTTCTAACTCATTAAACCGTTTGTCAATACGACATCGGAGTAGAGAGATATATGCGTTTTTACGAGAATGCGCAAGCTGCTAGGTATGTCACCTACTTGCTTAAATAAGAGTCTGAGAATGGGCCAGTTCAGGTTGTCCAAAGAGACCTATTAAAGGCCTATTTCGTTCATATAATACACTGATAAGAGGTCACAATAACCAGACCTAAACCCCTGCAAACATCCTCCCAAAAATTACACACAAACCTTAATTAAATTTCTCTCCTTTTCAAGTTCTAGTTGGAGGTAAAACCTAGAGTTTGAATAATCAAGATAGGAGCGGAGTTATTCAACAAATAAGATAAGTTTACTACTCTCTTTTATCCATTTTTTCTGCTGGAGATGTTCTATAATTGTAAGAACTCACAGGATGGTGATAGGAAGCCGTGAGTTCGAGTTATTCACTTGTAGTAGAATGTTTTGTGGACTGTTTTGTGTTATTGTTGGATTGCGTGTTTTACTATTTTTTTATTGAGTTTTGAAGGAGGAAGTGTATGGATAAATACCACATAAATACAGGGTGATTGGCTGGTCGTTCGTCGTAATATTTTCGGGTTGTTTGACACTAATACAATGGTCATTTTGTGTATGAAGAGATTGGGGTGTGTTGACATGTTTTGTAGTATTTTGTGGTGTATATAAGGTTGGAATATATATATATATATATATATATATATATATATATATATATATATATATTGTGTTCTTGTGTTGTTGGTGTTATCTTGAATTTGGAGGAAGTAAGGATTATAGGGGAGATGCTACCTGTTTTAATACAAAATAAGTTTGTCGTTCGTTGTGCGATAGTTGTACCTTTCGTAACTTAATGATAGTATTATTATAGTTGTTTTAGATTAAGGTGCGAAGAGGCGAGTTCAACTTGGTGATTGGAAAGATTGTGATAAGGTATGTTAAGGCTAAACCTTTCTTCATTTTGGCATGATCCCGTAACTACATGAGTTTGATAACGAGGCATAAAGAGAAGCTCGTATTCCTGAAATTATATATATTATCCTAGTCTCATAAGTTACAGTATTCTCCCTTATCGGGACTTTATATTCGGTTAAGTATTACCTTCTTCCAGTTAAGAGAGTAGAGGTATATATATATATATATATATATATATATATATATATATATATATATATATATATATATATATATATATACAGTATTATACTAGTTTCACCACCATCGAGCTATAATCGATGGGCAGGCCCCTATTGGGCAACCTCTGATCAGATAGTAAGTTATATACCGAGCCTACTATGGCCGAGCGCCTATGAGCGAGCCTACTACGGCCGATCAGTTACACGTACCGAGCCTTATAGGGCCAGACATTTATTTTACTTACTATATTGAGTGAGTTGAGTTAGTATCATCAGGTAAGTATATCTCCAGATCATCTTTGACTCCAGTTACTTTCAGTTATTATATTATCAGTTCAGTTTTAGCTTTCAATTATTTTATTACCTTACATACTCGATACATTATTTCATACTGACGTCCCTTTTCTGAGGACACTGCATTTCATGCGTACAGATTCAGATAGACAGACGGGTAGAGCTCCTCAGTAGGTGTTGCCCGAGTTCAGCTTGATCGGTATGCTCCACGTCTTTCGAAGTTGCCGGGTCTAGGGTTTTGTGTACATATTATGTATATATGTTATGGGTAGGTTGGGGCTATGTTCCGATCAGAGTACATCCATCAGTAGAGGCTTGTAGACATATCTTGTTAGTTAGTGTAGCATGTTGAGCTTGTACGCTTTGTATGTATATTTGGTTGGTTTGTCGGTTGTAGTAGTTATGACGGCCTTGTCGGCCCAGCTTTTTATTGATGTTTAGTCAAAGCTAGTTTCCGTTCTGTTTTATATTTTGCTTCGCAAATTATCTTGCAAGTTGGTACGCTAGGTTAAGTGAGGCACCGGGTGCCGGTCTCGCCCCCCATGTTCGAGGCGTGACAAACTTGGTATCAGAGCAGTTATATCCTAGGTGGTCTACAAGCCGTGTCTAGTAGGGTCTTGTTTATAGATGTGTTGTGCACCACATTATATAAGCAGGGAATTACAGGACATTTAGGAGTTGGTTACCCTTCTTTCAAATCTAAATCGTATTGTAGAACTGAGTTATAGGAAATTTGAGTTAAACCTATGTGTCAATGTTTGCATACACAGATGACAGTGACTAGAAAGACTACGGCTAGCCATAGGAGAGATACAGCAGCAGGTGAGGGCACCAGTAGGGTGATAAGTAGGAATTTGTCCGATTATTTGCTTTCTTTTGTTTGCGATTTAGCTCAAAAATGATTAAAGGTATTCCCGGAAACTAATAAAATGTGCTTACTTGCAGGAATATTGGGATATGAGCCAAAGAAGTCAAAATCGACTCATAAAGGAGTCAAAAGTGAACAAGAACCAAAACAGGGCAAAAAGGCCACCAGCAGTGCGGCCGCAGAGAGGAGATTCGGAGAATGGTATTTGGGCAAGCAGAATGAGTGCGGACCGTACCAAAATTCTGCGGCCACAGAATATCAAGTGCGGCCGCACTCACTATTATGCGGTCCGCAGGAGTGAAGAATTAGAGATTTGGATTCAAGTTCAAAATCAAGGAGTGCGGACCGCATCATTTTTATGCAGTCGCACAATCAGAAGCGCGGCCGCACTCATTTTAATGCGGACCGCAGAAGCCCCGAAGTTCCAAGCCCAAAAGTTCAAGAACGCGGACCGAACGATAATTGTGCGGACGTAGAAGCTCAATGTGCGGACTACACCAAAATTATGCGGCCGCACAACCCCCGCATGGGCAATTTTGTTAGATATTTTTAGCTTAGTATAAATAGCACTTTTTGTCATTTTTAGGTTAAGTTGGGTTTTCAGAAGTGCACCTGGGCCGTTTTCTTTGCTATTTTGAGGATTTTTATACTAAATTAACATCTATATATTAGATTTTCTTTCCCCAATCAATTAATATGCATTCTATCTTAATTTCTTCTTTAAATTTTGTACTTTTCATGAGTAGCTAAATCTTTAGTTAGGGTTGTGACACAACCCTAGTGTGGGTATTTGATGGGTGTTTAATTTAGGGCTTCTTTTTGATTGGGTTAGTGATATTTAGCCTTGTTCATGATTGAACCCTAGAATCAATGGTTGCAAATATTGATTCATGCCTATTTGACTTAGCCTGTACTTGAGAAAGAGAGACTAAGTCTAGGAAAACTTGGCTAATAAGAAATTGGGGTGAACTCAAGAAATTGATAACCCCAATTAAAGGGTTAACCCTAGAGCTAGTAATACCCGACTTGAGCTAATATCACTTGTATTGTGCAAATACCCAATTGGACTTGAGAAAGCCAAATTGGGCAAAATAACTCAAACTACCGAGAGGTATAAAGTGAGTACCCGGAAGTGATTGCTACATCACGACCCCAACTAATCAATTTTGCCCTAGAGTTTACAACCCATTAGATAACCACCTAGGTAGAAATCACGACCCTAGTCCCTTTTAATCATTTGAAAAGCTCAAAACTAAAAATATTGTCCTTAGTTTTATACTTGCAAACAATAGAGTAAAGTAGAAGTAGAACACCAATCAAATTTGTGAAAATGTAATTGGAGCCAAAACTTGTTATTAACTTAGATATACACCTAATCCCATATTCTAACTCCCTGTGGAATCGATCCCGACCTTCGTTGGGTTTATTATTGCATCGACCGCCTCACTACTTAATTGTGGTGTGGGTTTGGCCGAGATACATTTTTGGCATCGTTGTCGGGGAGTTAAACGTATTTAGCTATATATATATATATAGGTTTTTGTGTGTTTTGCCTTTCTTTCCTTCCAAGTCACTAATTTTGTTTATGAATTGCTTTTAGGTACAAAATGGCCCTTAACAACGAGCCCCTCGGAAAATTTACCATTGGGAGATGAGGTAGATAATGATCAAGTGGATGAGGTTCATCCCGAGCCTCAAGTACACAGGCGAGACCGACCGCCTCCACCAAGAGCAGTGCATTGGGTGTTGCCGAATGAGGGCTATGCAAGTGCAATAGTCCCGCCCCGGATTAAGGCGGGCAACTTCCAAATAACCAACATGATGCTTACACTGCTTGAGCAGCAGGGTTTCTTCACCGGAGCTCCACACCAAAATGCCTACAAGAATCTCAAGGGTTTCATTGATACTTGTTGAGGGAGCAAGCAAACAAATGTTACCGAGGATGCACTGCGGTTAAGGCTGTTTCCCTTTTCTCTATGGGAAAGGCTTTGAACTGGTTAGAGAGATTGCCCAATTATTCCATCCACACTTGGGATGAGTTGGCCGAGAAGTTCATTGCCAAATTCTTCTCTCCGGGGCACATGGCTGCACTAAGGGATGAAATTCTAGCTTTCAAACAAGAGCCCAATGAGCCATTGCACGAGATTTGAGAAAGATATTGTACCATGGTCAAAGAATGACCAAACAATGATATGACCGAGGCCATGATCCAACTGACCTTCTACAGGGGGATCAATACAACGAATCAGTGTGTGGTAAATCAACTCGCTGGGGGTAACTTCATGAACACGCCTTATTTTGAAGCTTGTGAAATCTTGGATGAGATGGCGGACACCTCTTCAGCATGGCAAAGTAGAGCCAATGTTCCTCAGGGTGACCCAAATGTTATTCACCTACATAAGGAGCTACATGATCATGGGCAGGTTATTGCGGAGTTGACAACCATCATTAACTAATTGGCCAAGGCTCAGCTTTCTTTCAGAGGCCCCCGATGTATCAACAACCAAACAACCCGCCTCCATATCCGTCACAAGGTCCTAGTTCTTCCAATATTAAAATGGGACGAATTGAAAGCATATTTAAGCAAATGATGGAGAAAAACGCCGATTCCGATGCCCAATTAGCATCCCACAACACTTTTATCCGCAACTTGGAGGTTCAACTTGGCCAAATTTCTCAAGCTTTAAATACTCTCCTAAAGGGGGCACTACCCAGTGATACGGCGGTGAACCCGAAAGATGGAATACGGGGCATGCAATATCTGTGACAACAAGAAGTGGGAGAGGTGGAGTTGCTAGTACCTCAAACCAAAGAGGACATGTAGGTGATGATGTGTTGGTGCAAGATGATGATGATCCAAGCAATTATGTTCAAGCTAATGAAGAAGCGTGGATTGATATTGATGAAAATATGGAGGAGATGCAAGAAGAAGTGAACCCGTCTAGGGAGCACGTGATTGTCATACCGGAGCTGGTAGTGCCAAAGGCTAAGGCACCTATGCCAAGGCCTCCTCCTCCATACCTTCAAAGACTTGCAAAGCAAAATAATGAGAATCAATTCAAGAAATTCATTAATATGATGAAAAGTTTGTCCATAAATGTGCCATTGGTTGAAGCCTTAGAACAAATGTCGGGATATGCCAAGTTCATAAAGGATTTGGTAACAAAGAAGAGATCAATGAACTGTGAAACGATCAAAATGACACATCAAGTGAGTGCTATTGTGGACTCCATGGCTCCAAAGTTGGAAGACCCCGGTGCTTTCACAATCCCGTGCACTATTAGGAGTGCCGATTTCGCAAAAGCTTTATGTGACTTGGGGGCAAGCATTAACTTGATGCCCTATTCTATGTTCAAAACATTGGGGATTGGGCAACCAAGACCCACATCCATTAGGTTGCAAATGGCATATCGGACAATGAAAAGTCCATTGGGGATAATTGATGATGTGTTAGTTCGGGTTGACAAGTTCATCCTTCCTGCAGATTTTGTGATACTTGACTGTGAGGTTAACTATGAGGTGCCAATCATTTTGGGTAGACCTTTCCTTGCTACAGGGAAGGCCTTAGTTAATCTGGAAGCTGGCGAGTTCACCTTCCGGGTGGGCGATGAAAAAGTGGTGTTCCATGTTTTTAAATCAATGAGGCAGCCAAATAGCAACGAAGTGTGTTCGTTCGTGGATCTTGTGACCGACTGTGATAAATGTTAAAGATACCTTGGAAGTTGTGTTGTTGAATCATGATGGATGAGAAGGAAGGCTTTGTATATTGTGTCAATGCTTTGCAAGGAATGTGATCATATACTTATGAGCCCCGAAAACTTTCCTTGGATCTCGAAAATCGGAAGACTCCACCAACAATGCCCTCAATCGAGGAGCCTCCCACCTTGGAGTTAAAGCCTTTGCCTTCACACCTCAGGTATGAGTTTCTAGGCCCTTGTTCCACTTTACCTGTTATTTTTTCCTCGTGCTTAAGGGTGGCATGTGGGCCGGGCCCGGTCCTAAGTGGTCCCGAGCTTCGCGGGCTTCTTGTTGGAACCGGCTCGGGACCGGGACCACGAACTAACGGTCCCGGACCTAAGTGGGCCGGTCCCGGACCTAAGTGGGCCCAACGAATACTTTTATTTTTTAATTTTTTTTTTATAGAAGTTAGAGAAAAAAAAATGGTAATAAAAATATCTAAGGCAATTCATTGTAAATTATATTATAGAATTGTGACCTAAATTTTTTAATTCAAATTTAAAGACAAAAATAAGCTATATTCGATATATATATATATATATATATATATATATATACAATTGTTTCACAAATTGTAACAATAAAGTAAGCAATAGTAGCAATTATAGAAGAAAATTAGAGAGAGATTGTGATAGATTGATAATTTTGTAAGAAAAAATGAAAGAATGAGGGGGTATTTATATTTAAAAATAGGGGAAAAATATAATTATAAAAAGTTTGGGATTAAAACAAAGTTAGGGGGTTAAATGCCTATTTTATAAATAGCCAACGGCTATTTTCAGTATTTTGGCAGGTAAAACGGCCATATTTTAAATGCCATAATTTGGAACCGCTTGAACCGGCCCACTTCCCAGCCGGTTCCGGTCCCAACCGGTCTCGGTCTCGCGGGCCTCACCTATGGGACCGGCCCACTATCCAGCCCACCTACCCACGGTCCTGGTCTTATCCGGTTAGGACCGTTTAGGCCCACCGCCCATTTGTGCTTGCGGTCCTGGGCCGGCCCGATCCTAACCGGTCCACATGCCACCCTTACTCGTGCTTAACTAATGTGCAGGTAGATTCCACCCTTGTGGTGCTCCAAAGGAGGAAGAAAGCAATAGGTTGGACATTGGCGGATATTCGGGGTATAAGCCCCGACTTTTGCATGCACAAAATCATTTTGGAGGAGTATGCTAAACCCGCCGTGGAACATCAAAGACGATTGAATGAGGCCATGCAAGAGGTAGTAAAGAAAGAGATCATCAAGTGGTTGGATGCCAGAGTTGTTTATCCCATTTCCGATAGTTCGTGGACCTCACAGGTGCAATATGTCCCAAAGAAAGGGTGTTGATACCCAATTTTTTTCTCATATTTTTAAAAAATATATATACTTTCAAAATAGTATAGTTGCATTATCATTTAGTTTATAAACCTATACAAGCATTTCTTCATAATTTTCCATAATTTGTAAAGGCTTTAAATCAATTTCTTTCTGCATTTTATTGTATAAATATTCAATAATTATCCTTCAAATTATTTTTATGATGATTTAATCATCCAAACTTATCATTTACACCACCATTTATGTTTTTACATATTTTACTGCATTTGTTATAATTACATTTACATTTTTAGGGCTAATTGCACATTTTTGCAATAATAGCCCGTATTCATGTATAATTACATTATTTATGCAAAAAATAATATTTTATATTTTTATAATATTAAGTTATTATTTTTAATCATTTTAGTACACAAAACATTTTTTTTATTCATTAATTACTTTTATAAATTATTTTTGCTAAAATGTTAGGTATTTAAAAACTAGCCCACTTTTAAACCTATTTTCGGACCAAATAATGGCCCAAAAGACCTAATACACTAGCCCAATAACCCCAGCCCAAAACCAATAACCCCATTAACCCAGAACCGGTCGCAACCCATCTAAATAAACCCGACCCAACTGCCTTTTAATCGTGGCCGTTGATTTCTGAGATCAACGGCCCATATCTAACCCCTCCCTTTAACTACCTAAACGCCTAACCCTAACCTCACTCTCCCCTCATCTGCCACCCCTGATATCCTCTCAACCCCTTCTCCCTCCCTCAAGAACCCTAGCTGCCACCCCCTAAATCTTCTCCTAATCCCACCTATTATGGGATTCCATGGCTATTACTTACCATACTTGACCCCCTTCTGGTACTGGCTACTCTCCTATAGTGCTTACCTAAACATGGCAAGCAGATCTCATCAAAATCTAACCAAAATCGGTTCAAATCCCTGATTATTAATGTTATCCCGTCTATGTTCATCCTATGCTACTGTGAGTCCAAATATTTATTTATATTCTGTTGATTATTACTTACCCTAAAACTAGGGTTTACAGAATCGAACCAAAATTGGTTCAAATCTCTGATTTTGAGTATTATTTGTGTCTATATTCGTCATATGCTACTGTTTTTGTGTATATTCCGTTGATATTTACTTTCCCTAAAAACTAGGGTTCGCCTGATTTTCTCCTAAATTGATTCTAATCGATTCTACATGCTCTTCTTTCCTTATTTTATGTCTGATTGATTATATTTCCTTGTCTTTTTGTTCAATTTCTTCTATTATATAACCCCCTCCAACCCCTCCCCCAATTCCCTTCAAGGAGAGGGGAATCACTAAATTTTCCACTAAAAACTGAGGCTTTATTCTGTGTTAATTTATCTTCTTGTTCTCTTTTGGTTCTCGGCCGACTGAAAGCCAAGGCCACCAGATTTCCTACTTTTCTGACCTCTCCTGGGTGTGAGCACTGCCCTGGGTTCACTAAACCCTCGGGAACTTGACACATTTGAGACTCTAGGTCCTGATTGTTGTTCTTTTCTTATTTATTGAACAATAACTGGTTAGTTTCTAGTTTATTCCATTATGTTAGCATGTTCTCTGAAACTGCATGACTTAATGTATTCCTTTGACTCTCTTCATGTGTGATTCTGCCTATAATTGCTAGTCTTAATAATGTATTTGTACCTGACTTAGGCAATCTGGACAATTCGAAGCATGTTTAGCTTAATGTTATTGACAATTTGAGTGTTTTGCCTTGATTATATGGCCCAATCCATGTTCCTTGCCTGATTCTGAATTTCTAATGATTAACTGATGATATTAGTATGCCCTAACCTATTTAAGACCTTTACTCTAAGTGTGCTCCTATGACTATGTTTGTCACTTAATGTGTTCTAGCCCTATCCAATTCTGTACCTCTAACAACCTGCTATCCTTTGAACTAGTCTTTCTTGACTGATGCCCTCTATGATCTTTGATTCTGTTTGTATTATACTATTTAATCACCGAGTTTAGTATAATCTGATCTTTTAAGTTTTAAACTGGTTGCATTAGTGACAATTATTGGTTTTACTGGCCTAATGCTCCTTGCCTGTTAATTTGGTAATCCCATAAGTTTCAGGCTCCTTGTTTCTTATTAATATGTCACCCTGCCCCAATGTGTTAGCTTGCTTCTTAAGTTCATGTTCATTATGTAATCATTTTGTAGTGTTTGCAAATGCTTTTCCAAACCTATTATTTTATTACTACTTTCATTGGTTGTTCCCTGTTATGAGTCTCTAATTCTTGGCCGGCTGAAAGCCAAGCCCCCCCCCCCCAAAAAAATAAATCTTCTCTATCAACCTCCCTGGTGTGAGCACTGCTCGAGGTCCATTTTGAGACCTTGTGAACTCTGACACACTAGGGTCTAAGATTCTTTGGCCAATTTGTCCTAATTGCTCAAATCTGCCCCCCTTTCTACCTACTGAATAAGCCAACTGGCTTGTGTAAACAACTATTTTCTAGATCTTTTGATCAACCATGGCTACTGGATTTTGGCTATCTTGTGTAAATTATTTTCTGGGTTTGATCGACTGTGACTTCTGGGCTGTGGTGAAACCTGTATGGATACGGAATTGAAGTCCTGGCTGGGCTGGGTATACTTTGGGCCTGTCTTAGGCCCACTATAGTTATTTTGTAACTTTGTAATTTATTTCATTCATTGGACCTATAATAATTATGTAATAACAATTGGGGTGCTAGTAAAATTGGAAAAATGGGTCTATTCTAATGTTTGCATGAAAAGGGTAGAAATCCTGCCCATAGGTGTTTAATTCGTTCAACATGTTCTGCTCCTATGTGTTTATTAGATAACCTACCTATAGGACCTGAGTGGTTAATTTGCTCAAACATGTTTTGCTCCTATGTGTTGTTAGATAACCTGCTTATAGGTCCTAAGTATTTCATTCGCTTAATGTATTCTGCTTCTATATGTCTTGTTAGATATCATGCCTATATGGAATAAAGTGATCAATGTTTCAGTCTATGACCATAGGGTCATGTTAGCTTTATGCTCTACAAATCTGCACTTTTAGAAATCATGCCTATAGGGTTTTAATTGATTAATGTGTTGTTGTTATAATTGATCACTTAGGAAACATGCCTATAGGAGCTAAAACCAGTTTCAATCGCTAATCGTAGAAATCATGCCTATAGGGTAATCCCACTCGCTTTTAAGTATGAAACTGAACTTTCAACACTGTTTCGTTGTCACTATTAGAGAGCACGTCTATAGGATCAAACTAAGTAATTCTGAATATCTCCCGTAGTTATCACTGCCAACTACTGCGAAAATCACCTAGATAGCATGTCTATAGGTTTAATCGCTTATAACTTGTAATCATTGGGCAACTGTGTAGTCACTTAGAAATTATATCTAAAATAGTACCTCTCATCTGAAACTGCCTACGCATTTGAATTCCCATGTCACATAGAAATCATGTCTATAGGGCTTAATGACTTTAACTCATCTCAATGCTGAAACTGTCAAATGCCTAATTTGTTTGCGTGTATTTGTTGTCTAAAGTGTGGAGGCTAACTTGAGCTTATTTACTTTTACATAAAGTCCAACTTATTTTGTATGTCGCCTAGTTTTTCTCATTTTGAGCAACCTAAGTTAGGTCTAGAACCACCCAAAATAGAGGCCCAAGCGCCTCCTGGACCATAGGCATGGGACGAGTAGTGCACGCATAAGGTACATCTTAGAATCAATTAGTGCGTCTTAGGTAACAACTTAAAGATAGTAATCGGGTAGCAGGAGATGATAGTCTGTGCCCGCTGAATAATAGGAGTAACACCCCATCTCGATGGAGTTACGAAGTATTATTTATGTTGCACGGGGTAATCCTTTAGGCTAAAAAACTTAGGACCCCCTCCCCACATTGTCTTAAAATCAATTATTTTATTTATTAGCAGATTTCTGATAATAATTACCCAACTTCTTGTCTTTTCTCTTTATTTTGGACTAATTCATATAATTCGAGTTCGGCCGGGACCCACAGTTGTGGACCTCGAGGAATGTCTAACACCTTCTTTTCGAGGTAATTTGAGCCCTTACTCGATCTTTGGTGACGCAAACTGGTTAAACCAGAGTTACTTGCAAATAGGTGCCCTAACGCACCTCAAACCTGTTAGGTGGCGACTCTATCTTTTAACACCTTCCTTTAAAAGGGTTGTCACGTGTCGAAACCCAATTTCGTGAGAAAGAGGGGCGCGACAGCATGACGACTCTGCTGGTGATATTGTTTAGGCTCTTACCATAGCGAACTTAGTCTATATGAATTAGTCTTCTTTGATGAATGTGTTTCCTTGATCTTTATCGTTACATGAACATCCCACTTTCATTTTCCCTTTTTATGGCTACATGCACACCCTTTCCCCTATTTCCCTCTATTTTGAATTTGTATTAATATGCAAATCTTTGCTTAATTTGGTTTCAATGTGCGTTTTCCTTTATGTTCTAGTCAGGTTCACTTGCTCCGAATTATTTTTAAATTTGCTACATCATGTGTCTCCCTACCCCTACCCCCTTGCTTGCTTTATAACAATTCTTTCATATTGCGCGAACTAACTTCTTCCTTGGTTTTTTTTTTTTATGTCTTTACGTTTCATTTAATACTGCATTTACCGTATTCATCATGCAAAATACTTGACAACGTGTTATTTTATCTTTGCATAAAGCATGCTCCACATTATATTCCACTCGTGCGTAATTAATACCATAGCGGTGCTTGATGAGTGTCCGCGCTCTTCCTAAATCACCCTTTTAAATTTAGAAAGGCTTATTTGCGGTAAAACTAGTCGATCAACGGTGCAATCGACGGTTCCGTGCCTTCGTCTCTCAAGTTGTCCACTTGAGGGTACTGGTCTAGACTCTTCTAGAAACCCCCACTCTAATATTAACTGTGCATGTATCATGTCTAAACCTAGTATGGGTTAGAACGTTGTCCGCGTAATAACTCTCTAAGGCAAGCCTTGTCCAAAGCCCGCCGGGATTTCCTTAAATCCCAATGGTTACAATCATGATATGTGCATTATTTGGAGAAAACATGCCGATATGCTAATCATTAATGTGTAAATAGTCGAATTCGGAGTGGAAAAGGGCTAACTTTATTTGTTTTGCAGAAATGAGGCACGAAGTCCCCAGGTTCGGCATGGTTCGAAGTATCCCACCTTTGTTGCTAAATTGGTGGGAAAATCTCTCGCCAAGTGACAAAAACCATGTGAAAAGATTTCTCGGGAATTTACCTTCTTTGTTAGATATTCAGCCGAACAATGTGTTAATTGAGGCTGTCACCATGTTCTGGGATGAGAAGAGGGTCGTCTTCCATTTTGGTGATATAGAATTGACTCCCCTTCTAGAGAAAATAGGAGGCTTCGCTGGGCTCCCATGGGATAACCCTAGCTTGTTGTTACCGGAAAACCGTACTTCTCGAGGTTTCCTAAAAATGATGGGTTTCAGGAAAAATGATGAGTTAGTCTATCTGAGGAAATCTTACATACCATTTGACTTCCTTTACGAGCGTTATGGTCATAACAAGTCATATCGTCTTTACCATGATGAATTTGCCATCACTTCTTTGGGTTGGACTCACCGCCAGGTTTTTGTATTCATTGTCTATTTTCTGAGGATGTTGATATTCCCAATATAAGGAGAAAGGATCCACACTCGCCTAACTATGGTCACTAAGACCCTAATGGAAGGAATTGAGGGGCAAACTTACACTTTTGTCCCAATGATCGTGGCTGAGATGTACCGAGCTTTAGACCGTTGCAAAAAGGGATATAGGCATTTCGAGGGTTGCAATCTGTTGCTGCAAATATGGTTGTTGGAACACCTTCAGAGAGGACAATACCGTCAAGAATTTCCGTGACGACCATGGAATGACCACATAGGTTATCACCATCCGAAGAGAATGACTTTTATCCCAGACAGTTTTGCACAACCGGGAAACGATGTGAGCTGGGTACATTTATTTAGCAATTTGACTGATGACAAGGTACATTGGATGTTTGAGTGGTTCCCTAGCAGAGAATTCATCATCAGGTCGAGAGATGTTCCTCATCTAGTGCTAATCAGATTAAGGGGAATCTATTATTATGCTCCTATCAGAGTCATAAGGCAAGCTGGGAAAACAGGTTATACCACGAGTTTTCAAAATGGTTCATTACAAAGCAGACTTCCAAGGGAATGCCATTCCATTCAAGTTCGAGGCACAACACATGTGGCATCAAAAGATTATTGTGGAGAAAGATACCATCGAGCCAGACAGGTATCATGCTGGCCATGTGTACTTCTACCCATCATGGTTGGTCGATGACATAGCATGAGAGGTCAAGCCAGGGGTTGATTTGAGAAATAGGGTCATAGACGACGCTGCTGAAGCACAAGTCAAATACAGGAGGTTGCGCAAAAGGGTCTTTGAACCTGAGGCCAGGCATTTGGAACAACACAAAGTGGACATGGAAGCAATCAATGAATGGAGGAGAATCGCTAAAAAAATCAACAGAAAGGTTGGAGTATTTGGAGCAGGGTTTGATGGAACTTGAGGGAAAGATGAGGAAAAGGGTCTCGGATTGTCAGAACGCAGAGGGCAATGAAGGAGGACATCTAGCAAGGGCGTATCTGCTGTTGGACATGCACGACCTGGGGAATCTGATTGACGGGGCTAAGAAGGCTAAGCTTGGAGAAGGTCCCTCTGGGACCGAGTAGATTAGGAATGATTTTTTCTAGATTCATTTTAGAATTTGATTGTAATAAGTCAAATGCCACTAGTGACTCTTTATAATTATTGTCGTTTTAGTAGAGATTTGGTCTATATTTCATATTAATGAAATGACGCAGTTATCGGCATTGAGTTTTCTCCAAAGCTATATGTCGCTAGGCCTACCTCGGGAACGATGAGGTCCCCAAATTAGGACGTGAATTTATAATTCCGCAATACGTGTTTAAATATCGTAAATATCCTTTTAATACTTCTTACTGACTTGTTTACCTTTTGTTTTTCTTCTTTTCTTTGTTTATTCCTATCCCTTAAGGTTGGTTCGTGCATATTGGCATCATCGGCATATCATACCATATCTAGAGGTCCTCTACCTCCTCCTCCTCCAAGTGATCCCAAGAACAAAGGAAAAGCTAAGATGGACGATATGAGTGGTATCAGGAAAAATAATGCTGCGCACGCCGAGAATGTCGAAACTTCAAATGGTCGAAGTACTCCGGTGTAGAATGACTTGGTTTTACGGTTAGAGCAAAATATACTGGAGTTACAAGGGGAACTTGAGCAGGTCCGTAACTTGGCAAACCTTTTCCTTACCCTGAATGTTCCCGACATCAACCAACAAAACGCCCAAAACCCAACACCTCTTCAAAACACACAAAACCAGCACCCGCAAAATCCTCCCGCACCTCATCAATACGCCACACCTCCCCAAAATTCTAATCCTCTACAAGTACCAACTCCTCCATAGCATCATCATCATCCGACCCAGTACCCACAAACTACCACCTACCACACTCCTCAAAATGCACCACAACCTACTCCTGATCCCCAAAACTCAACCAATGATCACCACTACACCCAAATCCCTAGAGTCTACCAAAGTAACCCCATATACGTGGAAACCTTACCCCATACTTCACAACAAACCCCGTATACACCAGAATCCGTCGAGAAGGACCTGCTCATCAAGAACATGGTGGAAGAACTTAAGAAACTTACAAGTCATGTCCAAGGTGTTAAAGGTGGTAAAGGCATCGAAGGTTTGAACTATGAGGATTTATGTATTCAACCGGACGTAGAACTGCCAGAAGGTTATAAACCTCCTAAGTTTGAAATGTTCGACGGGACTGGCGATCCAAAGGTACATCTAAGGACATATTGCGACAAGCTCGTAAGGGTTGGTAAAGATGAAAGAATCCTCATGAAGCTGTTCATGAGGAGCCTCACTGGAGACGCCATATCCTGGTACATTAGTCAAAATCCAAAGAAGTGGATTAATTGGGTAAGCATGGCGTCAGATTTTATGGATCGGTTCAGATTCAACACAGAGAATGCACCAGACGTCTTTTATATCCAGAATCTTAAGAAGAAGCTGACAGAAACTTTCCGCGAGTATGCTACTCGGTGGAGATCAGAGGCTGCAAAAGTAAGGCCAGCATTGGAAGAAGAACAAATGAACAAATTCTTTGTCCGGGCCCAGGATCCGCAATATTATGAGAGGTTGATGGTTATTGAAAATCATAAATTGTCACGACCCAAATTCACCTATAGGTCGTGATGTCGCCCAACACTACAGCTAGGCAAGCCAACTAATAAGTCAAATGTACATTGGTTAAAGTTTTATTCCAAGAAAATAATAAAATACCAACTTCTACCAATGTGTGTATGTGCCAAGACCCGGTGTCACAAGTGCATGAGCATCTAGTAGATTATACAAAACTTCAAATACTGTCTGAAATGAAATAGACAGAATATAAATATAAGAAGAGACACTGGTAGCTGCAGAACGGCTCAGAAAGGCAGCTCACCACTATGCCTCGGGATGACGTGGGTATGTGATGATAGGTCCTCCACTAGTACCTGTCTCAGATCCTGCACAAAAAGTGCAGCAAGTGTAGTATGAGTACGTAAACAACGTGTACCCAGTAAGTATCAAGCCTAATCTCGAAGTGGTAGAGACGAGATGGCCGACTTTGACACTCACTATGGGTCAATAATAATAACTGAAATAAAACTAGGATATTTAAATCAGCATGATTTACAGAATTCACAATAATTTATTTAATCAGCATAAATAATCAAATTCCTTCAAATGTAACAATTCTCAATATATTAATTAAATTCCTTCAATTCAAATAGTTTCCAATTTATCGATTAAACCTCATTTACAGGATTAACAATTAATTCCTTAACAAGCAAGAATAATAATTCATTAAATTCCAAGGATTTTTCAATTTATTAATTAGCTTCACAAGCTGAAATAAATTATTAAAGCATCGTGTAATTATTATTATTATTAAGTACGATTTCTGCCGAGGACGTACGGCCCGATCCAGAGTGTCATGTACACTGCCGAGGGACGTGTGGCGCGATCCATAGATGCATCTATCCTGCCGAGGCATTCGGCCCGCTCCACAAGAAATGAGCCATCTCGATGCTGGATTGGTAACTGTTATTATAAGCAAACTCGGCTAAAGGCAGGAAACGATCCCACTGACCTCCAAAGTCAATCACACATGCCCTGAGCATATCCTTCAAAATCTGAATTGTCCTCTTTGACTGTCCATCGGTCTGCGGATGAAAGGCTGTGCTGAGCTGTACACGGGTCCCCAACTCACTCTGTACTGCTCTCCAGAAATGTGAAGTAAACTGAGGACCTTTTATCTGATATGATGGAAATTGGCACACCGTGCAACCGAACTATCTCCTGAATATAAATCTGGGCCAACCTCTCTGAAGTATACGTAGTCACAACAGGAATAAAATGTGTCGACTTAGTCAACCTGTCAACAATCACCCAAACTGCATCAAACTTTCTCAAGGTCCGCGGCAACCCAACTACAAAATCTATAGTAATTCGTTCCCATTTCCACTCTGGTATGGTCATCTGCTGAAGTAGGCCACCTGGCCTCTGGTGCTCATATTTAACTTGCTGGCAATTTAGACACCGAGCTACATACTCAACTATGTCCTTTTTCATTTGTCGCCACCAATAATGTTGCCTCAAGTCACGATACATCTTCGTAGTACCTGGATGAATAGAATATCGAGAACTGTGTGCCTCCTCCAGTATCTTTTTCCTCAGTTTATCCATATTAGGAACACACAGACGATCCTGGAGTCGTATAACACTATCTGCACCAATAGTGACTTCCTTGGCATCACCTCGTAGTACCATTTCACGAAGAACCACCAGGTGTGGGTCATCATACTGGCGAGCCTTGATCTGCTCAAATAGTGAAGATTGGGCCACAACACATGCAAGAACTCGGCTGGGCTCTGAAATATCCAGTCTCACAAGTCTGTTAGCCAAGGACTGAATATCTGAGGCTAATGGCCTTTCCTCTGCTAAAATCAAAGCCAAACTACCCATACTCTCCGCCTTTCTGCTCAAGGCATCTGCAACCACATTTGCTTTGCCCGGATGATACAGGATAGTAATATCATAATATTTTAGTAACTCCAGCCATCTGCTCTGTCTCAAATTTAGGTCCCTCTGCTTGAACAAATGCTGCAAACTGCGATGATCAGTGTAAACTTCACAAGACACCCCATAAATATAATGCCTCCAAATCTTAAGAGCGTGAACAATCGCAGCTAACTCCAAATCATATACCGGATAATTCTTTTCGTAGGGCTTCAGCTAACGTGAAGCATATGCAATAACTTGCCCTTCCTGCATCAATACACAACCCAAGCCAACGCGCGAAGCGTCGCAATACACTGTATACATCCCCGAACCAGAAGGCAACACTAACATTGGTGCTGTAGTCAATGATGTCTTGAGCTTCTGAAAGCTCACCTCACAATCATCGAACTATCGGAATGGAGCACCCTTCTGGGTTAATTTGGTCAAAGGTGCTGCAATAGATGAAAAACCTTCCACGAATCGACGATAATAACCTGCCAAACCCAGAAAACACTTGATCTCCGTCGCCGAAGTGGGACGATGCCAATTCTGAACTGCCTCAATCTTTTTGGGATCAACTTTAATACCTTCGCCCGATACGATATGTCCCAAAATGCTACAGACTCTAGCCAAAACTCACATTTAGAGAACTTAGCATATAGCTTTTGTTCCCGCAATGTCTGAAGCACTACTCTCATATGCTGCTCATGCTCCTCCTTACTACGTGAGTAGATCAAATTGTCATCAATGAAGACAATGACAAATGAGTCAATATATGGCCTGAATACCCTATTCATCAGATCCATAAACGCTACCAGGGCATTAGTTAAACCAAAAGACATTACCAGAAACTCGTAATGACCATATCTAGTACGGAATGCAGTCTTCGGAACATCCGAATCCCGAATCTTCAATTGATGGTACCCCGACCTCAAGTCGATCTTAGAGAATACCATAGCACTCTGCAACAGGTCAAATAGATCATCAATACGCGGCAACGGGTACTTGTTATTAATAGTGACTTTGTTCAATTGGCGATAATCAATACACATCCGCATTGTTCCATCCTTCTTTTTCACAAATAATACTGGTGCACCCCAAGGCGATACACTCGGTCTGACAAACCCTTTGGCTAGTAACTCTTCAAGCTGTTCTTTCAATTCTTTCGGAGCCATGCGATACGGTGGGATAGATATAGGCTGGGTATCTGAAGCCAAGTCAATACAAAAATCAATATCACGATCAGGTAGCATACCTGGAAGATCTGACGGAAATACATCGGGGAACTCCCGAACTACAGGCACTGAATCAATAGCCGAAGTCTCTACAGTAGTATCCCGAACATAGGCTAGATAAACCAAAAAACCCTTCTCAACCATGTGTTGAGCCTTTATAAAAGAAATAACTCGATTAAATGAACTAACAGGCGAACCCTTCCACTCCAGCTTAGGCAATGCTGGAATAGCCAAGGTAACAGTCTTGGCATGACAATCTAGAATAGCATGATATGGAGACAACCAATCCATGCCTAGAATAATTTCAAAATCGGTCATCTCAAGCAATAGGAGATCTGCTCTAGTTTCGTAACTACAAAATATAATAATACAGGACCGGTAGATCCGGTTCACAACAACAAGATCGCCCACAGGAGTGGACACATAAACAGGAGTACTCAAGGACTCACGAGAAACACCCAGGAATGGAGCAAATAGAGATGACACATATGAATACGTAGATCCTGGATCAAATAATACTGAGGCATCTTTGCCACAAACAGAAATAATACCTGTAATCATGGCATCTGAGGCCTCTGCATCTGGTCTAGCCGGAAAAGCATAGAACCGAGCTGGAGCGCCAACTGGCTGGCCTCCGCCTGGCTGACCTCCACCCCTAGGACGGCCCCTACCCACCTGTCCTCCGCCTCTCGGTGGTCGGACTATTGGTGGAGCAACTGGTCCGATAAGTATAGGCTGCTGACCCTACTGTACTAGTCTACCTCGAAGCTTGGGGCAAAACCTCTGCATGTGACTGGGATCCCCGCACTCGTAACAACTCTTCGGTACGATGGGCTGCTGACTAATTGTCTGGCCCTGGGGACCTGAATACCCACGGAAAGAACCCTGAATAGCTGGTGGGCGATAAGAACTCTCTGGTATAGCACTGAAATAAGGTCGTACTGGAGCACCTCGAGGAGGTGGTGGTGCTGGATATGGGGGTCTGCTGGACTGTCCCCTCACGAACTGACCTCTGCCCCCGAACGGAGCACCTCTGAACTCTCCAGAGTACATGAACCGTTTATCTCTCATAATTTGCTCTCGGCTCCGCTGACGTACACCCTCAATCCTCCGGGCTATCTCTACAACTCACTCATAAGAAGTACCTATCTCAACCTCTCGAGCCATAGTGGCCTGAATACCAATATGTAAACCGGCTACAAACCTTCGCACTCTCTCCACCTCAGTAGGGAGTATCATTAGTGCATGGCGAGATAATTCAGAAAACCTCGCCTCATAATCAGTCACTGACATCTGACCCTGCTGGAGCTGCTTAAACTGAAACCGCAACTCTTCCCTCTGGGAGGGTGGAATATACATGTCCAAGAAGATACGGGTAAACCTGTCCCAAGTCATGGGAGGAGAATCTGCTGGTCTGCCAAGAGCATAAGACTGCCACCATCTACGGGCCCTACCCTCTAGCTGAAAAGTAGCGAAATCAACCCCATGGGATTCCAATATCCTCATGTTGTACAGTCTATCTTTGCAACGATCAATGAAATCCTGTGGATCCTCATGTCGCTCACCCCCGAAGACAGGAGGATGTAGTCTAGTCCATCTGTCCAATAGTTTCTGAGGATCGGCAGCTATAGCTGGCCTAGGCTCAGGTGTAGCTGCTGCCACTGGCTGGACTCCACCCACGGGTAGTGCACCCTGGGTCTGATATACAGTAGCTGCCTGTCCATGAGCCTGCGCGGTAGGGTTCTGTGCTCCCCTGCCCGCCTGAGATATGGTTGGGTCTGCCGGAAATAAACCGGCCTGAGTCATATTGTCCATGAATCGCAGCATACGACCCATGACATCCTGAAATCCCGGTTCAGATGTGAAGTCTACCGGAGCTGGCTCTGCCACAGGCACCTCACCCTGCTCCTCAAAAATGAGATTCTCTGTTGGATCCACTGGCGGCATAACTGGAACGGTCCTGGGAAGTCCTCTCCCTCTACCACGGCCTGGAGCCCTCCCTCGGCCTCTGCCTTGGCCTCTAGCAACTGGGGGAGTAGCTCTTCCCTAGTCTGGAATCTCATTAGAGCGTGTTCTCACCATCTGTGAGAGAATAAGAGAAGGATATTTAGTACTACATCAATTGCACGATGGAATATGAAGAAAGGTAGTTTCCTAACACCATATAGCCTCTCGAAGATAAGTACAGACGTCTCTGTACCGATCCGCAAGACTCTATTAGGTCTGCTCATAACTTGTGAGACCTACGTGAACCAAGTGCTCTGATACCATGTTGTCACGACCCAATTTCACCTATAGGTCGTGATGGCGCCCAACACTACAGCTAGGCAAGCCAACAAATAAGTCAAACGTACATTGGTTAAACTTTTATTCTAAGAAAATAATAAAATACCAACTTCTACCAATGTGTGTATGTGCCAAGACCCGGTGTCACAAGTGCATGATCATCTAGTAGATTATACAAAACTCCAAATACTGTCTGAAATGAAATAGGTAGAATATAAATATAAAAAGAGGCACTGGTAGCTGCAGAACGGCTCAGAAAGGCAGCTCACCACTATGCCTCGGGATGACATGGGTATGTGATGATAGGTCCTCCACTAGTACCTATCTCAGATCCTGCACAAAAAGTGCAGCAAGTGTAGTATGAGTACGTAAACAACGTGTACCCAGTAAGTATCAAGCCTAATCTCGAAGTGGTAGAGACGAGATGGCCAACTTTGACACTCACTATGGGTCAATAATAATAACTGAAATAAAACTAGGATATTTAAATCAGCATGATTTACAGAATTCACAATAATTTATTTAATCAACAGAAATAATCAAATTCCTTCAAATGTAACAATTCTCAAAATATTAATTAAATTCCTTCAATTCAAATAGTTTCCAATTTATCGATTAAACCTCATTTACAGGAGTAACAATTAATTCCTTAACAAGTAAGAATAATAATTCATTAAATTCCAAGGATTTTTCAATTTATTAACAAGCTGAAATAAATTATTAAAGTATCGTGTAATTATTATTATTATTAAGCACGATTTCTGCCGAGGACGTACGGCCCGATCCAGAGTGTCGTGTACACTGCCGAGAGACGTGCGACGTGATCCATAGATGCATCTATCCTGCCGAGGCGTTCGGCCCGCTCCACAAGAAAGGAGGACATTTTCTTATGTGCCTCCGGAAGGAGAGTATATTCATTATAAGGTAAATTCGGGAGGAGAACAATTTCTTTTAACAATTAATTGATTTAAACAGAAAATCAAGCCTATGAGATTTCCATCCTTTAATACCTTATCTAACAATTCACAATATATTCATATAGATATCAATTAATATAAATAAATCAAAGAATACAATTTACACAAGTAAGGCATGCTTTGAGTCCTAAACTACCCGGACTTTAGCATTAATAGTAGCTACGCACGGACTCTCGTCACCTCGTGCGTACGTAGTCCCCCATAATTAGCAACAATTATTTAATTTTAATTACCTATGAGGTAATTTCCCCCTCACAAGATTAGACAAGAGACTTACCTCGTCTTGTTCCAATTAGAAAAGATCTCGAAATTAATTAAAAATTTGCCTGCGGGGCCCACATCTCGGAATCCGGCGAAAGTTATGAAATTTGACAACCCCTTCAATTACGAGTCCAACCATACCAGTTTCACTCAAATCCGACTCTGTATCGATACCGAAATCTCAAAATTTCGTTTCTATGAGATTTCTAAACGTTTCCAAATTTCAATCTCAAAACACTAATTAAATTGTGAAAACAATGATATATTTATGTTTATAGACCAAATCCAAGTTAGAATCACTTATCCCAATGTCTTTTCCTTGGAAATCTATCAAAAATCACCTCTGCTCGAGCTCCAATTTGTTAAAAATGGCGAATGCCCTCTTTTTATAAAACTGCCGAGCAGCCTTTGGAACTGGTCCTCGAACTAGGCCTCGATCGCGGCTCCGATCACAGGCTCGAGCCTGGACCTCGGTCATGGCCTCGATCAGGGTATCGAGGTTGGGCCTTCGATCAGGACATGGAGGTTGGGCCTTCGATCAGGGCATCGAGCATGTGCCTTCGATCAGAGCATCGAGCATGGGCCTTCGATCAGGGCAATCAGGGCATCGAGCATGTGCCTTCGATCAAAGCATCGAGCATGGGCCTTCGATAAGGGCATCGAGCATGGGTCTCGATCCTAGCCCTCGAGCCTTACCTTCGATCATAGCCTCGAGCTGGACCTTCGATCATGGCTTCGATCTCAAGCTCGAGCCTGAGCCTCGTCAACCCTGGGCTCGATACCTGGGCAAGATATCAACGCAGAATATCCAACAGAAGAGGAAACAACACTGCAGCAGCTTTTAAGTCTAATTTTTTATCCGTTAACCATCCGAAACTCACCCGAGGCTCTCGGGACCTCAACCAAATATACCAACAAGTCCTAAAATATCATACGAACTTAGTCGAACCTCTAAATCACATCAAACAAATGCTAAAACCATGAATCATACCCCAATTCAAGCTTAATGAAACTAAGAGTTTTTAACTTCTACATTCGATGTCGGAACCTATCATATCAACTCCGATTGACCTCAAATTTTACACACAAGTCATAAATGACATAACGGAGCTATGAAAATTTTTGGAACTGGATTCTGACTCCGGTGTCAAAAGTCAACTCATCGGTCAAACTTCCAAACTTAAATTCTTGGTTTTAGCCATTTCAAGCCTAATTTAACTACAGACATCCAAATAAAATTCCGAACATGCTCCTAAGTCCAACATCACCATACGGAGCTGTTGGAATCATCAAAATTCTATTCCGGGGTCGTTTTCACATAATTAGGCATCCGGTCACTATTCGAACTTAAACATTTTAATTTTTCTTCAAAATTCCATATCTCGAGCTAGGGACCTCGGAATTTGATTCCGGGCATACGCCCAAGTCCCAAATCACGATACGGACCTACTAAAACTGTCAAAACACTGATCCAAGTCAGTTTGCTCAAAATGTTGACCAAAATCAACTCAATTGAGTTTTAAAGCTCTAATCCACATTTTAAATCCATTTTTCACATAAAAACTTTCCATGAAATTTTACGGATTGTGCACGCAAGTCGAGGAATTATAAATAGTACTTTTTGAGGTTTTAGAACACATAATTAATTATTAAATTTAAAGATAACATTTTGGGTCATCACATAAATTTTCCGACATCATCAAATTGGGAGAAAGAATAGAAGAGGGAATAAAAAGCGGGACGGTAACAAATTTCGAGGCACTCCAGGCTACGAACATAGCCTTGCAGTTAGGGGGTATATCTAAAAAGAAGGAAGTAGGGACTGTGATGGTAGCCCAAGGTCCGAAGTCTCCTTTCACATATGACCCAAAATGTCATCTTTAAATTTAATAATTAATTTTGTATTCTAAAACCTCAAAAAGCACTATTTATTATTCCTCGACTTGCGTGTGCAGTCCGTAAAAATTTTTCGGAAAGTTTTCAGGTGAAAAATGAATTAAAATGTGAATTAGAGCTTTAAAACTCAACTGAGTTGACTTTGGTCAATATTTTGAGCAAACAGCCTCGGATCAGTGTTTTGACAGTTTTGGTAGCTCTGTATCGTGATTTGGGACTTAGGCGTATGCCCAGAATCAAATTCCGAGGTCCCTAGCCCGAGATACGAAATTTTGATGAAAAATTAAAAGTTTAAGTTCAAATAGTGACCGGATGTCAAATTATGTGCAAACGACCCCGGAATAGAATTTTGATGATTCCAACAGCTCCGCATGGTGATTTTGGACTTAGGAGCATGATCAGAATTTTATTTGGAAGTCCGTAGTGGAATTAGGCTTGAAATGCCAAAAGTTAAATTTTTAGGAAGTTTGACCGGGGGGTTGACTTTTTGATATCGAGGTCGGAATCCGATTCTGGAAATTGGAATAGGTCTGTTATATCATTTATGACTTGTGTGCAAAATTTGAAGTCATTCCGAATTGATTTGATGTGTTTCGGCACAAGATATAGAATTTGAAAGTTCAAAGTTCGTAGATTTTGATTTGAGGTGCGATTCGTCGTTTTGATGTTGTTTGATGTGGTTTGAAGCCTCGACTAAGTTTGTATTGTATTTTGGGACATATTTATATAATTGGTTAAGGCCCCGAGGGTCTCGGGTGGATTTCGGAAGGTAAACGGAATGGATTTCGGACAAAGAAGGCTGCTCAGAAATTTCTGGTGCGTGGAGCCAAATTTGGAAGCATATATCGCGAAATCTATAAGGAATCAGAAAATTATCAAAACATAAGAGTTGTAGCCCTTTGATTCTAGTTTCCAGAAAGTTAAATCATTCATCATTTGGACATTTGTACAGAAAGTTATGATGGATTGAATGAAGGCTAGTAGAGCAGTTTTGCCAGAAATTTCGCCAGATATTTCTGATGTGTGGAGCCGACTTTGGAAGCTTATATCTTGAAATTCATAAGGAATCTGAACATTTGCAAAACATGAAAGTTGTAATCGTTGGATTATAGTTTCCAGAAAAATAAATCATTTATCATTTGGACATTTGTACATGAAGTTATGATCAATTGAAGAAAGTCTGGTAGAGCAGTTTCTGGTGGACTTTTAGTGACGAAAAATGGACTTTTAGTGACGAATTGGCAGAAACTTAAGGACCAAAAATGGTCATTTCATTCATTTTGTTTTGGATTTTTGGAGCACGGTTCTTGGGCGATTTTTAGGCGATTTTCACGGGAAAATATTGGGGTAAGTGTTCCTTATCCTATATTGATTATATTTCATGATTCCATACTCATTTACATCATGAATCCGTGAATTTATGGAAGAAAAATCAAGATTTTTGCAAAATCTTCCAAAAACGAAAATTTAAGATTTAGAGGTCGAGTTGTTATCGGATTTTGGTAAAATTGGTATGGGTGGACTCATAATTGAATGAGTTGTCGGATTTTATAAGTTTCGCCGGATTCCGAGGTGTGGGCCCCACAAGCAAATTTTGAGCTAATTTCGGATTTTAATGAAAATATAATATTTTCTTATGAAATTGATTACTATAATTTTTGTTGACTGTATCGAATTAATTATGACTAGATACGAGTCAATCGGAGTCGAAAAATCAAGGAAAAAGCATAATACTTGGTTAAATTGGAGCAAGTCGAGGTAAGTGACTTGTCTAACTTTGTGTGGGGAAAATTCCCCTAGGATTGATAATTGTAATGTGTGGAAAGTCGTGTACACGAGGTGACGAGTGTGTACACGGGCTAAATGTGAAAGATTATGTTTTAAATTGTGTAGATCATTATTGCGCATTAATTAAATTATTTCATTTTGTTATATTCTTCATTATTGATTTAATGTTTATATTTTTTAAATTTGCTTGACCTTTTCCTGCTAATTATTTTTTTTGTTTAATTGAAACTTGGTTTCTTTTATACTGTGCATTATTTGAAGGTTGATCTTCTTTAAATTAAATATTATTAATATGAAGTATTTGACATTTTTAAACTTGATATTGAAGCAACATATTAAAGATTTTGAAATATTATTTTCCTGAATTATTTACTCCTGAATATTTTTGTAAGATTTTCGTACTCATTGTGATGGAGCAGTGAGCTCTTTATTGTGGAAAAAATACTGTTGTTGAATTATTTTGGCAAGTTAAATTATTTGAGCACTTGAGGTGCAAATTGTGATATTGATACGCATGCGGTGGTATAAGGTCTGGGTATTGAAATGCATGCGGTGAGATAAGGGTGGCTTGATACGCGTGGCTAGTAGGGGTGACTACTAGAAGTCATGCGGTGTGATAAGGGTGGCTAAAACGCGGGATGCTATTTCGGAAAAAAATATTTTCTTTAAATAAATTGTGAAGGCTCCCGCGGTGATATAAGGAAATGAGATATTGTGAAATTATTTATAACTTGGGACTACGAGGCGGTACCTCGGTAGTGCCCTTGTTGATATTGATTTATGGCCATAGTTGCTTTCGATTAATAATTGTGATTTTCATAAAGTTGAAGAAAATTCTGTTTTGATTCCACGAGATATTATTTGCAATTATTTGGTGTCATTAAATGTGACATGCTATTTGATTCATTTTCAATGTTATTTTATTTTACTACATTGATAAATATTTTACCATGCCATTATTATATTCCAATAGGGCCTCACCTGACCTCGTCACTACTCTATCGAGGTTAGGCTTGGCACTTACTGGGTACCGCTGTGGTGTACTCATACTACGCTTCTGCACATCTTTTTGTGCAGATCCAGGTATATTTTTACTAGCCTAGACGTCAGTGAGTTACCTGCGCACAGAGACTTCGAGGTATATCTGCCAGCGTCCGCAGACTCCGGAGTCCCCTTCTATCATTTTATGTTGCTTCCTTATATTTTATTTAGACCTTGACATATAGAGACATTGAGAATAAATTCTTAGAAGCTTGTGACTTATTTCTACCGGGTTTTGGGAGTTGAAATTGTTTGAATTATAGTTTATTTATTTCAGATATTTATTATTATTCCGCATTGATAGGCTTACCTAGTCTTAGAGACTAGGTGCCATCACGACATCCTACGGAGGAAATTTGGGGTCGTGACGGGAATTAACATACTAGTTATGAAGATGCATGTGATGAAATGAGGGACAATTTGAGAGCAATGGAGAAATTTATTGTGCTAGTCTAGCTTCAGGGCTCAGAAGATCGAAAAGTGTAAAATGATAAGAGAAGCCCTATTTATACTTTTACCTGTGGGGCCTAGATTTTTACCTGAGTGCGGCCGCATAATTTTGATGCGGACCGTACTTCTTACCTACCTTTGAGAAGTCTCGCTGCGGACCGCACAAAAATGTGTGCGGCCGCAGCATTGGTGCGGACCGCACAAAAATGTGTGCGGCCGTAATTTGTTTAGCATTTTTGATAGGCCAAACTTCAGAGACCATGTATTTTTCATCTCCCAGTTGTGCGACCGCACTCAAAATTTTGCGGTCGCAGAGTGGCAGTGCGGTTCGCATAATTCTAGTGCGGTCCGCACTTTTGTGACATTTAGCCAAATCTTTCATGCTCAGTTCCTGCAATGCACACCCATTCATGCATACACTTCAAAACTAGTTAGTACAAAACAAAGCCTATCTAATCTAAAGAAGAAAAACAAAAGAAAGAAAAAGACATAGGTTGCCTCCCAAGAAGCGCCTGATTTAACGATGCGGCACGACACATGTTACCATCAATCACTTGAAATAGAGAAATGCCACAACGTGGCAATCATCAACCTTGCCAAGATAATGTTTAACCCGATGCCCGTTGACTCTAAACACCTTATCATTCTTATTTGTCAAATCTAGAACACCAAAGGGTGTCACATTTACAACTTCAAATGGGCCCCTCCACTTTGATTTCAGCTTTCCCGGAAACATCCGCAACCGAGAGTTGAACAAAAGCACAAGATCACCTTCTTTGAATTCTTTATTCCGAATATACTTGTCATGGAGGTACTTCATCTTGTCCTTATACAAGGACGAACTGGAGTATGTATGGAACCTAAACTCATCAAGTTAATTCAATTTCTCCACCCTAAGATTTGCAGCTACATCCCACTCAAGGTTAAGCTTCTCCAATGCCCACATAGCCTTATGCTCAAGTTTCACCGGTAGGTGACAAGCTTTCCCGAACACTAACCGATACAGAGACACACCAATTGGTGTTTTGTAAGCTGTTCTATAAGCCCAAAGAGCATCGTCAAGTTTCTTCGACTAATCTGTCCGGTTGGCATTCAGTCTTTGACAGAATACTCTTGATCTCCCGGTTGGAGACTTCAACCTGTCCACTTGCTTGAGGATGATAGGGGGTCGACACTTTGTGAGTGACACCATACTTAGAGAGTAAAGTATCAAAAGCTTTGTTGCAAAAGTGTGATCCCCCATCACTAATGACGGCCTTTGGAGTACCAAACCTTGTGAATATGTTCTTCTTCAAGAACGCTACCACACTCAGAGCTTCATTGTTGGGCAAAGCCACAACTTCAACCCATTTGTACACGTAATCCACAGCTACCAATATATAGGTGTTCCCATATGAGCTCACAAACGGACCCATAAAATTAATACCCCAAACATCAAAAATATCAATCTCTAGGATGGTGGTGAGAGACATCTCATTTTTCTTGGATATTCCACCGGCCCTTTGGCATTCATCACAACGCTTAACGAGATCGCTAGCGTCCTTGTAAAGGGCAGGCCAATAGAATCCACAACTTAGCACCTTTGTAGCAGTTCTCGCTCCACCATGGTGACCACCATATGGAGACAAGTGGCAAGCTTCAAGAATACCCAATTGTTCTTCTTCTGGTACACGTCTTCGGATTACACCATCAGTACAAATTTTGAAGAGATATGGCTCATCCCAATAGTAGTCCAGGCAGTCCCGTTTGAGCTTCTTCCTTTTGTTTGAAGAGAAATCACTCAGAACAATGCCACTCACAAGATAGTTGGCCACATCGGCAAACCATGGCATCCCAGTCATAGAAATGGAAAGGAGTTGTTCGTCAGGAAATGAATCATTGATCTCAAGGCCATCATTTGGCCTCCCCTCCTCCTCCAATCGGGACAAGTGGTCCGCCACTTGATTCTCACTACCCTTGCGGTCTTGAATCTCCAGATCAAACTCTTGCAATAGAAGTACCCACCGCATCAACCTTGCCTTAGAGTCTTTCTTGCTCATCAAATACCGAAGTGTCGCATGGTCGGTGTGAACATTCACCTTTGTTCCCATTAGGTACGGACGGAACTCCTCCATAGCAAAGACAATGGCTAGGAGTTCTTTCTCGATCACCGTATAGTTGACTTAGTCCTAGTTCATGATTTTTTTAGCATAGTAGACCAGATGAAAGATCTTGTTAATTTGTTTCCCCAATACCGCTCCAACCGCCACATCGCTTATGTAACACATGAGCTCAAATGGTAAGCTCCAAATTGGCGCAGTGATCATAGGAGTGGTAGTCAACTTATACTTGAGTAGTTCAAATGTCTTCATATAATCTTCATTGAAAAGAAACTTGGCATCTTTCTCCAAGAGTTTGCACAAGGGGTTTACCACCATAGAAAAGTCTTTGATGAATCGGCGGTAAAACCTCGCATGACCTAGAAAGCTCCTCATTCCCTTTACGGAAGTAGGGGGAGGGAGTTTTGGATATCACTTCAATTTTTGCTTTATCAACCTCAATACCATTCTTGGAAATCTTGTGACCGAGGACAATGCCCTCCTCGACTATAAAGTGACACTTCTCCCAATTCAACACCAAGTAAGTTTCCTCACAACGTGCCAATACCTTATCTAAGTTATGCAAGCACTGTTCAAAAGAATTCCCCACGATAGAAAAATCATCCATGAAAACCTCGAGAGAGTCCTCCACCATATCGGTGAAGATGGCCATCATGCACTGTTGAAAGGTTGCCGGTGCATTGCATAACCCGAATGGCATCCGCGAGAAGGCGAAAGTGCCATAGGGACAAGTGAAAGTGGTCTTCTCTTGGTCTTCAGGAGCAATAAGAATCTGGTTATACCCGGAATATCCATCAAGGAAGCAATAATAAGCACGCCCGGCTAACCTATCTAACATTTGATCAAGAAATGAAAGCGGAAAATGGTCTTTTAGAGTAACTTTGTTGAGCTTCCTATAATCCATGCACACTCTCCACCCGGTGACAGTTCTTATGGGGATCAATTCATTTTTGTCATTTGTTATCACAGTCATGCCCCCTTTGTCGCGCCCCTCTTTCTCGCAAAATTGGGTTGCGACACATGACAACTCTTTTAAAGGAAGGTGTTAAAAGAGAGAGTCGCCACCTAATGGTTTTGAGGTGTGTTAGGGCACCTATTTGTAAGTAATTCTGGTTTAACCAGTTTGCGTCACCAAAGATCGGGTAAGGGCTCAAATTATCTCGAAGAGAAAGTGTTAGGCATTCCTCGAGGTCCACAACTATGGGTCCCGGTCGAACTCGAATTATATGAATTAGTCCAAAATAAAGAGAAAAGACAAGAAGTTGGGCAATTATTATCAGAAATCTACTAGTAAACAAAATAATTGATTTTAAGACAAGGTGGGGGGGGGGTCCTAAGTTTTTTAGCCTAAAGGATCACCCGGTGCAATATAAATAATACTTCGTAACTCCCTCGAGATGGAGTATTACTCATATTATTCAGCGGGCACAGACTATCATCTCCTGCTACCCGATTACTATCTTTAAGTTGTTACCTAAGGCGCACTAATTGATTCTAAGCTATACCTTATGCGTGCACTACCCGTCTCATGCCTATGGTCCAGGAGGCGTTTGGACCTCTATTTTGGGTGGTTCTAGACCTAACTTAGGTTGTCAAAATGAGAAAACCTAGGCGACATACAAAACAAGTTGGACTCCATGTAAAAGCAAATAAGGGCTCAAGTTAGCCTCCACACTTTAGACAACAAATGCACGCAAACAAATTAGGCGTTTGACAGTTTCAGCATTGAGACGAGTTAAAGTCATTAAGCCCTATAGACATGATTTCTATGTGACATGGGAATTCAAATGCGTAGGCAGTTTCAGATGAGAGGTACTGTTTTAGATATAATTTCTAAGTGACTACACAGTTGCCCAATGATTACAAGTTATAAGCGATTAAACCTATAGACATGCTATCTAGGTGATTTTCGCAGTAGTTGGCAGTGATAACTACGGGAGATATTCAGAATTACTTAGTTTGATCCTATAGACGTGCTCTCTAATAGTGACAACGAAACAATGTTGAAAGTTCAGTTTCATACTTAAAAGCGAATGGGATTACCCTATAGGCATAATTTCTACGATTAGCGATTGAAACTGGTTTTAGCTCCTATAGGCATATTTCCTAAGTGAGCAATTATAACAACAACACATTAATCAATTAAAACCCATGTTTCCTAAGTGAGCAATTATAACAACAACACATTAATCAATTAAAACCCTATAGGCATGATTTCTAAAAGTGCAGATTTGTAGAGCATAAAGCTAACATGACCCTATGGTCATAGACTGAAACATTGATCACTTTATTCCATATAGGCATGATATCTAGCAAGACATATAGAAGCAGAATACATTAAGCGAATGAAATACTTAGGTCCTATAGGCAGGTTATCTAACAGCATATAGGAGCAAAACATGTTTGAGCAAATTAACCACTCAGGTCCTATAGGCAGGTTATCTAATAAACACATAGGAGCAGAACATGTTGAACGAATTAAACACCTATAGGCAGGATTTCTACCCTTTTCATGCAAACATTAGAATAGACTCATTTTCCCAATTTTACTAACACCCCAATTGTTATTACATAATTATTATAGGTCCAATGAATAAAATAAATTACAAAGTTACAAAATAACTATAGTGGGCCTAAGACAGGCCCAAAGTATACCCAGCCCAGCCAGGCCTTCAATTTCGTATCCATACAGGTTTCACCACAGCCCAGAAGTCACAGTCGATCAAACCCAGAAAATAATTTACACAAGATAGCCAAAATCCAGTAGCCATGGTTAATCAAAAGATCTAGAAAATAGTTGTTTACACAAGCCAGTTGGCTTATTCAGTAGGTAGAAAGGGGGCAGATTTGAGCAATTAGGACAAATTGGCCAAAGAATCTTAGACCCTAGTGTGTCAGAGTTCACAAGGGTCTCAAAATGGACCTCGAGCAGTGCTCACACCAGGGAGGTTGATAGAGAAGATTTATTTTTGGGGGGGGGGGGGGGTTGGCTTTCAGCCGGCCAAGAATTAGAGACTCATAATAGGGAACAACCAATGAAAGTAGTAATAAAATAATAGGTTTGGAAAAGCATTTGCAAACACTACAAAATGATTACATAATGAACATGAACTTAAGAAGCAAGCTAACACATTGGGGCAGGGTGACATTAATAAGAAACAAGGAGCCTGAAACTTATGGGATTACCAAGTTAACAGGCAAGGAGCATTAGGCTAGTAAAACCAATAATTGTCACTAATGCAACCAGTTTAAAACTTAAAGGATCAGATTATACTAAACTCGGTGATTAAATAGTATAATACAAACAGAATCAAAGATCATAGAGGGCATCAGTCAAGAAAGACTAGTTCAAAGGATAGCACGTTGTTAGAGGTACAGAATTGGATAGGGCTAGAACACATTAAGTGACAAACATAGTCATAGGAGCACACTACATTAGAAATTCAAAATCAGGCAAGGAACATGGATTGGGCCATATAATCAAGGCAAAACACTAAAATTATCAATAACATTAAGCTAAACATGCTTCGAATTGTCCAGATTGCCTAAGTCAGGTACAAATACATTATTAAGACTAGTAATTATAGGCAGAATCACACATGAAGAGAGTCAAGGGAATATATTAAGTCATGCAATTTCATAGAACATGCTAACATAATGGAATAAACATTGCGAAGGTTTAGAAACTAACCAGTTATTGTTCAATAAACAAGAAAAGAACATCAACCAGGACCCAAAGTCTCAAATGTGTCAAGTTCCTGAGGGTTTCAAGAGCCCAGGGCAGTGCTCACACCCAAGAGAGGTAGGAAAAGTAGGAAATCCGGTGGCCTTGGCTTTCAGTCGGCGAAGAACCAAAAGAGAACAAGAAGATAAATGAACACAACATAAAGCCTCAGTTAGTGGAAAATTTAGTGATTCCCCTTCTCCTTGAAGGGAATGGGGGGAGGGGTTTATATAATAGAAGAAATTGAAAAAACAAACAAGGAAATATAATTAATCAGACATAAAATAAGGAAAGAAGAGCATGCAGAATCGATTAGAATCAATTTAGGAGAAAATCAAGCAAACCCTAGTTTTTAGGGAAAGTAAATATCAACGGAATATACACAAAAACAATAGCATAGGACGAATATAGACACAAATAATACTCAAAATCAGAGATTTGAACCAATTTTGGTTCGATTTTGTAAACCCTAGTTTTAGGGTAAGCACGAATCAACAGAATATAAACAAATATTTGTACTCACAGTAGCATAGGATGAACGTAGACGGAATAACATTAAAAAATCAGGGATTTGAACCGATTTTGGCTCGATTTTGATGAAATCTGCTTGCCATGTTTATGCAAGCACTATAGGAGAGTAGCCAGTACCAAAAGAGGGTCGAGTATGGTAAGTAATAGCCATGGAATCCCATATTAGGCGTGATTAGGAGAAGATTTAGGGGGAGACGGCTAGGGTTCTTGAGAGAGGGAGAATGGGTTGAGAGGATATCAGGGTGGAAGATGAGGGGAGAGTAAGGTTAAGGTTAGGCATTTGGGTAGTTAAAGGTAGGGGTTAGATATGGGCCGTTGATCTCAGAGATCAACGACCACGATTAAAAGGGGGTCGGGTTTATTTAGATGGGTTGCGACCGGTTCTGGGCTAATGGGGTTATTGGTTTTGGGCTGGGGTTATTAGGCTAGTGTATTAGGTGTTTTGGGCCATTATTTGGTCCGAAAATAGGTTTAAAAGTGGGGGCTAGTTTTTAAATACCCAACATTTTAGCAAAAGTAATTTATAAAAGTAATTAATGAATAACAAAAATATTGTTTGTGTACTAAAATGATTAAAAATAATTACTTAACATTATAAAAATATAAAAAGTTATTTTTTGCATAAATAATGTAATTATACATGAATATGGGCTATTATTGCAAAAATATGCAGTTAGCCCTAAAATGCAAATGTAATTATAAAAAATGCAGTAAAATATTTAAAAACATATATGTTAGTTTAAATAATAAGTTTGGATGATTAAATCATCATAAAAATAATTTAAAGGATAATTATTGGATATTTATATAATAAAATGCAGAAAGAAATTGATTTAAAGCCTTTAAAAATTATGAAAAATTATGAAAAAATGCTTGTATAGGTTTATAAACTAAATGATAATGCAAATATATATATATATATATATATATTAAAAATATGAAGGAAACATTAGGTATCAATAGCGGCCCCTCTTTACCCGGGAATGATGAAAGAGTTGTCGGGTAAAGAAATGATGACCGATTTTGACCGAATGGGATGATTTGAAAAATGGAGGCCGAACTCCGGTTTCTGAGTTGCCTACATATCCCTGGTTTTATGGGAATCAGGTCGTGTGTAGTTTTGGATCCAACGGTGGAATAAGTTGATGGAGTTGTTATAGGAATGGACAAGCTCTTCTGGATAGGACGATATCGGAATTGTGAATGGATGTACCTTGGAACAATTATGGGTATTTGAACGATCATCAAGTGGAAATGGGTAACGGATGGTGGTTGGTTGTATTTGAGGTAGTTACAGGGTGTGAATATTGAACGGAAACTGGAGCGAAGATTGCTCCCGTTGGGAGAACGGTTACCTCCTGGATTACCTGCAAAACTTAAATACAATGCATGCAGGTGTATATTGCGATAATTTAAACATGATGCAAATTCCCTTTGGACCATGAAAGCTGTCTTTGGACGATGGAGATGATGTCATTAGACCATGATGTCATGGGCCATGAATTGCGTGATAAGGGATTCGCAGGCTATGAAATGATGTTCTCGGGCCATGAAAATGGTGCCTCTAAACTATGATGCCTTTGAATAATGATGTGCGATATTGAGATATCCTCAGGCCATGGCATGCTGTCTTCCGGCTATGAAGATGATGCCTTCGGACTATGACGCCTTTGGACAGAATGGCGATGTTTCAGCCCATGAGATGCAAAGACATGATGTTTGGTTATGCGAAGCGAAACAAGACAGAGCTTAGTCTTGTGTAAGATCGGGGGCAGAGCTTAGCCCCGAGGTGGAGAATAGTGCTAGATTTCAAGTAGCATAGCATTTGGGATTACGCAAGGAAAGGCAGAGCTTAGCCTTATGCGACTAGGGAGGCAATACTTAGCCTCATGCGAAATAGGAGACAATTCTTAGTCTCATGCAAGGAGGAAGTAGGGCTTAGACTTATGCAAGATGGGAGATAATGCTTAGTCTCATGCAAGAGGAAGGAGGGCTTAGACTCATGCAAGTGGGAGACAATGCTTAGTCTCGTGCAGGGGAAGGCAATTCTTAGCCTTATGCAATTGAGGAGGCATGGCTTAGCCTCATGCAAGCGAGAGACAATGCTTAGTCTGATGTAGGGGAAGGCAATGCTTAGCCTTATGCAATTGAGGAGGCATGGATTAGCCTCATGCAAAGGTGGAGACAATGCTTAGTCTCATGCAAGGGAAGGCAGTGCTTAGCCTTATGCAATTGAGGAGGCAGGGCTTAGCCTCATGCAAGTGGGAGACAATGCTTAGTCTCGTGCAGGGGAAGGCAATGCTTAGCCTTATGCAATTGATGAGGCAGGGCTTAGCCTTATGCAAGCGGGAGACAATGCTTAGTCTCGAGCAGGGGAAGGCAGTGCTTAGCCTTATGCAATTGAGGAGGCAAGGCTTAGCCTCATGAAAAATAGAGACAATGCTTAGTCTCATGCAGGGGAAGGCAGTGCTTAGCCTTATGAAATTAAGGAGGCGGGGCTTAGCCTCATGCAAGACGGAGACAATGCTTAGTCTCATGCATGGGAAGGCAGTGCTTAGCCTTATGCAATTAAGGAGGCGGGGCTTAGCCTCATGAAAGATGGAGACAATGCTTAGTCTCATGCAATGAACAAATAATAAGTAGTAGAAGAGTATTTCTTATCTGGAAATGTGTTTGTGTTTGGCAGCATTGTCGTTATGAAGATAGTGATTCTGAGGTGTGCCCGCATTTGAGAATATTTCTTGTTCCTGCATCCAAAGGACAATCGTGAGTTTTACGGGGGAAGGTTTGTTCGTGCCCCCGCCTGCCTGCTTTTCTTTGCTTTGTATCGAAGTCCTGCTTGAGTTACCACGAGTAGCATCTGGCTGTTTCATAAAAATAAATTTTTTGAAAACGTGCATGCATATGATGAATGTAGTTAATTAAAATACATTAGTATGCAATATCAAATAAATTAGATGAACCAATGACTGTGACACTTTAGAGATATTGCGACTTTTTTAGAATTTTGAGGGTCCTCCTCAAAATTCTGCCCCACTTTACTTAGGCGATTCTCTGACCGTTCTGCATATGATGACGTTGGCTGGACTTGCTCCAGAATTTTGAGGGTCCTCCTCAAAATTCTCCCCCAGTTTCTGGTTGTGAGAAAAATGAAAATTTTATTGAATTGTGACCGAACCCACATGGCTGCCTACGTATCCCCTCTTAAACGGGAATCAGGTCGAGCATAGTTCAATTACATCAAATAAAGAAATGCGAACATTCTAAACATAATATCTTTTGACTGCGTCTGAATTGATAAGTTTTGGCCAAGCCTCTCTGTCCATTTCTGCGAGTATGAGTGCTTCTCTTGTTAGTACTCTGTGAACCATGTAGGGCCCTTGCCAATTGGGCAAAATTTCCCTTTGGCTTCATCTTGATGCGGGAAGATCCACTTCAGTACCAGCTGCCCTGGTGCAAACTGTTTAGGTTTGACCCTTTTGTTGAAAGCTCTGGACATCCTATTCTGATAGAGTTTACCATGACACACTGCATTCATTCTTTTCCCGTCAATGGGAGCTAATTGTTCATAGCGGCTTCTTATCCATTCTGCATCACTGAGTTTAGCTTCTTATATAATTCTTAAAGAAGAAATTTCAACCTCGGCAGGAATGACAACTTCAGTACCGTAGACCACCAAATAGGGTATTGCCCCGGTTGATATGCGGACTATGGTACGGTACCCCAATAAGGGAAATGGTAACTTCTCGTTCCATTGCTTGTGGTTGTCTACCATCTTCCTCAATATTTTCTTGATATTCTTGTTTGCGGCCTCCACAGCTCCTTTCATTTGAGGCATGTATGCTGTGGAATTCTTGTGCTTGATTTTGAAGGTCTTGCACATAGCTTTCACTAGGTCACTGTTGAGATTGGTGTCATTGTCGGTGATGATGGACTCTGGAACCCCGAATCGGCAAACAATACAGTCTCTAACAAAATCTGCGACGAATTTCTTGGTTACAGCTTTGTAGGATACAATTTCGACCCATTATGTGAAGTAGTCTATGGCCACTAAAATGAACTTGTGCCCATTTGAAGCGGCGGGCTCAATTGGTCCAATGACGTCCATTCCCCAAGCGACAAAAGGCCAAGGTGCGCTCATTGCATTGAGTTCATTTGATGCCATTCGTATCATATCTGCCTGTATTTGACACTGATAACATTTCTGGACATACCTGATGCAGTTTGTTTCCATAGTCATCCAAAAATAACCCACCGTCAGTATCTTCTTGGCTAAAACGAAACCATTCATGTGTGGTTCGCAAGTTCCAGAGTGTATCTCTTCGAGTAGTTTGGAAGCTTCTTTGGCATCAACACACCGTAATAACTCTAGGTCTGGAGTCCTTCTGTACAGATTTCCTCCACTTTGGAAGAAATGGTTGGACAATCTTCGGAGCACGCATTTTTTAGTATGATTTGCATGCTCCGGGTACTCTCCTTTTGCCAAGTTCTCCTTGATATCATGGAACCATGGATTCTTGTCTGCTTCTTCTTCAAGATGAGTGCAGTAATCTTGGCTGATTATGAATCCTTACCGGAATGGGGTCGATGAAATTCTTGTCCGGATGTTGTATCATGGAGGACAAAGTGGCCGATGCGTCTGCGAACTCATTCTGGATTCTCGGGACATGTCTAAACTCTATCTTCGTGAACCTCTTCATCATCTCTTGCACATGATATATATATGGTAATATCTTGGTATTCTTTGTAGCCCATTCTCCCTGCACCTGATGTACCAGAAGATCTGAATCACCAATTACCAGTAATTCCTGGATATTCATGTCAACGGCCAAATTGAGCCCCAATATGCAAGCCTCATATTTTGCCATATTATTGGTGCACGAAAATCTGAGTTTCGCGGATACCGGATAATGTTGACCTATTTCTGACACCAAAACGACTCCAATACCCACTCCTTTAAAGTTTGCGACTCCATCGAAAAACATTCTCCATCCGTCGCCTACGAATGATTCTTCTTCATCAGGAAAATACGTTTTTAGTGGTTCGTATTCTCCTCCTATAGGATTTTTCGCAAGATGATCCGCTAATGCTTGTCCCTTAACCGCCTTCTGAGTCACATAGACGATGTCGAATTCACTCAACAATATCTGCCATTTTGCCAGCTTCCCTGTAGGCATGGGTTTCTGGAAGATGTACTTCAGAGGATCCATCCTTGATATGAGATATGTGGTATAGGCACAAAAGTAGTGCCTCAGTTTCTGGGCTATCCAGGTCAAAGCACAGCAGGTGCATTCCAGCAAAGAATACCGTGCTTCGTGTAGGGTGTGAACTTCTTACTCAGATAATATATGGCATGTTCTTTCCTTCCCGTCTTATCGTGTTGTCCCAAGACACAACTGAAAGCCCCATCTAATACGGAGAGATAGAGTAGCAGTGGTCTACCAGGTTTTGGCGGGACCAGGACTGGCGGTGTGGACAAATATTCTTTGATCTGTCAAAAGCTTTCTGGCAGTCTTCAGTCTAACTGGTTGCGGCATCCTTCTTTAAAATTTTGAAAATCGGCTCACAGATCACGGTTGATTATGCTATGAAGCGGCTGATGTAATTAAGACGTCCCAAGAAGCTCATCACGTCTTTCTTGTTCTTTAGAGGTGGCAAATCCTGGATAGCCTTGACCTTTGATGGGTCTAGCTCAATTCCTCAGCGGCTGACGATGAATCCTAACAACTTTCCTGCGGGGACCCCGAAGGCACATTTTGCGGGATTCAATTTCAAATTGTACCTCCGAAGCCGATCAAAGAATTTCCTCAAGTCTGCTATGTGATCTGTACTCTTCTTGGATTTGATGATGACGTCATCCACATATACCTCTATCTCCTTGTGTATCATGTCATGGAAAATAGTTGTCATGGTCCTCATATAAGTGGCCCCAGCATTCTTCAAACCAAACGACATTATTTTATAGCAGTACACCCCCTACGGTGTAATAAAAGTTGTGTTTTTGGCATCCTCTTCATCCATCCAGATCTGATGATATCCCGCGAAGCAATCCACAAAGTATTGGAGTTCATGCTTGGTGCAGTTGTCGATCAGTATATGTATGTTGGGTAACGGGAAATCATCTTTGGGACTTGCTCTGTTTAGGTCCCGATAATCAATGCATACTCTGACTTTCCCATCCTTCTTCGGAACTGGCACGATGTGAGCCAACCAAGTTGGATATTCAATCACTCTGAGAACCTTAGCTTTGATCTGCTTGGTGACTTCTTCTTTGATTTTTAGACTCATATCTGGCTTAAACTTTCTGAGCTTCTGCTTTACTGGCGGACACATTGGGTTGGTGGGTAGTTTATGAGCCACTATGGACGTGCTCAAACCAGTCATATCATCATAAGACCATACGAAAATGTCTTCATATTCTTTCAGGAAACTGGTGTATTCTTCTTTCTCTGATGGTGACAAGTGAATTCTTATGCGAGTTTATTTGACTATTTCGGAATCTCCCAAGTTGACTATCTCAGTTTCGTCCAGATTGGACTTAGGCTTGTTCTCAAAATCTTCAACTTCTCTAACAATTTCCTCAGGTATTATATCCTCTTCTTCTATTTCGTTCGAGTTATTATACTTATGTTGCGTTGTCTCATTACATGTCACAGCTGTTGGTTCATCACTATAAGAAATAGTAATGCTGTAGAGAGAAAAATATAGAGAATAGTAATAAATAATAAAATAGCAAACCATTGATAATTATCAAGATGTCAAACAAAAGCGATTTTTAATGATTCAAACAAATGTTTCAAAACAAAATACTGAAAAATGTTTTAAAAATGCTCATAAGAATTGTTTTCAAAATAAATGACACTAGCAGCCAGGCTACCCCGGAACTCGGTGGGCCCTTGATGGTGTGGCAGTCCAGTTCCTGAGAACAACTCCCTTCTCCACTGTCTGGATGACGAGGCCTTCTTCCTCCTCCTCCTCAAATATTACATTGCAGTCCATGTCTTCGTCTTCCAAGAATAGATTCCTTAAACCAGCTAGCGCTTAATCTTCTTCGGATCCCCACATCATATCAGCCTGATGGAAGTATTGGCTCAAATGTGGTATCGGCTGCTCGAGAGGGTAATAAGGACCGCGCTATGCTGGTGACCAATTCTGATACCCGTGTCAGGTGTATTGATATCCCAGTCCAAAGGTCGTGCCGTGACGTTTTAACTGTATTAGTATGGTGATCCCTTGGAGATTCTTGCCAAGACCCTTGCCGGGTTCGTAACCTGTCCATGCCAATATGCTTTCTATTTTGCTACTCCACCATTTGTCCTTCTCGATCGCGTTAACACGCTCAATGCGATGGTAAGTCTCTCCCCCTAACTTCCTTCTATTCTCCACAACCGGGACAGTCTAGTTAGTGTAAATAGGGTTACTCACATCTCCATGAATGATCACCTCCTGATGATTCCATTCGAACTTCACAGCCTGATGCAGAGTAGACGCTACAGCCCCAGCGGCATGTATCCAAGGTTGTCCTAATAGCAGATTGTATGAGGCGGATATGTTGAGCACTTGGAATTCAATATCAAACCAAGTTGGGCCCATTTGCAAACAGGGGTTGGTTTCTCTAATCATGGCCCTTTGAGATCCATCGAATGTTTTCACGTTCATAGTTCCTGCTCTTATTTCATGCAAACGTTTACCCAATCTCTTCAAAGTAGTCAATAGACAGATGTTGAGACTTGAACCCCCATCTATTAAGACCCTGGCAGTGAATTTGTCTTCGCATTGCACTGTGATATGCAGCGCCCTATTGTGACTCAACCCTTCTGGCGGTAATTCATCTTCATGGAAAGTGATCTTATGGTTTTCCAATACTTGTCCTACTATATTGGCTATCTCTCCACTGGTAATGTTGTTGGGTAGATAAGCCTCATTCAACACTTTCATCAACGCGTTCCTATGTGCCTCAGAATTCTGCAGTAGTGATAGAATGGATATCTGAGCGGGGTTTTTATTCAAATGATCAACCACAGAATACTCCCTTGCTTGCACCTTTCTCCAAAGATCATCCGGGCCTGTTTCAATGATAGGTTGCCTGCAAGCGGCTTCTTTACTTGTTCCCCCCAAATGCTCGGGCATGTAAACCCTACCAGTTCTGGTCATACCTTGTGCTGCACCTGTTTTTTCCATTTTCCCATTTCCTTTCCTTCTCGCTTCTGTAGTATAGTCCTAGGGCACAACATTAGAATTAAAGGATGGTGTGGGTGCTACCGTTACGGTGAATGGTGTGGTCACTTCTACTTCGAACGGAGTTGGCGTGGCTGAGGGCGTTGTTATTTCAACCTCGAACGGAGTCGGTGCGGCTACCTCAACTTCAATCGGTGACTGTATTTGTACCACAATAGGCGTGAGAGTGACTGGAGGCATTTTGGGATCATCCTCTTCTCGAATGAGCCCAATTGACCCCTTCGAGTCCCATTCCTCATCAGTTTCTATCACATTTACCCCTTTCATCAGTAGTCAATGGACAGATGTTGAGACTTGAACCCCCATCTATCAAGACCCTGGCAATGAATTTATCTTCGCACTGCACTGTGATATGCAGTGCCCTGTTGTGACTCAACCCTTCTGGCGACAATTCATCTTCATGGAAAGTGATCTTATGGTTTTCCAATACTTGTCCTACCATGTTGGCTATCTCTCCAATGGTAATATTGTTGGGTACATAAGCCTCATTCAACACTTTTATCAACGCGTTCCTATGTGCCTCAGAATTCTGCAGTAGTGATAGAATGGATATCTGAGCAGAGGTTTTATTCAAATGATCAACCACAGAATACTTCCTTGCTTGCACCTTTCTCCAAAGATCATTCGGGCTAGTTTCAATGATAGGCTGACTGGAAGCGGCTTCTTTACTTGTTCCCCCCAAATGCTCGGGTGTGTAAACCCTACCAGTTCTGGTCATACCTTGTGCTACACCAGTTTCTTCCATTTCCCCCTTTTTTTTTCCTTCTTGCTTCTGCAGTATAGTCCCAAGGCACAACATTAGAATTAAAAGATGGTGTGGGTGCTACCGTTACGGTGAATGGTGTGGTCACTTCTACTTCGAACGGAGTTGGCTTGGCTGAGGGCGTTGTTATTTCAACCTCGAACGGAGTCGATGCGGCTACCTCAACTTCAATCGGTGACTGTATCTGTACCACAATAGGCGTGAGAGTGACTGGAGGCATTTTTGGGATCATCCTCTTCTCGAATGAGCCCAATTGACCCCTTTGGCTCCCATTCTTCATCAGTTTCTATCACATTTACCCCCTCGCCCCTCTGATCCGGGAGGGGATTGTTGCAGACATTAGGTGCAATCTCCTTTTCCTGTATAACTTTGGTATCAATCAGCATCTGGATCTTATTCTTCAGAATGCGGCATTTATCAATAGTGCGACCCTTCATGCCCGAATGGTAGGCACATGTCTTATTCGGATTGACCCATTGAGAGGAATTTTCCATGGCGACAACGGGAATGAGAGTGACATAACCGGCAGCTTTCAATCTCTCATACAACTGGTCAATAGGCTCGACAATAGGAGTGTATTGTGTGGGCGGCCTACGGTCGAAATTTGGCTTGAGTTTTTGGTAGTTTTGGCGGGCTGGTGGTGAGTGGTAATATGTTGGCTGAGTGTTGTAAGTGTGGTAGGCGGTATGGGGTTGTTGATATCTAGCAGGTGAAGGCTAATATGTGGGTGGAGGTGTTTATTCCATCTATAAATTTTTCATCTTTTGTTTTGTTTTGTTATTTGATTTAGGGTTAATTACATGTCTAAAATGTCAATAGTTAGTCTTTTTCTACTTACAATCATGTGGGTAGCATATTAAGTGTTAATTGGGGTATGGGTAAGTAGTTATCCATGTTTAATTGTGCAAACCATGTCTAGATTATGAAAAGATTGCATGAACCCTAAAAAGTGCCTGTGAATTTTGAGCTATGCGGCCGCACACACTTTTGTACAGTCCGCAGCTCTCTAAGTTAGGAAACTTGTGTGCTTGAATTGTGCGGTCGCACTCAAAATTGTGCGGTCCGAAGTGGACCTGTGCGGCCGGACTCATTTTTTTGCGGTCCGCACTGATGAAACATCAGAGACCCCAGTAGTCTGAACCTGGGGATGTGCGATCGCACTCAAAATTGTGCGGTCCGTAGTGGACTTGTACGGACGCACTCATTTTTGTGCGGTCCGTACTGGTGCAACATCAGAGACCCAAGTAGTCTGAACCTGGGGCTATGCGGTCGTACTCACTTTTGTGCGGTCCGCCCTAGGCAGTTTGCTGCCGCACTCATTTTTGTACGGTCCGCACTAGGTATTTTGCGGCCGCACTCACTTTTGTGCGGTCCGCACTACCCCTTCTGAGACTGCTTTACCGCAACTGTTATGCATGCACCTGTGGTTTACAAATCTAACTGACTCTTATCCTTATGCATTGCAGACAATGGTTCGCTCACGTGGTAGAGGAGATGCATCGCAAGGGAGGGCAGAACCCTCCTGAGGCCGAGGTCAAAGTAAAAGCAACCTACCTCTAGCACTTCAAAGGGTTATAAGTAAGAAAGTTACAATCAACAGACCTCCCAAACCCTCGGAAACCAGTGAGTATGTCCCATCTGGGGAAGCTTTTGAGGGTAAGTCCATGCAATCACAGCCGGAAGCCAAATAACAATAATTTCCTAGTAGATTCCACCTAGTAGATGAGTCGTCTTCTTCTGCCAGTTCGTCTGAAGGTTCGGAAGAGGGTAGTCAAGATTCTGAGCCCTCTTCCTCACATGCTCCAGCTGACCCAATTAATGTGGATGATGATGATGATGTCCCAGACGATGGGAGAAGGGGTGATACTGCAATGAGAGATCAAAGAGACCCGAGCTATGGGAGGACAGATTCGTCAGTGTTGCTACTTTTGCTAAATTTAGGGAATAGTTGCCGTATCGGTCACTCACTCTTGAGTGGCAGTTCTTGATGAAAGATCTAGACAAGCACAACCCCAATGTCCTCCGACAATTCAAGGAGCGAAAAGGTTGGAGATGGCTCACCCACAAAGTTATGGATGCCAATGAGTATTTGGTCAAGGAATTCTATACCAATGTAGCTCATATCAAAAGGGTACCAAGGTGACAAAAGTTCGAAATTTGAAAATCAAGTTCGATGCCTGCACCTTGAACAAATATGTGGGGTTTGAGGACGTGGAGGTAGTCCAATACCTGGAAAAGCTGGCTATGGGTGACGCAGCTCGCCTATGGCTAGCTGAGATTCTGGCAATTCGAGGGTCAGCTCCTCAGTGGCTCACAGCAGGAGTTCCAATAGTCCGAGCCACCCTAAACTTTGAAGCAAAATGGTGGCAAACATTCGTGTGTAGCCATATTGACCCATGCCTCAATGAAAACATGCTTCCACTTCCCCTTGCAGTCTTGGTGGCTTCAATTATGGCTGGGTATCCGATAAATGTTGGTGTCATCATGTCCACCAATATCACTTTAGCTGTCCAGAAGGGTGAAAGATCCTATCCGTACCCGAACTTCCTTACAGAATATTTCAAGGATCAAGGGGTGGAGTCGAAGCATTATGATACAGAAGTGAAGGCCAAGAAGCCTTTTTCATGGTACCACCTTCAGGGAGCTGACAACCCGAAATTCACGGGTAAAGCTACTACCTCCATTGGCCAGTCTGAGGAGCCAGTGGTAGTGGTTACTAATTCAGTTGCCGAGCCTTACACCGTAGCCGGTACTTCTACTGGGACAACATTCATGCCACCCTCTTCTTCTGGTCCACTTATTTCTGCTAGACTGTTAGTGCCATTACCAGTGCCGGCCTCATCTACTTATCCTCAGACTGCGCTGTGAGTCTCCCAAACATTGGCGAGTCTCAACAACTGGATGCAGGCAGGTACTACAAAGCTGGACGATATATCCAGTGTTGTTGCAGCACAGTCCTCAGCCCCAGTAGAGCCACAGGTACCTCCGTCAGTGGAGGAAAAATTGAAGAAGATTCTGGAGAACTAGAAGACCATTGTTGATACTCTGGCGACGCATGGGAAAGTCATTAAAGATTTGAGCAAACAAGTCAAGAAGATGCGTAGATCCCAGGCATCAAAGAAGTTGGTAGAGAAGCTGAGCAAAGAGGTTGAAAGGATTGCATTTGCCGAAGATCTTCCATTGGACTTCCTTATGGAGCAGATATTCCCAGCAGCACCAGCAGATGCACCAGAGGCAGCAGTCGGCCAGTCTGAGGAGCCGGTTGCGACTGCACACACTGCGGAGGAGATGATACAGATGCTCAGCAACCCTATTGTCCCTCAGCCAGGAGATGATGACATACAGTTGGAGGACACAGATGGTGCTGATGATCCTATGCAGACTGAGACCACATAGGGAGTTCTCTTAACTCTCTACCCTTTCCCTATTCTTATTTTTGTTAAGCATTGAGGACAATGCTTATTTTCATTTGGGGGGTGGTCTATTTTGATTATTTAACTTTGACATTTGACATTTGGGCTGTAATAACTCTGATACTATTTTTTTCTTTCGTCTTTATTTTCCTTTGGTATGTATATATTCTTCCCATTTGATGTAGATATTCATTTTCCTTATGTATATACTCATTTTACATCGGTTTATATATTCATCTATCTCGCTTTCCGTAGTTTATTTCATAGCTTCTTTAGTTTGTTTTTCCTTAGTAGTATAACTTCTTATTTACGTTTTGTGTGAACAATAAGCCTTTGATTTTCTTAATGCCATGGTTCTTTCCAAAGGTAAATTTTGTGTGAATCGGGTGGCTCTTCCCAATGATGGATGGCGTGACAACCTTCTTAAGGGATTGAGTATGTTTTCTTTTATGTTTTGACAAAATAGAGTAGTAATGAATAAAAGTGTCTCGGGCATGCTTCACTTGGTACCAACACATTTACCTCTGACCTTATGGTTAAAAACAAAGTTGTTGGCATAAAATAGCTCTAGTTGTGACCTTTAAACTCTTGTGTTGACTCAAACAGTCATCGAGTGGTTCAGTTGAGCCATTTGTGATTCTAAATCTTAGCTAGGGTTATTGTGGGCCCTCGACTCCATTCTCTTTAGCAATCCAGCAGTGTGAGAGGTGAGATATTGAATTGCAAGTCCAAATTTCCGTGCCAATAGTCTAGAACTTGCCCCGAGTGTTTTTCTAAGCAAAATTCTAAGTGTAACTTGGCTTGAGAAATGATTGTGGGCTCTCCTTGATCCAATTTGAAATTGAAATCTTCCATAGCCTACTAATGTGATATACCTAGTCAACCCCTTTGAGCTGAAGCCTTTGTCTTTCAATAACCAAGTTACAAGCCTTTATCCGTTCTGAAATGACCCTTTCTTGGCACCCAATCTTTCCTTAGCATTCTTGAGAAACAATTGGTAAAAATATAAGTTTTGGGGAGAGACGAGCAGTTTGCAGTGATAAAAGGTACAAAGAAGAGAAAGAAATGAAGAAAAGGGAAGGCAAAAAGAAAAGAAAGAAAGAACAAAAAGAAAAATGACAAAAAGAAAGTGAATAAAGTGAAGAGTTGAAGGGAATTCAAAAGAAAATAAGGATAAAAGGCTGAAGTAAATAAAAAAGGAGAAGAATGAATGTCATGATCAAGAAATAGCGACGTTACGTCTCTCTAGTTCCCCCGAGGAAGAAGAAAATGACTCAAAAAGTCGAGAAAGTATGAGCTGAAAAGAGAAAATAGAGTGCTTAAGGAAAGATGAAACCATTATATTCCAGCAAATCCTACCTTGGTCTAAAAGCCTTCATTACATCCCGCAAAAGTCTTACATAATTTCAAGTTGAGTGAGCTTACATTAGTGGTGATTTACATGAGGGGCAAGCTTATGGTACTTAGAGCCGGACTTGTGGCATTCATTTGAGAGAGATGAGCGAACTTTTCACAATCCTTGTATCGAGTGTTGCATTCTAAAGTGAGATGTGCTAATGGAGAGTAGAGGAGGAGGAGTTTAGGATCCACAATGACCTACACAAAAGAATGAGCTTCCTTGATGAATAGAGTTAACTCTTGATGCTCTAATGTCACATTAGAAAATCATTGCATTGTTGATAATTCATATGTGTTGTGGGTAATTGTTGGTCCCAATTGATGTGTGATTGATTCACTTTAAGCCAGCTGAAATATCTCTTTTTTCTAGTGGAGGTGGGAATTGCCTAATTTGCTTGAGGACAAGCAAAAGCTTAAGTTTGGAGGAGTTGATAAGTAGGAATTTTGACCGATTATTTGCTCTCTTTTACTTGCGAATTAGCTCAAAAATGATTAAAGGCATTCCCAAAAACTAACAAAATATGCTTACTTGCAGGAATATTGGGATATGAGCCAAAGAAGTCAAAATCAACTCATAAAGGAGTCAAAAGTGAACAAGAACCAAAACAGGGCAAAAAGGCCACCAGCAGTGCGGCCGCAGAGAGGAGATTCAGAGAATGGTATTTGGGCAAGATGAAGGAGTGTGGACCCCACCAAAATTGTGCGGCCGCAGAATATCAAATGCGGCCGAACTCACTATTATGCGGTCCGCAGGATTGAAGAATCAGAAAGTTGGATTCAAGTTCAAAATCAAGGAGTGCGGACCACATCATTTTTATGCGGTCGCACAAACAGAAGCGCGACGCACTTGTTTTTATGCGGACCGCAGAAGCCCCAAAGTTCCAAGCCCAAAATTTCAAGAATGCGGACCGCACGATAATTGTGCGGCCGCAGAAGCTCAATATGCGGACCGCACCAGAATTATGCGATCGCACAACCCCCGCAGGGGCAATTTTGTCAGATATTTTCAGCTTAGTATAAATAGCACTTTTTGTCATTTTTAGGTTAAGTTGAGTTTTCAGAAGTGCACCTAGTCCGTTTTCTTTGCTATTTTGAGGATTTTTGTACTAGATTAACATTTATATATTAGATTTTCTTTCCCTAATCAATTAATATGCATTCTATCTTAATTTCTTCTTTAAATTTTGTACTTTTCATGAGTAGCTAAATCTTTAGCTAGGGTTGTAACCCAACCCTAGTGTGGGTATTTGATGGGTTTTTAATTTAGGCCTTATTTTTGAATTAGTGATATTTAGCCTTGTTCATGATTGAACCCTAGAATCAATGGTTGCAAACATTACTTCATGCCTATTTGACTTAGCCTCTACTTGAGAAAGAGAGACTAAGTCTAGGAAAACTTGGCTAACAAGAAATTGGGGTGAACTCGAGAAATCGATAACCCCAATTAAAGGGTTAACCCTAGAACTAGTAATACCCGACTTGAGCTAATATCACTTGTATTGTGCAAATACCCAATTGGACTTGAGAAAGCCAAATTGGGCAAAATCACTCAAACTACCGAGAGGTATAGAGTGAGTACCGGGATGTGATTGCTACATCACGACTCCAACTAATCAATTTTACCCTGGAGTTTACAACCCATTAGATAACCACCTAGGTAGAAGTCACGACCCTAGTCCCTTTTAATCATTTGAAAAACTCAAAATCAAAAATATTGTCCTTAGTTTTATACTTGCAAACAATAGAGTAAAGTAGAAGTAGAACACCAATCAAATTTGTGGAAGTGTAATTGGAGCCAAAACTTGAAATTAACTTAGATTTACACCTAATCCCATATTCTAACTCCCTGTGGAATCGATCCCGGCCTTCGTTGGGTTTATTATTTCATCGACCGCCTCACTACTTAACTGTGGTGTGGGTTTGGCCGAGATCACAGGGTACCCCCAGTAGATGGGGCCCAGTCTGAGGCCTAAGGCGAGACCTCTACTTAGCCATTACCGGCTCCTACACCACCTGAGGAGATTCCTAGGGATACCGCACATCCAGTTCTCCCTCCACTTCCATCAGATCTGGACTTGAGGAGTACGGTGCATTTGCTGACACAGTTGGTAGCTACCCAGAAACAGGCTTGGGCATCAACTAGTGCAGGATCTTCTAAGGGGTATGAGAGTTCAATGGTCTGAGAGTTTATTGCTTTGAGTCCCCCAGAGTTCACGGGGACAGATTAGAGGGAGGACCCGCAGGATTTCATAGATCAGCTTCACAGGATCTTTCGGGTTATGCATGCCACGGAGAAAGAGGCAGTTGAGCTAGCAGCTTTTCGACTCCGGGATATAGCCATCCTTTGGTAGGAGGGATGGGAGAGGTCCAGGAGACGTGATGCACCTCCAACTGTTTGGGAGAATGTTTCAGATGCCTTCCTTGACCAGTACTTACGACGGGAGATCCGAGAAGCTCGAGTCGATCAGTTTCTAGCCCTCAAGTAGGGAAATTTCGAGAGTATAGTCTCTGTTTTGACTCATTGGCCAGATATACACCATCCATAGTTGCTACTCTGTGGGACAGGATCCATAGGTTTATAGTAGGGTTGGCCCTAGAGTTGACTGAAGCATGTGCCACCACTGCATTGCAGGGTAGTATGGATATCTCTCGGATTCTAGCATTCACCCAGAATATAGAAAGGGGTAGGCGTTGGCAGAAGAGTACAGAGAGGACTGAGCAAGGGAAGCGTAAGTGGATGAGATTTGCCAGGCCTCAAGAGCAGTCTCAGGGTAGTTATAGGCCCCAGTACTTCGGACGGCCACCTAGGCCTCTGCCACCTCAGTTACAGGGTTACAGGTATGACCGCTATACTCAGTCAGGACCAGGTGAGAACTTACGGGCGTCGGGTTTGCAGCGACAATGAGGTTCAGGGCATTCATGGTCATTTTTGCTGCGGTGTGACATCTGTGGTAGAGGACACTTGGGCTAATGCCGAGCAGGTTCTGATACTTGTTATACATGTGGGCGTCCGGGGCATATGATGCGAGATTGCCCAAATAGAGTCTGGGGGTATGGCACAACCAACAAGTTCAGCAACATGATCATCTGTGTCTGTGCATCCTTTAGGGCGCGAGTCTTAGTCTTCGGCTGGTAGAGGTCGAGACAGAGGTAGAGGTACCAGTTCAGGTGGTAACCATAACAGTATCTATGCTTTAGTAGGTCGACAGAACCATGAGTCTTCACTAGACGTTGTGACAGGTATATTGACCATTTGCTCTCATGATGCTTATGCCCTGATAGACCCAGGATCTACTTTATTGTATATTACCCATTTATCGCGGGGAAGTTTGGTATAGTGCCTGAAATACTAAGTGATCCTCTTGCGGTATCTACACCTGGCGGAGAACCGATTATTACTAGACGGGTTTATCGAGGTTGTACGGTGACAGTTTGTAGTCGTCAGACCTCAGTTGACCTAGTTGAGCTAGAGATGATGGATTTTGATGCTATCATGGGCATGGACTAGTTGGCAACTTGCTATGTCACAGTTGATTGCCGAGCAAAGGTAGCTATATTTCATTTTCCGGGTGAGCCTGTCCTTGAATGGGTAGGTAATACAACGACACCAAAAGGTAGGTTTATTTCATATCTGAAGGCGAGGAAAATGATCACAAAAGGTTGCATTTATCATATTGTGCGAGTTAGAGATGCAGATGTTGAGATACCTACACTTTAATCTATTCCAGCAGTCAAAGAGTACGCAAATGTGTTTCCAGATGAGCTTCCAGGTATTCCTCCAGAGCGAGAGATTGATTTTAGCATCGATTTGCTTCCGGGAACTCATCCAATATCCATCCCTCCGTATAGAATGGCACCTGCCGAATTGAAGGAGTTGAATGAGCAGTTAAAAGATTTGCTGGAGAAAGGTTTCATCAGACCTAGTACCTCACCTTGGGGTGCACCAGTACTGTTTGTGCGGAAGAAAGACGGCTCGCTGAGGATGTGTATCGATTATAGGCAGCTGAACAAGGTAACCATTAAGAATAAGTATCCACTTCTAAAGATCGATGACTTATTTGATCAGTTGCAGGGGCCTAGATGCTTTTCAAAGATAGATTTGAGGTCGGGGTACCACCAGGTCAGAGTTTGGGAGAAAAATATTCCGAAGACAGCCTTCAGGACCCGATATGGCCACTTTGAGTTCCTTGTCATGTCCTTTGGGTTGACGAATACACCCGCCGTATTTATGGACTTGATGAATAGCCTATTCCAGCCATTTTTAGATATGTTCGTGATAGTATTTATTGATGATATTATGGTTTATTCACGTTCAGAGGAGAAGCATGCGAACCACCTGCGAGCGGTACTCCAAACCCTCCGTGATCGTAAGTTGTATGCTAAGTTTTCTAAATGTGAGTTCTGATTGAAGTCTGTAGCATTCTTGGGGCATATTGCATCCGATGAAGGTATAAAGGTAGACACTCAGAAGATTGAGGCCGTGAAATCCTGTCCTAGACCTACCACTTCGACAGAGGTTTCGTAGCTTTCTAGGCTTAGCAGGCTACTATCGGAGGTTCGTAGAGGGTTTTTCTTCCCTTTCGGCACCATTGACGAAGCTAGCTCAGAAAGCAACTAAGTTTTAATGGACAGAGTCTTGCGAGTGGAGTTTCCAAGAGCTTAAGAACAGGTTGACCTCAACGCTAGTTCTAACACTTCCAGAGGATTCAGAGGGTTATGTCGTGTATTGTGATGCCTCAGGTGTCGGGTTAGGATGTGTCCTGATGCAACATGTGAAGGTAATTGCGTATGCTTCAAGGCAGTTGAGGAAGCACGAGAGGAATTATCCGACCCATGACCTCAAGTTAGTTGCGGTTGTCCATGCACTTAAGATATGGCGACATTATTTATATGATGTTCGTGTTGATGTATTTACAGATCATAAAAGCCTGCAATATATCTTCAAACAAAAAGAATTGAATTTGCGATAGAGGCGATGGCTAGAGTTATTGAAAGATTACGATGGTAACATTCTCTACCATCCCGGGAAAGATAATGTTGTAGCAGATGCCTTAAGTCGCCAATCTATGGGTAGCTTAGCACATGTAGAGGCTGAGAAAAGAGAATTAGCTAGAGAGATTCATCAATTGGCTTGTTTGGGGGTTCAGTTAGTAGATTCTGACGATGCTGGAGTTGTACTCCAAAATACTACAAAATCATCTCTCATAGCTAAAGTCAAGGAAAGGCAATACGAGGACCCAAATTTGGTCGAGTTGAGAGAGCGAGTTCCGCACCAGAAGAAGCCGTTGTTAGATCTCAAGGAAGATGGGGTTATTATATACAGGAGTCGTTTGTGTGTCCCAGATATAGCGGGGCTACAAGACGGGATTATGTCAGAGGCACATTATTCGTGGTACTCCATTCATCCTGGGTCGACGAAGATGTATCATGACATTAAGGATGTGTACTGGTGGAATGATATGAAGAAGAACATTGTTGAGTTTGTCACCCAGTGTCCTAGTTGCCAGCAAGTGAAGGTAGAGCACCAGAAGCCCAAAGGGCTAATGCAGACTATAGAGATCCCGACGTGGAAATAGGAGGCGATAAACATGGACTTTGTCATGGGTTTGACTTGTTCTCATCGTAAGTTCGATTCTATATGGGTGATAGTCGATAGGCTCACGAAATTAGCCCATTTCCTACCGGTCAGATCTACATATACAACCGAAGATTATGCAAAGTTATATATTAAGGAGATAATGCGGCTACACTGAGTACCAATATCTATTATATCTGACCGTGAGGCCCAGTTTACAACACATTTCTGGAGGTAATTTCAGAGAGATCTAGGGACTCAGGTGAATCTCAGCACAACTTTTCATCCACATACTGATGGACAAGCCGAGGGCATAATTCAGACGCTCGAGGATATGTTACGAGCATGTGTGTTGGATTTTAAAAGAAGTTGGGATGAACATCTACCTCTTATCGAGTTTGCATATAATAACAGTTACCACTCCGGTATCCAGATGACTCCGTACGAGGCTTTGTATGGGCATAAGTGCAGATCTCCTATAGGGTGGTTTGATTTTTGAGAATATGGGTTATATTGGCCAGACTTGATTCAGCAGGACGTAGAGAAGGTAAAGCTTATCCAGGAGCGACTGTTGACAGCCCAAAGTCGTCAGAAGTCATATTCTGACGTACAGCGACGAGACTTAGAGTTCAGGGTTGATGACTGGGTATTCTTAAAGGTGTCGCCTGTGAAGGGTGTAATGAGGTTTGGCAAGAAAGGAAAGCTTAGCCCACGGTATATTGGGCCTTATAGGATTATTCGGAGAGTGGGACAAGTAGCTTATGAGTTAGAATTGTCCTCGGAATTGGAGTCTGTCCATCCGGTTTTTCACGTATCTATGCTACGGAAGTGCATTGGCGATTCTACCCGAGTGGTGCCCACTGATGATGTACAGATTACGGATGACTTGTCATACGAGGAAGTTCCAGTTGCCATCCTAGACCGACAAATCCGCAAGTTACGACATAAGGAGGTAGCCTTCGTGAAGGTTTTATGGAGAAACAAGAATGTGGAAGAGATGACGTGGGAAGCGGAGGAAGAAATAAAGTCTAAATACCCCCACCTATTTCAAACTTAAGATATGGCTCGAGATGGGATACATCAGCACAACTCTATTCAGGCAAGTAGGTTATCAGGTAAGCTCTTATTTTTGACTTTCAGTATTTATGATTGACGGCCGTGTGGGGCCAAGTGTTGCTATTTATAGACATTGGCCATATGTGGCATATATAGTATATTTTCTGGTTGCGGGTAGGTTGGTTTTAGTCTAGTGTATGGAGGAGACTCTAGCAAAATTTTCCAAAGTCTCTAAGAGTAAACATTCGAGGATGAATGTTCCCAAGTGGTGAATGATGTTACACCCTATATTTTCGTACGTAAAAGTGCATCGTAAGCAAACTAATGTAGGACCAAAAATGAGATCATCTTTGAAAGTATATAAAGTAAGTTAATCATATTACCTCGGAGGTTACAAATATTGAAGATCATGAACAACAAGTACAAAGAGGGTTGGAAGGTTCAGAAGCTAAAGGAATTGAAGAAAATAATATTTCGTCGAAAGTCAACAAGTTGGGAATATTATAACATGTACCTTCAGGGTGAGACTAGATTGCTTAACATGATAAGGAGTTTATGTTATGAGTTATGTTAGTCGTATGATAGTCGTGTGTTATGTTTTGAAGTCAAGCGAGTTGTGGAATAAAAGTCGAGAAAAGTCATCACAAGTTACGTTCATAAGTTTTACTGAAGTTTGGGTCAAATGTAACTGCGATTTTCTCCCAATATACTTAGATTTACGGGGTGTTCCACCTATCAAATTGAAGATCTATGAGTCTATTTTCTAAATCATTAAACCGTTTATCAATATGACATTGGAGTAGAGATATATATGCATTTTTACGAGATTGCGCAAGGTGCTAGGTTACAAGTAGGTGTGTCACCTACTTGCTTAAATGAGAGTCCGAAAATAGGCCAGTTCAGGTCGTCCAAAAAGACATATTAAAATCCTATTTCGTTTATATAATACGCTGATAAGAGGGCACAATAACCAGACTTAAACCCCTGCAAATATCCTCCCAAAAATTACACACAAACCCTAATTGAATTTCTCTCCTTTTCAAGTTCTAGTTGAAGGTAAAACCTAGAATTTGAAGAACCAAGATATGAGCTGAGTTATTCAACAAATAAGTTAATTTTACTGCTCTCTTTTATCCAATTTTTCTGCTGGCGATGTATGGAAAGTCGTTCTATAATTGTAAGAACTCACGGGACGGTGATAAGAAGCCGTGAGTTCGAGTTATTCACTTGTAGCGGAATGTTTTGTGTTGATGTTGGATTGCGTGTTTTATTACTATTTTATGGAGTTTTGGAGGAGGAAGTATATGGATAAACACCACATAAATGCAGGGTGGTGGGCTAGTCATTCGTCGTAATATTTTTGGGTTGTTTGACACTACTACGGTGGTCGTTTTATGTATGAAGAGATTGCGGTGTATTGGGCTATTTTGTGGTGTATATAAGGTTGGAAAATAATGTATATATATTTATATTGTTGTGTTCTTGTGTTGTTGGTGTTATCTTGAATTTGGAGGAAGTAAGGATTATAGGGGAAGATGCTGTCCGTTTTAATACAAAATAAGCTTGGCGTTCGTTGTGCGATAGTTGTACCTTTCGTAACTTAATGATACTATTATTATCGTTATTGTAGATTAAAGTGCGAAGAGGCGAGTTCAACTTAGTTATTGGAAAGATTGTGATAAGGTATGTTAAGGCTAAATCTTTCTTCATTTTGGCATGATCCCGTAACTACATGAGTTTGATAACGAGGCATAAAGAGAAGTTTGTATTCCTGAACTTATGTACATTATTCTAGTCTCATAAGTTACAGTATTCTCCCTTATCGATACTTTATATTCGGTTAAGTATTGTCTTCTTTCAGTCAAGAGGACAGAGCGTCTATATATATATATATATATATATATATATATATATATATATATATATATATATATATATATATACAGTATTACAGTATTTTCACCACCATCAAGCTATAATCGATGGGCGTGCCCCTATTGGGCAACCTCTGATCAGATGGCAAGTTATATACCAAGCGTATTGTGGCCGAGCGCCTATGAGCGAGCCTAGAATGGCCGAGATACCTATCCGAGTACGGTCGAGCGCCTATGAGCGAGCCTACTACGGCCGAGCAGTTACACGTACCGAGCCTTATAGGGCCGGACATTTATTTTACTTACTATATTGAGAAAGTTGAGTGAGTATCAACAGGTAAGTACATCTCCAGATCATCTTTGACTCCCAGTTACATTCAGTTATTATATTATCAGTTTAGTTTCAGCTTTCAGTTATTTTATTGCCTTACATACTCGGTACATTATTTCTTTTTAACGTCCCTTTTCTGGGGACGCTGCATTTCATGTGTGCAGGTTCAGATAGACAGACGGGTAGACCTCCTCAGTAGGTGTTGCCCGAGTTCAGCTTAATCGGTAAGCTCCACATCCTTCGGAGTTGTCGGGTCTAGGGTTTTGTGTACATATTGTGTATATATGTTATGGGTAAGTCGGGGCCCTGTTCCGATCACAGTACATTCATCTGTAGAGGCTTATAGACATATCCTGTCAGTTAGTGCATCATGTTGGGCTTGTAGGCTTTGTATGTATATTTTGTTGGTTTGTGAGCTGTAGTAGTTATGACGGCCTTGTCGGCCCAGCTTTATATTAATGTTTAGTCAAAGCTAGTTTTCGTTTTGTTTTATATTTTGCTTTGCAAATTGTCTTGCAATGTGGCCCCATGGCCAAAGTATGACATTGTATGTTCAGCGTCCCTCAGTCGCAAGTTGGTACGCTAGGTTTAGTGAGGCACCGGGTGCTGGTCTCGCCTCCAGGTTCGGGGCGTGACACTTACTTATGGGCTGACATAATTGGTAATTTTTCTTAATCATACCATACTCGATAAGTTGATATTTACACCGAATTACATTAATTTATGGGCTTTTTTCACTTTTAGCTTGCGCCAGAAACTATTTACAGTCGGTAGTCGAAAAAGTGTATAAATTTATATAATTTTTGTATACAACACACATAATGAATATATATACAAAACATATACATTTTTCGGCTATTATTTTGAGAGCGATTATACAATTTTATTTTTCCTTAATTTAATTTATCAATGATTAAGTGATTATATGCATAGAATTAAGTTTATTATGCATACATATATATACATGATAAAGGTGCACGTGAAATAGAAGTATCATATACTCCTAGACGGTTCATCATTCCAAATTATATTTAGCCTATAACTCAAAACTCAACCACCTATATGCAGGAAAATAAAAATAAACGTAGAAAAGTATTTTTTATTTTTTGTTTCTTCTACTAATTTCATGTACAAAAAGATGAAAATAAACCAATTTGTAACGTCATTAATACGGAGGTAAAAAAATTTTATTTCTATGTTGTGGTCGACATGATGGATATAAAACTTCTCCACCGGCTTTTCACCCATCCTTGAAATCAATAATAATAAGTTGTCTTTCTCAGTATTGAAATAATTAGCAATTATATATGTGACTCGATTCAGGTAAAGTAGGCGCTAGCTTTCTGAATCAGGACATGATTATTAAACATATGGAAATGAAAGAAGAATATATGTGAAAGCGCCCCTGATGTCAAACTTCCATTGCCAAACGTAATAGGCCATAAGCTAGTCTTTCGATTGGCTTGGTTAATTAGTAGAAATTTAGGTTTTGAAATAGTTTATGTAAACTAATTCTAGGTTAGAGTTTTGTTCGAATACCGTTTTGAAAATATGTTTCTGAAAAACATATTTTTTTAAACTTAGCTTTGGTTGTTTTAGTTTGTGAAGATATTTCATTTTAACTTATAAACATAAATAAATAAATATAGTGGTCAATGAAGTGACAGGAGAATCATAGACTTAGGGGCAGAAGGGTGTTTTACTTTTTTTTTATGTGTATATAGTAAATATTGAATCATCTTAATTTATTCGCAGGTTATATCTTTATATTTTGAATTTCTTAACTAAAAATTATGGTTTCGCCATTGAGTAAAGTTATCCAATCATGTATTTATGGAAGATAGTAGTGTATACGGTAAAATCGGTTAGTCCTTCATACGAACTGGTTGAAATGGTAATGCATTGGATCGGAGAAGCGTCTTCATAATATCAGGTTGAGGTCCGAAGTCAGGTCACCAAGCTTCGAGCCCTAGGGACCGATCAATGTCGAGTTCGATATCATTATCGGGCTCTAATCCAAATCAAACTATTATGCAAAGTGAAGTTATCGAGCTTATGAGGCAGAGACCGACCAACACTGACTCCGAATCAATACAAGGATCCGAGTCAGAATCGAGCTCGAGTCAAGATCGAGAGCTCGAGTCGAAACCAAGCTCGAGTCAATATCGAGCTCATAGACAAGAGCCGTTGCAATCCCACTAGAGGAGAGAATCCTGACAGGAATTATGGAAAAGTTGATTTATCATGGGTCTCCCACTATGTATTTTTAATTATATCTAAAGTAGAATCCCTCCACTATAAAGGGGATGGTTATTATTTCTGTAAGGACCAAGTTTTGCATACATTGTAACTGAGATATCATACACTCTTATATTGAAGAGTTATCCTTTTTTTTTTAGCTTGATAAATTGATTCATCTTGCTTAATCTATAAATCATATTCTTTCCAACTTTGCTTATTTTTCATTCTCTATATTCAACATTCGATATTTCTATTCTTTCTTACGATTTGTGTCAAGTTATACCACATACCCTTAGAACTACGTACAAATTTAACTTTATCCGTTTTTCGGGTAAACAAATAGATTCGACAGAATAAGTCGAGGTATACACAAACTGACTTAACGCCACAATAAAAAAAACATTATTGTTTGAATAACTACTCTTGTGATTGTAATATGCTGCTGATAGGAAATTGGATTACACTTTAAGTCGCAAAAAAAGAACAAATGGAAAGAATGGTATTCGAGAAAATGATTGAAAAGTTCAATCCTCGACCCTCGGATCTGAAGAAAATTAAAAGACAAAAACCAAAAAGAAAGGAGACAAAGTGACGTGAGGATACTGTATTTTATTTCATGTGTTTTATTGGTGAAAGGAACCAAGCTAGCAAAATAAATGCTCATTACAATGTAAAAACACAGAGACAAAATCCAACTACGCAAACATCTAGGTTCGTCCACCAACAATAAAAAACATACAACTACATGCTCTACTTTCCCCTTTCTCCCTCTCTCTCACATCAAAATACTCCTTTCAGTTTCCCAATGAAGACAACTTCAATGTATTAGAAAACCCTTTTAATTTCTCCTCATAAAAACTTTATTTCCACGTTTGGCCAAAGATGTCATCAACAAGCTAAAGCTACACAACAGATTTGGTGTGAGTGAGAAAACAAGATTCTGTTTTATTCTTCAAACTCAGACCTCTTTTTGGTCTCTGGATTCTTCATAAATTTGGCTCCTTCAATCACGCCCATACTCTCTCATTTATTAATCCCAATAACAAAATTTGCTCAATATTCATTTCAGCTTTAACTTTCTTCCTCCAACTCCATGATATCTGTTTCATCATTTCTTGCCTAAGTGAATCACTTGCCAAATCTTGAGATCTCATTTTCTTGATCCGGGGTTAAAATTTTATAGCTAAAAATCCTTGCTTTTCGCAGTAAAATTTTGTGAACCACATACCATCGTGAATCTGTAATGATAGTTATTATTCTCTGTAACACTCTCTTTGGATATATCTGTAATAGAAAGCTCAAAATAGCAATTTGGGATTAAGAATATCTGATTTTTTCCTTCAATTATTGTACTTGAAAGTATTGGTAGAATTGGAAATGAAGTCAAGAGTAGGGAGTCACGGGTCATTAGAGGAGGGTAAAGACACTGGTGGTGCTAGGGTGGTAACTCAGTATAAGCCTTTACCATTAAGATTACTTCAATTTCTATTGCTATTTTTGGGTCTTGGTATTGTATTTTCATTTGTTAGTATGTATATGGTTCGGTATTCAGTAGTTCAGAATGTAATCCCTATGGTACAATCAAGATTTCAGCCCTGTATTCAACAACTTAGTTTAGAGAGTTGGATTAGACCTCCCTCGAACCTATTGCATTCGATGAATGATAGTCAGTTGTTTTGGCGAGCTTCTATTGTTCCCCAAATCAAAGATTACCCTTTTAATAGAACGCGCAAGATCGCCTTCATGTTCTTGACCAGAGGGCCTCTGCCTTTAGCGCCTTTGTGGGAGAGGTTTCTCAAGGGGAATGATGAGCTTTTTTCAATCTACATTCATTCCTTGCCATCATACATACCTGATTTCCCACCTTCATCGGTTTTTCATGGCAGGCAAATTCCTAGTAAGGTAAATTGAGCTTCTTCTTTTCCTTTTCATTATACATTATGCTTGAATTTGTTCTTTCCATTATGTGTAAAAATCTAACCTTGCAATAGCTGCCACCTTAGACCTGCTCTACCCAATCTGTGTTGTTATCACTTTGGCATTCTTATGAGTGTATCTGGTAAGCCCAAGTCTTGGTCTACCATAATATTTCTGTGTTTTATGCCCCTTTCGGACTTGGTTGTTGAAGCAGATATCGCATAGGATTTCAACTGTTTGAATGCTAATGTTGGTCTGCCATTGTACTGGGACTCGTTACAGCTAAACTGTTGTGTATTATTTTCTTTGTAGCTTCTTTTAAGACCTTTGGAGTCATGCTGCAGAAACATTTTACGGTTTAACCAGAAAGTTCAGCAATAGCGAGTGATACATTTTGTTCAAAAGACAATTGGCATATTTGAACATAATTATGGAGATTCATAGTTGGTGGTCTTTTTCTTCTTTAATGTTTATGGTTACAGGATTCCTTAAGTTGTCCAAAGGTAGGAGTAGGACTGGGGGAAAATGTGTTCTTTCTTGTAGCTCATCATGTTCTGGCCCTTGTATGCCTAGGTTATATGTTACTTCCACGGTGTTGTATGTGAGGCAATATCTAGATCGCTGAAAGTTACTTGTTAGTTGTTGCAGCAAAATCATTAAGTTGCATGTTTATCTGCTTGGTTCTCTTGTTACATAAGTTGGCCCATAGACGTGTTCATCTAGAGGGTTTCTGAATATTTGTGACAGCTAGTGATGCCATGTAAACCTTCTAAACCCCTTTTATCATTTGAAACACTTATTTTTGTTGTTGGAACTAGTAAACTGTGAAATGTTATCAGGGAATCTTCTCCATGTTAGGAAGTTTGTACCACAACATTTGCTTAATGTATGCCAGGAATTACTGCAGCACGTACTTTAATACAAATGTTCTGGTATATTTCCAACACTTAATCTAATAAAGAAAGATCTTGCTACGGTAGTTCACTGAATTGTAATGCGTGATATATTAAGTTGAGACTTTTGGAGCAACATTTTATGGACAGCTGAGATGGATTTCTCAAATATCGTAGTGAAAATCTGTTTCTGCTATTCTGGGTAGTGAAGTATGCTTAGATGATATTATACATTAACCACTTTCTACTAACATTCCACTGTCTATATCAGACACTGGTTGAAGTATTTCCTTAGGGGAAGAGAAGGCCATTTATGAAGGATTATTTCCTTCGATAAATCTGTAAGGAATAGTTTCATATATATGTCCATGATGGATGATGCATATTTGTTAGTTTAAAAAATTATATGCGCTATTTTGGTGACCGAAGGATGAAGCTCGCTGGTAATCCTTCTTGCAGATGTGTCTGCAAAAAATGTTTGTACACCTCTTGCTAGTACATTTTGCTGCAACTAAGCAGTCTATGAGCCTAAATCTTGGTGAACATTTGGTATACGAGAAGTAGGAATGTCAAGACCAGTATTGAAATGATTGATCAGTGTCATAATTCTGTTGCTTCTTTTGTGTAGGTGGCAGAGTGGGGAAGAATGAGTATGTGTGATGCTGAAAGACGGCTTCTTGCTAATGCACTGCTTGATATCTCCAACGAATGGTTTGTCCTCCTATCCGAGGCATGCATTCCTCTCCATAACTTCAAAGCTGTATATCACTACATATCAAGATCCAGGTATAGCTTTATGGGTGCAGTAGATGAACCTGGACCTTATGGAAGAGGACGTTACAATACGAATATGACACCTGAAGTTAACCTCACTGAATGGCGTAAAGGATCCCAGTGGTTTGAAGTCAACAGGAAACTAGCTGTTGATATTGTTAAAGATGAGGTTTACTACCCTAAGTTTGAGCAGTTCTGCAGACCAGCATGTTACGTGGACGAGCACTATTTCCCTACTATGTTGACCATAGAATCACCTCGCCTCCTGGCAAACCGGACTCTCACTTGGGTGGACTGGTCCAGAGGTGGTGCTCATCCTGCTACATTTGGGAAGGCCGATATTACTGATCAATTTTTCAAGAAAATTTCTGATAGCCCGCTCTGTATATACAATAACCAGCCGACTTCACTTTGTTTCCTTTTTGCCAGAAAATTTGCTCCTAGTGCTTTGGATCCTTTGTTAGAACATTCAGCCAAGTTTTTGGGCTTCTAGAATTATAAGCGATTTGTAGCTAATTACATGCTATGATCAGTTGAGTTCCATACTAGCTAATTAGATGCATCAGTATATACAATGCTGATAACATCTCCTATGTGATGTTGTATCACGTTGCTTTTTATTTTGAGACAATGAAAGGAGAAATGCAGATTCATATAGACAACCCCAACTTGTTTGAGATTGAGTCGTAGTCGTTGTTTTCTCAAAAATCAAATTTACTAGTTACTAGTTACTACTCTTGGTAATACTCTGTGAACAAACTGACTTGAAGTGTCAGTCACAACTCAGGCACCGCGCCACAATGACTCTCCAATACCATCCGTACAGTGAAAACTCAACGTAACTGTTGATTCAAAGAACGAGTCCACGGTACATGCTCCACGGTACATGCATAGCAAAAGAATATAAAATTTTAGAAGAAAAGAACAAGAGATGTAAATTACTAACAAAATCTACATTGGAAGTGTCTGAAATTGGAATTACAGACGAGAACTGAAGGTTGTTCGCTGACTTCCAACTTGATACAGTTATTTGAATATGTTTAAAGAGAAAAGGAACGAAAACAATTGTTGCATAAACATTGACCTTTCTAACTATACCGAACTCATTCCAGATATACAGTTTAAGCTAGACAGGCCGGTTCTAGCAATACATAAAAATGAACAAGTGGATATATTTAGGTGCGCATTGTCTACGAAAGTGTAGCACCTTACAATTCATCGTGGTGATCATTTATACTTGACGAAGGAACTTGTGGTTGTGCTTCGAGAAGATATCTGATAGCCAAAGATGCTTGAAGTGCAGCACCGATAGGAAGTGCTTCTTCGTTGATTTTAAAATAAGGTGAATGGACTGAAACAAGTTTTTCATTTGTTTCATCCTGCATTCCGAGTAGGTAGAAGTAACCAGGAATAACCTCTTGGTAAAACGCAAAATCCTCCGATCCCATTAGTGGTTCCATGTCTTTTACATGATCGTTACCAAGCATATCACCTGCAACTCTCTGGAAGTGTTTGTGCAAGTTTTTATCGTTCACGGTTGGAGGGAAGAAGGGTTTTTCTTTTGTTAAAAAATCCACAGTTGCATTGCATCTCTGTACAGCAGCTTGCCCAACAATAACCTATGTGAGAGGAGAATTAGTGTCTCTATAATGAAGAAAGCATGGATAAACAGAATGAGAATGTAGAAGCCGAACAAATCAAGGAAACAAGACAATTTGCAACATATTTGCCATTATAGCATCTAAAAAAAGGTAAAGAATGTCGAGACACCAAAGCACAAGGTGGGCTTTGCAGTAGGATGAGCTGCAATTTCATTCCATATGCAGCATATAAAATGAGATAACTAAAACCCTGATTAAATAAAGTGAATTGCGAAGAATTGTTCCTACCTCCTCAATTCGCTGCCTAAGCTGCTGAAAGCTCTCCTTTGAAAAGGCCCGAAAAGTGCCACCGATGGTAACAGAGTCTGGAATAACGTTAAATGCACCACCTCCTTGGAATTTAGCAACTGTGACTACCTGCAAATCATACTCTATGTCAAATAAAATAAAATGACTAAGTGGAAAATGAGAACCATCTGTTGAGGTATGCCAATCCTTATTTTAAGGATAAAGTTTCTAAAAGCATCAGCAATACAGTAAATTCACCACAGTCACTTTTTCAGCTGCAGAATGGGGTTTGTCTCCCAATCAGGCTATAGTCAAATATAAACCCAGTAAGAGCGCTAGTCATTGTACATTCTCAGTGAGAGAGAGTTCAAAAGTTTTAGATATTCCTCCCATAGCATCATTTGATCGGATACGACTTTTTATCTTAAAACAGAAATCAGAAAGGGGAGAAGAAATCTTCACTTACTACCAATAATTACAAAAGTTGAGTTTTTTTAAGGAAAGAAGAGCTTTTGACCTTCAAACTTCAAATAATCTTAAACTAATTCCTCCATCTTTAAATATATCTCCATTTCGCGTGAACTCGGGATGCCTTGTGCACCAGGATGCCCTCTAATAAAAAAGATAACTTTTTTGGCTCCGCTTTCCACTTTCCATACAAAAGAACAGGGATTCGACTCTTTAGTTTCAAAACAGGAACTAGAACAGGAAGAGAAAACTTCACCTACTTCAGATAAATTCCAAAGTAGAGCTCCGTTAAGGAAGGAAGAGACTATGACCCCCAAATAAATAAATAAAAAGATTCCTCTCACGTTGAATATATTTCCATTTTTCATTTTCTATCTGAAAAGAATAATAAATTCTTTGGCTCTGGCTGCAGGCAGCAGCCCGCCTCCTGATAGTTCCATCTCCATCCAAAAGAAGAAGAAGAAGCTTTCTGTCGCTTCAGTGATCAAACAGAAGATCTGAGCTTAATTGGCTAGGCTCATCGGTCCAAGATTTATGCATGACTTTATCAAATATAGGACTCTCAATGGATTTCCCTCGAGAAATGTCCTCAGCACCACTGTCAGAATCTAGTTGATATCCAAAATATAACACTTTTGAGTCCATGAAGTTTATGGTGAATCTAAAGATGTTATTTAGGACATTTTCAAATTATTCCGTTTAAGCATTTTCATAAAGTTCTCCACTTTATAAAGGCCATCATCAGAATAGAATATGCATATTGTGATTCAAAGCAAGGGAGCCAAGGAGAGGGCTGCATTAGGTGATTGAGTAACTTCTGACGGGTTGCTTCTGATTTAGACATTGAACTCTCTTAGAGGCTCGAAACACGAGATTTTGAAGTTAATTTCACTTTTGTTTGACTAAGTAGTCACTAGATACAGGGAGATTAATGTTGTCCAAAAAAATCGGTATGGTTAAATATTCAGTGTCTGCAAACAAAGAGGTCTATTACCTCTTTGGAGACCATAGGGTCATTGGAAATGTTTAAGATTAATATCACGTTTTCCAGATTCAGAGCAAGGATAAAGTCACTTGTCTAGTTCACTCAAGCACATAGTAATTTGTATCTTGTTTGCAATTCATGGTTCTTTTGCTGGACAAACAATTCCAGATCAAGTAATGAAATCATGACAATTGCTCTGAATTTGCCATGGGTAGTTGGACACTGCAACAAGTTCTATTACAAAAACCATTTAGAATTTTTCTCGTGGTACAGTGAGGTCTATCCCTTGGGGAAGGGGGAGTGGATGGGGAGAAAGATACCTGAGAATCCAGAGGATCAGCCTCTCGGGAAACAAGATGCTGTAAGCTGACAATTACATTTGATGCTGCAAGAATTGGGTCTATCGAATGCTGTGGAATAGCGGCATGACCCCCTTTTCCACTTATTACAGCTTCGAAAAAACCACTTCCAGCCAAAAAAGGTCCAGGCCTTGAAGAAACTTTACCCAAAGGAAACTGGGGATTGACATGCAGACCAAATATTGCTTCTATGTTTTCTAGTGCTCCAGCATCTATCATTTTTTTGGCCCCACCACCTCCCTCCTCTGCTGGTTGAAAAACAAGAGCAACTGTTCCCTGTGAAAAATATTAACCCGAGGAAATATCAGCTTCCAGAAGAGTATATATGACAAACAAAGAACTGATGTTGTACGCCCTGAGGATTGGGATATGGATTCATTAAGAAAGATTCAGGATATGGTATTTGCTAATGGTAGTCAGGTGTAAGAGCATGGTTAACATTTCCACAAATTGAAGTATATTAAAAAGCTTACAAGATTCTCTACAATATTTCCTTAGCAGGTCAATAGAACTTCTTGCATCATTTTAAATGCTTTGCGGAGCTAATCAAAGTTTAATATTAAGTCGGAAGCGATCTTGATTACCCACCAACTAGAATTACAATTCCAAGCTACCGTCTTATTTGGAGAAGGTACACCAGATTCTGCTAACTCCTACTCTATTGTAAGGTAGTTTTTTTCCGGCACTTACTTTCAGGACCTGCTTCCCTGGGCCCAACCCCTTTTCAATCCTCAGAAAATCAAAATGAACGCAAAATAAAGCCTGTATTTCTCCAATCAATTAAATTGGCCATAAAACTAATCCAGCAAACCAGCACAGATGCCAAACAATTAAAGTTCATTCATTCAATGGATAAAATGCAAATTGAGAAATGGGCAAAAGTCAAATCTTGAGCAAATAAAATGAAATGTGTTACTCCTAATACAAGAATCAAACCTTCAAAATGTCTGGATGTTCTTGAAGAATCTTTGCAGCACCAAGAAGCATTGCAACATGAGCATCATGGCCACATGCATGCATTTTCCCAGCGTTTTTACTTTTGTGCGCCCAGTCCACCATTTCCTGTTAAAATTAAGGTGTATTAACTAAGAGTTTAAGTTTTATGCACTTACGGTGTAAAAGATATTTACACAATCAAGTCACTTATTAGGTAATTACAATTAAATCTCTTGATAAATGCTACTTGGTAATCTGGTAAAAAATGGTGAGTGGCGTGCTATCACAGGTTAAAATTCATTGATAGTGTAAAAAAATCTTTACAATGTCAGTTATATAACTAAAATCCATTAACTAATTGCTTTTGCCAAAATAGAAGACAGGATAGATGAATCTCTCCTTGCTTAAAATCATATTCAACATTGCTATTGCCTATTTTGTGAATTCTAATCAGTATATCAGTACAAAGAACACAACTTTTACATCAAAATCCAAGAGGACAATCAGAATTTAATAAAATCCAGTAGCATTTAAAGAGAAGTAATCAGTTTCACGTATATCAAAGTACAGAAAAGATTTGATTTTGAACCTGCATAGGGAGAGCATCCATATCAGCTCTAATTGCAACAAAAGGGGGTTTTCCTGAACCAATAAAACCAACAACACCAGTAGTAGCAAAAGGGTATTTGTATGAAATCCCCAACTTATCCAATTCTTCCCTTATAAGCTTACTGGTCTCAAATTCTTCATATCCCAGCTCTGGATTCTCATGTATCCTTCTCCTCACCCCCACAATCCAATCAAAAACCTCAGCCTTCTTTGCAAAATTGAGAAAATTAATAGGAATTTCTGATAATGAAGAGTCTGACCAAATGGGTATGGCAAAAAATGAAACAAAAATCAAAATCAAGAAAACCCATCTGGAGAAATCCATTTGGGCAAAAAAAAACTTTTTTTCAAAGAAAACTACAGAAAGAGTGAAGAGAAAGGGAGTGGAAAATATAGAGGAGTAGGGGAAGAAAGGGCAATGTCAACTGTGGTCTCTGTACAATTAAACTAGGTGGAGAACGAGGAAAATATGGGAAAATAGATTTAAAGTTCCAAAATAAGACGACTGCTATTAAAATAAATTGAGTTATTTGTCATCTTCATTCGCCACAATTGATGAGCACTGAAGAGTGAAAAGATGCCTCCAGTAGTTTTCAGTCTACAGGCGACTTCACGTGCTTAATCATAAGGAAAAATGAACTGTTCTCAAAATAATAAAAAATTATATAAATTTTATATATTTTTTGATTATGAATATAAATAATTTTTGATACGGATTAAAAATAAAAAAAAGCCGGGATTATCTCGCGTTTTATGCGTGGTTTTCAGTAGTTGCCAGCCGCAACTTTTTTTTTTCTTCCCCTCTTTCTACGATAGTTGAGAATTTTGTTTTTGTTAGTGCTTCAAAAGATAGAGAATAAAAGTCAAGTTCGATTAAAAGACTAATCTTTTATGATAAAGTTCCGCTAATGATTCAAACATGGTGACATCATTAAGATCTTGATTACAGTTACGTGTCTGTATTATATATTGATAATTCTTAAGAGGATGGAATTGATTCTTCTTTTATGTCAATCAGTTGACATGGTTAAAAGTGTAAATAAAAAAAGCAAAAGTAAGCTGGAAGTGTAAATCCGTGAATCGCATAAATGAATACAGTTCGTCTACTTTTTTTCTAAAAATTTATTGTAGGACAAGATAGTATTAATTTAAAATTGATGAATTATCATTGCTAATTCTAAATTACATAAAATCTTAACAAGAGGTATTTTGGTCAAATGGAAACATCATTCATATTAGTGACAAAGACTAAATACAATTTTATAAGCCATTTGTCCATGTAAAACATTTGAATAACTTTGTACTTAAAAAAAACAAACTAAAGCATTGTTCCTTTAGACACCTTAAAAAGATTTGGCAAAACTGTCTTCCCACCACCTAAATTTGCACCCGATTGTAATTTCCTTATATAAACTTACACTTTTCCATTTAAATACTTCTACTTTATAATAACACAACTAATAAATACCTCATACAGAGTGTGTTCTACAATAGCACATGTATGGCATGTCACTGGTTTAGCTGCCACATATTCATTTTTAATGGAGTATAAATTTAGACATTTATAATTGTGGACCCCACTTCTGTTGTAAGCATGCTTCTTCTACACCCGTTTTGCCTCATTTCTACTAGTTGCCACAAATGGCCACCACGGTGGTAAAGATGAACTTGGAAAATCCAGAAATGTGAAATTCACACTCCAAAAACTATAGACTTCAGATTCACATTACCGCAAGTCAAACCAACAGCAAAGTATAATTTTTTACCCAGATTAGATTGTAAACAATAAATGTGAATAGTCTTTACTATGATAGCTTAAGTCTACAAGAATCTCAAGCAAAGTAAGTGACGAAATAAACCAGAAAAATAAATATTATAAGAACAGTAGAAGGATTCAATAAACCTAATCCCTTCCCTCTCTCATCCTAAAATTTTCTTTCCCAAAATTTCCCTCCCGAAACCACCCCAAAGACCAGATCTTAACAGAGAAGATTCCAGCAGAAAAACTTTAGCCTATCATCTTCTCCGATGATATTATTGGATAAAATTTTCAGGCTAAACAAGTCTCTCGTTGAAGCTGACGTTATCCAGTAAATATTCATTGTTATGTTCCTACTCCGGTGTCGAGGACAATATTATGACAATATGGTTGAGGATGGGTAAGAGAAAAAAATGGGATGGGGGAGGTTGGAGACAGGATGAAAGAGGGTGGAGAAAAGGAGGAGTGAAAGGGGGAGCTGGAGAGCTTGGAAAGACGATTTTTCTTTTCTTTTTTTTTAATTGTATTTTACTTTTAATTCATTTTTTCTGATTTTAGATTTTTAAAATTAAAATAATCATGTTCACATGTGCTTCATAGGTGTGATTAACACTCACTTTCGCCACATCAGCTATGTCCTTGCCACATAAGCATGGTCATGTTTAAGTATTTAAATTAGAATATTGTATGTTTATATACCAGGATAACAAATGGGTACAAGTTCATGCGATCATTGGGCCTTTTTGCCAAAAGAATTACTACTACATATTTTATCCTCGAAAATCGGAAAGAAAAGTTACTGAAAATAGAGGCAAACTTCTTACCGTAAAGATGATCAATACCGTAGGAAAAAGATCCATTCAAAGTAATATTGTCTCAAGTAATGTTAGTAGCTATTTAGATTTATGCCATGTGATTCATAAACTAATTAATGGCTATGATTCAAATCAGTTCCTATACTTACCAAAAAACTAAAAATGAAAATACATATACTAGCGGTGGCCGTAATCTATTCATGTTTATTACTTAAACTGCAAACTAAATAACGTAAAATGCAGTGCTCTATAAATGATTATACTGGAATGATATTTCTTCTATTTTTTTTAAAGCAATCTTACAAAAAATACACTAAATTACAAATACAAGTATCCATCTTTTATATGTACGTGGTGCCAAATATTATCAAATTTCTTAATAACGATCTTTTGAAAAATTCATCTGGTGCCCATATTTTACTTTATTTTACATTATAAAGGTAAGAAACATGATTAATATTAACGACAGTTGTTATTAATTTTTGAGATAAGTATAGGTATTAAAATAAATCTTAGCCATTAATTATTTTATGATCCGCGTGGCATAAATCTAAAAGTTTATTGAACATTACTTGAGACAATATTACTTGACCAGATCTTTTTCCCTTTTGGAAGAACCCTTTTGGGAACGTGTTAGTTTTGGAAAACTACGTATTATAGTTGTTCTTAAAAATAATAACAAAAATAATTTATATTTTTTGTATATAAATATATAAGTAATTATTTTTGATCGACCAATCAAATGTGTAATTTTGTCGTTTCACATTCAAAGAGCTTCCCATAAACACTGTTCAATCTCCACCGAGGCTTTGGTAAAAATTGCACGGGCCACCCTATTTGGTCGCGCCCAATTTAACCTATACCCGTATTTTTAAAATTATTTAACCTATACCCTAATTTTGACAACTTCAGAAGCCTCATCTTCTTCCTCCTCACCTATGCGCTCCTTTCTTCTTCCTCTTTTTTTCCTCTTCTTCTTTTCTCTCTCAAGCACATGAGACTTTGATTGAATATGAAGTATACAGTGATCTAGCAGTAGGGTGTGAGATTTGAATTAAAGTCACCATTAAAAGACCTTGAAAACTCCAATCAATAATTGAGATGTTGAAGATCTAATCTTGAAATCATCTGGGTATTTAAATATAAAATTTCAGTTTTGTTAATCCAAAATTATTTGACTAAAATCCTTAGACTTGCATTCCTTGTTGGAAACATGATTGAGCATTGTCCGGGAGCGTGAAACTCGAAGAAGCATCCGGAGCTCAATTATTGAACGTGTTCAAAGATACGAGTCTGAAGTCTGGGACTGCAGGGCCAAACTTTCTCTGAAGTTTGCAATTGTCACGCCATACTTCAGCAATTGTCACGCTGGACTTAAGAAAAAATTATTTGAAGTTCAAATATAACAAGCTGATTTTGTCTGAAATTTGCACTTCAAATTAAAGAACTTCAAACTAATTTATCTGAAGTTTACAATATAAAGTGAAACTGATGGCTTTACACATGCATGAAACTGATTTAATACGTTCACTCTATAGTTATTGTTAAATAGACGTAGTTGCATGTGTCTCTTCAACAAACCAAGCTCCACAAATATTATTTTCAAGATTTTGCTATAAAGAGGCTTTATCTCATTCATTCTTTAATTCTTAAAAGCTTCGTTGATCTTAAATCATTCACCAACTCTTCACAGGGGCCACAAATAGAGGGCTACTGTATAGTTTGTATTAGGGGAGCACAAAGAAAATCGATTACCTTTGTAAGTTAGGTCAATCTTCAGGTGAAAATATTTTAAAGTTTTGCTTTAATAAGGCCACACTTCATGCAAAAAAAATTATGAAGTTCAAACTTTAGACATGCACAATTGAAGCTTTATAACAGAATCTTTGCATTATGAACTGAAATTTGCCCTTGCACTATGAACTGAAGTTTGTCTGATTAGCTTTGCAAGTCAGGTCAAACTTCAGGCAAAAATATCTGAAGTTTTGCTTTGATAAGGCTACACTTCAGGCAAAAAATTCTGAAGTTCAAACTTCAGATATAAATTTTTGTTACTTCAGGCCCGTATGTCTAAAGTTACCCGAAAAGTGGATAGACTTATTGACCTTAAGTGCATCTGAAGTTCAATTTTTTACTTAAGACTTATTGGCCTTAAGTGCATGAAACCATTGGTTGCACTTCAGACATATTTGGCCTTAAGTGCATTTGAAGTGTAATTTTTTCACTTCAGACTAATTTGTTTTAACTTCAGACCCGATAAGTCTGAAGTTGATCGTAAAGTGGGTACGCTTGCAATTTTTTTTGTAAAGTGAGTATAAATTCAATTGTGATCCCAAAACCGGGTATAGATGCAAAAGCCCCGAGGCTTTGCCAAATATGGGCCTCTACCGCAGACTCCAAAAACCCAATCATTATTCTCGAGCTGGCTTTACCAGATAATGGGCCTATATGGCAGTCGGCATAAAGCCCAATCCATGATATAAGTATTCGAATTTGTCAAACTTAAAGGACCAAAACTGATCAGGATTATATTTAAGGGATACATTAAAGCCTACCCGAAACATAAGGGACCATTTTGTCATTTCCTCATTAGCCACCCTATCCTTAAAACCTCCAAATACATCGTCTCTCGGAGTCGGACTTGTTTCCCGACGCCTTATGGTTTAACAGTTAGTCCGATTGAAAATGGCGGCGTCAACTACTTTCGGCCTTCGTTCACTACCCTCTAATCAATGGCTACACAAACTCCGGACTCGAACAGCAACTGCATCAATACGTTCACGTTCATTCACTACTCTCGCTTCTCTTTCTCCCGTTGAAGATACCGAAGACATTCAATTGAACATAAATTCCAATGAAAATGTACAAGCAACAGTGCCTAGTACTAGTAACGACAACAATGTCAAGTCGAAGAAGCCTTATTTTCCAAAGCGAGGGCAAACATTAGAGCTAGTATGTGAATCCCTTGCTTTCAAAGGAAAAGGCGTTTGCAAAGTTGCTGACACTGGTTTTGTACTCATGTGTGATCGTGCACTCCCTGGAGAACGATTTATTGGCCGCGTCACTCGCAAAAGAGAGAATTATGCCGAGGTGTCTGCTTTTTTTCTCTCCTTTAATTCAAGTCTGATTTAATTACATTCCTCGTTTATCGCTATATATACACGTTTATACTTATTATTTTGTTTTTAAGTTATTTAGTTCGCTTTTAGATTGGCGAGGATAATATAGGCGAAATTTATTGGAAATGTTTTTAGTACTTGTACCCAATTTGTTGATTTGATGTTATGCTGGTTGATAAGGATGGCAGGTGAAGAAATTGAAAACCATTACGCGGCATTTAGACTATGTTGAAGCACCGTGTGAACATGCTTCGCATTGTGGAGGTTGCAAGACGCAGAACTTGTCATATGGAGCTCAGCTCAGGGCCAAGGAGCAACAAGTCCGCGACCTGGTTGTACACGTGGGCAAGTTTTCTGACCGAGAACCAGTATTTGCTGATGCTATGAAACCCATTGTTCCTTGTGATATCCAATTTCGCTATAGGAATAAGGTCAGTAGAGGATTTACCTATATTCACAATTTGGATATTGCTTAAATGTTGAGCTAAACTTCTACTCACTGTTACTAATAATGGAATCTAACACAGCATTACTAGGGTGGTTTTCTTTTTGGTGGTGTCTCGACTTGAAAGACCTACAATCTCTTGGAATCCACATAGACCTAGCGAAAATTTGGGCATAGTAGAACAGAAAGTTCTTTTTGGGGATAGGCGAACCAATTAGTTAGGAATATGTTAGTATGTTTACGTTAGGCCTTATGCTTTCTACGATTCTTTTAGTTCTTTATTATTTGTATAATATAAAATATGGGTCTAGGATGATCTTAAATGGAGGGGTATGATCTGTTCGGATTTATATAGCCAAACCTGGCTTGCTTGGGATTCATGCATAGTTACCAAAATAATTCCACATGCTTGAATGCAGTGTTGATTTAATCTGTAATGCATTAGGTTATTAAATTATTTCCAACTTAACCTAAATTATTTATCTTTTTTCTTATGGCGGTGCTCGGGTCAGTTTGTGCTCCCCGACTAACCCATCTACCTCTCACTAGCAGAAGTATCAAATAAGTCTACCCACCAAGTACTAGACAGATGGCAAGAATTCACTTGTATCACCTTTGTTGGAATCCGAACCTCATTACCAAAGTTATTACTACAATTCTTCAACTTCTAGGCTACCTTCTCAGGGCAGAATTTACTCGAAACTCAAAATGAAATAAGGTTAGAAGAGCCTTTCAAGAACATTAGAGAAAGAAAAAATTAAGTTGTTATTTGCTTAATTTAGAAGTGCAGGGAGCTAATTTAAGGGAGACCTAGGTAATTAATTATATATTCGGGTAGTGTAGAAAGGTGTTGGAACTTTTCTTAGCAATAGTTTATGTGGTTTAATATCAGTTAGCTTGAGTCAAATTGCAGAAATCCGCTTTAATTTTTCTTGTAATTATCAGAAAAGTAAATTGTTTTCTTTGAGGTCAATAATCTCCGGGTATGTGTATATAGCACTGTGCTTTTATCTTTTCTTCTCTTTTTCTGTTTCACCCACTCGTCTTGTCTTCTTATGATGGTCTTATATGAGCATAATAGTCCTTACATTCAGAAAGTTATAGGGGAAATAGAATGACCAAAAACAATTAAGAGTTAATAAACAATGGATCCTTTACTTTATTTTTCTGCTTTGTGATGCAGATGGAGTTCTCGTTTGGCCCAAAGGGCTGGGTACCTGCTGAACAATTGCAAGACGATACAGAGGGCTCTCGCTATGCTTTGGGTCTGCATGCCCCTGGCTGTTTTGATAAGATTTTAAATGTGAATAAGTGCTTATTGCAAAGTGATTCCGGCAATGAGGTATGGTATGTGATTTTTGAAACTAGTTAGGTTGATAGAGGCCAAATGTCTTTTTTCTCTTGTACATGGTCTTTTGACTCACTTACAGTTTTTCTGGTGCATGGAATAAAGAACTTTTTGAACTGTATTGTAGCATGGATCTAAGGCTTAGTAGTGACTGGGGTGAAGTGAACTGGTGAGTGGCTGCACTGTACCATTGTACTGGAAGCAGTGCTGGTGCCTATTGTAGGGAGGAAATAAGGAGGTGGGAAACATCAAACATGATAGGATGTTCTTAACCTCCCGCCCGCCGCCCCCACTCCCCACCCCAAAAAAATGAACTGGGGGAGTTGAGGCGGATGAAGAAAGTGAGGAAACTTTTCCTAGATATTGATAAGAGATGGAAAATGGGGAAGCAAGAAATAGAAGAGAGTTAAAAGCTGGGAATATAGCATTTTAAGAAAAATTCTACATCGGGGATTGCTTGACAATCTGAACTATATATCATGCATATGGCAAAGTTGCGTTATTCTTCTGTCGCATGAATTTTAGAATTTTGTGGTGCTAAATTTTTTTCTTTTCTCTTTTTGGCTTTTGATTGGTTAGTGTAGAATGGAGGAGTGGTCATGTCTCTTTTACATAGGTCTACACGAGTATGCACCTTTTTACTGAACCTGAACAAAATAGTGCTTCTTAAAAATGCATGAAGATGTAAAGATGATTCTAGTTACAGCTTAAAAAAAAAGAATAGATACATTCTAGTTAGTATGCTTCAAGGCACTGGTAGCTTCTTTAAATCATCCTTATTCCTGGTGTCTCTATTTTAGATTTATCCAATATTAAGCAACTTTGGGGCTTAGACCGGATTGTCTTTGTTGGCTTTTCAAGATCATTTCCACCCTTTTCTTGTGTATGCTTCTAGTTTTTTGGAGGTTACTCCAAAGAATTTTAATGCCTTGGGAGGTGGAGGGTGAAAGAGGCATTTGATAAGAACTAGTTTGGGATCAGCAACCGAAAGGTTTTCGTTTAGTGAACTCTTGCCACCCTATCTTATTTGACCTACATTCCATTTAGATTGGTTCAATACTGAAATCTTTCCTTAATCGTCGTAACTACCAACTTCAAAAAGTCAAATAACATTTTGAGATGTTATTTAAATGTAAAATTGGATCACTTAATACTAACATTATGATCCTCATATGGGTATTCTATATTATGGAACTTAGTAATAACATTCCAAAAAGGGGTAAAGTGGTATAAATTAAGAGTAAAAAAAGAGGTATAAATTAATTATTCAGGAAAAAAGACAGGCGTATAAGCCCTCCGCCAAGCTCAGTAAATCTGGTATTTAAGTGGAGAAGGGTAAAGGGGCCCCATTATTCCCGAGTTTCGAAGGATGCTGTTGGTACAAGGGTTGGTTCCCGACTGATTATCCGGTCATAAAAAAAGAGGTATAACAAAGCACGACGTTGACGGTAGCATAGGTGTATAGGGAGGAGGAAGTTGGAGATTCTAAAATCTTCTAACTTTAGCACCCAAGGGTGTGGCCTAGTGGTCAATGAAGTGGGTGAGAACCTTGAGGTCTCAGGTTCAAATCCCAGCGGAGGCAAATACTAGGTAATTTCTTCCCATCTATCCAAGCCTTGGTGGATAGACTTACCTGGTACCTGTTGCTGGTGGGAGGTGGCAGGTATCCCGTGGAATTAGTCGAGGTGCGCGCAAGCTGGCCCGGACACCGCGGTTATCAAAAAAAAAATAAAAATTCTAACTTTACCAGTATATGATATCATAGACATATTAGGATTCCTAGATATGATTTTTCTCCTGTTCATGGTGAAAAGTCAATCAGGTTGAACAAAATATGATGAATATTTTCTAGGAAATAGGAATAATAGGAAATTTTCTTGGGCTTGACTGTTAAACAAAAGTTCAAGCCAATGCTTATACTTGCGGGTAAATATTAGTTCTCTTTTTGTCAATCCTCGTATCACTTTGTATCTTAATTTTCTGAATGATTGAAAAAGGAAATATTTCACTGGAAATACTGTCCTCTAGCTCATATACAATGGTCTTATTAGGATACAAGAGCTACCACTTATATCTAGCATATTTTCACTTTTTTTTGGAGATTGTCAGCAGCAACAGAGACCTACTGAGGTAATAGAACAAATGAAATGGTGCTAAGAGTGGCTTGTTTTGCTCATCCGTACTGTTTGCTGATTTGCACATTGTGATACAGGATGTTTTCGTCAATTCTTTTTCAATGTTGCTTATAATTAATTCTGACTTGGTATTCGGTTTTCTTTTCAACAAAAGTATTTTGCTTTGTTTTTATCTTTTTTGTACGATGCAGTTTCTTGTTGAAAACTGATGTGTGATTTAGGTTCTTGAAGCTGTGCAAGGATGCTGGCGGGATCCAGAACTGGGACTTTCTCCATATGATGTGCACTCTCACTCAGGGTTTCTGAAGCATCTAATGCTTAGAACAGGCAGGTATTTGAATCCTCTTTCAGCCCTTGTGTGAATATAGCATTGAAGTCGCTTGTTGCATTAAGCATCACTTTCCTTTTTCTGGGGTTGGGGTAGTTGGAGTGCCTGAGGTGGCATGATATTAGTAGTAATCTTTGAGCATGTAAGTATGAATAAAACTTAATTACAACAACGAGATTTCAATCTGTATGAATCATCAGTTACCATTTCGCTCCAATTGGATCCGTTTCATTCTCTAAATCTTTCAGGACAAATAAGGGGTTATCTAAATTAGGAGGCGTTACTTTTTGGTGCTTAGTTCCAGGTTATGTTTGTAATATGAACAAGTATTTTCTTTCAATTTTTAGCTTCGTCCCTAAATTGTAAGGATAAGTATGCCTGCATTGTTGCTTTGTCTCTGTTGTACTGTATTTGGAGTTAGTTATTATCATTTGGATGCTGTATCTTACACCTAACAAGAGTCTTGTCACTGTGTCAATCTTGCTTGCAGGAATGTTGAAACTGGTCTTCCTGAGCTTATGGTTAATTTTGTGACTTCTTCTTACAATCCTGAATGCTTGAGGCCCATTGTTGAGAAAATTGCAGCTATTCCTGAAGTGGTTGGTTAACATACTTGCAGATAATTTTGTTCTTTTGTCTATTAGGATGAAGAAATTCCAAAAATTAACTACTACTTACTTTGGGAGTCATATTACTTGACCAGTAAATTGCTTTTAATCCTGAACCAAATCCGCGCCTCCTAAGTTAAATTTTTAATCAACTCAACTCCTCTACATGTTGACTGGTTGTATCTTTTGAGATGATGTGTAGCCTTCTATATTCCACAACATTACCTTTCAATCGGTCACTGTAGATTTCTACGAAAATTCTCTTATTTTTTTGATATTTACTCAGTTTTGCTCTTTTGATGTCTAACAGGTGAGCATTGTTAACAATGTGAACACTTCTATCGGCAACACATCCGTTGGGGAGAAGGAATATACATTGTATGGAAAATCTACCATTACAGAGATTCTAAGAGGGCTTACTTTCCAAATATCAGCTAACTCTTTCTTTCAGACAAACACACACCAGGTATTTGGTAAAGAAATGGAAGGGACCAGATCTTTGATTTTTTCTAGTTCACTTCCGGACCCTGTTCAATTTTCCATCTTATGATAAATTTGGTGCTAAATAAAAACTCTTGCACTTTTCAGGCAGAGATTCTCTATAAACTAATTGAGGATTGTGCCTTTCTTAAAGGAGATGGCTCTGAAATTGTTCTTGACTTATTTTGTGGGACAGGAACCATTGGCCTTACACTGGCCAAAAGGTAATAAATCTCATCCCTGATGCAAGTTCATGATTTTGCGTATATGATATTACTACTATTTCAATTTGCAGGGTGAAGCATGTTTATGGTTTTGAAGTAGTTGCTCAAGCTGTCTCCGATGCACGTCAGAATGCCAAGTTAAATTGCATTGATAATGCAACTTTTATCGAAGGAGATCTGAATAAAATTGATTTGAACTTCGCCAGCAACTTGCCTAAGCCGGATATTGTCATCACAGGTTCGTTCATGTTTTTTATGGATAATTTATTTCATTTGACACTAGCTGTATTTTGTAAGTTGGCCGACCTCTTTAGGCTGGCCCTCTACGTGTGTCCCCTTTGAGAGGAAAAGATAGAATTTGGGGGGGGGGGGGTGTGTGGTCAGCGTTCCTTATACTGTAAGATCAGTAGTTGTATTTGTTTAAGAGGATTCATACGAAATGATTAATGTACTTAGGAAGTGATAAATTTGTTAAGAAAGGAAAAATTGTCACTGGCATGTTGCACCAGGAAGTTTGTCTTGTAAGTTGGCCGAGCTCTTTGGCGTTAGTTCTATACTCGTGTCCCCTACTCCCCTTCAGAAGAAAAGATTGAAATCAAACAAAAGATTTGTGAAGCTATGCCCTATTTTGACGTCTCAACCACAGAGAAGTTGTTTTCCTGTGGTAGATGATATTTGCAATTATTGAACAAGATCTTTGCTGTTGTATTTTTACTGTTTTCAGTAAATGGCTGATGAGTCCAGTATTTAGTACTTAATCTACTTGAAGTACTTGTTCCTGAGCAACTCTTTTTTATTTGATGAAGTAAGATAATCCATTAAAGGCATCAAGAAGATGAAATAGGTAGGGAAGAGATAGAGTTAGCTCCACATGAGAGAATTATGCTAAGATCAGAGAGCTAACATAGTCCAAGAAAGGACCAGTACTATTTAAGGGGTTAGATTTGTCCAGCTGTACATCTAGCTTTTAGTGAGTAGTTTTGGGTTGAGATTCCATCAAATCTCCTGTGGTTTCTCTCTGGGATCGTTATCTAGATCTTTTTGATGGCTTTATCACTCTATATGAGCATCAGCATTCATAGGCTTCTTTAATTGACGGTGGCATGACCCAACTGCGTCCAAAAATAGAGTTATTGAGCAACTCATCGCTGATGGTGTGCAAAGTTTTTCTAATGGATAGGAATCGCTGTGATCTTGGTGTGTGTGGTACAACTTTTGGGTAGTGCTTGATTCATGGAATTGCTTACATTCGTTTTTTGGTCATAACTGCAGATCCTAATCGCCCTGGTATGCACATCAAATTGATCAAATTTTTGCTAAAGTTAAAGGCAACACGCATTGTTTATGTATCGTGTAATCCTGCTACCTGTGCTCGTGATCTTAATTACCTCTGTTATGGTTTGGTGAGTATTTGAGTTATCATATTAATCCCACGAACATTTACAATTCAGTTTGCTAAAGTCCATTACATTTTCCAAATGCAGCCAGAGCAGAATATAGAAGGACATTACAGGCTGAGCAGCTTACAGCCAGTTGACATGTTTCCCCACACACCTCATATTGAATGTGTTTGCTTGCTTGAGCTTCAGTGAATACACTGGTTGTAAATATCTATGAATTTCTTATGTCCATTGCGTTCTTGCTGCGTTCTGGGGCTGTCGGCATAAACTCTTATGGGATTTAGAAGTTGAAGAATACACACGCACTCGTGCAGCGCAAACTGTTGGTGCTAGTGGTGAATAAATTTCATTCTACAAGTTTGCGATCTCGTGTCACTTGCACAGAACGAGCAAGCAACATCAATCAACCACCTTCCTGATTTGACTATGTATAATTGTTAAACTTTGTAGTTCCTCTTTGCTTTGCTTTCATTGATGAATTTACTTAGTTATGATTGAATTCTTTTCTCTGTCCTTTGGTTGATAAGTTTGAGATCCTTTTCAGTCAACTATTTGTATGAGGAATTTCAGTTGAAGTCCGTGTTTAATCAATTCCAGTTTAATGGAAAGTAGGCTTGTTGTGGTGATCATAGTCTGCTTACTACGAAACAATTGCTACTTTACATGTTGGTTGATGTATCGATTCATGAAATACAACTCATTTTTTTTATTTTTGTTTAACTTTTATCTGGAATCGAAAAAGAAATACGTGTATATCTTATGTGCCTTATAATTGTTTCACAAAGATCAAAAACCAAAGTTGCTTGTAAGGTGTGATTCTTTACAAGCTCACACACCATTCATAGGGAAGACGCAGAATAAACGTTGGGTATCAAACAAAGGAATTGAACAACAAACACATCGCAGGTGGTGAAAACAGATGGATAAGGTGTTAACAAAAAAGCTAAAAAGACAGATAAGGATCCATCTTCCCTTTGTGATATCATCCAAAGAGTTGGGTTTGATATACTAGGCGTGTAAATTGTATTGCTTTATCCAATATTTGGTTTGTATTTAGGATCCTGTATAGTTAATTCTTGTATAATTTATTACACAAATTGGTATATAAATTTAACCTATTAGAGCATGGAATATCATACATGGATTAATTAATACATAAATTGAACACAAAAAAGATAAAATTTCTCAAACCTATCATCAACACCTTTTCATTTTTATAAGGATTCACAATGAACTCATATTATAAATTTTGCCTTATATATCCCATGCATGTTCAGTATAAAGAACCGGATAAAAATAATATTTGTATTACAATCCTTGTATAATTTATTTTCAAACCAAATGAATCCTAGCACCGATAATTCCATGATACCTCATCTTTTGTTTTTCCTTCAAATTTTGTGAAAGTAATAATAATTAAAAAGAATCAACCTGGCTCTACAACCTGACTTTGACTCACTAATACGATTCTCTCGACTTAGAATATGATCTCTTACCCGGACTTCAAGGTTTTGTGAAAATTTATAAAGTACTATAACTTCTTTCTTTAGCCTTATTTCTCTTTTCATATAATTGTATGGCAAGAAACAAAATTTTTATTAAAAAGAATAAATCAATGTTCAGTATAACAAGGTAGACCACTACTAGAAAGTCGCTAAAAACCGACCAAAACAACCGACCAAAATTGGTCGGTTATGGCCAATTACCGACCAAAACGCGACCATTTGGGTGTGGACTACCTATTTTGATGGTCGGAATGGCTTATCGACCAAAGTTGATCGGAAATTACCGACCAACGTTGGTCGGTAGCTTTAAACGACTATCTGACAATTTAAATTATTTACCGACCAACTTTGATCGGAAATATATTTTATTAATTTAATTTTACCGACCAAAGTTGGTCGGTGTAATTAATTTATGTTTTTTTATTAATTATTAAAATTTAAAAAAATCGACCAACTTTCGTTAGTAATTGAAAAAAAAATATTTTTAAATTAAAATTAAACATTACCGACCAACTTTGATCGGTAACCTCAACAGTGCAGGCAAAATACCGACTAAAGTTGGTCGGTAATGTTGAATTCTGGTTATTCAATGTTCATTAACCGACCAACTTTGGTCGGTAATTTGTAATTATTTTTTTTAAATTAAAAATCGACCAACTTTGGTTGATTTTCTTGGTTTAATTTTGGCATAAAATGCCTGTTTTGGTAGCTACACCACCTGCCAACATACCAATACCCCTAACAACTGAATTACAACAACACCACAACAACAACAACAACAACAACAACAACAACAACAACAATAACAACACAACAACACAACAACAACCAAACATTCAATATATACTTTAAAACTAACAAATTAAAGTTCAATTGAACATAACAATCCAAAACCAAGTTAAAACTAATTACAACAAGTTCAAAACTGGTTCTATTTGTCTAGTTCAAAGTATATAAAAGTCAAGGGGTATTTTCTACAACATCATTATCACCGTCTGATGAACTTTCATTTACAAGATGGTATAAAGAACGGTCTTGTGGAGGACGGGAGGAACGATCACGGGGAGGACGGGAGGAACAATCACGAGTAGGACGGGAGGAACGATCACGTGGAGGTCGACCCTCTGGCGATGACTAACGAGACCGGGGCAACGGAAAAGCTCTAGTAGATAGGAGAGTTCTGATCTGAGCTTGCATGCCAAGGAATTGAGCATCTCTAAGCCTTTCTCTTTCCTTGGCCGCTTCTAGCTTGGATGTGAGCTTTGTCACTGTCTCCCGAATAGCGGAGAGGCTCTCCCTATTAAGTTGCTCACCTTGCGAGAAAGTCTCTATTCCTTGCATTCCATACTTATAGCGATGGAATTTTTTAGTAGGAAACCCGTATACTTTCCCCCATTTTGGACCGCCAATAGACTCCAACCATATTCTTTCAGCATCCTCGTCTGAAGGTTGGGTTGGTTCACCCGATTCACCAGCTGGATGACTACAAATAAATTCCTCCACGTTACTTTAGTAGCGACCCTATATTATTTTAAATTAAATCAGTATTTCAAAATTCTTATAAAAGTTAATTATAATACTTAAAGAAAATTGAAAGCTTACATATGCAATCGAGGACTGGTCCTCGACCCACCTATCTTGATCCCCCTCTTTCTTCTTATTTACAATATGCGTCTCCTTGAATAGCTCATCATGGCTCATTGGACGTCCATACTTCTTTTCCTGAAAACAAATTAATTTAGTTAATAAACAGAATAGATATACTTAGAAAAGTAAAATAATTTAAGCAATTACGTATCAATCTTCTTTTTATTATCCCTAGGCTGATCGCACCTCTAGTGTATAAGGAGCCTCCCTTCTCGGATGCACGAGCTTTCTTTCCTTTTTCGCTTTTCTCTAAGAACTCCGCGGTAAGCCATTGCCTTTGCAAATCATTCCACAATCTCTTGCGAGCTTTATGATGAAAATTTGTAGCCACTTCCGCGCTATAGCATTCTTCCCATACACTTTCTCTGTATTTCAAAAGTTAAATATTAGATGGAAACATCATAAATATAAATTATTAAACTGCTTAAAAGAATATTTATACCTTAAATTGATTGAAAATTTGCTCCTTCAGCGAGAATGGAAAATCAGTCCAAGTCGTATAAGGGACATCATAAAGCTTTCTGATGGCATTGGTGATTATCTTCGTAGTCTTATTACCCGGCCTGAACCTGCAATTTAACAATAAAAACACATTAATATCTTAGTAAAAATGTGACAAAACAATAGACACAAAAATAACAAATAACACTTACCCATCACCCTCAGGAACTATGATGATCCTGCCATATCGATCATAATGCACTACCTCGTCATCATCATCCGAAGCATGTGTATCAGAGGCATGTGTAGACGGTGTAGGCGGATCATAGCTACTGCCTCGCAGGCGAAGGCCTGAAATAGATGGAGTCGATGATGAAGATGGTTGTGATCCCTGTGACTGCGACATAGCTGGATGCGACCCAAGTGGTTGTGATACTGATGGCTGTGACTTGAGTGGCTGTGACATTGATGGATGTGATCCATGTGGTTGTGATATGTAGGGATGTGATCCACGTGGATGTGATGTAGATGGCTGCGATGCAGATGGCTGTGAGGCAGCTGGACTGTATGTCAGACGTATAGTCCTATGGCCCTGTGATGGAAGACCTGGTGTCTGGATGAAGGTGTACGGCTCGTGATGCCGTGGCAGCTCAGTATAGCCGTGTGGTGGAGGATAAGACATAGGCACCTCTGAAAAGGGTGGACAAGAGGGACTATTATTATCTACCCTCCTCTTTCCCTTCCTACCATTTTCTCGACCCCGAGAACTAGTAGGGTCATTGTTACCTTGACCCTTGTCTGCCATCTGCATAATATAATACACATTTAGATTGAAACATATAACAAACTAGCTATAAAATGAGAGTGCTTTAAAAAACCAACTTTTTAATCCTTATCGACGTATTGTTCCTCGTCCGAGAATTTTTCGTCCTCACTTGTTTGAGCTTCATCAGTTGATTCTTCATAATTGTTACTTCATTTATATCAACTTCTTCTAATATGCGTTCAGGATGTTTCAAATCATTTTCTAACTGATCGTCCACTATTTGATGAACACTGGGGATATCGTTTTGATATGCAACTTCTAACACATTCTCGACTTCCGCCCTACCTACAGGCTTAGTTTTTATTACAACCCACCAATCAGACTTATTCCGCCACAATGGATAATGAGCATAATACACTTGCCTAACGTTATGTGCAATTATGAAAGGATCATAGCGATCATACTCCCTCGCATGATTAACCTCAATTATGTTGTATTGGTGGTGTACTCTTGTACCTCTTGTTGGATTTGGGTCAAACCACTTGCATCTAAAGAATATCAATTTCTTATATGGCCAACCTGTATATTCTAGTTGTAATATTTTTTTGACCACACCATAATAATCAATATCTCCAAATTGGTTGCATCACCACCTTGAACCCACACCCTGCTGTTGTTGCTATTTTTATTTTTAGAGCAATCCTCTGTATGAAACTTATAATCATTCACTACGTACTTAGACATTGTTGTGACCTGAAGCTCAGGTCCCCAAGATATATCTTTTAAAAATTGATTTACACCATTATTTGGATTATTTACCTACATAGTATTAAAAAATTCATAAGTTAGCACAACTTATGAATCAATTTTTATAGCAGGAACATTAGAAGAATATTATCCCGATAAACTTACAAACTGTTTGAACCACGTATCAAATCTCGTATATACAGCATCATGGCTAAATTGACCCATGAAGTGACTGTGACACATCAAATATTTTTAGTAGTTGCATCAATATGTAATCACAGTAAATTTTACATTTTGATAACTGTAACGACCCGACCGGTCGTTTTGACTATTGCAATCCCGTTCCCCTATTTACTGCTCAAATTGTGAATTACAGTTGTTATTTGACTTGCCGGGATAATTGGTTTGGGTTTGGTGAGGTTTTGAAATGATTCAGAGCGCTTAGCTCCAAGGTTTAGAATTTAAGTTGAAAAAGTTGACCGGATGTTAACTTAGGTGTAACGACCCCGGAGAAATTTTGCTAAGAATGTATCGAAGTGTAAAGGAAATATTTGTCAGAAATTGGTCATTTCTGTGACCACTATGCGGTCGCAGAATCACTCTGCGGACCGCATAATGGTCGCAAAGTGGATCAGTAGAGGGGCACGATTTGAGGAAAATCTGCGATGCACTATGCGACCGTAGACCTGTTTTGCGGTGCATTATGTGACCACAGAACAAGTATGCGGACCGCATAATGACCGCAGAACAGGCCAGTAATGCCCAGCTTTGGAGGCCAAATTATGCGGCCGGTATGCGGACCGCATACCTGTTATGCAATCACAAATGCGACCGCATAACTGCGTCGGAGCTTCTTTTCTTTCTAATTTTTGACCCGACCCAACTTCGATTTATAGCCCTTGAAGCTCATTTTTGAGCCAAAATATGATATTTTAGAGAGAAGTGAGAGCATTTTAGAGAGAGAAAGTGAAGACTTGGTCATTTATCCATCAATTCTTGTTCAAGGTTTGAAGATTTCACAAGGATCTTGCTAGGGATTCAAGGAGGTAAGAATTTCCTTCCCTAATTCTTCAATTTAGGGTTTGGAGTAAAGATGGGCGATTAATAGTATGATTCTTGGGTGTAGAGTATCATGTATACATACCAATAAGGTTGTGAAAATATTGTTAAGTTCAAATGGGTAAGGTTTGGGTTGAAAATGATAGAAATCTTCATAGACTTTAATTGAAGATTTGAGGGTCGAGTTGGTGTCGGATTTTGGTAAAATTTATATGGTTGGACTCGTGGTTAGATGAGCGTTCATATTCTATAACTTCTGTCGGGTTATGAGACGTGGGCCCTATGGGCGATTTTTGAGTTAATTTCGGATTTTATTGGGAAAATTAGTATTTCCTTATAGAATTAATTACAATAATTGGTATTGACTTAATCGAATTAATTGTGGCTAGATACGAGGCTTTTGGAGACCAATTCTCGTGGAAAGGGCATAGAGGAATATAGAATTGCACGGTTTGAAGTAAGTAACAGTTATAAATCTGGTCCTGAGGGTATGAAACCCTGAATTTTGTGTCATGTGATTATTTTGGAGATGACGCACATGCTAGGTGACGGGCTTGTGGGCGTGCACCGAAGGGATTGTGACTTGGTCCGTCTTGTGAAACTGTAAAGTTGAATAACCTGTTGTTAGCTATAAGCTCTCTTTGTGTTGAAGAAATTTGACTGTAAATCATGTTAAAAATCATGCTTAGGCTATGTGATAGTATTGTTGGGACCCGCAGAGGTCGCGTACATGTTGAATTAATTGCTAATTGTTGTGTTGTACTCAGTCACGATTTTTCTTGCGTATTATACCTCAGTATTTCTTGATATTTATTGATATATTATGTTATTCTTGTTTGGGCTGATTTTATTGATTTCTGAGAGCCCGGGAGACTTGAGAGGTTGAGGACTGAGTAAGGTCGAGGGCCTGTTGGTAAGGTAAGGATATTATGGAACGTGAGTTGTCCGTGCAGGATATTATGGAACGTTAGTTGTCCGTGCAGGATATTATAGCACGTGAGTTGTCCGTGCATCACGTGAGTTATCCGTGCAGATTATGGCGCTTGGACTGTAGGAGCCCCTACGGAGTCTGTACACACCCCCAGTGAGCGCGGGTACCCATTGAGTGTGAGTGCTGAGGGCTGAGAGCTGAGTGGTTGAGCTGTTGTGATGAGCTGAGTGACTGTTGCCTGAGAGGCTGTACTTGCCTTGCATTTGTTGTTGCACTTGGATTCTATCTATCATTGTTGTAAAATCTCTAAAAGAATTTATATCCAGATTACTTGAAATTGAACTATATAAAATTGATTGACTTAAACTGCCGGATTTGAAAGCATGTCTATTCTTTACTGGAACTACTGAAAGTGAACTATGAATGTGTAGCTCGTCATTATCTTCAGTGCCTTAGTTATTATTGTTACTTGCTGAGTTGGTTGTACTCATACTACACCCTGCACTTCGTGTGCAGATCCAGGTGTTCCTGGACATAGCGGGTGGTGATTCTTCCGTACAACTGATTTTCTGGAGATTCAGAAGTAGCTGCCGTATTTCGCAGACCTTGTCTCTCCTTCCCTATCTCTGTATTACTGTATTTTTTGGTCTTAGACTATTGTAGACCGTACTTTCCCAGATTTATATTCATATTAGATGCTCATGTTCTCAGTGACACCAGGTTTTGGGAGTGTTGTATCGGATTTTTGCTCAGATTTTGGTATTGTATTAAACGTTACGTTTTTAAATTGAAAGGAAATCATGAATTATTGATGTTGTTGGCTTGCCTAGTACTGAGATAGGCGCCATCACGACAGGTTAGAATTTTGGGTCGTGACAATAACTAATAAATCAATACTTACTTGAGAAATGGTACAACTTCGGGACAATTTAGCAACACATAAAGTGTAGCTGACTTGTACTCCATATCACTCAAACTTCTCTTTCTAACTTCCTTAGAACATCGGCCTGGTTGATTGAATATGGATATTGGCGGATATAATGGATCATTCACACATTCGACCGTGTGCCTATTGGGCCTATTCCTAGAACACGACACGTTACTCTCAAAATAATAAGAACAAAAATGTGCAGTTTTCTTTGCAAGATAGGCTTCGCATATAGATCCTTCAATCCTATTCCTCTGCTTAATAAATTATTTGCATTTGCCAATTGTCCTACATAATGTCATGTTAGCCAAGAACATTCAAATAAAATAGAATATTACATCAAACTTATAATATTACCTCTCAAAGGGATACATCCATCTGCATTGAACATGCCCTCCAAGTCGTGCCTCGTGTACAAGGTGGATTGGAAGGTGTTCCATCACATCAAATAAACCACATGGAAATATTTTTTCCATCATACTAGAAGTTACACGAATGTTCTGATCCATCCGAAGTAGGTTTTCTTCCCTTAATGTGGTAGAACACAAGTCTTTGAAAAATAAACTAATCTCTGTGATGGGTTTCCAGATTCTTTCAGGCAAACCACAAAATGCAATAGGTACTAAGGTCTTCATGAAAATATGACAGTCATGACTTTTCAAATGGCTCAACTTCCCTACATCCATATCTACTTTTTTTCCAAGATTCGACGCATAACCCTCATGTATCTTCAATTTCGTAACCCAATCACAAATTTGTCGTCTTTCCTCCAAAGTGAATGTGTAACTTGCTTTGGGCTTGAACATCTTACCATTGTTTGCTGTCTGCAAGTATAATTCAGGCCTCATGCAATATTCTTGTAAGTCCATTCTAGCCTTCGGGTTATCTTTTGTCTTACCTTTAACATCCATCACTGTGTTGAAAAAATTGTCAAAAATAATTCCTCTCAATATGCATGGCATCAAGGTTGTGTCGGAGAAGATTATCCTTCCAATAAGGCAACTTCCAAAATATACTCTGTTTCGTCCAATTATGAGTAACACCATATCTGGGTAATCTATAAGGTGGAGCTTCAGTAACTTTACTGAAGTTCTGGACCCTCTCCCAAATTTCCTCACCTGAAAGTATCGGAGGTGGAGAATCATATTCCACTTTATTTTTTTTGAATGCATTTTTCATCCTTCTAAACTCATGATCATCAGGCAAGAATTGACGGTGACAATCAAACCATGATTGCTTTCAGCCATGTTTCAAAGTGAATGCTTTACCATTTTCCATGCAGTAAGGACAAGCTAGCTTCCCAGCAGTCATCTACCCAGACAACATTCCATACGCAGGAAAATCATTAATAGTCCACATTAAATTAGCACGCAAATTGAAATTCAGCTTGGTTGATATGTCATATGTTTCAACACCATCATACCACAACTGTTTTATGTCACGAGCCGAAATTCTCACCTTCGGACCATGTTGGCGCCTAACATTTCACTTGCAAGGCAAGCCAACGTTAAAATAATATTATCCATTTTTAAAATAATTTTTTAATTTATTAATAACAAAGAACAAATGCGGAAGTGAAGTATGAAATATAGTGAATAATCCTTAAAAATAACGATGTCTAAATACCATCCCAGAATTGGTATCACAAGTGCAGAACTTATAGAATAATACAAATAAAGGTCTGAATAAAATAAAGCTGTCTGAAAATAAACGCACAACTAAAGTAAAGTAGACGGGGACTTCAGAACTGCGAACGTCGTGCAGTTATACCTCAAGTCTCCTCTGAGTAGCTGAAATCCGAGCAAGTCTATGGTACGCCGCTAGGACCAACTTCGCAATCTGCACAAGAAGTGCAAAGTGTAGTATTAGTACAACCGACCCCATGTACTGGTAAGTGCTGAGCCTAACCTAGACGAAGTAGTGACGAGGCTAAGGCGGTTCACTTACATTAACCTGTACGCAATATTAGAAATAACAACAAATAATAGAAATAAATCAGGTAACTTATTTATAATAATTGAAGCCAATTCAGCAGTAATAACCAATTATCATTTTCATCAATTCTATTGCAGCGTGCAACCCGCTCTCCCAATATTTTCCTTTTAATCAATTCTGTCATATATTTATTTCAATCAAGTATATATAGACTTTTAAATAAGTCTGTTGCGACGTACAATCTGATCCCCCAATATTGACTTTTAAATAAATCTATTGCGGCGTGCAATCCGATCCCCCAATATTGACTTTTAAATAACGATCCCCCAAATATTAACTTTTAATAAGTCTGTTGCGGCGTGCAACCCGATCCTCCAATATGGACTTTTTAATAAGTCTGTTGCGGCGTGCAACCCGATCCTCCAATATATTCATTTCGATCAATTCTGTTGCGGCGTGCAACCCGCTCGTCCAATATATATATACATTTACCAATTCAATGCTGTTGCGGCGTGCAACCCGCTCCTCCAATATATTCATTTACCAATTCTTATAGAAGAAATTTCCCCAATAAATGCAACAATTAATATAAAATTATAAGACAACAAACATATAATATTTATGATTTAATTATGAAACAAACAATGACAAATAACAAGTTATTATGGAAATCAGAGAGAAAATAGGCAGTTTAATATTTAATATGCTAAATGTCAAATAACAATTAAGACACATAATTCAAATAACATGTAACAATTAATGCAAGAATTCAAGGATTAATATTTGACAAAGAATAGGAGAGAAATAATTATTATAATAATTAATTCATGATTTAAAATAATTTATGATTTTTGAAGTAAGTAGGCAAACAATTAATTTGACGACGTATAGACACTCATCACCTCGCCTATACGTCGTTCACATGTATTTCACATAACAAATAATTTATGGGTTCCATTCCCTCAAGTTAAGATTAACCACAACACTTACCTCGCTTTGCAATTTCCAATCAATTACTCGACCATAGATTTTCCTTTTAAATGTATCTCCAAAAGCTTCAAATCTATTCACAAACAATTCGATATATTCAATGCGAATCATATGAATTAATTCCATATGAATTTACTAATTTTTCAGATAAAAATCCAAAATTTATTTAAATATTCGATAGTGGGACCCACGTATCAAATCCTGGAAAAACTCGCGAAATTCGAACACCCGTTCCGCTACGAGTTCAACCATACAAAAGTTATCCAATTCCGATATTAGATGGACCTTCAAATCTTAAATTTTTATTTTTGGAAGATTTTATAAAAATCTGATTTTTCTTCCCTAAATTCACGGATTCATGATGCAAATGAGTATGGAATCATGAAATATAATCAATATAGGATAAGGAACACTTACCCCAAGAATCATACTCTTAATCACCCATCATTACCCAAACTCGAAATTGAAGATTAGGGGTCAGAACCTTACCTCTTTGATGAAGAACTTGAGGAATTTCTTGTTGGTTTTCAAGGCTCGGACAAGAATTTGATGAACAAGACACTTTATCTACTTTCTCTCTCTAGAACACTCTCACTTCTCTCTAAAATCATCAGATAAATGCCCCAAAATAAACCCCAAAGCCTATTTATCAAAATGGGGTTGGGTTATGAAAATAGGAAAATTACCCCTCCGAAAACAGGTATGCGGTCACACAATGGACCGCACAATTGGTGTGCGGGTCACAAAATGATCGCACAAATCGGTGCCCAGATTTGGGCTGTTCTGGATCATTTTGCGACCAGTTTGCAGTTGCATAACCATTTTGCGATCGCTTAATGGTCGCAAAATCGCAGCCTTTGGTAATTTGGTCATAACATCTTGTAGGAATGTCCAAATAATGAACGGTTTGAAGCATTAGAAACTAGACTCAATGATATTTCATTTTATAGCTAATACACCATATAACTCTTCATATCAATAGAGGTATTTGTGTTTGAAGTTAGGTCTTATGCGAACTCACTTGAAACCTTAGTCTATTATGAAATTTCCAGCTTCTACATTTGATGCCGAAATCTATCGAATCAAGGATGATTGAACTCAAATTTTTCACACAAGTCATAAATGATATAGCAGAGTTATGAAAAGTTTCGGAAGTGGATTCCGACTCAAATATCAAAAAGTCAACCATGTGGTCAAACTTGAAAATCTTTAGCCTTTAAATTACTAATTTCCGTTAAATGGTCATAACTTGAGCTAGGGACTTCCAAATTAAATTACGGGCATACGTCCAAGTCTCAAATAACTATATGGACCTACCAAAACTGTCAAAACACTGATCCGGGTTCGTTTGCTCAAAATGTTGACCAAAGTCAACTCAGTTGAGTTTTAAGACTCTAGTTCACATTTTAATCCATTTTTCACATAAAAATATTCTAGAAAATTTTATGGACTTCGCACGCAAGTCGAGGTGTGACAAATAGTGATTTTTGAGGTCTTAGAACACATAATTAATTATTAGATTTAAAGATGACATTTTGGGTCATCACATTCTCCACCTCTAAAATAAACGTTCGTCCTCCAACGAAGTTAGAAAAAGTACCTGAGCTGGTGAATAAGTGTGGATATTTACTCTGCATGTCCGACTCGGACTCCCAGGTAGATGCCTCCACCGGCTTACCTCTCCAGTGCACTCGAACTGAAGGATAACTCTTAGACCTCAACTGTCGGACCTGCCGGGCTAGAATAGCCACCGGCTCCTCCCCGTCAGTCAAATCTTTGTCCAATTGGACTGCGTTGAAATCTAACACATGGGACGGATCACCATGATATTTTCGGAGCATACACGCATGGAATACCGGATGAACCGCTGATAAACTAGGTGGTAATGCAAGCCTGTAGGCTACTTCATCTACCCTTTCAAGAATTTCAAAGGGTCCAATATACCTAGGGCTCAACTTGCCCTTCTTTCCGAACCTCGTTACACCTTTCATAGGTGAAACCCGGGGTAATATTCTTTCTCCAACCATAAATGCAATATCACTAACTTTACGGCCGGCATAACTCTTTTGCCTAGACTGAGTTGTACGAAGTCGATCTGGAATAACTTTGACCTTATCCAAGGCATCCTGTACCAAATCGATACCCAATAACCGAGCCTCTCCCGGTTCAAACCAACCAACTGGCGATCGACATCGCCTTCCGTATAAATCCTCATATGGAGCCATCTGAATGCTCGACTGGTAGCTATTATTATATGAAAACTCCGCAAGTGACAAGAATTGATCCCAAGAACCCCCAAAGTCCATAACACAAATGCGAAGCATATCTTCCAATATCTAAATGGTGCGCTTTGACTGCCCGTCTGTCTGTGGATGAAATGCTGTACTCAACTCAACCCGCGTGCCTAACTCACACTGTACAACTCTCCAGAAGTGTGAGGTAAATTGCGTAGCTCGATCTGAAATAATCGACACGGGCACACCGTGAAGGCGGACAATCTCACGAATGTACATTTCAGCTAACCTTTCTGAAGAATAGGTAACTGCCATTGGAATGAAATGTGCTGACTTGGTCAACTTGTCCACAATGACCCAAACTGCATCAAATTTTCTTGAGTCCGTGGGAGTTCAACAACAAAATCCATAGTGATACACTCCTATTTCCATTCAGTAATTTCTAACTTCTGAAGCAAACCACCAGGTCTCTAATGCTCGTACTTAACTTGCTGACAATTCAGACACCGAGCTACATATGCAACTATATCCTTTTTCATTCTCCTCCACCAATAATGTTGCCGTAAATCTTGATACATTTTGGCGGTACCTGGATGAATAGAATACCTGGATCTGTGTGCCTTTTCAAGAATTAATTCACGAAGCCCATCCACATTAGGCACACAAATACGACCCTGCATTCGCAGAACTCCATATTCCTCCACAACAACCTGTTTGGCATCACCGTGCCGCACCGTGTCCTTAAGGACAAGTAAACGAGGATCATCATACTGCCTCTCTCTGATGCGATCGTATAAAGAAGACAGAGCGGCTGTGCAAGCTAGAACCTGACTGGATTCTGAAACATCTAATCTCACGAACTGATTAGCCAAAGTCTGAACATCTACAGCTAACGGCCTCTCACCAATCGGAATATACGCAAGGCTGCCCATACTCACAACCTTTCTATTCAAAGCATCGACCACCACATTCGCCTTTCTGGGGTGATACAAAATGGCGATATCATAGTCCTTCAACAGCTCCAACCATCTTCTCTGCCTTAAATTAAGATCTTTTTGTTTAAACAGGTACTGAAGGCTACGATGATCAGTAAATACCTCACACGAGACACCGTAGAGGTAATGCCTCCAAATCTTAAACGCATGAACAATGGCTGCAAGTTCTAAGTCATGAACAAGATAATTCTTCTCGTGAACTTTCAACTGCCATGACGCATATGCAATCACCCTGCCATCTTGCATTAATACTGAACCAAGCCCAATGTGAGATGCATCACAATACACCATATAAGATTCTGAACCTGTGGGTAATACCAACACTGTCGTCATAGTCAAAGCAGTCTTGAGCTTCTGAAAGCTCAACTCACACTCGTCTGACCATCTAAATGGGGCACCCTTCTGGGTCAAACTGGTCTTAATAGTTGTTCATAATCAATTACAAAATCGTCAATTAACTTCATGTTAACAAGAATCTCATTTCAAACCTTCACAATACTAATAACGAGATGCGAGGCATGAAGAACTCATAATTATTTACCCGAATTAACGAGTCACATTTAACGCCACCTGGATGGGCACCTACCTCGTAGGTTACAACTCAATATTACAACATGAATTTGGCAAGTATGCACAGAGAATTTCATACAAAATTTTTCAAATAAGCCTAGCAGGCATGACTCTCTATTAGTACTATAGTACAAATTTAATTTCACAAGGGAGAATTTAAACACAAGAATTTTTATCACATGGATCTCGTCCTTATATAACTTCCACCGCATCTCATAGCCCGGTTTAAACATATCAATTTATTTTAAAATGTGAGGACCTCAGCCTCAGTTCTGAATCACAAGTAATATGCACATCTTGCCAATCAAAACTTTCCATTTTCTCCTTTTAAATAACTTTAGTTAAACAAAATCACAACACATAATGAGCCCCACACTGGTAGGGTATATAATTCATAATTTGTAATTAGTTATCCGTAAATTACATCAAAACTTACCGAAATGAGTAACAGAAAGCCACCTTTAGCCTCACAGCTCTTATTAGAGACCAACATGGAATGATAGGCGTAGTTATCTCCATAAAACCTCCCAACAGGAGTAAACACATAAGTAGATTATAGAATTACGAAGCTCACTCATAAGTGGAGTACAATAGGAGGACTCGTCTTGATACTCAGAACCAAATCAAGTTAAGGAAATTATTACTTTATTTTAAATCGAGGTTGTACCTATAACGACACCATATGATGTAACGACCTCCGCCATTCCATAAAACAAATATAACAACGGCTGGGTCTCCACCTCTAGGACGCCTTCTACCCGCCTGTCCTCCACCCCTAACTGGTCATGTGGGTGGTGTAGTAACTGCAATGGGGCACGTAACCTGAGTGCTTTGATGAAATATGCCTCTCACAAGTTTGGGACAATTTTTTTTTGATGTGCCTAGTATCACCGTATTCATAACAACCCCTTTGCGGGTTTGGCTGCTCATATGGAGTCTGTGCTAGATAACTGGAATAACCATTGTAGGAAACTCAGGAAACTCATGTCGGTGGTGCATTAAAAGAACTTACTGGAGCACCTCGATTAATCCGATGTGCGAACTGGGCTGGCCGACTGCCCGAGCCCCCGCCATAATGATTTATACTTGCAGAGTAGAATCCACTGAATCCCCCAGAACCTCGAGACGTCTTGGTCTCCTTAGTTTCCTTTTTCCTCACCCCAAACATGTTCTAATATCTTGGTAATTTCTACCACTAGTGGAAATGAAGTATCAACATGTAGCTCTCGAGTCATACAAAATTTTACGATCATAATTGAGTCCTTTAATGAGTCTGTGGACACGCTCTCTGGTTGTAGGAAGCAAAGTAGGAATATGACGAGCTAATTTATTGAACATGATGGCATATTATGACACCGTCATGGTGACTTGACGCAACCATTCAAACCCTATGCACCACGCATTACAGAGAGTCCGGGAAACAAACTCTTTTAAAAGCGTTCTGAGAACTGAGCCAAGTGGGCGGTGTTGCATTGGCTGGTCTGCCCTCTTCATAGGCTTGCCACGGACACCTGTGGAGAATTATCTCTCCCAAGGCCAATTTCTTCTTTTGTTATGTTGACACTATTGAGCCGACCCATTTCTTAACACCCCTATTTATACACAACGATCACAAAAGTAGAGCTCCATACAGACAAATCTTGGTCCAAAATCTTGTCAACCACTGTACTTCCTCCGAAGCACTCCAAAATCCACAACCATAATGTCCACGCTGAGTAGACTTTCTGAAAATTAAAGTTATTTCTCTAACTCCTTTGGTACTGAAGTATAGGATTATTAAGTAGGCGTACATACCACAAGTCCCAACCTTATCCTCTACAAAATCTCAGGTCTTAAACATGTATAAATTTTGGAGAACATTTTAGTACCACATATATACATTTCAGGCTAACATTGATATAACACATGACCCCACAATCCATCCATTGATAGTGGACTCCCCCACTCGGCGCGATGTCATAGTTCACCACGTCCGATGATCCACAATATTAAACTTCATAGCTCGTATAAATCAACCAGATGCCAAGGTTCGTTGCACCCCTCACATGATTCACTAGTTGATCTCTCAATATGTCCATATCTTCAGTTGGAACCACACGTTGAGGCAATGTTGAGCATCTCTGGCTCTCTCGTAGTCCATCTACGGCATCACGAACCATCGACGCACAACTGATACCGAGTGCGCAATGTCATACACGAGTGGATACCAAGGAATATGAGATATATGTTTCAAGATAAATCATTGCCGCACGATAAGGAATGAAAGAAGTAGAATTATTCCTAAACTCTGTAGCCTCTGAAAGATAAATACAAATGTCTCCGTACCGATCCTTCAGACTCTACTAAGCTTTCTCATGACTCGTGAGACCTATGTCACCTAGTGCTCTGATACCAACTATCACGAACCGAAATTCCCACCTTCGGACCGTGATGGCGCCTAACATTTCACTTGCTAGGCAAGCCAACATTAGAATAATATTATCCATTTTTAAAACAATTTTTTAAATTTATTAATAACAAAGAACAAATGCGGAAATGAAGTCTGAAATGTAGTGAATAATCCTTAAAAACAACGGTGTCTAAATACCATCCTAGAATTGGTGTCACAAGTGCATGAGCTTCTAGAATAATACAAATAAAGGTCTGAATCTGGAAACAAACACACAGCTAAAGTAAAGTAGACAGGGACTTCAAAACTGCGAACGTCATGCAGTTATACCTCAAGTCTCCTTTGAGTAGCTGAAATCCGAGCAAGTCTATGGTACGCCGCTGGGACCAACTCCAAAATCTGCACAAGAAGTGCAAAGTGTAGTATCAGTACAACCAACCCCATGTACTGGTAAGTGCTGAGCCTAACCTCAACGAAGTAGTGACGAGGCTAAGGCGGTTCACTTACATTAACCTGTATGCAATATTAGTAACAACAACAAATAATAGAAATAAATCAGGTAACTCATTTATAATAATTAAAGCCAATTTAGTAGTCATAACCAATTATCATTTCCATCAATTATGTTGTAGCGTGCAACCCGCTCTCATAATATATTCACATTCAATTCTGTTGCAGCGTGCAACCCGCTCTTCCAATATATTCCTTTTAATCAAGTCTGTCATATATTTATTTCAATCAAGTATATATAGACTTTTAAATAAGTCTGTTGTGGCGTGCAATCCGATCCCCAATATTGACTTTTAAATAAGTCTATTGTGGCGTGCAATCCGATCCCCCTATATTGACTTTTAAATAAGTCTATTGCGGCGTGCAATCCGATCCCCCAATATTGACTTTTAAATAAGTCTGTTGCAGCGTGCAATCCGATCCTTCAAATATTGACTTTTAATAAGTCTGTTGCGGCGTGCAACCCGATCCTCCAATATGGACTTTTTAATAAGTCTGTTGCGGCGTGCAACCCGATCCTCCAATATGGACTTTTTAATAAGTCTGTTGCGGCGTGCAACCCGCTCCTCCAATATATATATACATTTACCAATTCAATGCTGTTGCGGCGTGCAACCCGCTCCTCCAATATATTCATTTATCAATTCTTATAGAAGAAATTTCTCCAATAAATGCAACAATTAATATAAAATTATAAGACAACAAGCATATAATATTTATGATTTAATTATGAAACAAACAATGACAAATAGCAAGTTATTATGGAAATCAGAGAGAAAATAGGCAGTTTAATATTTAATATGCTAAATGTCAAATAACAATTAAGACACATAATTCAAATAGCATGTAACAATTAATGCAAGAATTCAAGGATTAATATTTGACAAAGAATAGGAGAGAAATAATTATTATAATAATTAATTCATGATTTCAAATAATTTATGATTTTTGAAGTAAGTAGGCAAACAATTAATTTGACGACATATAGACACTCGTCACCTCGCCTATACGTCGTTCACATGTATTTTACATAACAAATAATTTATGGGTTCCATTCCCTCAAGTCAAGGTTAACCACGATACTTACCTCGCTTTGCAATTTCCAATCAATTACTCGACCATAACTTTTCCTTTTAAATTTGTCTCCAAAAGCTTCAAATCTATTCACAAACAATTCGATATATTCAATGCGAATCATAGGAATTAATTTCATATGAATTTACTAATTTTTCAGATATAAATCCAAAATTAATTTAAATATTTAATAGTGGGACCCATGTATCAAATCTCGGAAACACTCACAAAATTCGAACACCCGTTCCACTACGAGTTCAACCATACAAAAATTATCCAATTCCGATATGAAATGGACCTTCAAATTTTAAATTTTCGTTTTTGGAAGATTTTATAAAAATCTGATTTTTCTTCCTTAAATTCACGGATTCATGATGTAAATGAGTATGGAATCATGAAATATAATCAATATAGGATAAGTAACACTTACCCCAAGAATCATACTCTTAATCACCCATCATTACCCAAACTCGAAATTGAAGATTAGGGGTTAGAACCTTACCTCTTTGATGAAGAACTTTGAGGAATTTCTTGTTGGTTTTCAAGGCTTGGACAAGAATTTGATAAACAAGATACTTTATCTACTTCCTCTCTCTAGAACACTCTCACTTATCTCTAAAATCATCAGATAAATGCCCCAAAATAAACACCAAAGCCTATTTATCAAAATGGGGTCGGATTATGAAAATAGGAAAATTACCCCTCCAAAAATAGGTATGCAGTCGCACAATGGACCGTACAATTGGGGTGCGGGTCACAAATTGATCGCACAAATTGGTGCCCAGAACCGGGCTGTTCATGACCATTTTGCGGTCGCATAACCATTTTGCGATCGCATAATGGTCGCAGAATCACATTCTGTCAGCCTTTGGTAATTTGGTCATAACGTCTTGTAGGAATGTCCAAATGATGAACGGTTTGAAACGTTAGAAACTAGACTCAATGATATTTCATTTGATATGTAGTTCACCATATAAATCTTCATATCAATAGAGGTATGCTCGTTTGAATTTAGGTCTCGTGCGAACTCACTTGAAACCTTAGTCTATTATGAAATTTCCAACTTCTACATTCGATGTCGAAACCTATTGAATCAAGTACGATTAACCTCACATTTTTTACACAAGTCATAAATGACATAACGGAGTTATGAAAATTTTCGAAAGTGGATTCCGACTCCGATATCAAAAAGTCAACCCCGTGATCAAACTTGGAAATCTTTAGCCTTTAAATTACTAATTTTCGTTAAATGGTCATAACCTGAGCTAGGGACCTCCAAATTAAATTACGGACATACGTCCAAGTCCCAAATCACGATACGTACCTACTGGAACTGTCAAAACACTTATTCGGGTTCGTTTGCTCAAAATATTGACCAAGTCAACTCCGTTGAGTTTTAAACTCTAGTTCACATTTTAATCCATTTTTCACAAAAAAATATTCCGAAAAATTTTGCAAACTTCGTATGCAAGTAGAGGAGTGACAAATAGTGCTTTTCGAGGTCTTAAAACACAAAATTAATTATTAGATTTAAAGATGACATTTTGGGTCATCACATTTTAGCTCATCAATCAAAGGTTGCAAATATACATTAATCAAACTTTTCGGATTACGTGGACCGGGGATAATGCAATTTAAGAATATATATGGACTAGTCATACACAACTCAGGTGGTAGATTATAAGGTGTATGAAAGACAGGTCAACATGAATATGGTGTCACAAATATAAAAAAAAGGCGTAAAGCCATCCGCACACAGACCTAACCGAATGTTCCTTGGTTCACTAGCAAAATCTGGATATGTGCTATCAAAGTGCTTCTAAGCTTCTCCATCTGAAGGATGACACATAACACCAGGTGGTATTTTATTTTCAAAGTGCCAGATCATATGAGGAGCAGAACGGCGCATATAACCTCTTTAACCTAGGTATAAGAGGTAAATAATGCATCGTCTTGACAACGACCATATTGTAATGACCCGAACGGTCGTTTTGAGAGTTATAGCTCTGATCCCCTATTAACTGCTTCTTCCATATCTATTTCTGCCATTATGACTTGCCAGGAGGTTTCGTTTTGGTTTTTGGAGTGTTTTGGGACACTTAGTTCCTAAATGGAGGGTTAAGCCTTAAGATTTGGACAGTAGGCGGAACAGTATGAAGACGACTTCAGAATGGAATTCCGTCATTTTCGTTAGATCCGTCGGGTGATTTTGGGCTTAGGGGAATATCCAGATTGTATTTTGGAGGTCCGTAGCTCAATTAGGCTTAAAATGACGAAAGTCGAATTTTTGGAGTTTTGGACCGGTAGTGGAATATTTTATATAGGGATTGGATTACGATTCTGAAAGTTGTAGTAGGTCCATAATGTTGATTTTGACTTGAGTGCAAAATTTGGGGTCAATCGGATGTGGTTTGGTAGATTTCGGCATCGGTTGTCGAATTTGGAAGTTTCAAGATCTTTAAGTTTGAATCGGAGGATGATTCATGATTTTAGCATTGTTTGATATGATTTGAGGGATCGACTAAGTTTGTATGGTATTTTAGGATTGGTTGGTATGTTTGGTTGAGGTCCCGAGGGGCCTCAGGTGAGTTTCGGGGTGAGATTTGAGCGAGTATGGATTTTCGGCACTCTAATATAGTTCTAGGGGTCTTTGGAAGTGCGGACCGCACATTTTGGGAGTGCTGAGGCAAAAAGGAAGTGCGAACCTCAGGGGAATTGTGCGGACCACACAATTTTAGTGCGACCGCACTTTAGTCCGCAGAGGAGTGTGCGGACCACACATAGAATTGTGCGACCGCAGAAGTTGGGAGGTGCGGCCGCACATTAGGAGTTAAGAGGATGTGCTATATATTCGAGGTTTAGGTTATTATTTCATTTTTGGACTTTGGGAGCTCGGTTTGAGACGATGTTTTGTGAGTTTTTCAATAAATTCTTTGGGGTAAATGATTCTAACTCAGATTTGGTTAATATACATGAATATATCAGTGATTGTATCATTTAATTAGTACTTTGAGATGGAAATTTAGGAAAAATTGTAGAAACTTTATAAACCATAAATTGAGGATTTGAAGGTCTAGTTATGATCGGAATTGGCTAATTTTGGTATGGTTGGACTCGTGAGTGAATGGATGTTCATATTTTGTGACTTTTACCCGATTCCGAGACGTGGGCCTAGGTCGACTTTTAAGGACGAATTTCCGAATTTTTATTAAAATTTTGATTTCATTAATTAGATTAGTTTATTATAGTTGTATTTATGATATGTAATTCTTTTAGGCTAGATTTGGGCCATTCAGAGTCGGATATTCGTGGAAAAGGCATTATTACCAATTGATTGAGCTTGGTTCGAGGTAAGTAACTTGCCTAACCTTGTGTGGGGAAAATCTCCTTAGGATTTGGTACTGTTTTGATATGTGAGCACCGTGTACGTGAGGTGACGAGTACGTACACGGGCTAATTGTTGTAAAACCCCCAACTTATTTTACTAAGTAGTAATCTATTCTTCTTTTAAATTGAGTTATACCGTTTAAATGAGTATTAGCATGTCTTCATTCTTATTTGAACTATCCCAATATGTGTAGCTATCCTGTTTAGTCTAATATCGCATGTCTACGTGTCTTAGCTGCTTAATTGAACTCTGTGAAGCATGCCTAGTTGATTTCATGTTTTTCCTTGACTTGTACTTAGTCTAATTTGTAAGATTTCGTGTTGTAATTGTCGAGTTCTATTGTTTGAGCTGCATATTTAATTTGGGACTACGGAACGGTATTCCGGTAGATCCCCATGTTCTGCATATTTATTTTGGGACTGCGGAGCGGTATTCCGGTAGATCCCCCTCCTCTGCATATTTACTTTGGGACTACGTAACGGTATTCCGGTAGATCCCCATGTTCTGCATATTTACTTTGGGACTACGGAACGGTATTCCAGTAGATCCCCCTGCACATTTACGTTTGGGACTACGAGACGGTATCTCGGGAGATCCTCCGTTGTATTTCTGTGTACTGAGCTGTTACCTTCTATTAATTCTTTCTTGTTAAAAAAAATTTCAGTCCTTATTTTACTGCGATATTTTATTCTTGCCTTGTTTTATTATTATATATATACCAGTAAGGCCCTGACTTGACCTCGTCACTACTCGACCGAGGTTAGGCTTGGAACTTACTGGGTACCGATTGTGATGTACTCATGCTACTCTCTACGTATGTTTTTCGTGTGCAGATCCAGGTGCTCCTTATCAGCCGCGCTATCAGTGAGTCAGGACAACTTTGGAGGCTTCAAGGTATATCTGCCGCGTTCGCAGACCTCGGAGTCCCCTTCTACTCTTCCCCATGTCCATTATCATCTGTAATTTTTTTCTTTTGTTAGACTCTGATGTATAGAGACACTAGATTTCCTTCTGTAGTTTGTGATTCACGATGTACCGGGTTTTGGGATTGTTGTGTATTTTTGTATAGTTGGTTAAATTTATGTTTTCATTTCATTATTTCACAAATGTTAGGTTTACCTAGTTGTAGAGACTAGGTGCCGTCACAATATCACACGGAGAAAAAATTGGGCCGTGACACATATTCCCACTGGAAAGCCTCTTGAAACGAGGCTTTTCGCAAAATTTATAATTGTCTAAAGTTGCATCGTCTTTATAATATAACATGCAACCATATTCACAACAATCAATTCTCATTGACGAAAATCCTAACTTAGAAACCAATCTCTTTGCCTTATAGAAATCACCAGGTAAGTTGATATTAGGTCAACTAGTTCACTCATAAGGTCAATGAAAGAGTCCATTGCTGTTTGAGAAATATTCCAATCAGATTTGATACTTAGTAATCTAACTGCAACAGACAGCTCAGAGTGCAGACTTTCTTCACGTAGTGGACGACTAGTGTCACGACCCAAAATCCAACTAGTCGTGATGGCACCTAACCCAACCCGCTAGGTAAGCTAACTTTCAAATATCCAATTCCAATAACAATTATTAAAGTAATTTAAGTTAATGAACATCTTAATCTTATACATCCCCCAAGAACTGGTAGTACAAATCATGAGCTTTTAAGAATAGAATATACAAAGCGGAAATGAAATAAATACATAGTCTGTTTGAATCATACATAAATAGAGCTTTTATAAATCTAAGGCTACCCTCAACAAAGGGCAGTTACAACAGGAACGCAAGTACATCTTCAAGTCCCGATACCATCGAGCACAACAACAACAGCAGCCAACATCTACACGCAATGTGCAGAAGTGTAGTATCAGTACAACCGACCCCATGTACTAAGTAAGTAACAAACCTAGCCGTAGGTTGAAAGTAGTGACAAGCTTCCACTAAGGCTGGGTCTAAAACCAATAGTCCATAACAACAATAAGCAAATAACACCAGAAGTAACTCAGAGATAAAATGCTCAGCCAAATCATGATTTCAAAATAATAGTTCTTCCTTTCAAATCCATCAGTGAAAACTCAAATCTTTTGCCGGAGTTACCAAAAGCGTGAATAGTTTGAAAACATTAAATTCCTCCGAAAATCTTGTCAAAAATAAATAAGATGTTTCATTTTCCTTCCGGATAACACGTGTAAAAACAAATGCATCACTATGCCCATCTGTAAAAAATGTGTGAAAAATCATGAATGATGTGATGTTGTACAACATGAGGAAAAATACATCTCTATGCCTGTATGTCATGTGTGCATGCCAATGCGATGGAACTCAGTGATAAAAACATAAACAACCCCTCGGGCAGAACATCACTAATATACATCCCCTCGGGCAAACCTCACAGTCACTCGTGCCACTCGGGCATACCTCACAATCACTCTTGCCACTCGGGCATACCTCACAATCACTCATGCCTCCCAGTCACTCAGCACTCAGCACTCGCACAGACTACGGAGGGACTCCTACAGCCCGAGCACTATAATCTCTGCACGAACAGCTCACGTGCTATAATAATAAAGTATGCTGCAAGCAGGCAGCCCCGATCCACACTCATCCTCACAATCAGGTCCTCGGCCGATATCATGTAACGACCCGACCGGTTGTTTCGAGAGTTATAACCATGTTTTCCCCATTCCTACCTCTTTTTGTGTTATTCAGCTATATTATGTTATATCGGGTTAGTTGGTTTGAGTCCGGAAGGAACTCGGAGTTAAATGAGACACTTAGTCTCATAATTGAAAATTTTAAGTTAGAAAAGTGGACTGGATATGGACCTATGTGTAAACGACCTCGAATTTGAATTTTGATGATTCCAATAGCTCTGTATGGTGATTTTGGGCTTAGGAGCATGTACGAAATATTATTTGGAAGTCCGTAGAGGAATTAGGCTTGAAATACCAAAAGTTTTATTTTTGAGAAGTTTGATCGGGGGATTGACTTTTCGATATCGGGATCGGAATCCGATTCTGAAAATTGGAATACCTCTGTTATGTCATTTAGGACTTGTGCGCAAAATTTGAGGTCAATAGGACGTGATTTGATAGGTTCTGGAGTTGTTTGTAGAAATTAGAAATTTCAAAGTTCATTAGGCTTGAATTGGGGTGTAATTCATGGTTTTAGTGTTGTTTGAGCTGATTTGAGGATTCAACTAAGTCCGTATGATGTTTTAGGATTTGTTGGTATATTTGGTTGAGGTCCTTAGGGCCTCAGGTGAGTTTCGGATGGTTAACGAATCAAAAATTAAACTACAACAGATGCTGCAATTTCCTTTTGTTGAAAATTTCTTCTCCGAGATTCGAGCCCAGAAATCTCTCTGAATCGAGCCCAGAAATCGAGCCCAGGGTCGGAGGCCAGGATCGAATCCATGATCGAGCCTAGAGTCGAGGGCCACGATCGAAGCCATGAACGAGCTAGAGTCGGGGGCCACGATCAAAGCCATGATCGAGGGTCATGGTCGAAGGCCAGATCGAGAACCAGGATCGAAGGCCAAGATCGAAGGCCAAGATCAAGGCAGAACCGAGGTTGTCTGGGCAGAATTATAAAAACGCGGACTTCGTCCCATTTGCTATTTTTGACAAATTGGAGCTTGAGGAGAGGCGATTTTTGATATATTTTCAAGAAAAACTTGAGGTAAGTCCCTTGTGATCATTTCTACTCCATAATATTGAATTATCATCGAATAATCCGACTAGATTACATGATTTTGAGGTGTAAATCGGAGGTTGAAACTTAGAAATTTGGAAATAAGATTTGTAGATTTGAGGGTCGAGTTGAGGTCGGATTTTGGTAAAATTGGTATGGTTAGACTCGTGAGTGAATGAGTTTTCTAGTTTTGTAAAATTTGTCGAATTTTAAGACGTGGGCCCGGGGCCCAGGTTTGAGCCAATTTCGGGGTTTGGTCTAATTTTGTAGTTTTTCTTGTGGAATTCATCCCATTAGCGCGTATTGATAGTATTGTACTGATTGTGAATAGATTTAGAGCATTTGGAGACAGAGGCCACAGGCAAGATCATTGCGGGTTAGAGATTTGACCGGTTTAAGGTAAGTAACGATTGTAAATCTAGTACTGAGGGATGAAACCCCGAATTTCGTATCATTCTATTATTTTGAAGTGACGCACATGCTAGGTGACATGTGTGTGGGCGTGCACTGTTGGGGATTTGTGACTTGGTCCGTCCTGTAGCAACTGTAAAGTTTCATACTTTGTTGAAACCATATGATACTTATATGTTTTAGAAAGAATTTCTGTAAATTGGGCCGAATGCTATGTTTGGGCCTTGCGCCAAAGCTGTTTGGACCCTTAGGGGTTGTTTCTTACCATCCTCTCACTGTTTTTGATTGAAAATTTATACTCAGTCATGTTTATACTTGTTTACCGCATAACTCAGTTGTATGACTCTATTTTGATACATATAAATGTTTTGGGCCGAATGCCCTGTTTTACTGAAATGCCCAAGTGGCTTGAGAGGTTTATGACTGAGTGAGACCGAGGGCCTGATTTGTGAGAATGAGTGTGGATCGGGGCTGCCCCCCTGCAACATATTTATGACTGAGTGAGGCCGAGGGCCTGATTTGTGAGTATGAGTGTGGATCGGGGCTGCCCGCCTGCATCATATTTTATTATTTTGGCATGTGAGTTGTCCATGCAAATTATAGCACTTGGGCTGAAGGAGCCCCTCCGGAGTCTGTACACACCCCCAGTGAGCGTAGGTACCTGCTGAGTGTGAGTGCTGAGTGCCGAGTGCTGAATGACTGGGAGGCATGAGCGATTGTGAGGTATGCCCGAGTGGCAAGAGTGATTGTGAGGTATGCCCGAGTGGCACGAGTGACTGTGAGGTTTGCCCGAGGGGCTGTATATGAGTGATGTTTTGCCCGAGGGGCTGTTTATGATTTCGTCATTTTTGCTCACCTTTGCATTGAGCCTTTGTTTGAAAAACTGTTGGAAAAATGTCTTTAAATGATTTTTACTGGAACTGGGTTTAAACTAGATAATTTGATTTAAATCTTGATTTTTTTTAAAGCATGTGGTATTTTACAGAGATTTCCTTATATGAACGTTATATGCTTTATTGCTCGTCACTACTGCTCAGTCTTTATTTATTGTTGTTACTTACTGAGTTGGCGTACTCACGTTACTCCCTGCACCTTGTGTGCAGATTCAGGTGTAGCTGGACACGGTAGCGGTTATTGAGTGTTCTGGTTGCAGATTTTCTTGGAGATAAAAAGGTAGCTGTTTGGCGATCGCAGCCCCTGCTCTTCTCCCTCTTATCTTCCTCTAGTTATATTTAGCTATTTTTCAGGCTGAGTTAGTCTTGATATTGTTAGACAGATTGTAGTATATGCTCATGACTAGTGACACCCCGATGTCGGGCTTTTCTTTTCCGCACTTCTATTTTCTTTGATTTGAACTCTTTAAATGGAGGTTTTATGTTAAATAACCTTGAAATTATCTTTGAAATTAAAATATTGGTTTGTTTTGGAAATTAGTCGGCTTGCCTAGTTCCACGATAGGTGCAATCATGATAGAGGTTAGTTTGGGTCGTGACAGATTGGTATCAGAGCCTAAGTTACATAGGTCTCACGAGTCATGATCGGGTTTAGTAGAGTCTTGCGGATCGGTACGGAAACGTCTGTACTTATCTTCAGGAGGCTGCAGAACCTTTAGGAAACTTCACATTCTTCGATTCTTGTCGAGCGAATTTGTTGATTCTAGTAATTAAACATCTGTTGTTTCATTCTCTCACAGATGGTGAGGACTCGTACTACCGGTCAGGAGGGCCAGCCACCAGTACCACCAGTACCACCAACCAGGGCCGTGAGAGGCCGATGCCGCAGTAGAGGCCGTGGTAGGGCAGAGGTGCAGCCCGTACAACAGCTGGGGTAGTACCTGCAGATCCACCGGTTGTCCTAGATCAGGACCAGGTTCCAGTTGTCGATGCACCAGCTCAGACACCACCTGTGCCTATTGTGATTCCAGGCCTTCAGGAGGCCCTAGCTCAGATTCTGACAGCGTGTACTGGCCTTGCTCAGGCGGTCTCTATTTCGACGACCGCAACCACTTCTCAGGCCAGGGGAGGCACTCAGACTCCCATCGCTTGCACACCCGAGCAGGTTATTCAGGGACTTCAGGCACAGGAGGCACCACCAGCCCAGCCGATTGCTGTTGCTTAGGATTATGTGGTTCCTGTTATGCCTGAGGATGATCAGCATAGGTTGGAGAGGTTTAGGAGACTCCATCCACCACCTTTTAATGGCACTGAGAGAGAGGATGCTCAGGACTTTTTGGACAGGTGTCAGAGGATACTCCGTACTACTGGTATTTTGGATACTTGTAGGGTCTCATTCACTATCTTTCAGTTTTCTGGGGCTACACTCAGATGGTAGGAGACTTACAAGAGGCGTAGGCTTGTTGGCGCAGCACCCCTTACTTGGCAGCAATTCTCCGCGGTCTTTTTGGAGAAGTTCATGCCTCGATCTCGCAGAGAGGAGCTGCGTAGACAATTTGAGCGGCTTCGCCAGGGTGATATGTCTGTGATGCAGTATGAGATGCGGTTCTTCGAGTTGGCCCGTCATGCTATCTAGTTGGTTCCCACGGACAGAGAGAGGATCATGAGGTTTATTGATGGCCTCACTTATCAGCTACAGTTGCTCATGACCAGGGAGCGGGTTTCGGGTGCTACCTTTAATGAGGTTGTCGACATTGCTCGGCAGATTGAGATGGTTCGCGGTCAGGAGAGGGTTGAGCGGGAGGCCAAGAGGCTTCGTGGTCAGGGTGGATTCAACGGTGCTCCTTTTGGGGTCAGTTCCACCACGATAGAGGTCGTCATTTCAGACATGCTCAGTCAACTCGACCATTTCATCGGGGTGCATCATCTGGCCATGGTTCTCACAGTTCTCATCATGTCCACTCGTCACTTAGTTCCCTTCCAGTTCAGAGTTCGTCCCGTGCTCCACCTGTTCAGGGCTCTTCCATGCCAGGTTCTTCTACTAGTCATCCCGGTGCTAGGGGTTCCCTTCAGTTTCTGCCACCAGCACCAGGGCGTTGTTTTGAGTGTGGGGAGCTTGGGCATATATGGAGGCAGTGTCCTCGTCGTCATGGAGGTCTATCTAAGCAGAGGAGTCAGCCTCCGACTACATCACCAACTACCCCACCACCCGCCCAGTCAGCTCGGGGTGGAGGTCAGTCAGCTAGGGGTCGCCCTAGAGGGGGAGGCAGATCAGGGGGTGGTCAGGCCCGTTTCTATGCTCTCCCTACCAGACCAGATGCTATTGCTTAAGATGCTGTGATTACAAGTATTGTCTCAGTTTTCCACAGAGATGCCTCAGTATTATTTGACCCTGGTTCCACGTATTCTTATGTTTCCTCGTATTTTGCCCATTTTATGGATATGCCCTGTGAGTCCTTAGGTTCATATGTACATATATCTACTCCTGTGGGTGATACTATTATTGTGGACCGCATATATCGGTCATGTGTGGTGACTATTGGGGTTCTGGAGACCCGAGTAGATTTATTGTTGCTTAGTAAGGTTGACTTTGATGTGATATTGGGTATGGATTGGTTATATCCATGTCATGCTGTTCTAGATTGTCATGCTAAGACGGTGACGTTGGCTATGCCAGAAATTCCGAGGGTTGAGTGGAGCAGTTCTGTAGATTATGTACCAAGTAGGGTGATTTCATATTTGAAGGCTCAGCGCATGGTTGAGAAGGGTTCCTTATATTATTTGGCTTTTGTAAGGGATGATAGTGTAGAGACTCCTGTCATTTATTCTGTTCCGGTAGTACGTGATTTTTTGGATGTGTTTCCTGCAGACCTACCGGGCATGCCGCCTGACAGGGATATTGACTTTGGTATTGATTTGGTGCCGGGCACTCAGCCCATTTATATTCCACTGTATCGTATGGCACCGGCGGAGTTGAAGGAATTGAAAGAACAACTTCAGGAATTCCTTTATAAGGGGTTTATTCGGCCTAGTGTGTCACCTTGGGGTGCACCGGTTCTATTTGTGAAGAAGAAGGATGGTTCCATGAGAATGTGTATTGATTACAAGCAGTTGAACAAGGTCACGGTCAAGAATAAGTATCCTTTGCCTCTCATTGATGATTTATTCGACCAACTTCAGGGAGCGAGGGTGTTCTCCAAGATTGATTTGAGGTCTGGTTATCACCAGCTGAAGATTCGAGATTCAGATATTCTTAAAACAGCTTTTAGAACCCGATATGGCCATTATGGGTTCTTGGTGATGTCTTTTGGGCTGACCAATGCCCCAACAACGTTCATGCATTTGATGAACAGTGTATTTCAGCCCTATTTAGACTTATTCGTTGTTGTATTTATTGATGACATCCTGGTGTACTCCCATAGCCAGGAGGAGCACGCTCAGCATTTAAAGAATGTATTACAGAGATTGAGAGAGGAGAAACTTTATGCAAAGTTCTTCAAATGCGAGTTTTGGCTCAGTTCAGTAGCATTCTTGGGGCACGTGGTGTCCAGTGAGGGTATTCAGGTGGATTCGAAGATGATAGAGGCGGTGCAGAGTTGGCCCAGACCGTCCTCAGCCACAGAGATTAGGAGCTTTCTTGGTTTGGCGGGTTACAACCGTCGCTTTGTGGAGGGATTTTCATCTATTGCATCGCCCTTGACCAAATTGACCCAAAAGGGTGCTCCATTCAGGTGGTCGGATGAATGTGAAGAGAGCTTTCAGAAGCTCAAGACTGCTTTGACCATAATTCCAGTGTTAGTTCGGCTATTAGCTTCAGGTATTTACACCGTGTATTCTGATGCCTCGAGGATAGGCATTCGTTATGTTTTGATGCAGGAGGGTAGGGTGATTGCCTATGCATCACGCCAGTTGAAGACCCATGAGAAGAACTATCCTATCCATGATCTTGAGTTAGAAACCATTGTTCACGCCATGAAGATTTGACGTCATTATTTGTATGGGGTTCATTATGAGATCTATACAGATCATCGGAGTCTGCAGTATCTGTTAAAGCAAAAGGATCTTAATTTGCGTCAGCAGAGATGGTTGGAGCTTCTTAAGGACTATGATATCACTATTTTGTACCATTCGGGGAAGGCCAATGTTGTAGCCAATGCTTTGAGTCGCCGGGCAGAGAGTTTGGGGAGTTTAGCATATCTTCCAGCAGTAGAGAGACCTTTGGCATTGGATGTTCAGGCCTTAGCGGGCCAGCTTGTCAGATTGGATATTTCGGAGCCTAGTCGGGTATTGGCTTGAGTGGTCTCCAGGTCTTCTCTTTATGACCGTATTAGGGAGCGTCAGTATGATGACCCTCACTTGCTCGTTCTTCAAGACAGGTTTCAAAGAGGTGATGCTAAGGATGTGACTATTGGTGATGATGGTGTGTTGAGAATGCAGGGCCGGATATGTGTGCCTAATGTAGATGGGCTTCGAGAGCTTATTCTTGAGGAGGCCCACAACTCGCGGTATTCCATCCATCCGGGTGCCGCGAAGATGTACCAGGATTTGAGGCAGCACTATTGGTGGAGGCGGATGAAGAAGGATACAGTTGGGTTTGTGGCTCGGTGTCTAAACTGTCAGCAGGTTAAGTATGAGCATCAAAGATCGGGTGGCTTGCTTCAGAGGTTAGAGATCCCAGAGTGGAAGTGGGAGCGGATCACTATGGACTTTGTAGTTGGGCTCCCACGGACTTCGAGGAAGTTTGACGCTATTTGGGTTATTGTGGATCGACTGACCAAGTCCGCGCACTTCATTCCAGTTGGTACTACTTACTCTTCAGAGCGGTTGGCTAAAATTTACATCCGAGATATCGTTCGCCTGCATGGTGTCCCAGTTTCCATAATTTCAGATAGGGGTACTCAGTTCACATCACAGTTTTGGAGGGCCATGCAGCGAGAGTTGGGTACTCAGGTTGATTTAAGCCCAACTTTTCACCCTCAGACGGACGGGCAGTCCGAGCGCACTATTCAGATATTGGAGGACATGTTGCGTGCTTGTGTCATTGATTTTAGGGGTTCATGGGACCAGTTTCTTCCACTCGCGGAGTTTGCATATAACAACAGTTATCAGTCGAGTATTCAGATGGCTCCGTACGAGGCTTTGTATGGGAGGTGGTGTAGATCTCCGGTTGGATGGTTTGAGCCGGGTGAGGCTAGGCCCTTATGTACAGACTTGGTCTAGGACGCATTAGATAAGGTGAAATTGATTCAGGAGCGGCTTTGCATGACGCAGTCCAAGAAGAAGAGCTACGCGGATAGGAAGGTCCGTGATGTGTCTTTTATGGTTGGGGAGAAGGTTTTGCTGAAGGTATCACCCATGAAGGGTGTTATGAGGTTTGGGAAGAGGGGCAAGCTGAGTCCCCAGTTCATTGGGCCTTTTGAGGTGCTTCAGAGGATAGGAGAGGTGGCTTATAAGCTTGCCTTTCCACCCAGCTTGTCGAGTGTGCATCCAGTGTTTCATGTTTCTATGCTCCGGAAGAATATTGGAGATCCGTCCCATGTTTTGGATTTCAGTACGGTTCAGTTGGAGGGTGATATGACTTATGATGTGGAACCGATGGCTATTTTGGATCGGCAGGTTCGAAGGTTGAGGTCAAAGGATATAGCTTCACTGAAGGTGCAATGGAGAGGTCACCCTGTGGAGGAGGCCACCTGGGAGATCGAGCGGGAGATGCAGAGCAGATATCCACGCCTATTCGAGATTCCAGGTATGTTTATAGATCCGTTCGAGAAGGAACGGATGTTTAAGAGGGGGAGGATGTAACGACCCGGCCGGTCGTTTCGAGAGTTATAACCCCGTTTTCCCCATTCCTACCTCTTTGTGTGTTATTCAGCTATATTATGTTATATCGGATTAGTTGGTTCGAGTCCGAAAGGAACTCGGAGTGAAATGAGACACTTAGTCTCATAATTAAAAAATTTAAGTTAGAAAAGTGGACTGGATATGGACATATGTGTAAACGACCTCGGATTTAAATTTTGATGATTACAATAGATCCGTATGGTGATTTTGGGCTTAGAAGCGTGTCCAGAATATTATTTGGAAGTCCGTAGAGGAATTAAGAGTATGCCGAAAGTTTTATTTTTGAGAAGTTTGACCGGGGGGTTGACCTTTTGATATCGGGGTCGGAATCTGATTCTGAAAATTGGAATACCTCTGTTATGTCATTTAGGACTTGTGTGCAAAATGTGAGGTCAATCGGACGTGATTTGATAGGCTATGGAGTTGTTTGTAGAAATTACAAATTTCAAAGTTTATTAGGCTTGAATTGGGGTGTAATTCATGGTTTTATTATTGTTTGAGGTGATTTGAGGATTCGACTAAGTCCGTATGATGTTTTAGGACTTGTTGGTATATTTGGTTGAGGTCCCGAGGGCCTCGAGTGAGTTTCGGATGGTTAACGGATCAAAAATTGAACTACAACAGCTGCTGCAATTTCCTTATGTTGAAAATTTCTTCTGCCAGATTCGAGCCCAGAAATCTCTCAGAATCGAGCCCAGATCGAGCCCAGGGTCGAAGGCCACGATCGAAGCCATGATCGAGCCTAGAGTCGAGGGCCACGATCGAAGCCATGAACGAGCCCAGAGTCGAGGCCCCGATCGAAGCCATGATCGAGCCTAGGGTCGAGGGTCACGGACGAAGGCCGGATCGAGAACCAAGATCGAAGGCCTAGGATCGAAGGCCAAGATCGAAGGCCAAGATCAAGGCAGAACCGAGGTTGTCTAGGTAGAATTATAAAAATGCGGACTTCGTCCCATTTGCCATTTTTGACAAATTGGAGCTTGAGGAGAGGCGATTTTTGATATATTTTCAAGGAAAACTTGAGGTAAGTCCCTTGTGATCATTTCTACTCCATAATATTGAATTATCATCGAATAATCCGACTAGATTACATGAATTTGAGGTGCAAATCGGAGGTTGGAACTTAGAAATTTGGAAATAAGATTTGTAGATTTGAGGGTTGAGTTGAGGTCGGATTTTGGTAAATTTGGTATGGTTAGACTCATGAGTGAATGAGCTTTCTAGTTTTGTAAAATTTGTCGGATTTTGAGACGTGGGCCCGGGGGCCGGGTTTGAGCCAATTTCGGATTTTGTCCTAATTTTGTAGTTTTTCTTGTGGAATTCATCCCATTAGCGCGTATTGATGGTATTCTACTGATTGTGAATAGATTCAGAGCATTTGGAGGCCGAGTCCAGAGGCAAGATCATTTCGGGTTAGAGATTTGACCGGTTTGAGGTAAGTAACGATTGTAAATCTAGTACTGAGGGTATGAAACCCCGAATTTCGTATCATTCTATTATTTTGAAGTGATGCACAAGCTAGGTGACGGGCGTGTGGGCGTGCACTGTTGGGAATTTGTGACTTGGTCCGTCCCGTAGCAACTATAAAGTTGCATACTTTTTTGAAACCATATGATACTTATATGTAAAGAATTTCTGTAAATTGGGTTGAATGCCATGTTTGAGCCTTGCGCCAAAGCTGTTTGGACCCTTAGGGGCTGTTTCTTACCATCCTCTCACTGTTATTGATTGAAAATCTATACTCAGTCATGTTTATACTTGTTTACCGCATAACTCAGTTGTATGACTCTATTTTGATGCATATAAATATTTTTGGCCGAATGCCCTGTTTTACTGAAATGCCCGAGTGGTTTATGACTAAGTAAGGCCGAGAGCCTGATTTGTGAGGATGAGTGTGGATCGGGGATGTCCGCCTGCAGCATACTTTATTATTTTGGCACGTGAGTTGTCCGTGCAGATTATAGCTCTTGTGCTGAAGGAGCCCCTCCGGAGTCTGTACACACCCCCAGTGAGCGTAGGTACCTACTGAGTGCGAGTGCCGAGTGCTAAGTGACTGGGAAGCATGAGCGATTGTGAGGTATGACCGAGTGGCAAGAGTGATTGTGAGGTATGCCCGAGTGGCACGAGTGACTGTGAGGTTTGCCCAAGGGGCTGTTTATGATTTCATCATTTTTTCTCACCTTTGCATTGAGCCTTTGTTTGAAAAACTGTTGGAAAAATGTTTTTAAATGATTTTTACTGGAACTGGGTTTGAACTAGATAATTTGATTCAAATCGTGATTTTTTTTAAAGCATGTGGTATTTTACTAAGATTTCATTATATGAACGCTATATGCTTTATTGCTCGTCACTACTGCTCAGTCTTTATTTATTGTTGTTACTTACTGAGTTGGCATACTCACATCACTCCCTGCACCTTGTGTACAGATTCAGGTGTAGCTGGACACGGCAGCGGTTATTGAGTGTTCTGGTTGCAGATTTTCTTGGAGATAGCAAGGTAGCTATTTAGCGATCGCAGCCCCTGCTCTTCTCCCTCTTATCTTCCTCTAGTTATATTTAGCTATTTTTCAGGCTGAGTTAGTCTTGATATTGTTAGACAGATTGTAGTATATGCTCATGACTAGTGACACCCCGATGTCGGGCTTTTCTTTTCCGCACTTCTGTTTTCTTTGATTTGAACTCTTTAAATGGAGGTTTTATGTTAAATAACCTTGAAATTATCTTTGAAATGAAAATATCGGTTTGTTTTGGAAATGAGTCGGCTTGCCTAGTTCCACGATAGGCGCCATCACGACAGAGGTTAGTTTGGGTCATGACATATCAACATGCTGTGGCGTGCAACCCGATCCCATAAATATCCTCACAAATCAGGCCCTCGGCCTTACTCAGTCATAAACCTCTCTAGCCACTCAGGCATTTCAGTAAAACGGGGCATTCGACCCAAAACATTTATATGCATCAAAATAAAGTTATAAAACTGAGTTATGATATGCAATGAAATGAATATGACTGAGTATGAATTTTCAATTTAACACAATAATTCACAGCAATATGACCTCTGTGGGTCCTAATAATACTGGCACATAGCCTCAACATGATTTTTATATGCTTTTCAGCTTAATTTCTTTAAGACATAAAATCGCATGGGAAATGCCAAGGTTATTTAACTATAAAATTCCACATAAATAATTATGTCACAATTTCTATAATACACGCCCACATGCCCGTCACCTAGCATGTGCGTCACCTCCTAACAATTCACAAAATATATATATTTAGGATTCATACCCTCAACTCCAAGATTAGAAGAGTTACTTACCTCGAAAAAGCCAAATCCAATGTTGAGCAAACTAAGCAATGCTCCAGCAATTCCACTCTGTGTGTATCAACTTCCAAATGGCTCGAATCTAGTCCCAATTAATTTGATTCAGCCCACAAAATTTATAGGAATTAATTCCATCTCAAACTACTAATATTTCCACAAAATCCGAAATTACGCCCCAAAACTCACCTGTTCGGCTCACGTCTTGGAATCCGACAAAAGTTACAAAATATTAACGCTCATTCAACCACGAGTCCAACCATATAAATTTTACTCAAATCCGACATCAACTCGACCCTCAAATTTCCAAATTAAACAAAGAGGGTTTTCACAAATTTTTTCCAATTTAATTCACCAATTAAATATTAAAAACAACTATGGATTCGGGTAATTTAACCAATATTGAGTTAAGAACACTTACCCCGTTGTTTCCTCTGAAGATCTCCCAAAACTCGCCTCCCATTTTCTGAACTTAAACTTTCTGTCCAGACCTCTCTTTTTCGCGAACGCGACAGGTCCCTCGCGTTCGCGAAGCACAAAATATGCTTCCCAACATTTGCTCTTCGCGAACGCGAGACACTGTTCGCGAACATGATGCTTTACGGAGCCCTTCTTCCCGTACGTGAGCTCTCCTTTGTGAACGCGAAGGCAAAAACCCATGCCCACTATGTTTCCCTTCGCGAACGCGATACCCCATACGCGAACGCGATGCACAACCCAGCTTCTCTTCGCGAAAGAGAGACCCCCTCGCGAACGCAAAGAGTAAATCCTGCCTACCTGAAATTCCTCTTCGCGAACGCGATGGCCCACTCGCGAATGCGAAAGAGAAAATTCAAAAAATGCAGCAACAGATATCAACAATCTCATAAAGGCCAAAAATGATCCGTTAACCATCCAAAACTCACCCGAGCCCCTCGGGACCTCAACCAAATATACCAACAAGTCCTAAAACATCATACGGACTTAATCGAACCCTCAAATCACCTTAAACAACGCTAAAACCATGAATTACACCCCAATTCAAAATCATTGAACGTTGAATCTTCAAATTCTATAACTTGCGCTGAAACACCTCAAATCACGTCCGATTGACCTCAAATTTTGCACACAAGTCACATTTCACATTATGGACCTATTCCAATTTCCAGAATCGGATTCCAACCCCGATATCAAAAAGCCAACCCCCCGTTCAAACTTCCCAAGAATTCAACTTTTGGCAATTCAAGCCAAATTCTACTACAGACCTCCAAATAATTTTCCGGACATGCTCCTAAGTCCAAAATCACCATACGAAGCTATTGGAATCATCAAAACCTCATTCCGGGGTCGTTTACACATAAGTACATATCCGGTCACTATTTTAACTTAAGCTTTAAACCTTGGAACTATGTGTTCCAATTGATTCCAAAACCTCACCGGACCCGAACCATTTACCCCGGAAATTCACACAACAACTGTAAAGTACAATTTGAGCAGAAAAGTAGGAAGCAAGGTTCTAATACTCAAAATAACCGGTCGGGTCGTTACATTCTCCCCCACTTAAATATACGTTCGTCCTCGAATGTGCCAAGAGTTGTTTCCAAGCCATCAAATTACCGTTCCATCTTACCACACACGTACCCGGGGGTGAACCCATGTCACCCTATCCCACATAGGCTTGACTACACAATACAACTGAAAATCTTTAATTTAACCTTAGCTCATAAACCTTGGAGTTTAATTTCCAACCTTTAGAATTTCTTTCAAGATGCAAATCTTACATTTACACACCGTATAAGTCCGAACAAGTTGCATCGAGCTATAACTATAACCACAAATATAATCAACCAACATATTACATAACTCGCATGCTCGTAGCACCATTCCTGATTGCAGTGACTACCCCAAAACCTTTTGCATACTAGTATTAAACCCATATCGAACCAAACCTCATCCCAAAACCTTCGTACACTGTTGATAATAAAAGAAACACGCAAAATTTCATGACCACTTACCAGATCAACAAGTCACGGATCCCTCTATCCCCAACCAGAACCATAATCTCTTTCTGAGCTGACTTTCAATATTATACTCCCGAATATACCGAAATCAAACCTGATAGTACCCATTCTAGGTCCAATGACCTTATATTACTAAACAGAACTGTTCCATAGACATGCCGCACCAATAAAACTCAGAGCCACAACTCGTGCCATCCGTGCACCAATACATAACAATTCAAATGTACCCAGTCATGGAAAATGACTCAAATGAGAGAACTGCCCCACCAGATTAACAAGTACCGCCACAATGAAACGCTGAAAATTCATCATACACCGTAGAACTATCACCCGATTCTAACACAAGGTTCATGCCTTAACATAACTCCGTTGCAATGCGTGACCCCATCCAAACGTTGGTCCATATTATCTACCTTGAGTCACCCTTCTCAAAATCAATAACCACACGCAATCCGACATCAAGTACTCAAAGTGCATTACCACAACCATGTAGAAGCAAATGACACAATGCCACACAAACCCGAAAGAACATAATCCATACGCAATCAATCATGCAATACCCAAATGCTTATATTATTCAAATTCCGCCATAAGGCCCCCAATAAAACCGCACCATCTGTGCACATAACCAATGAATCACAACTCCTCGTAGAATAAAGGAGTAACTCACAGATCATTTGAGAAAATGAATAAGTTCAACATCAACCGAATGACACATTCCTCAATAATAGCAGTACGAAGCCAACCATTCCGGCTCGGTGTAAAATACACATCTTAATTGGGCCTATCAATGGACCCCCAAATCAACTCGGGTTACCCACAAATAGATAAAAAACAAATCCCTCTGAAAATCCATAATTACTGAAGAATAACACATTTCATCATCTGGATAGCTCCGACCACAACTTTACAGTCCACAACCATGAAACAATCTGCTCCTGGGAACTCCCAATCTCCAAATCCATAGAACACTTGAATCACCATATTTGATTCCATCTCCACTGCCCGAATGCCTAACACTCGTCTCATACATGATCATCCCACGAGAAATACTTTAAAAGTTCTTCCGTGCCACTTGACAAAATTTGAATATCAACAGTCTATCAACCATGTGAGTACCACAATACTAATTTATACATCTGTAAGTCAAAATACAATGCGCCTTTTGAAGTCTGCCCCTTTCTCATACAACACCAAGTAGTAATAGTATTCGTCTAGTTATTTGAAACTGTCCATGTTGTCCAACATTCGTTACCTTTTCTTCAAGACTATATTGCCACCTTGTATATGAAAACCTAGCTTTCGTACAACACATAACATCTATCTTGCCATTATGTGAAAAACACAAGAATCTTATTATCAACTTTGAGTCACCAATAATTTACATACCATTTAAGATAGAATCCTTTCTCTTGCTTCTTTCGAGGAGGAAATCACAATTCACAACACATTCTCTACACCGGTAGAAACCATCAAGAATACTTTGGGATCCATTTGCACATAACCAAGCCCTTAAAACTAAATTCCTCTAACTCGACCAAGCCATGCAGGTCGCCAAGTCCAGGTGTATTTCCACAAGCACCTGTAGAAAACCCCCACGTCATAATCACCCAATGAACCGATCATATCCATTACCATACTGATCCAACCTACTACCCAGCTATCCTATTTTCTCCGAGTCCCTTCCGAATTTGTCTTCTGATTGATACTTCTTCTTGCTAACATACCACGATCTTTAACCACAACTCACCCTACAAACCTTAGCATAGAACCACAACGCCCTACGGCCCATAAGCAACTGTATTCTTCTTAAGCACCTTCAAAAATACCATAACTATAACACTCAATCTGAGAATACCTTATATGAATTTGAAATTGTTATTCTTACCTTCCTTATACAAAAATGTAGAATCCCTAGTCATACAGAACTTTCGTAAGTCCAGGCACCATCAAATACAAATCTCAGGTTTTATCCATACACGAGTCCGGAGAAATTCTCAATTGCTATATAAAATTCTCAAACCCACTAGAATTTTCTCGAAAGTCACCCACTTTGCTCCAAACTAAATTGCACCGCCCAAATGGGCCAAAAGACACGTGCCCCATTAGCACCACAACACTCAAAGAAGTAACTCTACTTTAACACCACATATCAAATTCATACTCCGTGCGCACTATATTATTCACCAATAACAACTCACTCATCCCGCGAATTTCATTTACTCAAACGTGCAATATAATCATTAACCAAGAATTTCCTTATTCGAGTCATCCTCGATCTCAACTTTTACAAGTCATAGCTAACCCACAAGTATGCCTCAGACCAGAATTAAACTTTAACACCCAACCGTGAAATCAAATTGTCAATAACATACTCCCCCACTTGGCTCAAAGCCATATATTAAAACATTCCATAACTCACAATACCAATACTCTCTTACTACCATAATGCCACAGTCAGTTCAACGAAACTTATTCCCAAGTTCATACAACGCCAACCATAAAATACCTCAATCATCCACTAAGCATACGTTTATTTCTCTTAACACACAAGTCAACTTTCTCAATCAGACTCAGATTCAAATCTCCACCCATACACCCTGTCGACAAAAAAGAAACTCTCTACTCACATCATAAGGAATAATCCTACGTAGATTTCTCCGCAGGGGATAATCCACCTGCTTAGCCTCAATCTGGTATCTTGTTATACCCTTTCGCATTCACAATTACTATGCAATCACTTAGTCTATCTGAGTCCAAACTCATTAACCAGATGTGAGAATTTTGTTTTACCCCAAAATTTAACAATGTGAAAGATCCTTCAAAACATTCATACTGGAGACTGTATTCCACATCAATTCGAAAGTCAAGCGCTCAGTGGACTTTCCTTTACATTTCAAGTAAACACTTCTCGTCATATTCAACTCGTCTTAACACATCCCACATTTACATCATACTCATCACAAAGCCATTCTGCCGCTCATCGAGCCACAACTTCCACTCATAGAGATATTACCGGACATATGAGTCCAAATGTATAGGTTACAACTGAAGCTACTGAGCCTAAGCTGCGGTCTAACCATGGCCTCAAGTCCTCCAGACTGGCCCATCACCAAAACACAGAATACTCACTTTGAACCTCGTTCATAGAATCAGAAGACGGCGATGCACATCTGATACCGAGCGCTCATGTGCGCATATGAATATGTGGAAGGAGTTCAAAAAATTAAGTCCCAAGCTGAATCAATCCCGCATGATAAGGAAAGAAAGATGGGAAGTATATATCCTAAATGCCATGTAGCCTCTCGAAGATAAGTATGGATATCATCATACCGATCCGCAAGACTCTACTAGATACTTGCTCATAACTTGTAGAACCTATGAACCTAGGACTCTGATACCACCTTGTCACGACCCAAAATCCAACTAGTCGTGATGGCACCTAACCCAACCCACTAGGTAAGCCAACTTTCAAATATCCAATTCCAATAACAATTATTAAAGTAATTTAAGTGAATAAAATCTTAATCTTATACATCCCCCAAGAACTGGTAGTACAAATCATGAGCTTCTAAGAATAGAGTATACAAAGCGAAAATAAAATAAATACATAGTATGTTTGAATAATACATAAACAGAGCTTTTATAAATCTAAGGCTACCCTGAACAAAAGGCAGCTACAACAAAAACGCAGGTACATCTTCAAGTCCCGCAACCATCGAGCACAGTAACAACAGCAGCCAACATCTGCACGCAATGTGCAGAAGTGTAGTATCAGTACAACCGACCCCATGTACTGAGTAAGTAACAAACCTAGCCGTAGGTTGAAAGTAGTGACGAGCTTCCACTAAGGCCGGGTCCAAAACCAATAGTCCATAACAACAATAAGCAAATAACACCATAAGTAACTCAGAGATAAAATGCTCAGCCAAATCATTATTTCAAAATAATAGTTCTTCCTTTCAAATCCATCAGTGAAAACTCAAATCTTTTGCCGGAGTTGCCAAAAATATGAATAGTTTGAAAAAATTAAATTCCTCCCAAAATCTTGTCAAAAATAAATAAGATGTTTCATTTTCCTTCCGGATAACTCGTGTAAAAAAAAATGCATCACTATGCCCATCTGTCAAAAATGTGTGAAAAATCATGAATGATGTGATATTGTACAACATGAGGAAAAATACATCTCTATGCCTGTATGTCATGTGTGCATGCCAATGCGATGCAACTCAGTGATAAAAACATAAACAACCCCTCGGGAAGAACATCACTCATATACAGCCCCTTGGGCAAACCTCACAGTCACTCGTGCCACTCAGGCATGCCTCACAATCACTCTTGCCACTCGGGCATACCTCACAATCACTCATGCCTCCCAGTTACTCAGCACTCGGCACTCAGAACTCTCACTCAGTAGGTACCTGCGCTCACTGGGGGTGTGTACAGACTCCGGAGGGGCTCCTATAACTCACGTGCTACATGGACAACTCACGTGCTATAATAATAAAGTATTCTGCAGGCGGGCAACCCCGATCCACACTCATCCTCACAATCAGGCCCTCTGCCGATATCAACATGCTGCGGCGTGCAATCCGATCCCATAAATATCCTCACAAATCAGGCCCTCGGCCTCACTCAGTCATAAACCTCTCAAGCCACTCGGGCATTACAGTAAAACAGGGCATTCAACCCAAAATATTTATATGCATCAAAATAGAGTCGTAAAACTGAGTTATGATATGCAATGAAATGAATATGACTGAGTATGAATTTTCAATTTAACACAATAATTCATCGCAATATGACCTCTGTGGGTCCCAATAATACTGGCACATAGCCTCAACATGATTTTTAATATGCTTTTCAGCTCAATTTTTTTAACACATAAAACCGCATGGGAAATGCCAAGGTTATTTAACTATAAAATTCTACAGAAACGATTATGTCACAATATCTATAGTGCACGCCCACACACCCATCACCTAGCATGTGCGTCACCTCCCAACAATTCACAAAATACATATATTCAGGGTTCATACCCTCAACTCCAAGATTAGAAGAGTTACTTACCTCGAACAAGCCAAATCCAATGTCGAGCAAGCTAAGCAATGCTCCAGTAATTCCACTCTGCGTGTATCAACTTCCAAACGGCTTGAATCTAGTCACAATTAATTTGATTCAACCCACAAAATTTATAGGAATTAATTCCATATCAAAATACTAATATTTCCACAAAATTCGAAATTACGCCCCAAAAATCACCCGTGGGGCTCATGTCTCGGAATCCGACGAAAGTTACAAAATATTAATGCCCATTCAACCACAAGTCCAACCATATAAATTTTACTCAAATCCGACATCAACTCGACCCTCAAATCTCCAAATTAAACCAAGAGGGTTTTTACAATTGTTTTCCAACTTAATTCACCAATTAAATATTAAAAACAATCATGGATTCGGGTAATTTAACCAATATTGAGTTAAGAATACTTACCCCGTTGTTTTCTCTGAAAATCTCCAAAATATCGCCTCAATCCGAGCTCCAAATCGTTAAAAATGTCCCATTTTCTGAACTTAAACTTTCAGTTCAGACCTCTCTTCTTCGCTAACGCGACACGTCCCTCGCGTCCGCGAAGCACAAAATGTGCTTCCCAACATTTGCTCTTCACGAACGCGAGACACTTTCCGCGAACGCGATGCTTTACAGAGCCCTTCTTCGCAAACGCGGGCTCCCCTTCGCTAACGCGAAGGCAAAAACCCATGCCCACTATGTTTCCCTTCGCGAACGCGATACACTATACGCGAACGTGATGCACAACCCAGCTTCTCTTCACGAATGCGAGACCCCCCTTGCGAACACGAAGAGTAAATCTTGCCTGCCTGGAATTCCTCTTCGCGAACGCGATGGCCCACTCGCGAACGCATAAGAGAAAATCCGAAAAATGCAGCAACAAATATCTACAATCTCACCAAGGCCAAAAATGATCCGTTAACCATCCAAAACTCACCCGAGCCCCTCGGGACCTCAACCAAATATACCAACAAGTCCTAAAATATCATAAGGACTTAATCGAACCCTCAAATCACCTCAAAATACGCTAAAACCATGAATTACACCGCAATTCGAAATCATTGAACCTTAAAACTTCAAATTCTATAACTTGCGCTGAAATACCTCAAATCACGTCCGATTGATCTCAAATTTTGCATACAAGTCACATTTCACATTACAGACCTATTCCAATTTTCAGAATCAGATTTCGACCCCCATATCAAAAAGTCAACCCCAGTCAAACTTCCCAAAAATTTAACTTTCGGCAATTCAAGCCAAATTCTACTACGGACCTCCAAATATTTTCCGGACACGCTCCTAAGTCCAAAATCACCATACGGAGCTATTGGAATCATCAAAACTCCATTCCGGGGTCGTTTACACATAAGTCAACATCCGGCTACTATTTTAACTTATGCTTTAAACTTTGGAACTAAGTGTTCCAATTCATTCCAAAACCTCACCGGACCCAAACCATTTACCCTGGCAATTCACACAACAACTGTAAAGTACAATTTGAGCAAAAAGGGGGAAGCAAGGTTGTAATACTTAAAACGACCGGTCGGGTCGTTACAACTAGCTTCCTCTAACTGTTCATAAAAATGTTTTGCGTCATCATTAGGAGTTTGTTCAACATTTTCATTGGGCTCACCCCCGAAGTGCATCCCAAAAGCATCCATAACCATATCCTGAATTCTAGAATCAAGATTTGTATTCTCCACCGACCTACTACTTTCAACAACAACCATGTTTTGAAATATCCCACGGCTACCATCGATCTCTCCATGATTAGTTCACACAAGGTAATTCTCTATAAACCCCTTCCTATAAAGATGAAGCTTAACTTCCTCCATTTTTTTAAACTTCATACAATCGCACCTGACACAAGGGCACCTAATTATTCCTTCACTTTGGTATGGTGGAAGTGACATTGCATGTCTAATAAAGTCATCAACCCCTTCTACAAAATCCTCCCGCAATCCCCGCCGATTAGGATAATTCCTATTGTACATCCAAGTACGATGTTCCAACTATACAAATAAAACAAGAACAAATTAATTTATCCTACAATTATAAATTAATTAAATATTTTTTAGTTAATTCAAGATAATTATTTTTTTCCTGATTACACCAAAAAATAAATTAAATTAAATATAATTAATTATAAACTAAATGTTCAATTTATATCCCAAAAAGTTCAATTCATATCCAAAAGGTTCAATTTATATCCTAAAAGTTCAATTTATATCCTAAAAGTTCAATTCATATCCAAAAGGTTCAATTTATATCCTAAAAGTTTAATTTATTTCCTAAAAGTTCAATTCATATCCAAAAGGTCCAATTTATATCCTACAAGTTCAATTCATATCCAAAAAGTTCAATTCATATCCTAAAAGTTTAATTTACAAGAACAAATCCTAAAAACTAAAAGTTCAATTCATATCCTACGAGTTTAAACATAAAGTAAAAGTTCAATTTATATCCTAAAAATTCAACTCATACCCTAAAGGTTCAATTTATATCCTACAAGTTCAATTCATATCCAAAAAGTTCAATACATATCCTAAAAGTTCAATTTACAAGAACAAATCCTAAAAACTAAAAGTTCAATTCATATCCTACGAGTTTAAATATAAACTAAAAGTTTAATTTATATCCTAAAAATTCAACCCATACCCTAAAAGTGTGATTCACAAGAACAAATCTTAAACCCTAGATTCTAACTAAACTATTCAAGAAAATACAAAGTTAATAGTTCAATTCTAAATAAACTATTCAAGACAATACAAACTCAAAATTGAAACACTCATCAATTGAAACTAATTCATAACTAATTAACTAATTAACAAAACTAATTAGTTAATAAACTAATTAACAAAACTAATTAAAACAAGACCTAAACCCTAAATTTTAATAAAATGCAATGTTAAATAATCAATTGAAACACTAATCAATTGAAACTAATTCATAACTAATTAACAAAAATTAGAATTAACAAAGAAATAAGTTGTAATTCAAACCTAGAATTTTTAGGAGGTGGAGAAGGAGGCAGCGCGACAGTGGCAGTGGCAGCGGAGACGGCGCGGCGACGGCGGTAGCTGGGCGGTGGCGACGCGGGGGGTGGGGAATGAGATTTGTGTGAGGAAAATAGAGAAGGAGAGGGGAAGGTATTGAGTGAGGAGTTAGGGGAAATTTGGAAAAGAAAGGTAAGAGAGATGGGGGGAATCCCGTATTTCAATTCTGATTTCAGAATTACCGACTAAAGTTGGTCGGTACATTAAGTGTTGACCGTTTGACAAAAAACCAACCAACTTTGGTCTTTTTTTTTAATAAAAAAAACTAATTTTTTTTTGTGTTTTCTTTCTTAAAATATTATAAACTATAAAAAAAATATTATAAACTATAAGCATTTATTTTATTTAACTATACAAATATTATAAATAATTATAAACTATAAGCATAATCTTTATAAATAATTATATTAACTATTTACTTTTAATAAATTATAATAGCATCTAGCTAAATAAATTTTCTAAGTTATAATTAAGTATATGCGTAATTTCTCTCTCACACACACATACACTATATTGTAATTGATGCTAATAACTTCTTTTTTCATTCGTTCATCACTAATAATGCATGACATAGATTAATCGATATAGGTCGAAACGTTATGTTTTTACTATTAGTCGATATAGGTCAAACATTTTATTTTTAATATTCATCATTGCATCTAAGTAAGTTATAAGTCAATGAATCAATTTACAAATAGATATATTTTATGATAAATTATATATACTAATTAGGATCTTCACAAGTCTATTCCTAAAAGAACCCGACCCTGTGGTCCTAGCGTTTCGTGTTATATATATATATATATATATATATATATATATATATATATATATATATATATATATATATATATATATATATACACACACACACACACACACACACACTTCATTATAATACTTTAACTATATATATATAGCTTGTTACAGTATATGTTAGTGTGTTTATATATATAACACACACGCTTCGTTGTACTACTTTAACTACATATATAACATGTTATAGTATATGTTAGTGTATTCATTATTTGTATTACAAAAGTGTTAACGGATTACATTTATACTATTTAGATAGTAAATATTAATGTGATTCAAATTAAAAGTTTGACCATGTTTGACCTATTAATTTAACTCGTTTACTTAATACTAATAACTTCTTTCGTTTCTTTAATTTGTGATCTATATATATGTGTGTGTGTATATATATATATATATATATATATACATGTCAAAGATGTTTAGTAATAATTATTCTATTTTTCAATCATTCATCACTAATAATGCATGCTATAGAATAATCGAAATAGGTCGAGACGTTTTGTTTTTACTATTAGTCGATATAGGTCAAACGTTTTATTTTTAATATTCATCGATGCATCTAAGTAAGTGTCATGACCCAAAATTTTCCACTGACGGGACCGTGATGGCGCCTAACATTTCACTTGCTAGGCAAGCCAACGTTAAAAAAAATCGTTAAACCAATTCCTTATTTTCATTTAGTAAATAACAATAATTAACTAAGATGAAATATAATAAGTGCGGAATATCATAGAACTGTATTAATTACTACCACCCGGATCTCAAGTCACAATTCACGAGCATTCTAGAATTTACTACAAGTAATAGTCTAAAAGAAATACAACTGTCTGAATGAAAGAAAATAGTAGGACATAAAAGAGAGACAGTGACTTCAAGGTTTGTGAACGTCGACAGATCTACCTTGAGTCTCCGGACAGCGGACCAATAGCAAATCTCGATCAACCTGAGCCCGTATCCAAATCTACACAGAAAGTGCAGAGTGTAGCATCAGTACAACCGACCCCATGTAATGGTAAGTGTCGAGCCTAACCTCGGCGAAGTAGTGACGAGGCTAGGACAAGGCACCCACATATAACCCGAACAGTATAATCATGCTAGTGGCAACAGTAGTAAATAAAACAATAACACAAAAATAATGGGAAGGGGACATACAATGGGAAATGCAACATAAAGAGTGAGAATAATGAAAAGACAGAATTAAACAGAGAATCCTTAAACGAATTGAGCAATTAAAACAGCAAAGGAAAACTGCACGACATCACCCTTCGTGCTTTTACTCTCAACCTCACCAAATAAATAAATAGAATGACACGAAATCACCCTTCGTGCGTTAAACCTCTCATAATATACACGACATCACCCTTCATGCTTTACACTCTTCCTCACAATATAAATAAAGCATGCACGACATCACCCTTCGTGCTTTACACTCCTCCTCACCAATTACAGAATCGATAACAACGGATAAATAAGAGTATCACAAAGGAACCGGTATTTTACCCATAATCAATAGCACAACGTAATCTCAACCTTGAATCAATATTCGAAAGTTGCCAAATCTCAGTGAAACTAGATATGAGTCATCCAACATTTCAAATAACCCTAAGCATGGATAGTAGAATTTAAGGTTATAAAATAGACAAGAATAGAATTTCACTCGCATGCTATGACTCGACAACGATGCATAGATGCTCGTCACCTCACCTATACATCGTATTTAACAACCAAACACGTGGCAAATGAACACATAATACCTATTCCCTCAAGCCAAAGTTAGACACGACACTTACCTTGCTCCGAAAGCCACTTAATTCTCAATCACAACTTTTCCTTTGGAATTCACCTCCAAACCACTCGTATCTATTCAAAAATGACTCAATAATATCAAATATTTCTAAAGGAATAAATTATATGTCATAAATTAAATTTCCCAAATTTTCCTCCAAAAAGTCAAAAAATCGACTCCGGGCCCACTTGGTCAAAACTTGAGGTTCGGACCAAAATACTTTTACCCATTCATCCCCGAGCCCGAATATATAATTGGTTTTGGAATCCGACCTCAAATTGAGGTCTAAATCCCCAAAATCCTGAAATCCCTAGTTTCTACCCTAACCCCTAACTCTATCATGAAAACTCTAGATTTTAGGTTGCAAATTCAAGAAATGTAATGGGTAATTGAAAGAAAATGATTTAGAATCACTTAACAACAATTTGGGGAAGAAATGGCTCTTGAAAAATCGCCTCTCACCGTATGAATTTTTGAGAAAATGAATTTTTGGCTAAAATTCTGTTTTTGGATTTTGCTAAGTGTTAGGTGACAGTGTTCATCGCATTCGCTAGGGTACTTTCGCGTTCGCGAAGGGTGCTGGCTGCCAAGCCTACGCGTTCGCGAGACCCAGCTCGCGTTGGCGATGAACACTCCCCCCTGGCCTTCGCGTTCGCGAGGCATTGCTCGCGTTCGCGATGAAGGAACGGTTGACTCCCCCTCCCCAATTGTAACGACCCGGCCGGTCGTTTTGACTATTGAAATCCGTTCCCCCATTTACTGCTCAAATTGTGAATTACAGTTATTATTTGGCTTGTCGGGATAATTGGTTTGTGTTCGGTGAGGCTTTGAAATGATTTAGAGCGCTTAGTTCCAAGGTTTAGAATTTAAGTTGAAAAGATTGACCGGATGCTAACTTATGTGTAACGACCCCAGAGAAATTTTGCTAAGGAAATTAAGGTTTGGTGGTGCCGAGGTAGATCAATAGTACAAAGATTATAAAATTTTCTCGCAGTGAGCTTGCGAGCCGCGGCTCGGACTTTTTGGTTTGAACAATGCACCGATGTGTAAAGAAAACTTTTGTCAGAAAATGGTCATTTTTGCGACCACTATGCGGTCGCAGAATCACTCTACGGACCGCATAATGGTCGCAAAGTGGAGCAGGAGGAGGGCAAGATTTGAGAAAAATCTGCGGTGCACTATGCGACTGCAGAAATGTTTTGCGGTACATTATGCGATCGCAGAACAAGTATGCGGACCGCATAATGACCGCAGAACAGGTCAGTAACACCCAACTTTGGAGGCCAAATTATGCGGCCAGTATGCAGACCGCATACCTGTTATGCGATCGCATAACTGCGTCGGAGCTTCCATTCTTTCTAATTTTTGACCCGACCCAACTTCGATTTATAGCCCTTGAAGCTCATTTTTGAGCCAAAATCTGATATTTTAGAGAGAAGTGAGAGCATTTTAGAGAGAGAAAGTGAAGACTTGGTCATTTATCCATCAATTCTTATTCAAGGTTTAAAGATTTCACAAGGATCTTGCTAGGGCTTCAATGAGGTTAGAATTGTTTCTCTAATTCTTCAATTTCGGGTTTGGAGTAAAGATGGGTGATTAATAGTATGATTCTTGGGTGTAGAGTATCATATATACATACCAATAAGGTTGTGGAAAGATTGTTAAGTTCAAATAGATAAGGATTGGGTTGAAAATGGTAGAAATCTTCATAGACTTTAATTGAAGATTTGAGGGTCGAGTTTGTGTCAGATTTTGGTAAAATTTATATGGTTGGACTCGTGGTTGGATGGGCGTTCATATTCTGTAACTTTTATCGGGTTCCGAGACATGGGCCCTATGGGCGATTTTTGAGTTAATTTTGGATTTTATTGAAAAAATTAGTATTTCCTTATGGAATTAATTATAATAATTTATATTGACTGATTCGAATTAATTGTGGCTAGATACGAGGCTTTCGGAGACCAATTCTCATGGCAAGGGAATATCGGAATAAATAATTATACGGGTTGAGGTAAGTAACAGTTATAAATCTGGTCCTGAGGGTATGAAACCCCAGATTTTATGTCATGTGATTATTTTGGAGGTGACGCACATACTAGGTGATGGGCGTGTGGGCGTGCACCGAAGGGATTGTGACTTGGTCCGTCCCGTGAAACTGTAAAGTTGAATAACCTGTTGTTAGCTATAAGCTCTCTTTGTGTTAAAGAAATTTGACTGTAAATCATGATTAAAAATCATGCTTAGGCTATGTGATAGTATTGTTAGGATCCACAGAGGTCGCGTACTTGTTAAATTATTTGCTAATTGTTGTCTTGTACTCAGTCATGATTTTCTTGCGTATTATACCTCAGTCTTTCTGGATATTTGTTGATATACTATGCTATCTTTATTTGGGCTGATCTTGTGATTTCTGAGAGCCCGAGAGGCTTGAGAGGTTGAGGACTGAGTAAGGCCGAGGGCCTGTCGGTGAGGTAAGGATATTATGGCACGTGAGTTGTCCATGCAGGATATTATAGCACATGAGTTATCCGTGCAGCATGTGAGTTGTCCGTGCAGATTATGGCGCTTGGGCTGTAGGAGCCCCTTGGGAGTCTGTACATACCCCCAGTGAGCGCGGGTACACATTGAGTGTGAGTGCTGAGGGCTGAGAGGCGAGTGGTTGAGCTGTTATGATGAGTTGAGTGATTGTTGCTTGAGAGGCTGTACTTGCTTTGCATTTGTTGTTGCACTTGGTTGCTATCTGTTATTGTTGTGAAATCGCTGAAAGAATTTATGTCCGGATTACTTGAAATTGAACTGTATAAAATTGATTTGACTTAAATTACCGGATTTGAAATCATGTCTATTCTTTGCTGGAACTATTGAAAGTGAACTATGACTGTGTAGCTCGTCATTATCTTAAGTTCCTTAGTTATTATTGTTACTTGCTGAGTTGGTTATACTCATACTACACCTTGCACTTCGTGTGCAGATCCAGGTATTTCTGAACATAGCGGGTGTTGATCATTTCGCACAGTTGATTTTTAGGAGATTTTGAGGTAGCTGTCGTGTTCCGCAGACATTGTCTCTCCTTCTTTATCTCCTTGTTTTCTGTATTTGGTCTCAGACTATTATAGACCATATTTTCCAGACTTGTACTCATATTAGATGCTCATGTATTCAGTGACACCAGGTTTTGGGAGTGTTGTATCGAATTTTGCTAGATTTTGGTATTGTATTAAACGTTACGTTTTTAAATTGAAAGGAAATTGTGCGTTATTGATGTTGTCGGCTTGCCTAGTACTGAGATAGGCGCCATCACGACAGGTTAGGATTTTGGGTCGTGACACCAATGCCTAACACTACGCGTTCGCGATGGGCTTGTCGCGTTCGCGAAGGGTCACGCCCCCATCGCTTCGCGTTCGCGAAGAAGAAATCTTCAGCTGCTCAGTTTACTCTTCGCGTTCGTGAGAGTACCTTCGCGAACGCTAAGAAGGACATGCCAGAACACCTACTTCAGTAAAATACCAGATTTTCAAAGTCCAAAACATCTCGTGGCCTATCCGAAACTCACCCGAGCTCTCGGGGTTCCAAACCAAGCATGCACACAAGTCTAAAAATATCATACGAACTTGCTCGCGCGATCAAATCATCAAAATAACACCTAGAACTACGAATTTAGCACCAAATCAAATAAAATTCTCAAGAACACTTTAAAATTTCTATTTTCTCAACTGGACGTCCGAATCACGTCAAATCAACTTCGTTTCTCACCAAATTTCACAAACAAGTCTTAAATATCATAATGAACCTGTACCGGACTCCGGAACTAGAATACGGACCCGACATTAATAATGCCAAATATCAATCAATTCTTAAAAACAAATAATTTTCAAACTTTTAATTTTCATCAAAAATTCATAACTCAAGCTAGGGACCTTTGAATTTGATGGGCATACGCTCAGGTCCCATAATTCGATACGGACCTACCGGGACCGTCAAAGTACGGATCCGGGCCCATTTACTAAAAATATTGACCGAAATCAACTAAAATTATCCTTTAAGATAAATTTTTTTATTTTCATTAGTTTTCAACATAAAAGCTTTCCGAAAACCTTTCCGGACTGCGCACGCAAATCGAGGAGGGTAAAAATGAGATTTTAAGGCTTAAGAGCGCAGATTCAAGTTCTAAAACATAAGATGACCTTTTGGGTCATCACAGTTAGTTATAAGTCGATGAATCAATTTACAAATAGATATATTTGATGATAATTTATATATACTAATTAGGATCTTCACAAGTCTATCCCTAAAAGAACCCGACCCTGTGGTCCTAGCGCTTCGTGTTCTTATATATATACAGCTATACCATATATATATATATATATATATATATATATATATATATATATATATATATATATATATATAAAACACGCTTCGTTGTACTACTTTAACTACATATATAGCATGTTATAGTATATGTTAGTGTATTCATTATTTGCATTACAAAAGTGTTAACGAATTACACTTATATTATTTAGATAGTAAATATAAAAATGATTCAAAAGTTTGACCAATTTTATTTTCCAGAAAATAAAATATACCGGCCAAAGTTGGTCGGTAAATGCTTCCCCTGCATTAACCGACCAATGTTGTTCGGTAATTTTAAATATAAATTCTTAAATTTTATAAAATATTTTAAATAATAAAATAATTATTAAAATTTAAAAAATTGGGTCCAGATTATCGACCAACGTTGGTTGATAATCCAAAATTTTTTTTGACTAAGCAAGTCTGACCAGCTGGGTCAATTTGTTGACGAATTTACCGACCAACTTTAGTCGGTATTTATTTTAAAAAAAATGTAAAATATTTTTTTTTCAGTTTCCGTCCAAACTAGACGGTTTTTGGTCGCTTTTTTTGACCGACCAACGTTGATCGGAAACTTTTGGTCGGTTTTTAGCGAATTTCTAGTAGTGGACGGTAATAATAATCTCTTACTCCCCCCTCCCCCTCCTTTTTGTTGGTAATGCTTGTTCTTTAACCAATGGGATACCATTAGTTTTTGGGTATTTGACATTTATACCAGGACATTAATATTATTTTAATTGGTCACTATTTGTTTCATTAATTTAGTTGGAGGTACAGTACATATTATAGGCTACAGAGACTATGTAGTAGTACTTGATATGCATCCTTTATTTTCATTAAAACCAGAAGTTGTATATAAGGAAGCAGAAGTTGAACTTCAATTCCCATGTGTTTGGTCATTATATTGTATACCAAAAAGGAGCTTGGCCTGGCTGATGCGTCACGTGATTTGTCCATTCTACAAAGGGGAAAAAATAATCAGTTATATTTCAGATTCTCCTTTCACTCTTTTACTGTAATCCTTACAATAATGTCAACCTATAAATTGACTTTTCTCTTGACAAGTTACCAACAGTGTTAAAAACTACCAACTCCTATGCCATAATCCACATTCTCAAAAAGAAGTTTAATTTAAAGAAACAGAATATTAGCAAAATTAATGTAATTAGTTTTCCTGTTTATTTTTCTTTTCATTTCTAATCTTTATCATGTAAATAAAAGAGAAGTAGAGAAAAACTCAATACTGAGTTTCGACGCTCTTTTAAGAGCATTAACGCTTGGTTTGTAGGTATGATTAAGGACAAAGTAATTTGTATATATAGATCGCTGAACTCATAACCTTTGGTCCAAACCTTATTATTTGTTCTACAAATTCATTGATTATAAACAATGTAAGCCAGGAGAATGAAAATACAATATTCAGTTACCCAAGCGAAATTAAGAGTTGAGAAGTGAGAAGTAGACCCACTTAATTTATTTTGGTTAAAGATTCTTACTTTATAAATGACCGCTTGACTGGCCAACTGTTTTAAAATGTCATTGTCTATTAATGTATCACATTAGTAGTATAAAAATCACTTTAATTCATGTGCATTGGGGGGTGGGGGGTGGGGTGTGGGGATTGGGGGTAGGAGAGGGATTACAATATGTGAAAATATAATATTGTGCTTTTTATTAAATTTAGGCGAAATTAGGAATTGACTCGAGTTTTTTTTTTTTTTTTTAATTATGTATTATGCATGGGGATAGAAGAGGGACTACAAGGTGAAATCGACTGACTTAAAGAGAAAAAAAGACATTTTATTTCTGTACTATTACTGTATAATACACGTGGCAAGCTTATAAAATGCCGTGTATCTATTTTAAAGACTCAAATTTATCCATGTCTGGTCCATTAGTTTTTGGGGTATACTTGAGCAAAAAAAATGTTTAGAGCATTTTTAGACCAAAAACACTTTCTTAATTTCAACATCATAAAGAGCCATAAAAAAATCATTTTCACGCTATTTTCAATATGTTAGAGACATTTTTGATCATTTTCTGTTTAGAAATTAACTTCACGTGGGGAAGAGAAGAATTAGTTTCCGTACAACATTAAGTTTGAACGGGGTGTGAGGGGGTGAAGTTGGATTAAAGTGGACTCGCATAAATGCCAAGTAGTAATACTAATAGGGTATTATCACTTTTAGCCCATGCTAGAAACTTTTATATCTGATAGCCGAAAAATGTATAAAATTTATATAATTTTTGTATATAAGAGGAATTTACATAGAATACAACTTTTTGAGGACTTATTTAAATTCTCTACAATTACTTTCACAAAATTACTTTTAGTACAATTTATTTTATTATGTACAACTATTCATATCCTAAAATATCTCTCTTGAGATTCTTTCTCACTTAAAATATATCTCTTTCTGATTATCTCTCGCCTAAAACGTATCTATCCCTAACAAGCGTCTATCCCCTTTCTTCGTCCCATATATTCTGTGCAGGTAAACATGCATAGAAAATCCATTGCTCAGAAAATCATGGACAGTGATGCTAGAGACTCCTCCAATTCCATCCCTGTTATCGCTGTTAAGTGCATGCTGTCTCTTCCAATTTCTTTGTTCTTCCTAACTGTGAAGGGAAATTTCTGATCACCCAACCTTCTACCCCAAAATTTTATATTCTTTGGTATTTCAAAAATAATAGAGTAGCTTGAAGCTTTTTGAGAATATTACAACATTGTAGTGGTGTGCTTGTGTGAATCACTTTTGTTGGTGAATAATGTCTTTAAGTAACAAACACTTTTAAGTAATAAAAACTTAAATTTATTTAATTTAAGCAACAAACACTCATGTTTTCCCCCTTCAAAATATGTAACACATGAATAGATATTCATTCCTTAATAAGTGTCATTAATATACTGTATAAATATGCATAAATATATAGTGTATATAAATATAGTGTATATATATATATATATATATATATATATAATGTATACTTTTCTTACAGTAATATATTATGTAGATATACCTCATATACAATATAATGCAATGAAGTAGCTAGAAGTGTTATGGGAATATTTATAACATTTCGATGATGTGTTTTAGTGAATCAATTTGCTGGATGAATAATAACTTTAAGTAACGAATTCTTCTAATTAATTAATAAAAGTTTTATTTATTTTAAGCAACAGACACTTATATTTTTTCAAAATCTGTAATGACACATAAATTGGTATTCATTTCTTTATATATATCAGTAATATACTACATAGATTTACATTATATATAATAGATACTAATATATAAGTAAGTTAATATACGCTTGCAACAAATTAAAATTCATGTACTTAAATGTATATTTTCCCTCATAGTGATATACTATATAAATATATATTATACAATATATATATATATATATATATATATATATATATATATATATATAAATCGGTTAATGTATCTACAACTTATCAATGCCCGTGTACTATCATGGATGATTTTCCTTACAACTAAAAATTCTTGTTACTGTTTATTTTTCCTTACAACTAAGGTTCAAATAATACTTGGATTAAATATTTCTTATGATATGATAAATCATGATGAATCATAAATGCGAGTTGTATCAATGGACGAACAATGAAATATTCTTAACAGAATGGAGATAATTTAGATTTGCATTGATGTGATAATATTTGATTGCTAGTTGATTTCCTTAATTATAGGGATTCTACCATATTTATTGGGTGACTTAATAAATTGGACCCTCATTAGCTATATAAAATGAAATCACTTATATTGTACAAAACGTAAATCCAATAATAGTTGTAGATAATGGAATATACTCTTACAAAAGTTGTAGTTATGAAAATTTCCCTAATAATAATAGGGTATTATCACTTTTAGCCCGTGCTAGAAATTTTTACACTTGATAGCCGAAAAAATATATAAAATTTGTATAATTTTTGTATATACTATACAGAATACTATATATATATATACAAATTTTATACATCTTTTCGGTTATTATTTTTACAGCGTCTATACAATGTCATTTTTCCAATAATTAATTAATAATAATAAATACATTGTCTCACACAATTTGGGTTAGGTGTGCGAGATACATTCTAAAATTTCTCATAAAGCTGTGAATCTTGACATCTTGTGTATATATCGGATTGGGCTCAACTCCTCTACAGTATCTCTCCATTTTTATAAGTGCATGTCTAATTTAATGACATTTGTCATCTTTTAGATCCAAGGATCAAACTTTATTTAGACTAAACCATGATTAAACTACATTCTCTTGTTGGGTTAGTGTCAAAATTAGAAAGAGAAATGAACTATCCAAAAAATCTTGATGGGTTTCATTTTGATTGGAAAAATATTTTCGGATCAATGGAAACGATTCTTTGGCACAAGAATGAAGAAAAATAAAAGATTAAACCATTTACAAACTACTGCAACAACAACACCACCACCAAATTGCAAGGAGAAAAATAAAATCAGTTGTTGAGCAAAATATTATTGTGGGCAAAGAGTGACGGCAACAAAACGGGTTCTTCTTCAGTCTTACACCTCTTGTGATTTCTGTAGTGTTAAATTAAACCTTTTGTGATTTTTGTAGTGTCAAATTATCCATGTTAAAAAAATATCTACGATGTGTTTGATAAAATGTCTCAACTGAACTTTTGAGAATAAAGTAGGAAATCAATATTTAACAATTGATAAATTGCATTCCTTAAACACACATAGCAAGTTGAATAATTAAGATTACAAACTGTTTCACAAAATGTTGATCGATAAGAACATGTTTCTTCCTAGTGGCTATGCCTGCCTTCAAGCAAAAAGGCAATATGATAGCAGTTTGCTCTACATTTATCACTTGAAAATTAGACTCTATTCCTTGTATAGACTTTCAATCTTAGTTTCGAAATGAAAGTTCAAAAAAGCTAAAAGTTATGAATAAGATTGCAGATGACCCCATGCTAGTATGAATTATTATGTTGACCATTTTTATGTTGCTATTATGTTGTCTTATATTGTCTTTTTATCCTCTTGAGCCGAGGGACTTTCGGAAACAGTCTTTTTACCTCTTCGGGGTAGGGGTAAGATCTGCGTATACACTATCCTCCCCAGACCCCACTAGTGAGATTTCACTGGGTTGTTGTTGTTGTTGTTGTTGTTGTTGTTGTTGTTGTTGTTATTATGTTGACCATTTTTAACTGGTATGATGTTGTTAGTTCCTTTAACCAATCATAGAGAAACTATCTTTTTGTATTCAATTTTTCTCTTATGAATTAACAATTTGTCTTTTTCGTTATTTTTCTTCACATTAACTTCAATCAAAAAAATTTATCAATGCAACCAATTGCTACAAAAAAAACTATATTTATTTGGTTTCTAAGAAACAAAAAAGTTGGAAGAACACAAATGAAATTGTCCCTGTGAAAATAATATCTCATTTGAAGGAATTTAGAATTTGGGGAGAAAAAGATTTAATAATTTGGAGATTTGATTCATGAAAGAATAATAATAAAAAAAATTCATGAAAGAATTTGATTTGCTGGTACGGTATCCCACTATCCCAGTAAGTAAATGATTTTAGATTTAAGAAAAAACTAAATTATAGGAATATTTAATTTTAACCATAGTTTATGGACTGATTTAATCTTGACCTTTAGATTTGAAAAATGAAATTAGACCTGCACTGCTAAAATTGGAGAGATTCTATATAGGAGGGGATATATCTCCATTGTCTTCACCGAATACCCTCTCTCCATATTATTCTCTCCCTATTTCCTATCTACAATTATCCAATATCAGATTTGTCTTGGATATATATGATATATCGCCACAAACTTTGGTAAAATTTTCAGCTTAAAAAAATATGGCATAGTCGGATTATTTTAATGGAGTCAATATTTCGATTATGCCTATTTCTTTAGGCTGAAATCTTTACTAAAGTTTACAAACTCGAATTACTAAAGTTCACCATTCTACGTACACCCACAATCTACTCACGTTTTGCCCCACATGCTTACTCCTACATAAATGTGCAAGCATTGCTTCTCTTCTCACTTGAAACAAAAACTCCTATGTTCTTGTTAAGGCGAAGATGATATTTCTACTAGAAATCAACTATAGGTTAAGCCGCATTGCCACCACGTTCCAAACGGTGGAAAGAATTTCATTTTGTTTATATGAAGAACAAGTAGCTAGAGAAAATATCTTAGTTTCTATGTTCTTTGTTTTTGTTTCAGCTGAAATGCCAAAACTGTGACGAGCTGTCAAAAAGACAGTGTGTCTATATGAATGACAGTGAGTACAACGGGCGTGACACAGTCAACCATGTCATAAACGTAAAAAAAAAAAACTCGTAATTTTATCCTTGTTTACATCCAACTTTGTTTCTCATCTCTCTAATTAATTTTTCATATTCAGTGCAAAGGGTGCAAGAAATATAAGACTGTGACGTTGATTCCCGGATAATATGGGAGGCCGTTCACAGCAGAGGATTCAACGAGCGGAGCTTATGCTCCAGTGATGCTCTTCGAATGCGATGAGATGACTCCTGAAGGATACGAGTTCAACGGCGGCCGGAAGCTTACTACTGTAAGATCCTCCTCCAATTTCATAACTTCCTATTCCACTAACTAATATCCTTTTTTTTTAGCAGTCAATGATATTTTCAAGTAGGACTTGGGTGAGGTTATCGACAAAGTGAACTTGGGGAACGACAAAGTTTAAGGGCAAGCTTGATATGTATGGCAATAAGCTTAAGGTGGATAACACAAAGGGAAAGTTTATGATTCACCAAGCAAGAACATGTTTTAATCCCCTGTGTCTAGGAAAATTAACTTGCATTGTACAAAGATGTTGAATGGTTTGTTTAATTTGCTCGTTTAATGCAGTGTTGTAGGTTTATTAGTTGCAACTGTTTTGTGGTTTGAAAAAGTTGACCACCTACATCAATTGTGACTGAGTAAGCAGATTTAGGATTTAAGTTTTATGGGTTTAACCTTTAAGGTTTTTAGTATTGAACCAATTGTCTTTTTAAAGTTATGGGTTCATATATATTGCAATATTAATATATTTTTACATATAAATTTACTTTCGCATAAAAAATGTTGGTACATTGCATCCGCCTCTGGTTGGAAGCTGAATCTATTGTGTTTTGCTTGAAACTATTTGAAAGAGGATTTTATCCCTTAATGAAAGGTGGCCTGAATTTTTCTGAGAATTGAAACCATACAGAACAAAAAGATTGCTCCATTTAACTGAGGAAATATGAGAAAGAACAATGAGATTGTACAAGAATTTCAATGTCTAGCAATATTTATGGTACCTGAAACCCAACAAAATAGGACAAAATATTACTACCATATAACTTCTCTCTTTTGTGTTACAACATGGCTCTAGTTGGTCGCAAATTAATGAGATTGTAATATGGCCAAATTTTCATGACATTTGCAATGACATAATGTAATGATCCAACCGGTCATTTTAACTTTTAGAATCCCGTTCCCTAAAATAAAGCTTTTTGTAGCTACTTGTAATGATTTATGACTTGCGGGGATGGTTGGTTCGGGATTTGGAAGTGTTTGAGGTGAAACCGGAATACTTGGTTCCTTAAGTTGGCCTTAAAGTGCTAAGTTTGACTTCGGTCAACATTTTGAGAAAACAATTTCGGAATAGAATTTTGATAATTCCAACAGCTCCGCATGGTGATTTTGGACTACGGAGCGTGATCGGAATTTTATTTGGAAGTCCGTAGTGAAATTAGGCTTGAAATGGCTAAAATAGGAATTTAAAGTTTGAAAGTTTGACCGGGGAGTTGACTTTTTGATACCGGAGTCGGAATCCAGTTCCGAAAATTTTTATAGCTCCATTATGTAATTTATGACTTGTGTGTAAAATTTGAGGTCAATCGGAGTTGATTTGATAGGTTCCAACATTGAATGTAGAAGTTGAAAACTCTTAGTTTCATTAAGCTTGAATTGGGGTATGATTCATAATTTTAGCGTTGTTTGATGTGATTTAGAGGTTCGACTAAGTTCGTATGATGTTTTAGGACTTGTTGGTATATTTGGTTGAGGTCCCGAGGGCCTCGGGTGAGTTTCGGATGGTTAACGGATCAAAAATTTGAGTTAAAAAGCTGCTGTAATTTTTCCTCTTCTGTTGGACATTCTGGGCTGTGATCGAGCCCAGATACCGAGCCAGATATCGAGCCCAGGGTTGACGAGGTACAGGCTTGAGCTAGATATCGAAGTCATGATCGAAGGTCCAACTCGAGGGCCATGATCGAAGGTCCAACTCGAGGGCCAGGATCGAGACCCAAGATCGAGGGTCACGATCGAAGGCTCAAGCTCGATGACATGATTGAGGCTATGATCGAAGTCCCAACCTCGATACCCTGATCGAGGCCATGACCGAGGTCCAGGCTCGAGCCTGTGATCGAAGTCGCGATCGAAGGCAAGGCTCGAGGGCATGATCGAAGGTATGGCTCGAGGGCTAGGATCGAGACCCAAGCTCGATGCCCTGATCGAAGGCACAACCTCGATGCCCTGATAGAAGGCAGATGTTCGATACCGCGATCGAGGCCCAGTTCGAGGACCAGTTCCGAAGGCTGCTGAGTAGTTTTATAAAAAGAGGGCATTCGTCCCATTTGCCATTTTTGACGAACTTGAGCTTGAGTAGAGACGACTTTTGGCAGATTTTCGAGGGAAAAACATTGGGGAAAGTGATTCTAACTCGGATTTGGTCTACATATACAAGTGTATCATTGTTTTTCTCAATTTAATTAGTGTTTTGATATTTGAGATTTGGAAAAGTTTAGAAATCTCATAGAAACAAAATTTTGAGATTTCGGTATCGATTCAGAGTCGGATTTGAGTGAAACTGATATGGTTGGATTTGTAATTGAATGGGTTGTCGGATTTCATAACTTTCGCCGGATTCCGAGATGTGGGCCCTGCGGACGAATTTTTAATTAATTTCGGATCTTTTCTTTAAAATGTAGTATTTTCTTATAGAATTGATTCCTATAATACTTAGTGATTGTATCGAATTATTTTGGTTAGATTCGAGCGAGACAGAGTTGGATAATCGTGAAAAAGGCAAAAATTATGGATTAAATTAGAGCAAGACGAGGTAAGTCTCTTGTCTAATCTTGTGAGGGGGAAATTACCTCATAGGTGATTGAGATTAAATAATTGTTGCTAATTGTGGGGGCTACATACGCACGAGGTGACGAGAGTCCGTGCGTAGCTATTATTAATGTTAAAGTCCGGGTAGTTTACGACTCAAAGCATGTATTACTTGTGTAAATTGTATTCTTTGATTAATTAATATTAATTGATATATATATGAATATATTGTGAATTGTTTGATAAAGATATTAAAGGATGAAAATCTCATAGGTTTGATTTCTATTTAAATCAATTAATTGTCAAAAGAAATTGTTCTCCTCCAAAATTTATCTTATAATAAACATATTGTCCTTCCGGAGGCACATAAGAAAATGTCCTCCTTTCTTGTGGAGCGGACCGAACGCCTAGGCAGGATAGATGCATCTATGGATCGCGCCGCACGTCCCTCGGTAGTGTACACGGCACTCTGGATCGGGCCGTACGTCCTCGGCAGAAATCATGCTTAATAATAATAATAATAATTACACGATACTTTAATAATTTATTTCAGCTTGTGAAGCTAATTAGTAAATTAAAAAATCTTCAAAATTTAATGAACTATTATTCTTGCTTGTTAAGGAATTAATTGTTACTCCTGTAAATGAGATTTAATTGATAAATTGGAATTTATTTGAATTGAAGGAATTTAATTAATATATTGAGAATTGATACATTTGAAGGAATTTGATTATTTCTGCTGACTAAATAAATTATTGTAAATTCTGTAAATCACGCTGATTTAAATATCCTAATTTTATTTCAAGTATTATTGACCTATAGTGAGTGTCAAAGTCGGTCATCTCGTCTCTACCACTTCGAGATTAGGCTTGATACTTACTGGGTACACGTTGTTTACGTACTCATACTACATTTGATGCACTTTTTGTGCAGGATCTGAGACAGGTACTGGTGGAGGACCTATCATCACATACCCACGTCATCCCGAGGCATAGTGGTGAGCTGCCTTTCTGTACCGTTCTGCAGCTACCTGTGTCTCTTCTGATATTTATATTATGTCTATTTCATTTCAGACAGTATTTGGAGTTTTGTATAATCTACTAGATGCTCATTCACTTGTGACACCAGGTCTTGGCACACACATTGGTAGAGTTTGGGTTTATATTTTCTTGGTTTTAAATTTTATCAATGTATGCTTAATTTATTAGTTGGCTTGCCTAGCTGTAGTGTTGGGCGCCATCACGACCTACATGTGAAATTGGGTCGTGACACATAATATCCATTATAACAAATTTGTGGTTCATCACATTTGCCATGACATAATATCCATTATAACAAATTTGTGGATCATGACATTTGCCATGACATAATATCCATTATCAGGCCAAAGATTTTTTGCTATAAATAGAGGAGTTTCTCCTCATTTGAAAACACACCAATTCAAGAGCTTTTCACTCTTGTCTTTCTTTCCCCTCCTTTATTTCATTATAGAGTATTTTGTAAGAGAGTGAGCGTTGGGAAACACTTGTGTGAACCCTTTCTTTGGAGTGATCTTGTGAGGTTATTCTCTTGGGGTATTTGGGATTAATTAGAGTATTTACTCTAATTTTGTACTCTCTTTTGTACTCCTGTTGGTATAGTGAAATTGCTCCTCTCCGCTTGTGGACGTATGTCACCTTGACCGAACCACGTTAAATTTGTGTCTTTTTTATATTTTTTAATTGTCGTTATTATCAACTTCCATTGTCTTTGTTATTGTCATTATACCGTTGTTTGGCTAAATTTCGCACTACCCGAGTTTCCGATCCTAACGGAGATCAATCGATGATCACCAAAATACATAAAAGAGGGGTTCTGAGATGAATTTCTTAAAATTTATTAAGAAAAGAAAAGGACCTAAATTTCAGTTTATGCAGTTAACTACGTAGATTTAATTTAAGAGTATGGGCAACCTTGTTTTCTTGACACGAGTATAACATTTAAGCCTCAAATCAAGAAGGTTAAACGAAAGATGAAACAACGAAAAATAAAAGTAGACCACATCTAAGAAAATTTTAGCTCTCTGGCTATCTTTTAGCCGTAAAATCATGACCAGACTTTCACCTGTTGCACCCCAAGCATGCATTAACCCTTTTTCAATATATAATCGTACAGAAAAGCAAAGTTGGTTAATTCCAAATATATGTAAACTATAATTTAGAGCAAAGTCCCAAAATACTGATGAAGATTTCTTGAAAAAGAGAGTCTTCTTAAGGAAATTGGAATTCTTTAACACCAGTATTTCGAAATAAAAAAGTGGTTCAAATAACACCAGGATATAGCTGATTAATTTCATCGACTTCTCGCACGAACATGCTCTAAATTTCATACAAGCGTACGAAAAGGTAAATTTTACTTCATATGTAACACACAAGTTCAGAGCAAAGTGAAAAAAGAAAAAATTTCGAACGCATGTTACCTAAGTTTTACTATGTAAAAGAAAGATAATTAAAGATCTAACAGGGCGATGCATTTTCGTATTATTTGAACATAAAAGTAGTAATTTTCTCAATTAGGGACGTGGATTTCAGCCAAGTATACAAATTGGACGTCCCTTCCACAGCAGCAGCGCCTTTAAAAATTCTAACTTTGTTAGGTTCACCATTTTCCTTCTCTACGTTTCCTGTTACATTCTGCCGCAATGCCTGTTATTATTCCAAACCAAAAAAAAAAAAACTAATTAGATATATTGAATAAACGCAGTAAAATAGCATGTTCTAGCTAGGCTATATGAAAATAGCTGTTAGGCTTTAACATATATACTTATACCTGGAGTATTTTGCTGTCAGTACATGGCACTATAGATATTATGTTAGGATCCCAGGACATTAAATCATCTACGAGTAATTCAAGATGTGTCGGAGTTTTCATAGGAGTAATAAGTAGTTGGAGTTCTCGAACTGGAGGAACCAGAACTTCTCGTGCATCTTCATAAATAAGGATGCTTTTATTCTGCCATCCATAAAGAAACCCAAAACAGATTAGGCTGTTGAAATCTAGGCCACTCAAAGGTTAAACAACAATGAAAAAGTTTAAAAAAACAAAGAGACGTATGAATCGTATGTATTATGATGTTACACTAGTGGTGAAGCAGAGGAAAAATATACTCCAATAGAAATAGAAATTACCTTCTCACAATGGATAACTAATATCAGACCCTTAGAATAGTTGAATTTCTTAACGAAATCCTGAAGATTATTGTACCAAAATGTATCTACATCTCCAAAGTAAGATTTTGATAGAGTTGGCAGCTGAAAATCAAGATCGGCCTCTTCCAGGCTATAAGGATTCATAGTTGAGAATGGCATCTTGCAACCCACAAAATTGAATTCCATCAGATTTGGAGTCAGCATTTTGACTTGCTCCAAATTCATCCAATGTGATAAACTGAATATCTTGAGTTTTTCACTCGCAATCACTATATTTTTCATTGTATAACATCTCCTTAATTCCAATTCCTTAAGAGCTGAGAACTTAGAGCATTGATGTTCAAACTGTTGATCCGTCATAGTGCTAGCTTCCAAGCTGAGAATTTCTAGTGTCTTATAACCATCTAAGATATCAATTTTGCAAGGTAGCAGTTCCACTTCACGTTTCTTCTGTTGCTTGTACAAAGGCACCCCTACATATACAAATTTTCGAAGATTTGGAGCCTGGATTTGCAGTTTTTCAAGCCCTTCACACTCCGATAGCTCTAAATTTTCTAGATTTACTAGGCCAAAAACATGCAAATTTTGTATTCCCCTGCAACGATCTAATTTTAGATCCCTGATGAAAGGGCATGTACTAATTAATCTTTGCAATTTGTTGGTCGTACTAGTGCTATTATCTTTTTCAAAGTTGCACATCCATAGCCACAATTTAGTCAACGTTTTACCTGCATAAATAGTATCAGGAACGTTATAATACAGTGCCCCCATGTCAATTTCAAGCTCTCTGACATTATGTTTAATTGCCATGTTCGTCCATCGATCTAAATGCGAAGCCAATTCTGGATGACGAAGCTGCCTAAGGATGAATGAATCGATGCTTAGTTTTTCCTTGACATAAGGCTCAAGGGAATCATCGACGAATTTGACAAATTTCTCCAGGGACCTGAAACTGCTGTGGCTGCACTGATCGAACATCAGGTCAGGTCGCAAAGTCCAAAGGCGATTCCATGTCTTGGACAAGACACAAGTTCGAGCTGCCTCTTTTAGGTTGCAGCGGCCAACCTGGCGTATGATGTGATATATGACGTTCTCAGGCAACTCTGTTATTCTGTCCATGACATCAGTTGTTTCCTCCATCCTAAGTAAAAAAATATTCTTTGCAAGCATTATAAGAAGTAAAGGTAATTTATAAATATATTCAGTCAGTTCCCTATAACTACAACTTCCCACTCCTCGTTGGTATTGGAGTTGGAGTTGGTCACAACTTTCCATTCCTCGTTGGACATGGAAATTATAGTTTCATTCCTTTTCGGGACATTAAAATTTAAAACATGATTTATATAGGAACTACTACTTCCGCCATTCTACGCAGAGCTAAATTAAACCTTTTATGTTCTTGGAATCGAAGGTTTGTATATAAAATTAAGTTTTACCGTTAAAGTAGATTTTATAAACAAAATTATCATTTAATTATTTTTCTAATATAATACTTTAAAAAACTATTAAAATTTTGCTTATTAAAGCTTTACTTATTTGAATTATATATGTATCGCAATATTTAAGATTTTAAAATCAGTCAAGATTTGGCCTTATAATTCTTTCTTTATTTGAATGACGAATCATAATATAATAATTATTCTTTTGCAACTTTTTGTAATATTAACTACTTTAAAATTAACCTAGAAATTTATTTGTTAAATTCTTTCTTATTTGAATGATGTAGGAAGTCCTAATATGAAGTAGTTTACAACATATTTTGGTCATGATTCTTTTAGTTTTGTACTGCTATGTAAAACCATATTTTACACCGACTAAATGCCTCGTAAATTTATTTTATTTGGTGCCAAAAATTCGACCATTGATTTTGTTTATTTATTGAATTTAGAGTAACTAGCCATCTTTAATTTCTTTTAATCATGTATAGTACACTTGTTTGGTTAAACAAATTAAATTTAGACATCTGATACTTAAATAATATATGATCAATTTAATTCGATCCGCATCAAACTCTCACAATAAAAAGATCTCAAAAGTATTAAAGGCCCCAGAGTCAGATCCTATTTAGTACTGGCGACTTACATCAACAAAAGCTAGTACTTTTTTAATTTGATTTATGGCTAAAGCGATCATAAAACTTTTCTTTCAATCACTTGTTTGCCAAAGTTAAGGCTTAAATTTAAAATACAAATATAGAAGGAAACAGTATTGAAAATAAGTACGTAATATTCAAATTCACATAGTACTTGTTTCTCAACCCAATCTAAGACGTTAAATTTTTGAAATGTTTAATTTGTCAACAAAAAAACAAAAATTTCCTAAAATATTGACCGTGTTATAAAATAAAGATTGTAAAGTAAAGACAAGTATAGAGAGAAACTGATATATTATTCAAACTTCAAACTTATGTACATAATGAACTGAAAACTCCTCTATTTATAGAAGAAAGGAAGCTGCTGTGTAAGCTGCTACTGCAAGCTGTTGTGTAAGCTGCTTGTAAGTTGCTACTGCAAGCTGCTGTGTAAGCTGCTTGTAAGTTGCTACTGTACCAGATATAGATAATCTTCTATTGGGGGTAATTTTTATCCATAACGGAGTACCAAAATGATAAGCTTCTCGAGGAGACTTATTTCCAATAGAGTACTAAATATATAAACATATTTACGGCGTAGTCTCATATGGATAAACTTCTTCATGAAGCTTATTTACAAGGAGTACTAAATGAACATCCATAATATAATATATTTATAACACCCTCCCTTGGATATTCATTAAAAGATAATGTGCCTCATTAAAACCTTACTAGTAAAAATCACGTGGGAAAAAAATCCTAGTGAAGGAAAAAGAATACAGATATTTAGTAATACGCATTGCTAGTTGCTTCATTAAAAACCTTATAAGGAAAACCCTGTGGGAAAAAACCTTAGTAAGAAAAAAAAGAGTACATCGCGTATTTTACTCCCCCTCATGAAAATCTTGTTTCAAATATTTGAGTCTCCGCATTCCAATCTTGTATACCATCTCCTTAAAAGTTGAAGTTGGCAAAGATTCAGTGAATAAATCTGCCGGATTGTCACTTGAACGAATTTGTTGCACATCAATGTCACCATTTTTCTGAAGATCGTGTGTGTAGAATAATTTTTGTAAAATGTGCTTCGTTCTATCTCCTTTTATGAATCCTCCCTTCAATTAGGCTATGCATGAAGCATTGTCTTCGTATAAAATTGTGGATCTTTTATCACATTCCAAACCACATTTTTCTTGAATAAAATGAATCACTGAATTCAACCATACGCATTCCCTACTTGCTTCATGAATAGCTATTATCTCAGCATGATTTGAAGAAGTAGCAACAATAGATTGCTTTGTGGAGCGCCATGATATGACAGTACCTCCACATGTAAACACGTACTCGGTTTGAGATCGAGCTTTATGGGGATCAGATAAATAACCTGCATAACCAATAAGATCTGCACTACCTTTGTTAGTATAAAACAAACCCATATCAAGAGTTCCCTTTAAATATCACAAAATATGATTAATCCCATTCTAATGTCTCTTTGTAGGAGAAGAGCTATATCTTGCTAGTAAATTAACCGAAAATGCTATGTCAGGCCTTGTAGCATTAGCAAGATACATAAGTGTACCAATTGCACTGAGATATGGTGTTTCAGGACCAAGGAGTTCCTCTTCCTCTTCTGGAGGTCGGAACGGGTCCTTATTCACTTCAAGCGATCGAACAACTATTGGTGTACTCAATAGGTGCGCTTTGTCCATGTAAAAGCGTTTTAAAATCCTTTATGTATAGGCAGATTGATGGATAAAGATCTTGTCTGCTACATGTTCAATTTGCAGATCAAGACAAAGTTTTGTCTTTCCAAGATCTTTCATCTCAAATTCTTTCTTAAGATATTTAATTGCCTTTTGGAGCTCTTCTGGAGTTCCAACAAGATTTATGTCATCAACATAAACAACAAGAATAACAAATTCGGATGCCATTTTCTTTATAAAAATACATGGACAAATAACATCATTTATGTAACCCTCTTTTAGCAAATATTCACTGAGGCGATTATACCGCATGCGCCCAGATTGCTTTAAACCGTATAAAGATCTTTGTAATCTAATTGAGTACATTTTCCGAGATTTTGAATATGCTTCAGGCATTTTAAATCCTTCAGGAATTTTTATGTAAATTTCATTATCAAGTGACCCGTACAGATAAGCTGTAACCACATCCATTAGATGTATTTCAAGCCTTTCACGTAAGGCTAAACTGATGAGATATCGAAATGTTATGGCATCCATAACGGGTGAATATGTTTCTTCATAATCGACTCCAGGTCGTTGTGAGAATCCTTGTGCGACAAGGCAAGTCTTGTATCTTTCAACTTCATTTTTGTCATTCCCTTTTCGCACAAAAACCCATTTATGACCAACTGATTTTATACCAGCAGGTGTTTGGACTACTGGTCTAAAGACCTCTCTTTTAGCAAGTGCGTTCAATTCTGATTGAATTGCCCCTTACCAGTTTGGCCAATCAGATCTTTGTCAACATTCTTCGACATATCGTGGTTCAAAATTCTCACTATCTTCCATAATGTTAAGTGCACCATTATATGTAAAAATATTATCCACCACTATTTCAGATCGATTTAAATTAATCCCATCACCAGTAGAACTTATTAAAATTTCCTCGCTCACTTGAGTCTTGGGTTCATTGATTTCTTCAAGACTCCCAGAACTAATCAGATCATGGGTCTCTTCAGGAGATCCCTTTATAGTATCGTTATCATTTGTCGATTTTCTTTTTTCGAGGATTTCGATCCTTAGAACCCAAAGGCCTACCACGCTTTAGGCGTGCTTTAGGTTCACTAGCTCTCATGTTAGTAGATGGTCCTGCTGGGACATCAATTCGGATGTGCATATTCTCTGCAGGGATATGTGACTTAATTATCCTATTCAAATCAGTAAATGCGTCTGGCATTTGATTTGCTATATTTTGTAAATAGACGATCTTCTGGACCTCCTGATTACATATAAGGCCGGGGTACGTAGATCAAAATGAGATAATGATAAAACTTTTCACATAATTTCTCTTTTGATTTCCTTTATCTCTCCCCCTAATTGTGGAAAATTTATTTCATCAAACCGACAATCTGCAAATCGAGCAGTAAATAAATCTCCCGTCAATTGTTCATGACCAAAAACTAATTGTGACGGAGAATATTTATTATAATGTGTCGGTATAAGACGGATAAGTGATGCTGCATGCAACATAGCATGGCCCCAAACAGTAGTGGACAATTTTGTTTTCATAAGTAGTGGTCTTGCTATCAATTACAAGCGTTTAATAAATGACTCTGCAAGGCCATTTTGAGTATGAACATAAACTACATGATGTTCAACTTTTATCCCAACTAATAGAAAATAATCATCAAAAGCTTGAGATGAGAATTCTCCAGCATTATTAAGGCGAATAGCTTTTATGGGAGAAGATAGTAGGCACACATGAGACCATCTTGAAGATGCATCTATTAGGACCATAAAATATCTAAACAGCCCACTTGGTGGGTGAATCGGTTCACATATATCCCCATGTATGCGTTCTAAAAAGGCAGGGGATTCAATGCCAACCTTCATTGGTGATGGTCTAATGATCATTTTGCCTTGATAACAAGCATCACAAGAAAATTCATTATTTGTAAGAATCTCCAGGTTCTTTAATGGATGCCCACTCGAATTTTCAGTAATTCGTCTCATCATTATTGATCCAGGATGGCCTAAACGGCCATGCTAAAGCACGAAAATATTTGAATCAGTAAACTTCTGGTTTACGATAGAGTGTATTTCAACTGTACTAATCTTTGAATAGTATAAGCCAGAAGATAAAGTTTGTAACTTTTCTACAATGCACTTCTGGCCAGAAATATTCTTTGTAATACAAAGATATTCCATATTCATTTCATCTATCGTCTCAACATGATACCCATTTCGGCGGATATCTATAAAACTCAACAAGTTTCTTCGGGACTTGGAGGAGAATAATGCATTGTCTATTATAAGTTTCGTTCCCTTAGACATAAATATTGTGGCTCTTCTGGAGCCTTCAATTAAACTTATATTACCAGAAATTGTTGAAACATTTGCCTTTTCCTTATGCAAATAAGAAAAGTATTTATGATATTTGAATATGGCATGATTTGTTCCACTATCAATTACACAGATATCTTCATGATTGGTCTTTGATCCAAACATAATTTGAGGATTATCTATTTTCTTCAAAATGACATAAACAAAATAAATATGATAGTAAACATCATTATCAAAGCATAACTTTTATTTATGTACAAAAATTACATAACCATACTATCTACTAGAAACAACAAAAATTAAAATATTTACATCTTTATAGATCCATCACCGATCACATGACTTACTTCTCCTTCCGGGAGTGCAAAGTAATCAGCTACATCCAAATGCATGAAGTCTAAATTATCTTCAGAAATAAAATTTGCTTCAACATTTTTTTCTGTCTTCTTCAGGGAGGCTTGATAAAGCTCAACCAGGTGCTTTGGCGTACGACAGGTACGTGACCAGTACTTTTTTCCTCCACATCTATAGCATACATTTTCTGGCTTTGCTGCTTGCACCGCTTCATGCTTTTATTCCTTTCTTTTCCACTGCTGGTGGAGGGGGGGGGAGATTCTTTGGTGCATTATTATTACCATGATTAGAGTTTCTATCCCGACCATGGCCATGACCATGACTGGGGCCACGTCCTCTTCTACGCTTAGCTTGGTGGAAGTTTGTCTCATTCACTTCAGGGAATGGACAAGAATCAGTAGGTCGGCTTTCATCGTTTTTCATTAATAGCCCATTATGTTGCTCGGCTATAAGAAGATGTGAGATAAGTTCAGAATACTTTTTGAATCTCATCTCTCGATATTGCTGCTGCAGGAGCATATTCGAGGCATGAAAAATGGTAAAAGTTTTCTCCAACATATCATGATCAGTAGTATTATCACCACATAGTTTCAATTGGGAAATAATTCTGAACATAGCAGAATTATACTCACTGATAGATTTAAAATCTTGTAGCCTTAGATGAGTCCAATCATAACGTGCCTGTGGATGAACGACCATCTTCAGGTGGTCATATCTTTCAAACTATTCCACAGTATGACCGGATCTTTAATAGTGAGATATTCCATTTTTAAGCCTTCATCAAGGTGATGGCGTAGGAATATCTTTGCTTTGGCACGGTCTTGGTTGATGCTTGATTTTTGTCCTTGATGGTGTCTTCCATACCCATCGCATTAAAATGAATTTCAGTATCAAGCACCCAAGACATGTAGCTTTTGCCCGATATATCCATGGTCACAAATTCAAGTTTAGAAAGATTTGACATTATTTAGAAAAAGAAAGTTCGTACCTCTGATACTTTCAAAGTATTTGCTCGAGATGGCAGAGTCTCGTACTGATAACGTGTTATAAAATAAAGACTGTAAAGTAAAGACAAATATATGGAGAAAGTGATTGTGATGACCCAAAATGTCATCTTTAAATTTAATGATTAATTATGTGATCTAAGAACTATTTACCATTACTCGACTTGAATGTGTAGTCCGTAAAAAAATTTTGGAAAGTTTTCAGGTGAAAAATGAATTAAAATGTGAATTAGAGCTTTAAAACTCAACTGAGTTGACTTTGGTCAACATTTTGAGCAAACGGACTCGGATCAGTATTTTGATAGTTTTGGTAGGTCCGTATCGTGATTTGGTACTTAGGCGTATGCCCGGAATCAAATTCCGAGGTCCCTAGCCCGAGATATGGAATTTTGATGAAAAATTAAAAGTTTAAGTTCAAATAGTGACCGGATGTCAAATTATGTGCAAACGACCCCGGAATAGAATTTTGATGATTCCAACAGTTCTGTATGGTGATTTTGGACTTAGGAGCATGATCGGAATTTTATTTGGAAGTCTGTAGTAGAATTAGGCTTGAAATGCCGAAAGTTCAATTTTTGGGAAGTTTGACCGAGGGGTTGACTTTTTGATATCTGGGTCGAAATCTGATTCTGAAAATTTTCATAGCTCAGTTATATCATTTATGACTTGTGTGCAAAATTTGAAGTCATTCCGAATTGATTTGATGTGTTTCGACACAAGATATAGAATTTGAAAGTTCAAAGTTCATTGATTTTGATTTGAGGTGTGATTCGTCGTTTTGATATTGTTTGATGTAGTTTGAAGGCTCGACTAAGTTCGTATAGTATTTTGGGACATGTTGGAATAATTGGTTAAGGTCCCGAGGGTCTCGGGTGGATTTCGGAAGGTAAACGGAATGGATTTCGGACAAAGAGTGCTGGAAATTTCTGTTGCAGAAATTCCGTGTGTGGAGCCAACTTTGGAAGCTTATATCTCGTAATTCATAAGGAATCAGAAAATTTTCAAAACATGAAAGTTGTAGTCATTTGATTATAGTTTCCAGAGAGTTAAACCATTCATTATTTGGACATTAGTACAGAAAGTTATGATAGATTGAATGAAGGCTAGTAGCGCAGTTTCGCCAGAAATTCTGATGCATGAAGCCGACTTTGGGAGCTTATATCTCGCAATTCATAAGGAATCAGCAACGTTGCAAAACATGAAAGTTGTATTCATTGGATTCTAGGTTTCAGAAAGTTAAACCATTCATCATTTGGATATTTGTACATAAAGTTATGATGGATTGAAGGAAGGCTAGTAGAGCAGTTTCTGGTGGACTTTTAGTGACGAAAAATGGACTTTTAGTGACGAAAAATGGACTTTAAGTGACGGATTGGCAGAAACTTAATGACCAAAAATGGTCATTTCATTCATTTCGTTTTGGATTTTTGGAGCACGGTTCTTGGGCGATTTTAAGGCGATTTTTATGGAAAAATATTGGGGTAAGTGTTCCTTATCCTATATTGATTATATTTCATGATTCCATACTCATTTACATCATGAATCCGCGAATTTATGGAAGAAAAATCAAGATTTTTGCAAAATCTTCCAAAAACGAAAATTTAAGATTTGGAGGTCGAATTGTTATTGGATTTTGGTAAAATTGGTATAGGTGGACTCGTAATTGAATGGATTATCGGATTTTATAAGTTTCGCCAGATTCTGAGACGTGGGCCCCACGGGCAAATTTTAAGCTAATTTCGGATTTTAATGGAAATGTAATATTTTCTTATGAAATTGATTACTATAATTTTTGTTGACTGTATCGAATTAATTATGACTAGATACGAGTCGATCGGAGTCGGAAAATCGAGAAAATAGCATAATACTTGGTTAAATTGGAGCAAGTCGAGGTAAGTGACTTGTCTAACCTTGTGTGAGGGAAATTTCTCCTAGGATTGATATTGACGTGATTATTGAAATGTGTTGAAAGTCGTGTGCACGAGGTGACGAGTGTGTACACGGGCTAAATTGCGAAAGATTATATTTTAAAATTGTGTAGATCACTGTTGCGCATTTATTAAATTATTTTATCTTGTTATATTCTTCATCATTGATCTGAGATATATACTTCAAATTTGTTTGATCTTTTCTTACTAATTGTTTTACCTGTTTAGTTGAAACTTGGTTTCTTTTATTCTGTGCATTATTTGAAGGTTGATTTTCTTTAAATTAAATATTATTAATATGAAGTATTTGACATTTTTAAACTTGATATTGAAGCAACGTAGTAAAGATTTTGAAATATTATTTTCCTAAATTATTTACTCCTGAATATTTTTATACTCATTGTGAGGGAGCCGTGAGCTCTTTATTGTGGAAGAATATTATTGTTGAATTATTTTGACATGAGCCGTGAGCTCTTTATTGTGGAAAAATATTATTGTTGAATTATTTTGACATGAGCCGTGAGCTCTTTATTGTGGAAAAATATTATTGCTGAATTATTTTGACATGAGCCGTGAGCTCTTTATTGTGAAAAAATATTGTTGTTGAATTATTTTGGCAAGTTAAATTATTTGAGCACTTGAGGTGCAAATTGTGATATATTGTGATATTGATACGCATGCGGTGGTATAAGGTCTGGGTGTTGAAACGCATGCGGTGAGATAAGGGTGGCTTGATACACATGGCTAGTAGGGGCGACTACTAGAAGTCATGCGGTGTGATAAGGGTGGCTAAAACGCGGGATGCTATTTCGGGAAAAAAATATTTTCTTTAAATAAATTGTGAAGGCTCCCGCTGTGATATAAGGAAATGAGATACTGTGAATTTATTTATGATTTGGGACTACGAGGTGGTACCTCGGGAGTGCCCTTGTTGATATTGATTTATGGCCGTAGTTGCCTTTAATTATTGTTGTAATTTTCTTAAAGTTGAAAAGAATTCTGTTTTGTTTCAACGAGGTATTTATTTGCCATTATTTGATGTAATTAAATGTGACATACTACTTGATTCATTTTCATTGTCATTTTATCTTATAATATGGTTTAAACATTTTACCATGCCATTGTTTATTTTCCAGCAGGGCCTGACCTGACCTCGTCACTACTCTACCGAGGTTAGGCTTGGCACTTACTGGGTACCGCTGTGGTGTACTCATACTACGCTTCTGCACATCTTTTTGTGCAGATCCAGGTACATCTTATCAGACCACGCATCAGTAAACTAGTTATACGAGGAGACTTCGAGGTATATCTGCCAGCGTCCGCAGACTCCGGAGTCCCCTTCTATCATTTTATGTTGCTTCCTTATATTTTATTTAGACCTTGACATATAGAGACATTGAGAATAAATTCTTAGAAGCTTGTGACTTATTTCTACCGGGTTTTGGGAGTTGAAATTGTTTGAATTGTAGTTTATTTATTTCAGATATTTATTATTATTCCGCATTGATAGGCTTACCTAGTCTTAGAGACTAGGTGCCATCACGACATCCTACGGAGGGAATTTGGGGTCGTGACAAGTTGGTATCAGAGCACTAGGTTCATAGGTGTTATGAGTCACAAGCAGGTTTAGTAGAGTCTTGCGGATCGGTACGGAGACGTCTGTACTTATATTCGGGAGGCTATGGAACTGTTAGGAAAATATTCATTTCTTTGATTCCTTATCGTGCGACATTGATTTAGCTTGAAACATATATTTCATATTCCTTTGTATCCACTCGAGTATGACATTGCACACTCAATATCAGTTGTGCGTCGACGGTTCGTGATGCCGCAGATGGACTACGAGGGAGCCAGAGATGCTCAAACATTGCCTTAACGTGTGGTTCCAACTGAAGATGTGGGCGTATTGAGAGATCACCTAGTAAATCATGTGCGGGGTGCAACGAACATTGGTGTTTGGTTGATTTATACGAGCTGTGAAGGTTATTATTGTGGATCATCGGACGTTGTGACCTATGACTTCACGCCGTCCACTATCAATGGGCTGATTGCGGGGTCATGTATTATATCAGTTTTGGGCCTGAAATGTATATATGTGGTACTGAAAGGTTCCCTAAAATTTACACATGTTTAAGACCTGAGATTTTGTAGAGGATAAGGTTAGGACTTGCGGTATGTACGCCTCCTTAATAATCCTATACTTTAATATCAAAGGAGTTATAGAAACAACTCTAAATTTATAGAAGGTCTACTCAGCGTGGACGTCATTGTTGCGGATTTTGGGGTGCTTCGGAGTAAGTACACTTTTTGACGAGAGTTTGGACTATGTGGTTCGTGATAAGATTTGTCTGTATGGAGATCTACTTTCATGATAGTTGTGTATAAATAGGGGTAAGGGTTACCCCAAAGAAGAATCGAAGAGTTTGTTAAGAAATTGGTCTGCTCAACAGTGTTGAGTCAGCATAACAAAAGAAGAAATTTGCCTTGGGAGAGATAATTCTCCACCAGTGTTCGTGGCAAGCCTATGAAGGGGGCAGATCAGCCAATGCAACACCGCCCACTTGGCTCAGTTCTCAGAAACGCTTTTGAAAGAGTTTGTTTTCTAGACTCTCCGCAATGCGTGGCGCATAGGGTCTGAACGGTTGCATCATGTCACCATTGACGATGTCAGAATATGCCATCAAGTTCAATAAGTTAGCCTGTCATACTCCTACTTTGCTTCCTACACCCAGAGGGCGAGTCCATAGACTCATTAAAGAACTTATGATCATAAAATTTTGTACGACTCGGGAGCTACAAGCTGATACTTCATTGCTGCTAGTTGTACAAATTACCAAGATATTAGAAGGTGTTCGGGGTGAGGAAAAAGGAAACGAAGGAGACCAAGACGTCTCAAGATTCTGGGGGATTCAGTGGATTCTACTCTGCAAGTATAAATCATTATGGAGGGGGCTCGGGCAGTTGGCCAGCCCAGTCCGCACATCGGATTACTCGGGGTGCTCCAGTAAGTTCTTTTAATGCACCACCGACATGAGTTCCTACAATAGTTATTCCAATTATCTGGCATAGACTCAATATATGAGTAGCCTAACCCGAAAAGGGGTTGTTATGAATATGGTGATACTAGGCACATCATGAGAAAATTATCCCAAACTTGGGAGAGACTTATTTCATCAAAGCACTCAGGCTATGTGCCCCATTGTAGTTACTACACCACCCACACGACCAGTTAGGGGTGGAGAAAAGATGGGTAAAAGGCGTCCTAGAGGTGGAGACCCAGCCGTTGATATATTTGTTTTACGGTATGGCGGAGGTCGCTACATCAGATGGTGTCGTTACAGGTACGACCTTGATATAATATAAAGGAATAATTTCCTTAAGTTGATTCGGTCCTCAATATCGAAACGAGTCTTCCTATTGTGCTCCACTTATGAGTGAGCTTCATAATTCTATAATCTACTTATGTGTTTACCCATGTTGGGAGATTTTATGGAGATAACTACGCCTATCATTTCGTGTTGGTCACTAATAAGAGCTGCGAGGCTAAATGTGGCTTTCTGTTACTCATTTCGGTAAATTTTGATGTAAATTCCGAATAATTAATTGCAAATTATGAATTATATGCCCTACCGGTGTGGGGTTCATTATGTGTTGTGATTTAGTGTAACCGAAATTATTTAAAAGGAGAAAATGGAAAATTTCAATTGGCACGATGTGCATATTACTTGTGATTCAGAAATGAGGACAAGATCCTCACATTTTTATGTAAATTGATATGTTTAAACCGGGCTACGAGCTGCGGTGGAAGTTATATAAGGACGAGATCCTTGTGAGGAAAATTCTTGTGTTTAAGTTCTCCCTTGTGAAATTAAATTTGTACTATAGTACTAATAGGGAGTCATGCCTGTTATGCTTATTTGAAAATTTTATATGAAATTCTCTATAATTGAGTTTTAACCTATGAGGTAGGTTCCCGCCCAGGTTGCGTTAAATGTGACTCGTTAATTCGGATAACTAATTATGAGGTCTTCATGCCTCGCATCTAGTTATCAGTATTGTGAAGGTTTGCAATGAGATTTTTTTTAACATGAAGTTAATTGGCGATTTTGTAATTGATTATGAACAACTATTAAGACCAGATTGACCCAGAAGGGTGCTCCGTTCAGATGGACCGAGGAATGTGAGGAGAGCTTCCAAAAGCTCAAGACAGCTTTGACTACAGCCCCAATGTTGGTATTACCTATAGGTTCAGAGTCTTCTACTGTGTATTGTGATGTGTCACGTATTGGTCTCGGCACAATGTTGATGTAAGACAGTAGGGTCCTACGCGTCCCGACAGTTAAAGGTACATGAGAAGAATTATCCGGTCCATGACCTTGAGTTAGCAGCTATTGTTCATGCCTTGAAGATTTGGCGGCATTATTAGTACGGTGTCCATTGTGAGGTCTACACCGATCACCGAAGTCTATAACATCTATTTAAACATAATGATCTTAATTTGCGGCAGCAGAGGTGGTTGGAGTTGCTTAAGGATTATGACATCAACATTCTCTATCATCTTGGGAAGGCCAATGTAGTGGCCGATGCCTTGAGTCGTAAGGCGAAGAGTTTGGGCAGCTTAGCATATTTACCCGTAGCAAAGAGGCCTTTGGCCTTGGATATTCAGGCCTTGGCCAACCAGTTTGTCAGTTTGGATGTTTTCGAGCCGAGTCGAGTTTTGGCTTGTGTGGTTTCTCAGTCTTCTCTTTATCATCGTATCAGGGAGCGTCAGTATGATGACCCCTATTTGCTAGTCCTTAAGGATACAATTCAGCACGGTGATGCCAAAGAAGTCGCAATTGGAGATGACGGTGTATTACGGATGCAGGGCAGGCTATGTGTGCCTAATATAGATGGTTTTCGTGAATTGATTCTCCAGGAGGCTGATAATTCGCGGTACTCCATACATCCGGGTGCTGCGAAGATGTAGCAGGACTTGAGGCAATATTATTGGTGGAGGAAGATGAAGAAAGACATAGTGGAGTATGTAGCTCGGTGTCTAAATTGTCAACAAGTGAAATATGAGCATCAACGACCGAGTGGATTGCTTCAGAAGTTAGAGATTCCAGAATGGAAATGGGAGAGGATCACTATGGATTTCGCTGTTGGGCTTCCACGGACTCAGAGGACGTTCAATGCAGCTTGGGTGATTGTGGATAGATTGACCAAGTCAGCTCATTGCAGTCCTATGATGACTACCTACTCTTCCGAGCAATTGGCTCAAATCTATATTCGCGAGATTTTCATATTTCACGGCATACCGGTATCTATCATCTCTGACCGGGGTACGCAGTTTACATCACGGTTCTAGAGGACAGTACAACATGAGTTGGTACTCGAGTAGAGTTCAGTACAACATTTCACCCTCAGACGGATGAGCAGTTCAAACGTACTATTCAGATACTGGAGGATATGCTTCGTGCGTGTGTGATAGATTTTGGGGGTGCTTGGGATCAGTTCTTTCCACTTGCCGAGTTTGCTTACAACAACAGTTACCAGTCAAGCATTCAGATGGCTCCGTATAAGGCCTTGTATGGTAGGCGGTGCCGGTCCCCAGTGGGTTGGTTCAAACCAGGCGAGGCTAGGCTATTGGGTACAGACTTGGTTCAGGATGCCTTGGAAAAGGTTAAGTTGATTCAGGATTGACTTCGTACAGCCCAATCTAGACAGAAGAGTTATTCGAATCGGAAGGTTCATGATGTTGCATTCATGGTTGGTGAGCGGGTATTGCTCCGGGTTTCGCCTATGAAGGGTGTGATGAGGTTTGGGAAGAAGGACAATTTGAGCCCTAGGTATATTGGGCCTTTAGAGATTCTTGAAAGAGTTGGAGAGGTGGCTTACAGACTTGCGCTACCACCTAGTCTCTCTGAAGTTCATCCGGTATTCCATGTTTCTATGCTTCGAAAATATCACGGGGATCCGTCTCATGTGTTAGACTTCAGTTCAGTTCAGTTGGATAAGGATCTATCTTATATTGAGGAACCGGTGGCTATTTTAGATAGGCAGGTTCGAAAGCTGAGGTCAAAGAACATTGCTTCTGTGAAGGTTCAGTGGAGGGGTCATCCGGTCGAGGAGGCGACTTGGGAGACCGAGCATGATATGCGCATGTGTTATCCACACTTATTCACCAGCTTAGGTACTTTTTCTAACTCCGTTCGAGGACGAACGTTTGTTTTAGAGGTGGAGAATGTGATGACCCAAAATGTAATCTTTAAATTTAATGATTAATTAAGTGATCTAAGCACTATTTATCATTACTCGACTTGAGTGTGCAGTCCGTAAAAAAATTTCGGAAAGTTTTCAGGTGAAAAATGAATTAAAATGTGAATTAGAGCTTTAAAACTCAACTGAGTTGACTTTGGTCAACATTTTGAGCAAACGAACTCGGATCAGTATTTTAATAGTTTTGGTAGGTCCGTATCGTGATTTGGTACTTAGGCGTATGCCCGAAATCAAATTCCGAGGTCCCTAGCCCGAGATATGGAATTTTGATGAAAAATTAAAAGTTTAAGTTCAAATAGTGACCAGATGTCAAATTATATGCAAACGACCCCAGAATAGAATTTTGATGGTTCCAACAGCTCCGTATGGTGATTTTGGACTTAGGAGCATGATCGGAATTTTATTTGGAAGTCCGTAGTAGAATTAGGCTTGAAATGCCGAAAGTTGAATTTTTGGGAAGTTTAACCGAGGGGTTGACTTTTTGATATCTGGGTCGAAATATGATTCTGAAAATTTTCATAGCTCAGTTATATCATTTATGACTTGTGTGCAAAATTTGAAGTCATTCCGAATTGATTTGATGTGTTTCGACACAAGATATAGAATTTGAAAGTTCAAAGTTCATTGATTTTGATTTGAGGTGTGATTCGTCGTTTTGATGTTGTTTGATGTAGTTTGAAGCCTCGACTAAGTTCGTATGGTATTTTGGGACATGTTGGAATAATTGGTTAAGGTCCCGAGGGTCTCGGGTGGATTTCGGAAGGTAAACGGAATGGATTTCGGACAAAGAGTGCTGGAAATTTCTGTTGCAGAAATTTCTGTTGCAGAAATTCCGTGCGTGGAGCCAACTTTGGAAGCTTATATCTCGCAATTCATAAGGAATCAGAAAATGTTCAAAACATGAAAGTTGTAGTCGTTTGATTATAGTTTCCAGGAAGTTAAACCATTCATTATTTGGACATTTGTACAAAAGGTTATGACAGATTGAATGAAGGCTGGTAGCGCAGTTTCGCCAGAAATTTCGCCAGAAATTCTGATGCATGAAGCCGACTTTGGGAGCTTATATCTCGCACTTCATAAGGAATCAGCAAAGTTGCAAAACAAGAAAGTTGTAGTCGTTAGATTCTAGTTTCCAGAAACTTAAACCATTCCGCATTAGGACATTTGTACATAAAGTTATGATGGATTGAAGGAAGGTTGGTAGAGCAATTTCTGGTGGACTTTTAGTGACGAAAAATGGACTTTTAGTGACGAAAAATGGACTTTTAGTGACGGATTGGCAGAAACTTAAGGACCAAAAATGGTCATTTCATTCATTTCGTTTTGGATTTTTGGAGCACGGTTCTTGGGCGATTTTAAGGCGATTTTTACAGGAAAATATTGGGGTAAGTGTTCCTTATCCTATATTGATTATATTTCATGATTCCATACTCATTTACATCATGAATCCGCGAATTTATGGAAGAAAAATCAAGATTTTTGCAAAATCTTCCAAAAACGAAAATTTAAGATTTGGAGGTCGAGTTGTTATCGGATTTTGGTAAAATTGGTATGGGTAGACTCGTAATTGAATGGGTTGTCGGATTTTATAAGTTTTATCGAATTTCGAGATGTGGGCCCCACAGGCAAATTTTAAGCTAACTTCGGATTTTAATGGAAATGTAATATTTATTTATGAAATTGATTACTATAATTTTTGTTGACTGTATCGAATTAATTATGACTAGATACGAGTCGATCGGAGTCGGAAAATCGAGAAAATAGCATAATACTTGGTTAAATTGGAGCAAGTCGAGGTAAGTGACTTGTCTAACCTTGTGTGGGAGAAATTTCCCCTAGGATTGATATTGACGTGATTATTGAAATGTGTTGAAAGTCGTGTGCACGAGGTGACGAGTGTGTACACGGCTAAATTGCGAAAGATTATATTTTAAAATTGTGTAGATCACTGTTGCGCATTTATTAAATTATTTTATTTTGTTATATTCTTCATCATTGATCTGAGATATATACTTCAAATTTGTTTGATCTTTTCTTACTAATTGTTTTACCTGTTTAGTTGAAACTTGGTTTCTTTTATTCTGTGCATTATTTGAAGGTTGATTTTCTTTAAATTAAATATTATTAATATGAAGTATTTGACATTGTTAAACTTGATATTGAAGCAACGTAGTAAATATTTTGAAACATTATTTTCCTAAATTATTTACTCCTGAATATTTTTATACTCATTGTGAGAGAGCCGTGAGCTCTTTATTATGGAAGAATATTATTGTTGAATTATTTTGACATGAGTCGTGAGCTCTTTATTATGGAAAAATATTATTGTTGAATTATTTTGACATGAGTCGTGAGCTCTTTATTGTGGAAAAATATTATTGATGAATTATTTTGACATGAGCCGTGAGCTCTTTATTGTGAAAAAATATTGTTGTTGAATTATTTTGGCAAGTTAAATTATTTGAGCACTTGAGGTACAAATTGTGATATATTGTGATATTGATACGCATGCGGTAGTATAAGGTCTGGATGTTGAAACGCATGCGGTGAGATAAGGGTGGCTTGATACGCGTGGCTAGTAAGGGGCGACTACTAGAAGTCATGCGGTGTGATAAGGGTGGCTAAAACGCGGGATGCTATTTCGGGAAAAAATATTTTCTTTAAATAAATTGTGAAGGCTCCCGCTGTGATATAAGAAAATGAGATATTGTGAATTTATTTATGATTTGGGACTACGAGGTGGTACCTCGGGAGTGCCCTTGTTGATATTGATTTATGGCCGTAGTTGCCTTTGATTATTGTTGTAATTTTCTTAAAGTTGAAAAGAATTCTGTTTTGTTTCAACGAGGTATTTATTTGCCATTATTTGATGTAATTAAATGTGACATACTACTTGATTCATTTTCATTGTCATTTTATCTTCTAATATAGTTTAAACATTTTACCATGCCATTATTTATTTTTCAGCAGGGCCTGACCTGACCTCGTCACTACTCTACCGAAGTTAGGCTTGGCACTTACTGGGTACCGCTGTGGTGTACTCATACTACGCTTCTGCACATCTTTTTGTGCAGATCCAGATACATCTTATCAGACCACGCATCAGTAAACTAGCTATACGAGGAGACTTCGAGGTATATCTGCCAGCGTCCGCAGACTCCGGAGTCCCCTTCTATCTTACTATGTTGTCTTCCTTATTTGCTTTAGACTCTGATGTATAGAGACATAAAGAATAAATTCTTAGAAGCTTGTGACTTATTTCTACCGGGTTTTGGGAGTTAAAATTGTTTGAATTGTAGTTTTTTTATTTAAGATATTTATTTTTATTCCGCATTGATAGGCTTACCTAGTCTTAGAGACTAGGTGCCATCACGACATCCTACGAAGGGAATTTGGGGTCGTGACAAGTTGGTATCAGATCACTAGGTTCATAGGTGTTATGAATCACAAGCATCAAACTTCAAACTTATGTACATAATAAACTGAAAACTCTCTATTTATTGAAGAAAGAAAGCTGATTTGTAAGCTGCTACTGCAAGCTGCTTGTAAGCTGCTATTGCAAGCTGCTGTGTAAGCTGCTACTACAAGCTGTTGTGTAAGCTGCTTGTAAGTTGCTTGTAAGCTGCTACTGTACCAGATATAGATAATCTTCTACCGGGGGTAATGTTTATCCATAACAGAGTACCAAAATGATAAGTTTCTTTAGGAGGCTTATTTCCAATAGAGTATTAAATAGATAAACATATTTACGGCGGAGTCTCATATGGATAAATTTCTTCAGAAAGCTTATTTACAACGAAGTACTAAATGAACATTCATAATATATTATATTTATAACAGATCATTTTTTATGGGGCTACCTGAGACAAGAAGGAAGTAATACAGGCTGACCCACTTTCTAAAATTTAGAAATTAATTCCATGTACTGAAAAGGGATGGATTTTTTCTTTTTCGAAGACTTAGTTCAAAAGTTCAACTAAGGTTCTGATTTTATTGCAAAGATGTAGTATTAATTTCTCTCTCTTTCACCGGTGTAATATATATCTCTGCGTGATTGGTTTTTCCCTTTAGTTTTCTCAATTATATATTAGACTAAATTATTGCTTTACTTGATTTATGCATTCGTTTACCTGTTTAATTAACTTGGTTTGGGCTTTGTCATGGACAACATTGCAGCATTATTCTTATTTATGAGTAATTATTATTTCACCAACTCGACAACTAGAGCTATGCATTAAGAATCCTTTGATGAATCCTAAAAACTCGCATATGTTGTTGCTGTCACGATTCAAAATTCAAAAAGGTCGTGATGGCGCAAGACACCACTGTCAGGCAAGCCAACCATAATCAATTAACTTAATTACCCATTTTAGTATTTTTAAAATAAAAATTTTCTTTAATAAAACAGTAGAGATAAAACTCATAGAGTAAATGATAAATATTTTTGCAGCTAAATTTCTAAATAATTCACAACCATTCCCAAAACCCAATGTCAGAAGTGCATGAGCATTTACTAGGGAATTAAAAATAAAATACAGCATCTGTCTAAATTACCAATTAGACAGGAATAATATAATAACTCTAAAGGAGACTCTATTAGTTGCGGATCGTAATATAGAATGCAGCTCACATATGTCCCCACAATTATTAACCACACCTCTGGGCCCACAAGGCTGCTATACATATATGTACCTGCACAATAAAATGTACAACAAGTGCAGTATGAGTACGAAAACAACGTGTACCCAGTAAGTATCAAGCCTAATCTCAAAGTGGTAGAGACGAGATAGCCCACTTTGACACTCACTATGGGTCAATAATAATAATTGAAATAAAACTAGAATATTTAAATCAGCATGATTCACAGAATATAACAATAATTTATTTAACCAACAGAAATAATAAGAATCTTTCAAATGCAATAATTTTCCAATTTATTAATTAAATCATGCAATTTCAATAAAACTTCCAATTTATCAAATAACTTTACAAGCTGCAATTCAATTTAAATAAATTTTTCAATTTATCAATTCGTCTCATTTACAGGAATAACAATAATTCCTTAACAAGCAGGAATAATAATTCATTACATTTCAAAGATTTTTAATTTATCAATTAGCTTCGCAAGCTGAAATACACTATTAATGTATTGTGTAATTATTATTATTAAGCACGATTTCTGCCGAGGACGTACGGCCCGATCCAGAGTGTCGTGTACACTGCCGAGGGATGTGCGGCGCGATCCATAGATGCATCTATCCCGCCGAGGCGTTCGGCCCGCTTCACAAGAAAGGAGGACATTTTCTTATGTACCTCCGGAAGGAGAGTATATTTATTATGCGATAAATTCGGGAGGAGAACAATTTTTTTTAACAATTAATTGATTTAAACAGAAAATCAAGCATATGAAATTTCCATCCTTTAATATCTTTATCTAACAATTCACAATATATTCATATATATCAATTAATATTAATTAATCAAGGAATATAATTTACACAAGTAATTCATGCTTTGAGTCGTAAATTACCCGGACTTTAGCATTTATAGTAGCTACGCATGGACTCTCGTCACCTCGTGCGTACGTAGCCCTCGCAATTAGCAATAATTATTTAATTTAATCCCTATGGGGTAATTTTCCCCTCACAAGATTAGACAAGAGACTTACCTCGCTCTGAAGTTCCATAGCCGGCTCCCAAGCCTTTCAAATAACTCGACCGATGCCCAACGCTCCAAAACTCGCTTTCGCTTTATTAACATTCACAAGCTTTTAATCCTCCTCCGACATCGTAATATTGAGTAAAATACTCATACGCCACCAATAAATTGATATCTACAATGACAATCCCAATTACAATCAAAATATGACTAAAACAATATTTATCAATATCCATTTATGGCTCTCAAGTTGGCTACAAGCCTCCAGCTCAAATCGTCTAATAGGTTCACTTCCTAGCACATTAAACTCCACTCTTATCATTCAATACTCATTTGAAGTCATCAATGATACTACATTAATTCTCTAACACCGCCAAATTACTATTCATCATCTTCCTTAACCAACATTTCCAAAACATTCAATTTGGTGATTACTTAGTTGAATACTTCCAACTAAGCTAGAATATGATTCCATAGGTTCATTGCATCCTTTAATTTTATTTCTAAGAACACTATTTATCTTTCCCTCATTTTCTCAAGAATACGATTCATGCCATGAACTAGAGTTTATGAAATCAATTATCCAACCATAACAACTTGAAACAACTATTAGAATTACTCTCACCGACTCATAAGAAATGAGCTTGAAGCATTAGTATTACCTTCTTGAAGCTTTTTCTTGAAATTCCAATGTTTGGAAAATTTGGTGTTCTTGAACAACTTGAAAGATTTCTAGGGATTTCAAAGATTGAAGGATGTTAATACTAGTGTTAATAGGATGTTATTAACTTAAAATATCCAAAAAAACTCACCTTGTATTCTTAAGTAGTCCCCAAGGTCGAGTCCACCATGAAAGAACCAATCCCTAGCTCAAGAAAATCTGCAAAAATGGCTGCTGCTCGTGACTGCCTTATAAAGGCATAGGTGCTTCAGTGAGTTGTACCTTGCGCTGTGCAGGTTGTACCACGTATTACAAGTTTTGCCCTGCTGGACACCATTTACTAAAACGTCCATAAGTCCTTGTAGAAATATCCAAATGACGAACGGTCGAAAGCGTTAGAAACTAGACTCGAAGATCTTTCATTTGATAGGTTGTCCACCATATAACTCCTTATATATATATATAGGCATGCTCGTCCAAAGTTAGGTTTTTGTGTGTACTTATTTGGAACTTTAGTCTATCATGTAATTTCCAACTTGATTAAGACTTAGGGCTCTCCTTAGACCCTACATCACTTATAATATGACTCGTTCACTTATTAACATACGAACCTGCTGGAACCTTAAAATCACGATTCCGGGGTCGTTTTCTCAAAGTGTTGATCGAAGTCAAATTTGCCCTTTTAAGGCTAACTTAAGGAACCAAGTGTTCCGATTTCAACCCAAACACTTCCAAATCCCGAACCAACTATCCCCGCAAGTCATAAATCATTAAAAACATATTCGGGGAGTTTTATTTAGGGGAACGGGATTCTAAAAGTCGAAACGACCGGTTGGGTCGTTACATTCTCTCCCACTTAAATATACGTTCGTCCTCGAACGTGCTAAGGACTGTTCCAGAGTTGTCCAAAATCACAGTTTAAGACTTCGAGCACCTACGCATGCTACCACACCCAATTGAGGACATTAGCTCGAGCCAATCTGAAGATTCTCCCCTTTATTTAGGCAAATAAGCCTTAGAGCCCAATTCTAACATCCAGAATTCTTCACCATGCATGTTTCCATCCTATGAATGTCGTATCAATCACTACACGATGCGCCAATACATGATTACATACCTTTGTTGAATTTAGACCGTGCACTGCATCATTCACATGACTATAATAACATCCTCCGATAAAAATGGCCAAAATTCTACGAATCTGATGTTCACAACATACCTCATGATACCTATAATTAATGTTCCAACTCTTGAACTGCTTCCACAATGGAAGAAATGTGTAGAAATTCATAACCAACTGCTGAATCAACAAATTATTGAGTTTCTCATTCTGACAAGAACCATTGCCTCATTATGGACCAAATAATGGTATTTTCTCTTTATTATACTTTATATAATCCGATCATACTGATTCCGGATCCAATAACCTCGTCTCACTTAGTATAAACTGCTCGGGCAATAAGTCACCTCAAACATGACAAATAGTCTCATATAGTGCCACAATGAGCTAATAAGCTATGGACTCGATTGCGATACATAAGAAACACGAACTATGGAAAGGATTTCTCGACCCACGTGACTAATTAGACATCTGAAAAGGTGTCGTGAACCTTCCTCAGAAAATGGGACACAAAACACACAAAATAGAATATAGGGGACTGTACTCAACATCACACTGTTGCGGCGTGCAACCCGATCCAAACAACATACCCGTGGCAGCGTGCCACCCGATCCGCACATAAAGAATCTATAAGGAAATACTTACCGAACTAGAATGCTCATTACTACAAAATATCCGAATATCGGACACAAGCACGCTAAGTGCATAATACTATCCCTGGAAGGACCGACATCGCCATATGCTACAAAACTCAAGCACAACTAAGGTGCGACATATAATCTGAATCCCGAGAGTCATCCTGCTCACATAACACCATCGCTCTGCGGAACCTCAACACATAAGAAATTTATCAAGTCGTTTCATAACTCACACGGCACAATATAGTATTACATGAAATAACCGACAACGAAACGACATCCAACGTCCGAATACTCCTCCATAGGGAGCTTTTATGCTGAAATGAACACATCCGGCCTGATATAGAGCCCGTATTCATATTTAAATCCATCCACAGACCTCAAGACGATTCTGAGGTCTAGGCTGATAACCTTTCAAGGATCCATAATAAACCCTTTTCCTATAACACACAAGAATAGCCGTCATAATAGGAACAAACTTTCACAGTCCACAACCAAATGAACCAAGCGCCCTCCAGGCATAAATTCTCGAATCAGCGATATTACCACAATCTTCATACTTGGTTTCAATATTCACTCAATCAAGTAACTACACATCACTCTTACACAATATTTCTGTGAGACATGCTCCCACGACCTTCCACACCAGGTAACAAGTCTGCACATTCATGCTACTGGTTACACAAAATGTTGTAAAGCATATCAAGAATCCACAAATCAATACACAAGGTCCCTTACACCTGACATCGACCTTCGATGATGCCAAAAACAATACCATCTTACTTTAAACATCTAAATACCTTTCCTGCTCATCCGAGCTCATAACATCCTTGTCAACACCGAACCGAAATCTTAAATCCTCAACTTTCGAATCCCATGCTACTTAGTGCACTTAATCACGCCAATGCACAGGAGTACAAGAATTTCAACATAACTCCCGAACCACTTAATAGGGTAAACACTTCATCATATAGAAACCTTCTTCTTAACTTATTTCAAGATAACCATTGCAACACGTGGCTGAATTCCCATATCCGTAGAAAATACCGGCCTTAGGTAGTGGTCTAAACCACCACAACTCTTCTGGGATCCCTCTACACATAACATGTCATAATACTTGAATTTCTCCAAAATAAAATCAATTATGGCGGTCGTCAATCCTCGCACGTACCGCCACAAATCACATGCATAATTCAATGCGATGAAGGAACTGATCATTTCCACCATCGTGCCGATTCAACCATTGTTAGCCGATTCTTTTTTTTTTTTCTCGATTTACTCTCAACTTGCCTTAGAAATAATAATAGCTCCATTCATTATATCACGAACTCAAATCCGCACTCATCCCAAGTGACCTTATTTCACGAGACCACACTATTTCAAAACCCACTAATTATCTCATATCCCTTCTTGTGCCCACTTTTTACATCTTCAACTGGTACACCCATTCTGATACTTCTTTTATGAATTCGAAGTTATTTTCTTCCATTTTTCCAATGCTACACCACAACCTGAAGATAACGTAGAGTACTCCAAGACCCTTTTAATAATCTGCTGCAAAAGCTCGATATTCAACCATACTATAGACTCGAGATCCTTAGACACCACACTTTAAATTTTTTAATCCACTAGGACCGTTATTGAGAGTCACTTGCTCTGACTTGTTCCCATACATGATCAACTCCAAGGCCTTGCTAGAACATGGACACTTTCTCAAGGAAACGCCCGACTGTCTCACTCTCCCTGTGCATTACATCTACACGAAGCATAAACTCTGAGTCTTCCCACAAACCTGAATATGGATTGATAAGGCCAAATATAGCACACATTCCCCAAATCAGTTGCTCAAATTACCAGCGATGTTTTCTTTCCTTAGTCGTAATGACCCACCAATACACCGATAACCAGAAATCGCACAAGTTGACACTACACAATCCAATCATAGACAATGGGTCTCTCCCACTTAGCTTGAAGCTACAAATTACAAAATTCTAGAATCCATCGAGATTCTTTCTTCATCGTCGGCATGATCCTCCACACGCAACTTGCCAAATTTCTCAAAATTCTTCTATTAACCTTTAATAAACACTCCAAACCACTAGCCATATTTACATATTAAATCTCTTACCGGGTAGCCATTAAAATTCTTCACAAAAGTTTCGTCAACACCACGCGACCGCTAACCTGCTCACATGAGATAAGCCACATGTGGAAATTACATGCTAACATATTCTAACGCCGCTGCATTGGGTGCAATTACTATGAAATCAGTAGATCACCCCGAGTCCGAGCTCATTCACCAGCTGCACCAGTCCGTTCACTCCTCATGGCCGTCAACTAGAGGTGCGACAATACATTACAATCCAAAGTCATGTTGTATCATTCTTCATATCAAGCAACTCTCTCCTGTTATATCCAATCTTCCTCAATATAGCAGTTAATATTACAACTTAAGTCCATAGACCTAGTCACTGTCCATTTTACATCCCAAATCACTCCAAACGTTCCTCAAGACATGTAATCATTCTACCACGTAACCCATGTGCTACCTTGCCACTCTCCCACTTTGGTCAACCATCTCCTTTAAGCAACTACTCTGCTTTTGTTTTCTTACACTTGGCATTTTCGGAACCTAACCACCGCAAGACACCTTCCACATATCCTTCCTCATCATTCGCTACCCAGTTGTTGCCTTAACTCAAAATCCGTCTCTGTAGCACTTGAACCAATAGATCGTTATCAGCTTTAAACCTTTCTGACGATCATCCTTCTCGAGACATCAATACTAGAAACGTTGCTTCGATCCTGAATTACTTCACACCGCGATCTCTAACGACTGATTCCTCTATACCAATTCCTAACACCCCGTCGTGAAGGCGAGTTGAAGAAAATCATAACACAGTCGAACCTTAACGCAATTTACAAGGCGATGACACCACATCAAAATTGAGAACTCTACCACACTCGAAAATATCAGGCTTCATTACTCCATCAACCCCAAACCTGAACATTCATAGTCCGATTGCCTTTTCTCCGCTGGAATTAAAACATGGAACCTCTGAATCATGTACTGAGAAAACCTTCTTTCAAGTCGTTTACTACCCTGACACATAGACGGGCATGTTTTTTTCCATTTCATAAACAGTGTGCGATAACAACGCACGAATCATCATAACAATCAATGTCAAATCTCAAAACCTTAGGTAGTACTGATACTTAATTTGAAATGACAGAGCGGCCTTTCGCAAGGCGATGACAATAGCCCAATTAATTATACAAGGAGAAGTATCATGCACTACATTTGTAGTACTATTAAAATTTTCCTCGATCCCCAATTTATAACAAACGCTTCACGTCGCATAATATTGAATAGGAAGAAAATATAGGCATAAGCATCAAAGGAATCGAATCACACGATGAGGAATAAAAAAGGGACGTATTCCTAACAGCCTTGTAGCCTCTCGAAGATAAGCACAGACGTCTCCGTACCGATCCGCAAGACTCTACTAGACTTGCTCATGACTCGTGAGACCTACGTGAATCTAGTGCTTTGATACCATGTTGTCACGACCCAAAATCCAAAAAGGCCGTGATGGCGCCGGACACCACTGTCAGGCAAGCCAAACATAATCAATTAACTTAATTACCCATTTTAGTATTTTTGAAATAAAAATTTTCTTTAATAAAACTGTAGAGATAAAACTCATAGAGTAAATGATAAATATTTTTGCAGCTAAATTTCTAAACAATTCACAACCATTCCCAAAATCCGGTGTCACAAGTGCATGAGCATTTACTAGGGAATTAAAAATAAAATACAGCATCTGTCTAGAATACCAATTAGATAGGAACAATATAATAACTCTGAAGGAGACTCTGTTAGTTGCGGATCGTAATATAGAATGCAGCTCACCTATGTCCCCACAATTATTAACCACACCTCTGCGCCCACAAGGCTGCTATACATATATGTACCTGCACAATAAAATGTGCAGCAAGTGCAGTATGAGTACGAAAATAACGTGTACCCAGTAAGTATCAAGCCTAATCTCAAAGTGGTAGAGACGAGATAGCCCACTTTGACACTCACTATGGGTCAATAATAATAATTGAAATAAAACTAGAATATTTAAATCAGCATGATTCACAGAATATAAAAATAATTTATTTAACCAGCAGAAATAATAAGAATCCTTTAAATGCAACAATTTTCCAATTTATTAATTAAATCATGCAATTTTAATAAAACTTCCAATTTATCAAATAACTTTACAAGCTGCAATTCAATTTAAATAAATTTTTCAATTTATCAATTCGTCTCATTTACAGGAATAACAATAATTCCTTAAAAAGCAAGAATAATGATTCATTAAATTTCAAAGATTTTCAATTTATCAATTAGCTTCGCAAGCTGAAATAAACTATTAAGGTATTGTGTAATTATTATTATTAAGCACGATTTCTGCCGAGGACGTACGACCCGATCCAGAGTATCGTGTACACTGCCGAGGGACGTGTGGCGCGATCCATAGATGCATCTATCCTGCCGAGGCGTTCGGCCCGCTCCACAAGAAAGGAGGATATTTTTTTATGTACCTCCGGAAGGAGAGTATATTTATTATGAGATAAATTCGGGAGGAGAACAATTTTTTTTAATAATTAATTGATTTAAACAGAAAATCAAGCATATGAAATTTTCATCCTTTAATATCTTTATCTAACAATTCACAATATATTCATATATATCAATTAATATTAATTAATCAAGGAATACAATTTACACAAGTAATTCATGCTTTGAGTCCTAAACTACCGGGACTTTAGCATTTATAGTAGCTACGCACGGACTCTCATCACCTCGTGCGTACGTAGCCCCCGCAATTAGCAACAATTATTCAATTTAATCCCTATGGGGTAATTTCCCCCTCACAAGATTAGACAAGAGACTTACCTCGCTCTGAAGTTCCATAGCCGGCTCCCAAGCCTTTCAAATAACTCGACCGATGCCCAACGCTCCAAAACTCGCTTTCGCTTTATTAACATTCACAAGCTTTTAATCCTCCTCCGACATCGTAATATTGAGTAAAATACTCATACGCCACCAATAAATTGATATCTACAATGACAATCCCAATTACAATCAAAATATGACTAAAACAATATTTATCAATATCCATTTATGGCTCTCAAGTTGGCTACAAGCCTCCAGCTCAAATCGTCTAATAGGTTCACTTCCTAGCACATTAAACTCCACTCTTATCATTCAATACTCATTTGAAGTCATCAATGATACTACATTAATTCTCTAACACCGCCAAATTACTATTCATCATCTTCCTTAACCAACATTTCCAAAACATTCAATTTGGTGATTACTTAGTTGAATACTTCCAACTAAGCTAGAATATGATTCCATAGGTTCATTGCATCCTTTAATTTTATTTCTAAGAACACTATTTATCTTTCCCTCATTTTCTCAAGAATACGATTCATGCCATGAACTAGAGTTTATGAAATCAATTATCCAACCATAACAACTTGAAACAACTATTAGAATTACTCTCACCGACTCATAAGAAATGAGCTTGAAGCATTAGTATTACCTTCTTGAAGCTTTTTCTTGAAATTCCAATGTTTGGAAAATTTGGTGTTCTTGAACAACTTGAAAGATTTCTAGGGATTTCAAAGATTGAAGGATGTTAATACTAGTGTTAATAGGATGTTATTAACTTAAAATATCCAAAAAAACTCACCTTGTATTCTTAAGTAGTCCCCAAGGTCGAGTCCACCATGAAAGAACCAATCCCTAGCTCAAGAAAATCTGCAAAAATGGCTGCTGCTCGTGACTGCCTTATAAAGGCATAGGTGCTTCAGTGAGTTGTACCTTGCGCTGTGCAGGTTGTACCACGTATTACAAGTTTTGCCCTGCTGGACACCATTTACTAAAACGTCCATAAGTCCTTGTAGAAATATCCAAATGACGAACGGTCGAAAGCGTTAGAAACTAGACTCGAAGATCTTTCATTTGATAGGTTGTCCACCATATAACTCCTTATATATATATATAGGCATGCTCGTCCAAAGTTAGGTTTTTGTGTGTACTTATTTGGAACTTTAGTCTATCATGTAATTTCCAACTTGATTAAGACTTAGGGCTCTCCTTAGACCCTACATCACTTATAATATGACTCGTTCACTTATTAACATACGAACCTGCTGGAACCTTAAAATCACGATTCCGGGGTCGTTTTCTCAAAGTGTTGACCGAAGTCAAATTTGCCCTTTTAAGGCTAACTTAAGGAACCAAGTGTTCCGATTTCAACCCAAACACTTCCAAATCCCGAACCAACTATCCCCGCAAGTCATAAATCATTAAAAACATATTCGGGGAGTTTTATTTAGGGGAACGGGATTCTAAAAGTCGAAACGACCGGTTGGGTCGTTACAGTTGCGCCCCAAGATAATATCCATAGTGTCATGTGTACAGAGAAGAAAATGGTCCATGTATAAACCTTACATTACACTGTACTATCCTTTTATTTTTATATGAGTTCTTATTAAATACATAATTCTTATTAATAAGAAACACATAATTTCTACTAGCTGATTTATAACTTATGCAGAGATCAAGATTTGTCATGTTCACAATTGTGAAGTGTACTTTTGGTCAATGATTAGGCATTCATATTTACTCCTATCGCTATTATTTGATGAATGGACCTTGGGCCTAACCCAATTCGAAAAGTTAGCTCAAGAGGTGAGGATTGTCCAAGCCCATATAAGGAGACCACCCATCCCCTTCATAGTCGATGTGGGACTCAACACCCCTTCTCACGCCCAGGACCGGACATCTGGAGCGTGGACAAATATGGGAGCCCAATATCAAAAAATCGGGATGGGTCCTGCTCTGATACCATGATGAGTGGACCCTGGGCCGAACTCAACCTCAAAAGTTAGCTCAAGAGGCGATAATTGTCCAAGTCGACCACTCATCCCATAATAGTTAGTCGATGTAAGATTCAACATTATTCAAAATGATCACAACAAAAGTAATGAGCGTTGTCTCTGCTTAGGGCATGCTCTATATGCGTTTTGCCGTACTCTTTCTACATAGCGATTTGTGTGTTGTGCTGGGACATTTGTGGGAATATGGGAGATTTTGGAAGTTATATAATTAGAAATGGCAACCAAGTCTTTTATTAGATTCTTTTTCAAAAAGGGATGGGACTTATTTTCAACTGGTCAAATTCTTAATGAGATACCGACTTCAGTTTCTATTGATTTCATTCCTGTCATTTTCCTTCTTTAATATTTTCTTCTTTTATTTGCCTTGAGTCAAAGTCTTGAAATGCAAAAAAAGACAATTACGCATAAATATGAATTACACTGGGTTATTAACTTATTATCAATACACATCATAACTCTTGATATCACATTCTTGAGTTATTACGCGTAGTATCAACAGTTAGTAACGACATAAGATGGAGAAGCTACCTATGTAAGTGCCTTATAACCACTTTACACAAAGTTATAAAAAAAGTCAATACTCATCAGCTTAATTTATCTTGAGGTTTATTGCCTTTTAACACGTTAGATTAAACTATGATATTTTGAGAAGTGCAAACAGTCCTCACTATACTTACCTTTCTATTAAGCTTTTTGATAAATTCATAACGTAGTTAAGTTAGATACTCCAACATGTTAGCATCAAATATGACATAATATAACTTGCAAACTAGAAAGTCAAGAATTGCAAAAAGGACGACTAATTATTTTTATTATTATATATATATATATTTCAGACTTTTTTAAAACTCATACTAGAGAAAATAATGCAACCAACAAAACTTGTGTGAGGTATTTTGTTTGATAGACATATGGACAGTGGGTCTCATTAATTAATGTGTTTACCATCTTACCTTCTCTGTCTGAACAAAGTAAAAAGGACATACTATAGTCTATACTCTTTCATTTTTTTTTCTGCTAGAAATTACTTCTGCAGTCAAAAAAAGTAGACATGCTTTCTTTCATTTTTTTTTCTTTTTCTTTTTCATGTTGCTTATAGATTGTCATATTGTGTAAAATGTTTATGTTTTAAAGTTGAAATTAAATTAAAAGTAGGAGTCTCTATTTGTTTTTCACATTGTAAAAAATATTTATGTTTTATTATAGAAATTAAGAGTAGAAGTCTAATTTTCTTTCACGTTGTAAAGATGATAATGTTCAGATGTATTATCTTAATTACGCTAGTTACAGAAGTTTCCAAGAAGAAACAGTCGGTTGTTTTTGAAATCTGTAAATAATAAAACTTGCAAATTTGCAGTAATGGGAAGAGAGACGGGTAAAGCACAAGGAGTCTGCAAAACACTGATCTTCGTCTTCGTCAGTCCCCTGCTTATCTGGTTGGGTCGAGGCTGGCATCGTGATTGCTATTTGGCCTCTTGTTTTGCTTCCGACCTTGGTTCCTTTGATGATGTAAGTATAGATATCGGAATCACTTCGTCGACTGCAAACATCTCTTTTGCGGCCGGTTGTTCCCCGTAGATTGTCTTAATCCCTCCTGGCGTCGGAAATTTTAACACCTGGTGAAGGGTCGAAAGCACTGCCCTCATGTTGTAGATCAATGGCCTCCCGAACAGGGTGTTGTACCTGATGTCACCCTCGATCACATAAAACTTGGCTTCCTGGATGTTACCGGCGGCATTAACTGGTAATGTTATTTCCCCTCTAGTGGTTTCACATGCCATGTTGAATCCATTCAGGACTCGGACTGCGGGTACGATTTGGTCTTGTAGACCGAGCTGCTCCACGACCCTTGATCGAATGATGTTGGTCGAGCTACCTGGAGCAATTAACACACGTGTAACCCGAATTTTATTCACGAGTACAGATATTACCAGTGCGTCATTGTGGGGTTATACGATCCCTTCTGCGTCCTCGTCGTTTAAAGATAAAGTTCCTTCGAGTACGTAGTCTCGAGTCCATTTTTCCCTAGTGATCGATACTTTGGTGGGTTTCAACATCGGCCCTTGTGGGATATCAACCCCGCCGATGATCATGTTGATGACGTGTTGAGGTTTTTCTTGTTCTGCCTGTTTCTTAGAATCCATGTTCCTGAAGTGATTCTTGTCTCGGTCGCTCAAGAATTCTCGAAGGTGTCCATTGCTGAATAGACGAGCTACTTCCTCTCTCAACTGTCTACAATCTTCGGTTCTGTGACCGTGAGTGCCATGATATTTGCATATCTGGCTAGGATCCCTTTGGGTTGGATCGGTCTATAGAGGTCGAGGCCATCTGATATCTTTGATTCGTCCGATAGTTGATACAATGGAGGCAGGAACGATATTAAAGTTGTATTCCGATAGCCTCGATGCGACTTTGGACCCGATGGACCTATCGAAGCCGTTTTTGGTCATAAGTCCCCTGCTGTTCTGACCTCGATCATTTCTCCTTTCGTTTCTCACAGAATTTCGCTCGGACCCATTGCCTCTTCGATCTCTGTTATATGGCTGATACCGATCTCTATTCGACCTTGGTTCCCGATCAATATCTCTCTTGATTCTGTCGATGGGTCTGATGGGATAAACGGTCCCGGAAGGAGCCCCAAGTTGATCGTCTTCAACCTTGATTTTTGATTGGTACCGATTATGCTCATCGGCCCAAGTAACAGCTGGATACTCTATCAGATTCTGTTTCAACTGTTGTGAAGCCACCGAGCTTCGAACATTGAGCCCTTGGGTAAAGGCTTGAACGGCCCAATCATCAGCGACCAGTGGTAAGTCCATTCGATTCATTTGGAATCGAGATACGAATTCTCTAAGCATTTCATTGTCGTTCTGCCTTACCTTGAAAAGGTCCGACTTCCTGGTTTCGACCTTGATGGCTCTCGCGTGTGCCTTTACGAAAGAATCTGCAAGCATAGCAAAATAGTCAATAGAGTTAGGTGATAAATTGTGATACCATATCATGGCTCCCTTTGACAGAGTCTCTCCGAATTTCTTCAATAAGACTGATTCAATTTCATCATCCTCTAAAGCATTTCCTTTGATGGCACATCTGTAAGAGGTGACATGTTCGTTCGAATCGGTCGTTTCATTGTACTTAGGAATTTCGGGTATGCGGAACTTCTTGGGGATCAGTTTTGGAGCCGCGCTCGGGGGAAAAGGGTTTTGCACAAACTTTTTGGAATCCAGGCCCTTCAATATTGGCGGTGCTCCTGGTATTTGATCTACCCTAGAATTGTAGGTTTCCACCTTTTTATCGTTGGCCTCGATCTTCTTCTCCCCTGATTTTATCCGTTTCGTCAATTCCTCTAGCTTCTTTATAATCTCGGGGTTAGCCCCCAATTCATTTTCGTTCGACCTTTCTGTGATTGGTTGATCCCTGCGGGTGACTTCCGGGGGAGGATCGGGCTCAACCGTGCTTGGAGCACGGTTTAGGTTTTGTAACTGAGCTATTGCCACCTGTTGTGCCTGCAACATTTCGAAGATCACTCGTAGACTGATCCCGTCCCCTTCAACATTTTGTGTGTTTCGAGTTGCCGATCGGGCTCCACCACGAATGCTATTTTCGGGGTCAGTAGGCAAGTTTGCATTGATAGCCACATGTTAATTAGCATCAATCGGATCCACGATCGGAATTCCAGCGGGATCAGCAAGTGATATCTCGTTACCGGGTACTATGTTGTTATTTTCATCTTGGTGACCGGATTCGTTGTCAACGTGTAGAGGTGCTGATTGGGGATTTGACATTTTTGTATTTTAGCCTGGAATCAAAGACACTTCAAAGAGCAAGTGTAAAGCAGTGTGTATTACAGATATTTGTATCAAATAATTACTATTATCCTCAGCCCTACGGTGGGCGCCAAACTGTTTACCCTCAAAATTGGATAACAATTAAATTTATACGCGGTTTTAAGGATATGTGATATAACTTGATACAAGTTGAGAAAAATAGATTAATACTGAAATTAATGACAAGAAAATAAATGCAACCACACAAATTGAATAGTCTTAGCCTTGAAAGTTGGCCGCCCTCGAGTCAAGTAATGCCTCAATCGATGACAGAACAAGTTAACAAGAACTAGAAATGATCAATATATTGCTTCTTTGATGCGTGTGACAATGTGTTTTACAAATGATTAGACCTCATTTATATAGTAGAAGAGCCCTACTCTTGATACAATTCTATAAAAGGTAAAAATCTTGTGATTTGCTAGCGACCTCTCCTTGATACTTGCCGAGATTTCCGTCGTGATCTCCAACTGATCACGGATATTTCGGCCTTCCGTTATTTGGCTCGGCAAAGTTCCTTCGATCTTGTTCTGTCCCAGAGTCACGAGCTCAACAATTTAACTTCGCGCCTTGGTTCGATATAATCCGGGGTCGAGCTCTGACTCGTCACATTTCGGTCTCGACTTGTCATACAATATATGAACCCGGTTTCGACCGTATACAAGACTCCAATTATTGCTTTACTTGATTTATGCATTCGTCTACCTGTTCAATTAACTTGGTTTGGGCTTTGTCCTGGACAATATTGCAGTATTAAGAGCTCATTTGGTACGAGAGATAAGAGATAATTAATCTCGAGAATAAATTTGAGATAAGTTTATCTCACGTTTGGTTGGGATAAAATCGCGGTATAACTAATTCCAAGATTATAGTATTATTTTTATCCCTACGGGAGGGTGAGATAATTAATCCCGAGATAATTAATTCTGGGATAACTTATTTTCCTACCAAATAACAATCTCGAGATAACCAAGGGGTCGTTTGTTTTGAAGACAAGTTATGCTAGAATTAGCTAGTTATGCTAGGATTAGTTATACTACGATTAGTTATGTTGGAATTAGTTATCCTAGTATTATTTTTTATTGAATGTTTGATATGTTGTATTAATCCTGGGATAACTTACCTAGGATTAGTATTCCACCCTCTGACAGGTATAAGTTATCCCAGTACTATTTTTAATCTTGGGATAACTTATCCCAAAATTAATAACCAAATAACGGATAAGGCGGTACTAAATTTTTATCCCAAGATTATTTTTTGAGAATTAATATTATGACTGGTATGCGTGGTCGGAATTGAAATTTCGGAAGTTCAGAGTTGATTTGAAAAGAAAATTCTCATTTCGGAAGTTTTAAGTCGGAAAAATTGACTAAGGTTGGATTTTTGAGTAAACGATCTCAGAATCGGGATTTGAAGGTTCCAATAGGTTTGTATGATGAATTTGGACTCGGGCGTATGTCCGTATCGGGTTTTGGATGACCCGGGAGTGTTTCGGCCCCTATTGTGGAAGTTCGCATTTTGGAAGAATTTCATAAATTTGGGTTGAAGTGTATTTCAATGTTATCAATGTCCGTTTAGGATTTCGAGCCTGAGAATAGCTCCGTATGGTGATTCTGGTATTGGGAGCACGTCCGGAAGTGGATTTGGAGGTCCGGAGGTCATTTTGGAGTCATTTGGCTAAAGCTAGAAATTTGAAGGTTTTTGAGAAGTTTGACCGAAAGTGAACTTTTTGATATCAGGGTCGGAATCCAATTCCGGAAGTTGGAGTAGGTCCGTAATGTCAAACGTGACTTGTGTGCAAAATTTGAGGACAATCGGACACGATTTGATATGTTTCAACATCGATTGTAGAAATTGAATTTTCAAAGTTCATTAAGTTTGAATTGGGGTGCGATTCATTATTTCGATGTTATTTGATGTGATTTGAAGGCTCGACTAAGTTCGTAATGTGTTTTGGAACGTGTTGGCACAATTGGTTGAGGTCCCGAGAGCCTCGGATGTGCCTCAGATCGAGTTCGAGCAGATTTTAGACTTTGAGGAATTGCTGGTTTCTGGGCATCTGGTTTCCTCTTACGCGATCGCGAAGAAAAGGCCTTGATCGCGAAAGGTTAAGTGGACTAGTGGGATTTGTACTCTACGCGATCGCGTATAATGGTTCACGTTCGCGGAGGGTCGAGCGGGAGGTTATTCGCGTTCGCGTCGGGGCTATCGCGAACACGCTGTGTTAATGGGGCTGGCCCGTTTGGTGAAGGTTGTTCTATGCAATCACATAGAGATGTTCGCGATCGCAAAAGTGGAAGGGGGCTGAGCAATGCGACCGCGTTCTGGGCATCGCGTTCGCGAAAGGGAAGCTTTTAGGTAGCTGATTGATTGGCCTTCGCGATCGCGATCGCGAGTAGATTTCCGCGATCGCGAAGGGGAAAGACCTGGGCAGTGTTCTTTTAAAATCAAGGTTTTGGCTCATTTGCACTTCATTTCCTCCATGGGATCCGATATTGGAGCGATTTTGGAGCTCCATCTTCATCATCTACATCAAGCAAATAGATGCATCTATGGTTCGCGCCATTCGACCCTCTGGCAGTGCACAATTTAAATATTTGTTGGATCGGGCCGTACGACCTCGGCATGATTTGCGCATGCTTGTATTGCTTGCCTTGAAGCTTATAAAAAATTATATTACCTCCTCGGCCTGAGTTAAATTGTTAAGTAACGGGAGATAAATTTGGAAATTTCTTAATTAGGAAAGAACTACTTACTTACTTCAAAATATTGAGTTTGCAACCGTTCATATAATCCATACTTAATTATATCATTGATACCCCATTTATAGCCCATAGTAAGTGTCGAAGTCGACCTCTCGTCACTATTTCTTCGTGGTTAGGCAGGATACTTACTGGGTACGCATTAATTTATGTACTCATACTACACTTGTTGCATATTTTTGTGCAGGTACACATATGTTTAGTGGCCTTGTGGTCATAGAGGCGCGATTATGGAGGAGATTTAGGTGACCTGCATTCTATACGACGCACCGCAACCAGCAGAGTCTCCTTCATAGTATTATATTTTTTTTCCTGTCCAAGTTGTATTCCGAACAGTTATTGTATTTTATATTAAATTTCTAGAAAAGGCTCATTCACTTGTGACACTGGGTTCTGGGATGATTATGGGATGTTCAATATTGAAATTGGAAAACATTATTAGTTACTCTATGAAGTTCATCATTTATTATTTAATTGAAGGAAATTTACGATTTCAAAAATATAAAAAAAAAATGAGAATTTAATTAACTATTTAGTGTTGTCTTACCTGACAGTGGTGTCCGGCGCCATCACGATCTTTAACGGATTTTGGGTTGTGACACTTCAATTATTGCTTTACTTGAGTTATGCATTTGTCTACTTGTTCAATTAACTTGGTTTGGGCTTTGTCCTGGACAACATTGCACCATTAAGGGCTCATTTGATACGAAAGATTAGAGATAATTAATTTCGAGATTAAATTTGAGATAAGTTTATCCCACGTTTAGTTGGGATAAAGTCGCCGTATAACTAATTTCGAGATTGTAATGTTATTTTTATCCCTTTGGGAGGGTGAGATAACAATCCCGGGATAACTAATCCTGGGATAACTAATCCTGGGATAACTAATTTCGGGATAACTTGTTTCCCAACCAAATAACAATCCCGGGATAACTAAGGGGTTGTTTGGTTTGAAGACAAATTATGCTAGAATTAGTTATGCTGGGATTAGTTATACTAGGATTAGTTATGCTAGAATTAGTTATCGTGATTATTTTTTATTGACTGTTTGGTATGTTGTATTAATCCTGCAATAACTTATCCTGGGATTAATATTCCACCATCTGGCAGGTACAAGTTATCTCAGTCCTATTTTTAATCTTGGGATAACTTATTCCATAATTAGTAACCAAACAAAAGATAAGGCGGTACTAATTTTTATCCCAGGATTATTTTTGCTTATCCATCGTACTAAACGACTCCTAAGAATATTCTTATTTATGAATAATTATTGTTCCACCAACTCGACAACTAGAGGTATGCATTAAGAATCCTTTGATATATCCTGAAAACTCGCACATGATCTGATGTTGTTGCGCCCCAACATAATATCTATAGTGCCATGTATAGAGAGAAAAATGGTCTATGTTTAAACCTTACATTACATGGTACTATCCTAATAATTTTGTATGAGTTCATATAAAAAGACATAATTCTTACTAATAAGATATACATAATTCCTACTATCTGATATGTAGAGATCAAGATTTGTCATGTTCACAATTGTGAAGTGTACTTTTGGTCCATGATTAGGCGTTCATGTTACTTAAAGTGCACAAAATAATTTGAAAAATATTTTTCTAAATATCATATTTTCCTGAAATTGGAGAACCTACCCTCACATCTAACCCTCCAATTTTAATTTTCTATTTTTTTTTCGTTTTTTTGCACCCCCCCCCCCCAAACCCCTCGCGCGCAAAAAACAATAATTATTTTTTACCTTTTTTTTTTGGCATTTTCTGTTTTCTATTTTTTCGTTTTTCTGTACCACCCAACCCCCTCTCCCCGCCCCCCTGCAACAATTTGTTTTTAATTTTATATTTTCAGTTTTGGTTTTTTTATTTTTCAGTTTACAGGTTCGAAATTTTACGAGTTCCAAAGTTATGAGTTCGGAGGTTTATGTGTTTGGAAGTTTGCGGGTTTAGAAATTATAGAGTTTACGGGTTCGAAAGTTTACAGGTTCTAAAGTTTAGCGGTTAAGAAATTTATGAAATTTGTGGATTCGGAAAGTTGTTGGTTCGAAAGTTTATGGCTTCATGTCTATTGTATCTATTGTTGATTATGAATTAATACTCCAAGTGATGATGACACCTTTGTTGGTCAAAAGAACAAGAAATTAGGGGCGTTCATGGTTCGGTTTGGGTCGGTTTTTTCCTAAAAAGAAACCAAACCAAGTAAGTCAGTTTTTCAAATATTGGAACCAAACCAAACCAATTAAGTCGATTTTTCAAATATTTGAACCAAACCAAACCAATTAAGTCGGTTTTTTATCGATTCAGTTTGATTCGGTTTTTGTCAGTTTTTCGGTTTTTTCGGTTATTCATCGGGTTTTTTCTTAAATATGAGACATACACTATCAAACGCATATTCCGGCTACTACATTTTCAACGTAACACTATCAAATCAATTGCTCTTTGAGAGATCTATCATTTATCAAGATATATTGATGATAATTGAATCAAATAGTGATGAATAATTAAAGTACTCAATTAAAAATCGATTATTTTTAACATGAAATAAATTTTTGTACTTAGCAATAGAAAACTACCAATCAAACTAGAATGTAAAGGCAAAGAATTAGATTATTATAATAGCAAAGAACTAGACTAAATAAATAAATGACTAATATGCACCATAAAATTTTAGAAACTTTATATAAAAATATACATATATATATATATATATATATATATATATATATATATATATGTGTGTGTGTGTGTGTGTGTGTGTGTGTGTGTGCGCGCGCGCGCGCATGTGTGTGTGTGTATAATAAATTATGTGTAACAATAAATTTAAATAGCTACTTTTATAGTCGGTTTGGTTCGGTTTTTTCGGTTATTTTTTGTTTAAAAGCAAAACCAAACCAAATTTGATCAGTTTTTGAAATTCAAAACCAAAACCAAACCAAACCTAAAAAGTATCGGATTTTTGGTCGATTTGGTTCGGTTTTCGATTTGGTTCAGTTTTTCGGGTTTTTATGAACACCCCTAGCTGTAGGTTCTTATTATTATCATAATAAAGAGATTATACATGCTGATATAAATGCTCTTACTTTCTTTAGCTCAATAGTGATAGGTAATATCAGTTAACCATATATCCCTACTTTAATATTTGCTTGTTACATTGTCACGACCCGAAATTCTCACCTTCGAGATCGTGATGGCGCCTAACATTTCACTTGCTAGGCAAGCCAACGATAGAAAAATCTTAACCATTTTTAAACAAATCAATTTAAGCGGAAGTCAATTATTGAAATAAAATGCGGAAGACCACAACAACCGAATCATCAAAATACATCCCTGAACCTGTTGTCACAAGTGCACAAGCTACTAGGATAATAGAAATAATGTCTGAATAAAATTCAAGTTGTTTGAAAGATAATACACAGCTACGATAAGATAGAGGAGGACTTCAGAACTGTGGACGCTGTGTAGTTATTCCTCAAGTCTCCTCTAGGTAGCTGAATCTGAGCAAGTCTATGGTACGCCGCTGGGACCAACTCCAAAATCTGCACAAGAAGTGTAGACTGTAGTATGAGTACAATCGACCGTATGTACTACTTAAGTGTCGAGCCTAACCTCGACAAAGTAGTGACGAGGCTATGACAAGACACGTACGTAAATAACATGTACAAGTATATACAAATACGAAACAACAATAACACAATAAATAACAATTTATAAATTTGGGAGGAAACATGCGAAGGGGAATGATATAGAAATTTTAGTAGGAGAAGTGTCAAGCAGCAGGCAATTAATTCATCAACAATAAAATGAGCAACTAATAATATGAAAATGGCACGGCACCACCCTTCGTGCTTTTTTTCTCATTCCTCCCATAATTTGATAAATAAATAATAATAATTGGCACGGCATCACCCTTCGTGCTTTAACTCTCTTTTGGCATGGCATCACCCTTCGTGCTTTTACACTCTCTGAAAATGGCACGACATCACCCTTCGTGCTTTTACACTCAACAATGATACGGCAACACCCTTCGTGCTTTTACAATCTTTCTCACCATGACAATGATAGTATAAATAATAAAAATGGCACGTCTTCACCCTTCGTGCCTTTACACTCTTTCTCACCATATTCAACAATAACTAAATCAATAAAACTTTCATGAATAATGATCAAATAATTAATAATAAACTTAAGCAGAAATAAATTAATTAAATAAGCAATAACTCAAAATGAAATAAATTCCTCCAGCATGCTTTGACTCAACCACAACGCATAAGTACTCGTCACCTCACATATACGTTGTACCCGCACATTAAATCACGTAGCAAATAGACAAATAAATTATATCCCTCAAGTCAAGGTTAACCATGACACTTACCTCGATTTGAAACCAAATTCAAGATTCCAATAAACCTTTGTCTCGCGAATTCGTGTCCGAAATCCTCAAATCTAGTCATAAACAATAGTCAATACAAATTGTAGGAATTGATTCCATATGTATTTACTAATTTTCCGGATTAAATTCGAAATTTATTTTAAAAATTGACCGAGAGAACCACATCTCAAATCCCGGAAAGACTCACGAAAACCGAACACCCATTCCGATACGAGTTCAACCATACAAAAATTATCGAATTCCGACATTGGATTGACCTTCAAATCTTCATTTTATATTTTTGGAAGATTTTATAAAAATCTGATTTTTCTTCCATAAATTCATGGATACATGATGTAAATGAGTATGTAATCATGAAATATAATCAATATAGGATAAAGAACACTTATCCCAATATTTTCCCGTGAAAATTGGCCAAATATCCTCTAAACCGAGCTCCCCAAACTCAAAAATGAGTAAAAATGGAAAAACTCCCCGTTTTATGGGGTTTTTATGTCTGTGGAGCCACAGGTTGCATGGGGCGCTGCCTATGGCTCCGTTTCCAGTACCTCCAGCAGTCCCAATACCAGGGATAGCGCCCCACGCTACACTGGATGCTGACAATGACTGGACATATTTCCCGACACGAAAATCAGCATAACTCTCTCATATGATGTCCGAATTCGACGATTCTTTTTGCTATGGATCCAAAATTTCAATATGGATCTACTATCTCAATAAAAACTGAATTTGGATCTTATGTGCTTAATGTGATACCACTTATTCTTGAATAGACGACGTCAAAACATTCTAGAATATCCAAATTAAACTCTGTTAACCATTCGAAATCCACCTGAGGCTCTCAGGACCTCAACAAAATATTCCAACAAGTCCCGTAACATAATACAGACTTACTCGGGGTCTTAAATCATGTCAAATAATGTCGAAATTACAATTCTATCATGACCCCAAATTCCCTCCGTAGGATGTCATGATGACACCTAGTCTCTAAGACTAGGTAAGTCTATCAATGCTAAATAATAATTAAAATATAAAATAAATAAATCTGCAAATTTACATAATTACAACTCCCAAAACCTAGTAGAAATAAGTTACAAATTTCTAAGAATTTATCCTCAATGTATCTATATATATCAAGGTCTAAGGAAAATAAGGAAGCAACATAATAATGATAGAAGGGGACTCCGGAGTCTGCGGATGCTGGTAGATATACCTCGAAGTCTCCGTACACAGGTAGCTCACTGATGTCTGGTGTAACGATCCGGCCGGTCATTTCGAGAGTTATAGCCCATTTTCCCAATTTCTACTTGTTTTTGTGTTATTCAGCTATATTATGTTATATCGGGTTAGTTGGTTCAGGACCGGAGTGGTTTCAGAGTGAATTGAGACACTTAGTCTCTTAAGTAGAAACTTAAGTTAGAAAAGTGAACCGGATGTTGACCTATGTGTAAACGATCTCGGATTTGAATTCTTATGGTTCCGTTAGATCCGTTAGGTGATTTTGGACTTAGGAGTGCGTCCGGAATGTGATTTGGAGGTCCGTGGTAGAATTAGGCTTGAATTGGCGAAATTGGAAATTTGACGATTTCAATCGGCAGTGAAAAATTTGATATCGAGGTCGGAATAGAATTCTGAAAGTTGAAGTAGGTTCGTAGTGTCATTTGTAATGTGTGTGTAAAATTTGAGGTCATTCGGACGTGGTTTGGTTGGTTTCGACATCGGTTGCCGAATTTGGAAATTAGAAGTTCTTAGGCTTGAATCCGAGGGTAATTTGGTGTTTGGATGTTGTTTTGAGTGATTCGAAGGTTCGACTAAGTTTGTATGCTGATATATGACTTGTTGGTATTTTTGGTTGAGGTCCCAAGGGCCTCGGGGTGATTCCGGGTGGTTAACGGATTTGTCGAAGTTGGACTTTGCAGCTGGAGTTGCCGCTTCTGCTATTTCCGCACTTGCGGAAGAAAGGGTCGCAGGTGTGAGGCCGCTGGTGAGCGTGGGGAATGCGCAGGTACGGGAGACGCTGGGCCAAGTCTGGGAATGCAGGTGCGAAGAATTGGCCGCATCTGCGAGCCCGCAGGTGCGAGGCCTTGAACGCAAATGCGGAGATGAGGAGTTTGGGCTGGTTTCGCAGATGCGCACTTGGGACCGCAGATGCGAGTCCGCAGGTGCGAGGAAGGTGTGTACAGGTGCGGAAGCTGGGTGATTAAGTGAGTTGCGTAGGTGTGGCTTCTTGGACAGCAGGTGTGGTCGCGCGGGTGCGAGAAAATGGCCGCAGGTGCGAAAAACCTGGGCAAAAATCATAAATAGAACCCTTCGCGAATTTTGGTCATTATTCACCATTTCAACTCGGTTTTTGGAGCTTTTCGGAGAGATTTGAAGAGGGGAATCAACGGGATTTCGTCGAGGTAAGTTACTTGAGCCCTAATACTTGTACATATGGGGATTTCCCGTGGTTTTAATCATGGTAATTAGTGAAAATGAGGGGTTAGGGCTTAATATTTTTGGAAAGTAATTTAAGGATTTGAAGGACCAAACAATGTCGGATTTTAATGAATTTGGTGTGGTTAGACTCGTGAGTGAATGAGATTTCTAGTTTTGTAAATTTGGTCGGATTTTGAGATGAGGGCCCGGGGGCCGGGTTTGAGCCAATTTAGGGTTTTGGTCTAATTTTGTAGTTTTTCTTGTGGAATTCATTCCATTAGCACGTATTGATGGTATTGTACTGATTGTGAATAGATTTGGAGCATTTGGAGGCCGAGTCCAGAGGCAAGAGCATTGCGGGGTAGAGATTTGACCGGTTTGAGGTAAGTAACGATGGTAAATCTAGTCCTAAGGGTATGAAACCCCGAATTTCGTATCATTCTACTATTTTGAAGTGACGCACATGCTAGATGACGGGTGTGTGGACGTGCACTGTTGGGGATTTGTGACTTGGTCCGTCCCGTAGCAACTGTAAAGTTGCATACTTTGTTGAAACCATTTGATACTTATATGTTTTAGAAAGAATTTCTGTAAATTGGGCTGAATGCCATGTTTGGGCCTTGCGCCAATGCTGTTTGGACCCTTAGGGGTTGTTTCTTTCCATCCTCTCATTGTTTTCGATTTAAAATCTATACTCAGTCATGCTTATACTTGTTTACTGCATAACTCAATTTTATGACTCTTCTTTGATGCATATAAATGTTTTGGGCTGAATGCCCTGTTTTACTAAATTGCCCGAGTGGCTTGAGAGGTTTATGACTGAGTGAGGCCGAGGGCATGATTGTGAGGATGAGTGTGGATCGGGGCTGCCCGCCTGCAACATACTTTATTATTATAGCACGTGAGTTGTCCGTGCAGATTATAGCGCTTGGGCTGAAGGGGCCCCTCCGGAGTCTGTACACACCCCCAGTGAGCGCAGGTACCTACTGAATGCGAGTGCCGAGTGCTGAGTGACTGGGAGGCATGAGTGATTGTGAGGTATGTCCAAGTGGCACGAGTGACTGTGAGGTTTTCCCGAGGGGCTGTATATGAGTGATGTTTTGCCCGAGGGGCTGTTTATGATTTCATCATTTTTGCTCACCTTGCATTAAGCCTTTGTTTGAAAAACTGTTGGAAAAATATCTTTAAATAATTTTTATTGGAACTGGGTTTAAATGAGATGTTTGATTCAAATCCTGATTTTTTTAGAGCATGTGGTATTTTACTGAGATTTCCTGATAGGAACGTTATATGCTTTATTGCTCATCACTACTACTCAGTCTTTATTTATTGTTGTTACTTACTGAGTTGGCGTACTCACGTTACTCCATGCACCTTGTGTGCAGATTCAGGTGTAGCTGGACATGGTAGCGGTTATTGAGTGTTCTGGTTGCAGATTTTCTTGGAGATAGCAAGGTAGCTGTTTGGCTATCGCAGCCCCTGCTCTTCTCCCTCATATCTTCCTCTAGTTGTATTTAGCTATTTTCCAGGCTGAGTTAGTCTTGATATTGTTAGACAGATTGTAGTAGATGCGCATGACTAGTGACACCCCGATATCGGGCTTTTCTCTTCCGCACATTTGTTTTCTTTGATTTGAACTCCTTAAATGAAGGGTTTTTTTGTCTTAACTAGTATTGAAATTATTTTTGACATAAAAATATAAATATCGATTTTGTTTGGAAATGAGTCGGCTTGCCTAGTTCCACGATAGGCGCCATCACGACAGGGGTTAGTTTTGGGTCGTGACAGATTGGTATTAGAGCCTAGGTTACATAGGTCTCATGAGTCATGAGGGGGTTTAGTAGAGTCTTGCGGATCGGTACGGAGACGTCTGTACTTATATTTGAGAGGCTGCAGAACCTTTAGGAAACTCCACATTCTTGAATTCGTGTCGTGCGAATTTGTTGATTCTAGTAATCAAACATCTGTTGTTTCATTCTCTCATAGATGGTGCAGACTCGTACTACCGGTCAGGAGGGCCAGCCACCAGTACCACTATCCAGGGCCGCGGTAGAGGTCGTGGTAGGGGCATAAGTGCAGCCCGTACAATAGCTGGGGCAGTACCTGCAGATCCACCGGTTGTCCCAGATCAGGACCAGGTTCCAGTTGTTGATGCACCAGCTCAGGCACCACCTGTGCCTATTGTGATTCTAGGCCTTCAGGAGGCCCTAGCTCAAATTCTGACAGCGTGTACTGGCCTTGCTCAGGCGGTCTCTATTTTGACGGCTGCAACCACATCTCAGGCCAGGGGAGGCACTCAGACTCCTGTCGCTTGCACACCCGAGCAGGTTATTCAGGGACTTCAGACACCAGAGGCACCACCAGCCCAGCCGGTTGCTGTTGCTCAGGATTATGTGGTTCCTTCTATGCCTGAGGATGATCAGTGTAGGTTGGAGAGGTTTGGGAGACTTCAGCCACCACCTTTTAGTGGCACAGAGAGAGAGGATGCTCAGGACTTTTTGGACAGGTGTCAGAGGATACTCCGTATTGCTGGTATTTTGGAGACTTGTGGGGTCTCATTCACTACCTTTCAGTTTTCTGGGGCTGCACTCAGATGGTGGGAGACATACGAGAGGCGTAGGCCTATTGGCGCAGCACCCCTTACTTGGCAGCAGTTCTCCGTGGTCTTTTTGGAGAAGTTCGTGCCTCGATCCCGTTGAGAGGAGCTGCGTAGATAGTTTGAGAGGCTCCGCCGGGGTGATATGTCTGTGACACAGTATGAGATGTGATTCTCTGAGTTGGCCCTTCATGTTATCTGGTTGGTTCCCATGAACAGAGAGAGGATCATGAGGTTTATTGATGGCCTCACTTATCATCTACAGTTTCTCATGACCAGGGAACGGGTTTCGGGTGCTACCTTTGATAAGGTTGTCGACATTGCTCGGTAGATTGAGATGGTTCGCGGTCAGGAGAGGGTTGAGAGGGAGGCCAAGAGGCCTCGTGGTCAGGGTGGATTCAAAGGTGCTCCTTTTGGGGGTCAGTTCCAGCACGGTAGAGGTCATCATTTCAGACAGGCTCAGTCAGCTCGGCCATTTCATCGGGGTGCATCATCTGGCCATGGTTCTCACAGTTCTCATCAGGTCCACTCATCACTTAGTGCCCTTCCAGTTCAGAGTTCATCCCGTGCTCCACCTGTTCAGGGCTCTTCCATGCCAGGTTCTTCTACCAGTCATCCCGATGCTAGGGGTTCCCTTCAGTTTCCATCGCCAGCACCAAGGAGTCTTTTTGAGTTTGGGGAGCTTGGGCATATGTGGAGGCAGTGTCCTTGTCGTCATGGAGGTCTATCTCAGCAGAGGAGTCAGCCTCCGACTACATCACCAGTTACCTCACCACCCGCCCAGTCAGCTCGGGGTGGAGGTCAGTCAGCTAGGGGTCGCCCTAAAGGGGGGGCAGATCAGGGGGTGGTCAGGCCCATTTCTATGCTCTCCCTGCCAGACCAGATGCTATTGCTTCAGATGATGTGATTACAAGTATTGTCTCAGTTTGCCACAGAGATGCCTCAGTATTATTTGACCCTGGTTCCACGTATTCATATGTTTCTTCGTATTTTGCCCATTTTTTGGATATGCCCTGTGAGTCCTTAGTTTCATCTGTATATGTATCTACTCCTGTGGGCGATACTATTATTGTGGACCGCGTATATCGGTCATGTGGTGATTTTGGGGGTCTGGATACCCGAGTGGATCTATTGTTGCTTAGTGTGGTTGACTTTGATGTGATATTGGGTATGGATTGGTTATCTCCATGTCATGCTGTTCTAGATTATCACGCTAAGATGTGACGTTGGCTATGACGGGGATTCCGAGGGTTGAGTGGAGTGGTTCTGTAGATTATGTACCAAATAGGGTGATTTCATATTTGAAGGCTCAGCGCATGGTTGAGAAGGGTTGCCTATCTTATTTGGCTTTTGTGAGGGATGTTAGTGCAGATACTCCTGTCATTGATTCTTTCCCGGTGGTACATGATTTTCCGGATGTATTTCCTGCAGACCTACCGGGCATGCCGCCTGACAGGGATATTGACTTTGGTATTGATTTGGTGTTGGGCACTCAGCCCATTTCTATTCCACCATATCGTATGGAACCGGCAAAATTGAAGGAATTGAAAGAACAGCTTCAGGAACTTCTTGATAAGGGGTTTATTCGGCCTAGTGTGTCACCTTGGGGTGCACCGGTTCTATTTGTGAAGAAGAAGGATGGTTCCATAAGAATGTGTATTGATTACATGCAGTTGAACAAGGTCACAGTCAAGAATAAGTATCCCTTTCCTCGCATTGATGATTTATTCGACCAGCTTCAGGGAGCGAGCGTGTTCTCCAGGATTGATTTGAGGTCCGGTTATCACTAGCTAAAGATTCGGGATTCAGATATTCTTAAAACAGCTTTCAGGACTCGATATGGCCATTATGAGTTCTTGGTGATGTCTTTTGGGCCTACCAATGCCCCAGCAACGTTCATGCATTTGATGAACAGTGTATTCCAGCCCTATTTGGACTCATTCGTCGTTGTATTCATTGATGACATCCTGGTGTACTCTCATAGCTAGGAGGAGCACGCTCATCATTTGAAGATTGTATTACAGAGATTGAGAGAGGAGAAGCTTTATGCGAAGTTCTCTAAATGTTAGTTTTGGCTCAGTTCAGTGGCATTCTTGGGGCACGTGGTGTCCAGTGAGGGTATTCAGGTGGACCTGAAGAAGATAGAGGCAGTGCGGAGTTGGCCCAGACCGTCCTCAGCCACAGATATTAGGAGTTTTCTTGGTTTGGCAGATTACTACCATCGCTTTTGGAGGGATTTTCATCTATTGTATCGCCCTTGACCAAATTGACCCAAAAGGGTGCTCCATTCAAGTGGTCAGATGAGTGTGAGGAGAGCTTTCAGAAGCTCAAGACTGCTTTGACCACAGCTCCAGTATTAGTTCTACCATCAGCTTCAGGTTCTTACACCGTGTATTGTGATGCCTCGAGGATAGGCATTGGTTATGTTTTGATGCAGGAGGGTAGGGTGATTGCCTATGCCTCGCGCCAGTTGAAGGCCCATGAGAATAACTATCCTGTCCATGATCTTGAGTTAGCAGCCATTGTTCACGCCTTGAAGATTTGGCGTCATTATTTGTTTGGGGTTCATTGTGAGATCTATAGTTATCACCGGAGTCTACAGTATCTGTTAAAGTAGAACGATCATAATTTGCGTCAGCGGAGATGGTTTGAGCTTCTTAAGGACTATGATATCACTATTTTGTACCATCCGGGGAAGGCCAATGTGGTGGCCGATGCTTTGAGTCGTCGGGCAGAGAGTTTGGGGAGTTTAGTATATCTTCTAGCAACAGAGAGACCTTTGGCATTGGATGTTCAGACCTTAGCAGGCCAGCTTTTCATATTAGATATTTAGGAGCCTAGCCGGGTATTGGCTTATGTGGTCTCCAGGTCTTCTCTTTATGACCGTATCAGGGAGCGTCAGTATGATGACCCCCACTTACTCATTCTTTAGGACAGGGTTCGTAGAGGTGATACTAGGGATGTGACTATTGGTGATGACGGCGTGCTGAGAATGCAGGGCCAGATATGTGTGCCGAATGTAGATGGGCTTCGAGAGTTGATTCTTGAGGAGGCTCACAACTCGCGGTATTCCATCCATCCGGGTGCCGCGAAGATGTACCAGGATTTGAGGCAGCACTATTAGTAGAGGAGGATGAAGAAGGATATAGTTGGGTTTGTGGCTCGGTGTCTCAACTGTCAGTAGGTTAAGTATGAGCATCAGAGACTGGGTGGCTTGCTTCAGAGATTAGAGATCCTAGAGTGGAAGTGGGAGCGGATCACTATGGACTTTGTACTTGGGCTCCCACTGACTTCAAGGAAGTTCGACGCCATTTGGGTTATTATGGATCGGCTGACCAAGTTCGCGCACTTCATTCTAGTTAGTACTACTTACTCTTCAGAGCGGTTGGTTGAGATTTACATCCGAGAGATCGTTCGCCTGCATGGTGTCCCAGTTTCCATCATTTCAGATAGGAGTACTCAGTTCACATCGCAGTTTTGTAGGGCCGTGCAGCGAGAGTTGGGTACTCAGGTTGAGTTGAGCATAACTTTTCACCCTCAGACGGACGGGCAATCCGAGCGCACTATTCAGATATTGGAGGACATGTTGCGTGCTTGTGTCATTGACTTTGGGGGTTCATGGGACCAGTTTCTGCCACTCGCGGAGTTTGCATATAACAACAGTTATCAGTCGAGTATTCGGATGGCTCCGTACGAGGCTTTATATGGGAGGAGGTGTAGATCTCTGGTTGGATGGTTTGAGCCAGGTGAGGCTAGGCTCTTAGGTATAGACTTAGTCCAGGGTGCATTAGATAAGGTGAAATTGATTCAGGAGCGGCTTCGTACGACACAGTCTAGGCAGAAGATCTACGTGGATAGGAAGGTCTGTGATGTGTCTTTTCTGGTTGGGGAGAAGGTTTTGCTGAAGATATCACCCATGAAGGGTGTTATGAGGTTTGGGAAGAGGGGCAAGTTGAGCCCCCGGTTCATTGGGCCTTTTGAGGTGCTTCAGAGAATAGGGGAGGTGGCTTATAAGCTGGCCTTGCAACCCAGCTTGTCGAGTGTGCATCTAGTGTTTCATGTTTCCATGCTTCGGAAGTATATTGGAGATCCGTCCCATGTTTTGAATTTCAGCACGGTTTAGTTGGAGGGTGATATGACTTATGATGTGGAACCGATGGCTATTTTGGATCGGCAGGTTCGAAGGTTGAGGTCAAAGGATATAGCTTCAGTGAAGGTGCGATGGAGAGGTCAGCCTGTGGAGGAGGCCACCTGGGAGACCGAGCGGGAGATGCGGAGCAGATATCCACGCCTATTCGAGACTCTAGGTTTGTTTCTAGACCCGTTCGAGGACGAACGAATGTTTAAGAGGGGGAGTATGTAACGACTCGGCCGGTCATTTCGAGAGTTATAGCCTGTTTTCCCCATTTATACTTGTTTTTGTGTTATTCAGCTATATTATTTTATATCGGGTTAGTTGGTTCGGGACCGGAGTGGTTTCAGAGTGAATTGAGACACTTAGTCTCTTAAGTAGAAACGTAAGTTGGAAAAGTGAACCAGATATTGACCTATGTGTAAACGATCTCGGATTTGAATTCTGATGGTTCCGTTAGCTCTGCTAGGTGATTTTGGACTTAGGAGTGCATCCGAAATGTGATTTGGAGGTCCGTGGTAGAATAAGGCTTGAATTGGCAAAATTGGAAATATGACGATTTCAGTCGGCAGTGGAAAATTTGATATCGGGGTCGGAATGGAATTCCGAAAGTTGGAGTAGGTTCGTAGTGTCATTTGTAACGTGTGTGCAAAATTTGAGGTCATTCGGACGTGGTTTGGTTGGTTACGGCATCGGTTGCCGAATTTGGAAATTAGAAGTTCTTAGGCTTGAATCCGAGGGTAATTAGGTGTTTGGATGTTGTTTTGAGTGATTCGAAGGTTCGACTAAGTTTGTATGCTGATATATGACTTGTTGGTATTTTTGGTTGAGGTCCCGAGGGCCTCGGGGTGATTCCGGGTGATTAACGGATTTGTCAAAGTTGGACTTTGCAGCTGGAGCTGCTGCTTCTTCTATTTCCTGCGGAAGAAAGGGTCGCAGGTGCGAGGCCGCTGGTGCGCGTGGGGAATACGCAGGTGCGGGAGATGCTGGGCCAAGGCTGGGAATGCAGGTGCAAAGAATTGGCCGCATCTGCGAGCCCGCAGGTGCGAGGCCTTGAGCGCAGATGCGGAGATGAGGAGTTTGGGCTGGTTTCGCAGATGCGCACCAGGGACTGCAGATGCGAGTCCGCAGGTGCGAGGAAGGTGTCTGCAGGTGCGGAAGCTGGGTGATTAAGTGAGTTGCACAGGTGAGGCTTCTTGGACTGTAGGTGCGGTCGCGCGGTTGCGAGAATATGGCCGCAGGTGCGAAAAACTTGGGCAGAAACCATTAATAGAACCCTTCGCGAATTTTGGTCATTCTTCACAATTTCAACTCGGTTTTTGGAGCTTTTGGGAGAGATTTGAAGAGGGAATCAAGGGAATTTCGTTGAGGTAAGTTACTTGAGCCCTAATACTTGTATATATGGTGATTTTCTGTTGTTTTAATCATGGTAATTAGTGAAAATGAGGGGTTAGGGCTTGAAATTTTTGAAAAGTAATTTAAGGATTTGAAGGACCAAGCGATGTCGAATTTTGATGAATTTGGTATGGTTAGACTCGTGAGTGAATGAGATTTCTAGTTTTGTAAATTTGGTCGGATTTCGAGATGTGGGCCCGGGGGCCGGGTTTGAGCCAATTTCGGGTTTTGGTCTAATTTTGTAGTTTTTCTTGTGGAATTCATTCCATTAGCACGTATTGATGGTATTGTACTGATTGTGAATAGATTTGGAGCATTTGGAGGCCGAGTCCAGAGGCAAGAGCATTGCGGGGTAGAGATTTGACCGGTTTGAGGTAAGTAACGATGGTAAATCTAGTCCTAAGGGTATGAAACCCCGAATTTCGTATCATTCTACTATTTTGAAGTGACGCACATGCTAGGGGCGTGTGAGCGTGCACTGTTGAGGATTTGTGACTTGGTCCATCCCGTAGCAACTGTAAAGTTGCATACTTTGTTGAAACCATTTGATACTTATATATTTTAGAGAGAATTTCTGTAAATTAGGCTGAATGCCATGTTTGTGCCTTGGGCCAATGCTGTTTGGACCCTTATGGGCTTTTTCTTACCATCCTCTCATTGTTCTCGATTGATAATCTATAATCAGTTATGCTTATACTTGTTTACCGCATAACTTAATTTTATGACTCTTCTTTGATGCATATAAATGTTTTGGGCCGAATGCCCTGTTTTACTGAATTGCCCGAGTGGCTTGAGAGGTTTATGACTGAGTGAGGCCGAGGGCCTGATTGTGAGGATGAGTGTGGATCGGGGCTGCCCGCCTGCATCATACTTTATTATTATAGCACGTGAGTTGTCCGTACAGATTATAGCGCTTGGGCTGAAGGAGCCCCTCCGGAGTCTGTACACACCCCCAGTGAGCGCAGGTACCTACTGAATGCGAGTGCCGAGTGTTGAGTGACTGGGAGGCATGAGTGATTGTAAGGTATGCCCAAGTGGCACGAGTGACTGTGAGGTTTGCCCTAGGGGCTGTATATGAGTGATGGTTTGCCCGAGGGGCTGTTTATGATTTCATCATTTTTGCTCACCTTGCATTGAGCCTTTGTTTGAAAAACTGTTGGATAAATGATTTTTATTGGAACTGGGTTTAAACGAGATGTTTGATTCAAATCCTGATTTTTTAGAGCATGTGGTATTTTACTAAGATTTCCTGATAGGAACGTTATATGCTTTATTGCTCGTCACTACTGCTCAGTCTTTATTTATTGTTGTTACTTACTGAGTTGGCGTACTCACGTTACTCCCTGCACCCTGTGTGCAGATTCAGGTGTAGCTGGACACGATAGCGGTTATTGAGTGTTCAGGTTGCAGATTTTCTTGGAGATAGCAAGGTAGCTGTTTGGCGATCGCAGCCCCTGCTCTTCTCCCTCATATCTTCCTCTAGTTGTATTTAGCTATTTTCCAGGCTGAGTTAGTCTTGATAATGTTAGACAGATTGTAGTAGATTCTCATGACTAGTGACACCCCGATGTCGGGCTTTTCTCTTCCGCACATTTGTTTTCTTTGATTTGAACTCCTTAAATGAAGGTTTTTTTTTGTGTTAACTAGAGTATTGAAATTATTTTTGAAATAAAAATATAAATATAGGTTTTGTTTGGAAATGAGTCGGCTTGCCTAGTTCCACGATAGGCGCCATCACGACTGGGGTTAGTTTTGGGTCGTGACATCTGGACTGGTAGGATGTACCTGGATCTGCACAAAAAGATGTACAGAAGCGTAGTATGAGTACACCACAGCGGTACCCAGTAATAGGGCTGCTTACTAGGCGGTTATTTACTCTTAACGGTTCGGCTTATCGGTTATCGGCTTTTAAATGTATTAATCTGCTAGCCACCTGATAAGATATTGGGCGGATTGATATCGGTTTAGCTATTATCGGGCGGTTTATCGACCTAGTTCAATAGGTATTACAGAAGACTATTTTGGTCCTTCATGTTACCGCCTATTAGTTGTTACACCAAAATTGACACCTCTAAACACTAGAGAAATCTGCTAGTGCCCACTGACGTTGCTTTCCATTCAGACTATAAATATTGGAGCAATGGATGCAATTGCACATGACGCACATACCATTTTCATAAAGATCACATCAATACTAATTTAATATGTAAAGATCTAGATAAAAAAGATCTAAAGGCAAAGCTGTAAAGATATTTAATTTACACATGCTTAAATCACTATTTGCTAGTACATGATTAATCCATACACAGAAATAACAAAGAGTACAAAACTGTATACACATATTTACACATGCTTATTAATCACCAATTTACTATCCATATATAGTAACCACTTGAAATCTTAACTGTTTTATAATAATGATGAATGGAGATTCTATTAACACTTAACACTTCCTAACATGGCAATTACACCTGTCAAAATGAGTCAAGAATACAACTAGAGATAAAATGGAAATTTAGACATAAAATCTATAACGATTGGAGACATCCACAAAATATAACTGGTGCAGCTGACGCCTAACAATGCTTCAATTTCTGCAGCTTCAAAGTTCAAACAACAATCTAAGAGTCTTTGGAATCACTCTGCAATGGTAGAACCATTTACATTATTAATAGCATTCAAGAAATAACAAACTGCTAACATCCAACAACCTAGCACTATATAACTCAGATGGTAGCAGGCTTGAAATATGACAGCTTGAGGGCACAAGACTTTACAAAAATGAGATCAATGAGTTTGCAGATACACCTTAAAATTTAAGCTAATTAGTAGAATTATATAAACTGTTGATCTAAAAATTCATGTTTGTTGTTAATATATTAACATATTTATTAATATTGTATTACAATTCGAATTCTTACCAGATATATTAACACTACACGTCAATTACGGAAGGGTCTTTTCCATCGCTGGCTAAATCTGAAGAAAACAAATTAAAATAATGAGTCGTGTGATAAATATAAGCATATCCACAACACTTATATACAACAAATATAGTAACAATATTATTACCTTGTTCAAGCTGCTCGATTTTATCAATATATTCCTCAACACTAACAGGTTGTTTTAATTTTTCATTTCGAAGCCAATCTTGAAGACACACTAGAGCTTGCACCAATTTAGGAGTTAATAAACTCCTAAATGAATCAAGAAGACGTCCTCCTATACTAAACGCACATTCGGATGCCAGACTTGAAACTGGAACCGCTAATACATCACGAGCCATCTCCGCAAGAACATGAAATCTAGATGAGTTCAATTTCCACCAGAGAAGAACATCAAATTCTTTAGTGTCATCCTCAGTTTCTTTACCAAAATATTTATTTAACTCTGTTTTAGTATCCACACCTCCACTCCCACTTTTATATTTTTTATATCTTGCATTAGTGATTCTAAAAGTCCTGTATTTTGGGTGCTTACTTGACTGTCAGAAAGTCCGAAAGTAGAAGTGTCCAATGAAGAACAATGTGAAGATGAAGCAAGCATGACACCTTTTGAGCTGGACTTTACATACTCACTAAATAATGAAGTCATATACTTTTTCACTTCTGCTTGTATAGTTGCCCCGGATCTTCACCAAACATCTTTACAAGTGCATAACCAACTGATTCGAGCTTGTAACGTGGATCCAAAATACATGAGATGAAAATTATCTTGTTCATTTTTCCTGGATCACCCCAATACTTATTAAACTTTTCCTTCATCTTCTTTGCTATTTCACTTAAAACTGTATCTTCATTTGCTATCAATTGCTTCAAATAAACAGCAACCGCACAAATTTCAAGAAAATGAATATTTGATGTAAGATAACGTGATCCAGATATTTTCAAAGTAAGAAGATAGAAGATTTCAAGAAACTTTGTAATTCTTTTTACATTCTCCCAATCACTACTCAAAAGTTCACCTGTAGGAATTCCAACTTCAATATAAGAATGCTCAAGATAATGTCTTAGGCCAATTTCACTAGATGCATAATGTGAAAATGCACTTTCAAATTCTTCCAACTTCAATATAAGAATGCTCAAGATAATGTCTTAGGCCAATTTCACTAGATGCATAATGTGAAAATGCACTTTAAAATTCAACAGCCCTGCGCAACATCAAGTAGGTGGAATTCCACCTAGTTGGAACATCCAAGCATAAAATTTTTTTTACAATTGAGTTGTTCATCATCAAAACATTCTTGAAACCTCTTCAACCTCGCAGGAGACTGCCTAACATATCTCACTGCATGCCTAACACGTTCAATAGACACTGAAGATTCTTTTAAACCATCCTGGACCACAAGATTCATGATGTGAGCCATACATCTCACGTGAAGGTGATTACCGTTCATCAAATTAGTTCCTATTTTTGTTAATTGCTTAGATAATTCTTTTACTATCACATCATTGGAGCTTACATTATCAACTATGACATTGAAGATCTTATTTATCCCCCACTCACGTAAGCACCTACCAATACCATTTGCCATATCTTCGCCTTTATGACTAACAATAGGACAAAAATTAATTATTCTTTTATGCATATTCCATTCACTATCAATCCAATGGGCAGTGATACACATATAATTGATTCTTTGTATAGAAGTCCACGTATCAGTGGTAATACATACTCTTTGTTTCGTTTCTATAAAAGACCTCTTCAACTTTTGCTTTTCTTCATTAAAAAGATCAAAACAATCACTAGTTACAGTACTACGGGAAGGGATCAGAAAATAAGGTTGCGCCACTTTCATAAAGTCTCTAAAACCTTCTTTCTCAACAAAGCTGAAAGGAAGCTCATCAACTATTACCATACGACATAATGCCTTCCTACACTCTTCTTGATCGAATTTCCAAGTAACAACAGCTACGTCACCCTGACTACCCCCGGAACAGATTGGAAACCTAAATTTGATTGTTTTTTTATCAACAATAGCAGGGCGTTTAGGACATTTAAGCATATGAGAAAGAAGTGTCAACGTACCGTCTTTGGTCTTAAAACAATACTCAATAAATCAATAGTCACATTTTGCTTTTGTACTCCATTCGGAAATAATAATTTCTGTAAAATGATCCCATACAATAGACCTTTTTTTTTTTTTACTTTTTTTGGTTATATTTGACTCTGTTGTTTCAGATTGGCTTATTGCATTTGAATTAGAAGCCCTACTTTCTCCCATCATCTTATCACTTTGTATATTTTCAGACATGCTATGAGTCACTACAACAAGAAAAGAAAAGGAATGAAAATAACAATTTCCTTAACGGATATTTAAACAGAAACTGTAAAAATCGATCTCAAATCAGCACAAGGCAGAGAAGGCAACAATTGGAATTTCAACAAGAAAAGAAACTTACCATCTGCTGCTCTGGGCTCTGGCTATGGCGAGAGGGAGAGGCGAGATGACGAGTTGGCGAGTTGGCGAGAGGAAGAGCCGAGATGGAGAGGCGAGTTAGCGAGAGGGAGACGGTGAGTCTGCTGCTCTGGCTGCTGGGTGTAAATGTAATACTGAAATTAACAGTTTTACATGTTAGGGTTTCTATTTTCTAATGTCTCAAATCTAAATGCCTAATAGAGTATTGGTAAAGAAGGGTACTGGACTACTGTAAAGAAACACTTTTAAGTTTTAACACTTCTGCTTGTATAAGAAATGGATTTTTATTACTTATTTAATATACATATTACATATATATTCTTAACGGGTTAACAGATTATTCGTTAAGAAAATTGAATAATCCGTCCCAAATTCGATAAGCCGTTAATAAAAAAATTTCAATATGTTCCCCGTCCGTTAAACCGTTAACCCGATACCAATAAGCCATTAAGCCATTTTTGCAGTTCGGTTTTCGGTTTCGGTTCGATTTTGAACACCCCTACCCAGTAAGTGCCAAGCCTAATCTCGGTAGAATAGTGACTAGATCAGGTCAGGCCCTACTGGAATAATAAAAGACAAGGTGAAATATTTAACAATATAATAAAAATAAAATGACAATGGAAATGAATCAAGTAAGTAGTATGTCACCAACTAACTACGCAAAATAATGGCAAATAATACCTCGTGGAAACAAAACAAAATTCTTTTCAACTTTAAGAAATTCAAAACAATAATCAAAGGCAATTGCGGCCATAAATCAATATTAACAAGGGCACTCCTGAGGTATCGCCTCGTAGTCCCAAATCATAAATAAATTTACAATATCTCATTTCCTTATATCACCGCAGGAGCCTTCACATTTAATTTTAAAGAAAAGTTTTTTCCCGAAATAGCATCCCGCGTTTTAGCCACCCTTATCACACTACATGACTTCTAGTAGTTCCCCTACTAGCCATGTGTATCAAGCCACCCTTATCTCACCACATGCATTTCAACATCCAGAACTTATACCACCGCATGCGTATCAATATCACAATATATCACAATTTGCACCTCAAGTGCCCAAATAATTCAATTTGCCTAAATAAACAATATCAACAATACTTTCCACAACACGGAGCTCACGGCTCAATCACAATGAGTACAAAATCTCACAAAATATTTGGGAATAAATAACTCAACAAAAATAATATTTAATATTTTTTAATACGTTGCCTCAGTTCCAAATTTAAAATATCAAATACTTCATATTAATAATATTTAAATTAAAGAAATTTCACCTTCAAATAATGCACGGAATAAAAGAAACCAAGTTTCAGCTAAACAGGTAAAAACAATTAGCAGGAGAAAGTCAAGCAAATTCAAAGTATATAAATCAGATCAATGATGGAGAATATAACAAGATTTAATAATTTAATTAATATGCAACAATGATCTACACAATTTTTAAAAAATATAATCTTTCATAATTAGCCCGTGTACACACTCGTCACCTCGTGTACATAACTTTCATCACATTACAATTATCACATCAATACCAATCCTAGGGAAAATTTCCTTCACACAAGGTTAGATAAGTCACTTACCTCGAACCAAGCTCAATCAATCGGTAAGAATGCCTTTTCGACGAATATCTGACTCTAAATGGCTCGAACCTAGCCAAAATAATTTGACACAATCAACCAAAAATTATAAGAATCAATTTCATAAGTAAATACTATATTTTTCAATAAAATCCGAAATTAGCTCAAAAATCGCCCGTGGGGCCCATGTCTCGGAATCCGGGGAAACTCAAACAATTCGACAATCTATTCAATTACGAATCCAACCATACCAGTTTCACTCAAATCCGACTCTGAATCGACACCGAAATCTCAAAAATTCGTTTCTATGAGATTTCTAAAATTTTCCCAAATTTCCATCTCAATACACTAATTAAATGGTGAAAATAATGATATATTCGTGTATATTAACTAAATCCGAGTTAGAATCACTTACCCAAATATTTTTCCTTAAAAATCTATCAAAGATCGCCTCTCCTCAAGCTCCAATTCATCAAAAATGGCACAGGGGACGAAGTCCCCTTTTTTATAATTCTGTCCAAGCAGCCCTCGGACCTGCTTCAATCCTGGCCCTCAATCAAGGCTTCGATTATGGCGCTCGACCATGGTTTCGATCATGGTTCTCGATCCTGAGCCTCAATCCTGACCTTCGATCCTGGGCATCGATCATGGCTTCGATCCTAGCCTTCGATCATGGCCCTCAATTCTGGCCTTCGATCATGGCCCTCGATCCTGGCTTCAATCCTGGCCCTCGACCCTGGCCTTCGACCCTGGGCTCGACTTCTGGACTTCGATCCTGGGCTTCGATTTCTGCATTTCCAGCAAAAGAAATTGCAGCAGCTGTTTAAGTCCAACATTTGATCCGTTAACCATCCGAAACTCATCCGAGGCCCTCGGGACTTCAACAAAATACACCAACAAGTCCTAAAACATCATACAAACTTAGTCGAAACTTCCAATCACATCAAACAACGCTAACACCACGAATCATACCCCAATTCAAGCTTAATGAAACTTAGAAACTCTAACTTTTACATTTGATGCCGAAACCTATTAAATCAAGTCCGATTGACCTCAAATTTTGCACACAAGTCATAAATGACATAACGAAGCTATGTAAATTTTCGGAACTAGATTCCGACCTTGATATCAAAAAGTCAACTCCCCGGTCAAACTTCCAAACTTAAATTCCTATTTTAGCCATTTCAAGCCTAATTTAACTACGGACTTCCAAATAAAATTTCGAACACGCTCCTAAGTCCAAAATCACTGTACGGAGGATACAGTGACATTCCTATAGAAAACCCTGAGCATCCTCTAAAGCTAAACCGATGAATGTGGGACGCTGGTACTTCTTGTACCTTTCAAGCCTGAGTTGCTCCCCTTCTGAAACTGCAGTCCCAACCTCAGGCCGAACTGGGACAACTGGCTACACTAGTATAACCTCTGGGGCATGGTCAACTTGGGCCTGTGGCTCTATAGTACGGGCGCTGGGAGTCTGTGCTCCTCCCCCGGCCTGAGATGTGGCAGGAGCAAGTGGAATCAACCCTGCCTGAGCTAGAGTGCCAAACATGCTCAAAGACTAGGCAAGGGTCTCCTGAAGTGCAGGAGTAGTAACAGGCGTCTCTGGTGCCTGCTCTCCAGCTGGAGCTACTGGTGGCTCTACTGCAGCAGCTCGTGCAGGTGCTCTGGTTGCACCACGTGGTCATCCTCGGCCTCTGGCACGACCTCTGTCCCGGCCCCGGCCCCTTGTGGCTCCAACAGGGGGCGCGAGTGTCTGATCATCGGATCCAGTTATGCGTGTCCTCACCATCTGTAAGAGAATAGAAAGACAATGGTTTAGAACTTTGAATTCAGCAGTGCGCACGATAAGGAATCAAAGAAGTGAATATTTTCCTAACAGTTCCATAGCCTCCCGAAGATAAGTACAGACGTCTATGTACCGATCCGCAAGACTCTACTAAACCTGTTTGTGACTCATAACACCTATGAACCTAGAGCTCTGATACCAACTTGTCACGACCCCAAATTCCCTCCGTAGGATATCGTGATGGCCCCTAGTCTTTAAGACTAGGTAAGCCTATCAATGAGGAATAATAATTGAAATATGAAATAAATAAATCTGCAAATTCACATAATTACAACTCCCAAAACCCGGTAAAAATAAGTCACAAGATTCTAAGAATTTATCCTCAATGTATCTATATATATCAGGGTCTAAGGAAAATAAGAAAGCAATATAATAATGATAGAAGGGACTCCGGAGTATGCGGACGCTGGCAGATATACCTCGAAGTCTCCGTACACAGGTAGCTCACTGATGCCTGGACTGGTAGGATGTACCTGGATCTGTACAAAATGATGTGTAGAGGCCTAGTATGAGTACACCACAGCGGTACCCAGTAAGTGCCAAGCCTAACCTCAGTAGAATAGTGACGAGGTCAGGTCAGGCCCTACTGGAATAATAAAAGACAAGGTGAAATGTTTAAAAATATAATAAAAATGAAATGACAATGGAAATGAATCAAGTAAGTAGTATGTCACCAATTAACTACGCAAAATAATGGAAAATAATATCTCGTGAAAACAAAACAGAATTATTTTCAATTTTAAAAGAATCACAACAATAATCAAAGGCAACTGCGGCCATAAATCAATATCAACAAGGGCACTCCCGAGGTACTGTCTCGTAGTCCCAAATCATAAATAAATTCACAATATCTCATTTCCTTATATCACCGTGGGAGCCTTCACATTTAATTTTGAAGAAAAACATTTTTTTTGAAATAGCATCCCGCATTTTAGATACCCTTATCACACCATATGACTGCTAGTAGTTCCCCTACTAGCCACGCATATCAAGCCACCCTTATCTCACCGCATGCGTTTCAACAACCACACCTTATATGTAACGACCCCAACGGTCATTTTGAGACCTAACACGTTGTTCAACAGTTTGACGCCATGAGTAGCTTCACTTCAGGTATTATGACTTGTACACGTGGTCAGAATTGAAATTCGGAGAGTTCAGAGTTGATTTGGAAAGAGAATTCTCATTTCGGAAGCTTTAAGTTGGAAGAATTAACTAAGATTGGATTTTTGAGTAAACGACCTCGGAATTGGGATTTGAAGGTTTCAATATGTTCGTATGATGATTTTGGACTTGGGTGTATATCCGGATCAAATTTTGGATGACCCGGGAACGTTTCGGCACCTATTATGGAAGTTGGCATTTTTAAAAGAATTTCATAAATTTGGGTTGAAGTGCATTTCAATGTTATCGGTGTCCGTTTGGGATTCCGAGTCTTGGAATAGCTCCATATAGTGATTCTGGTATTGGGAGCGCGTCCAGAAGTGGATTCAAAGGTCTGTAGGTCATTTTGCGGCCATTTGGCGAAAGTTAGAAATTTGAAGGTTTTTGAGAAGTTTGATCGGAAGGGGACTTTTTGATATCGGGGTCGGATTCCGATTCCTAAAGTTGGAGTAGGTCCGTAATGTCAAATGTGACTTGTGTGCAAAATTTGAGGTCAATCAGATGTGATTTAATAGGTTTCGGCATCGAATGTAGAAGTTAAAATTTTAAAGTTCATAAAGCTTGAATTGAGTTGCAATCCATTATTTCGATATTATTGGATGTGATTTGAAGGCTCAACTAAGTTCGTAATGTGTTTTGGAACATATTGGCATAATTGGTTGAGGTCCCGAGGTCCTCGGGTGTGTCTTGGATCGAGTACGGACGAATATTGGACTTTGAGGAACTGTTGGTTTCTGGGCATCTGGTTTCCTCTTCCGCGATCGCGAAGAAAGGGCCGCGATCGCGAAAGGTTAAGTGGACTGGTGGGATTTTTACTCTATACGATCGCGTATAATGGTCCGCCTTCGCGGAGGGTCGAGCGGGAGGTTATTCGCGTTCGCGGAGGGGCTATCGCGAACGCACTGTATTAATAGGACTGGCCCATTTGGTGAAGGTTGTTCTATGCGATCGCATAGATGTGTTGCGATCGCGAAAGTGGAAGGGGCTGAGCAATGTGATAGCGTTCTGCTCATCGCGTTCGCGAAAGGGAAGCTTTTAGGCAGCTGTTGATTGGCCTTCGCGATCGCGAAGGGAGACCTGGGCAGTGTTCTTTTAAAATCGAGGTTTTGGCTCATTTGTACTTCATTTCCTCTATGTGAGCCGGTATTGGAGCGATATTTTGAGCTCCATCTTCATCCTCAACATCTAGGTAAATGATTCCCACCTATTGCAAGCTAAATACAAGGTTTATATACGGATTTAGATAAGAAAACTAGTAGAAATTTGAGATTTTGAAGAAAGACCTAAAACTTGGTATTTTGGATTTTTGCCACGAAATTTGGGCATGGAATTGAGAATAAATCATATATTTGAGTTGATATGGCTATGGGTAATAATTATCTTCGAAAGATTTCGGAATCCGGGAACGTGGGCCCGAGGGTGAATTTATTGACTTTTCGAACAGAGTTGGAAATTATTGTAAATAGGATTATAATGAGTATTAGAGTATATATTTATGGATTTGCTTACTTATTGACTAGTTTTGGAGCGTTGAACATTGGTTTGAGTTGATTGAATGGATTGGGAGCCGGTTATGAAACTTCAGAGTGAGGTAAGTCTCCTTTCTAACCTTGTAAGAGGGAATTAACCCCACAGGTGAATTAAATAAATGTTTGTACCTAATTGTAGGGGCTACGTATGTACGAGGTGATGAGAGTCCGTACGCAGCTAGTATTATGCTATTATCCGGGTAGTTTATGACCCGTATCATGCTATACTTGGAATGTTTGTGCCTTCATTTGCTAATATAATCATTTAGTCATGATAGGAATTGATAAAAGAATTGTATAAGGTTAAATTCACTTACTTGAAGGTTTGTATGAGATACTTGACTATAAATGAGAAACTTGTATTTTCTTGAAAAAATAAATGTTGTTTGTGGATCGAACCGAGTACCTCGATAGTAAATAGATGCATCTATGGTTCGCGCCATTCGACCCTCTGGCAGTGCACAGTTTAAATATTTGTTGGATCGCATCGTACGACCTCGGCATGATTTGCGCATGACTTAATTGATTGATTTGGAATTATTGATATGGCCTCATTGGCCGGAGATATAAATTGTTAAAAAGATGAAAATAAATTTGTAAATCCCCTATTAGCAAGAGAATTATTTACCCGCCTCATGTTATTGTGTTTACTGTTGCCTCATAAAATCCATAATTCATCATATCATTGGTATATTACTTATAGCCCATAGTAAGTGTCCGAGTCGACCCCTCGTCACTACTTCTTTGAGGTTAGGCGGGATACTTACTGGGTACGCGTTGATTTCCGTACTCGTACTACACCTGCTGCACATTTTGTGTAGGTACACACATGTTTAGCGACCTTGTGGGCGCAGAGGCGCGACTATGGCGGGGATTTAGGTGAGCTGTATTTTGTACGATGCTCCACAACCAACAGAGTATCCTTCAGAGCGCTAGGTTCATGTAGGTCTCATGAGTCATGAGCGAGTCTAGTAGAGTCTTCCGGATCGGTACAGAGACATTTGTACTTATCTTCGAGAGGCTACAGGACAGTTAGGATAACTTCCTTTCTTGATTCCTCATCGTGCGATTTGATTCCTTTGAGGCTTATATCTTCATTTATTTCCCATTCAATCTTATGCGACGTGAAGCGCTGGTTATAAATCGGGAATTGAGGAATTGTAATGGTACTACAGATGTGGTGCGGAATGTTTTTCCTTGCGTAGTTGATTGGGCTATTGTAGTCTCCTTGTGGAAGGATGTTTTGTCATTTCAGCTCAGTAGTTGTACTTCTGAGAGCTTTGAGGCTATGCACATGTTGCTATGATGCCCATGAGTGGTTATCGCACAGTATTGATGTGATGGTAAGATGCTTGCCTATCTCTTGGGGCAGTGAATGACTTGAAATGAGGTTTACTCAGTGCATGATTCAGAGATTCGGTATTTTACTTCCGACTGAGGAAAGGCAATCGAACTAAGAATGTTCAGACTTGGGTTGATGGAGTAGCGGGACTCAATATTTTCGACTGTGGTAGAATCCTCGCCTGTAAGGTGGCGTCATCGTCCTTGATTGGTTATAGTGTGTTAAGTTCACCGGTGTTATGGTTTCCTTCAATTCGCCTCAGGGCAGAGAATTATAAATAGTATCGAGAAAGCGACTGTCAGAGGTCACAGTGTACAGAGGTTCAGGATCGAATCAGCATTCCTGGTATTGATGGCTCGAGAAAGATGATTTACGAAAAGGTTTAAAGTTGGTAGCGATTTATCGATCCAAGTACTACAGAGGTAGATTTCGATTTAAGGCAACAACTGGGCAGCGAAGGATTAAGAAGGACGTGTGGGAGGTGCTTTGCGGTGGATAAACTTATAAAAGGCCAAGTGTGAGAAACAGGAGTCTGGTAGTTACTTAAAGGAATGAGTTTGACCAAAGTGGGAGAGTGGCAGAGTAGTATGCGGGTTCTGTGATAGGATAGCTACGCACCTTGAGGAAAGTTTAGAGTGATTTGGGAATTTTGGTGGACGGTGATTGGGTCTATGGACTTAATTTGAAATATTGGCTATTATATGGCGGTAGATTGGATACGACAGAAGGGGGTTTCTTGAAATGAAGAAGGTTACAACATGACTTTGGATTGAAATATATTGTCGTAGCTTTAGTTGACGTCCATGAGGAGTGAACGGACTGGTGCAGCTGGTGAATGAGCCCGGACTCAGGATGGTCTACTGATTTCATAATAATTATACCCAGTGCAGCGATGTTGGAATATGTCGGCATGTAATTTCCACAGGTGGGTCATCTCCTCTGAGCAGGTTAGTGGTCGCGCGGTGTTAATGAAGCTTCTGCAGAGAATTTTACTGGCTACTCGGTAAGAGATTGAATATGTAAATGTGGCTAGTGGTTCGGAGTGTTCATTAAAGGTTAATGGAAGGATTTCGAGGAATTTGGCAGGTTGATTGTGCAAGATCATGTCAATAGGAGGTAAGGAATCTTGGTGGGTTCCAGGGTTATGCAATGGTAGCTTCAGGTTATGTGGGAGAGCCCCACCAATAGATTGGATTGTGTAATTATCAACTAGTGCAGTTTCTGGTTATCAGTGTACTGATGGGTCGCTATGACTAAGGGAAGAGAACATCAACAGTAATTTGAGAAAAGGATTTGAGGAATGTGTGCTATATTTGGCCTTGTCGATTCATGTTCAGGTTTGGGGAAGACTCATAGTCTAGGCTTCGTGTGGAAGTGGTGTATAAGGAAAATGATTCAGCCGAGTGCTTCTTTGAGAGGGCGTTCATGTGCTAGAAAAGACTTGGAGTTCGATTATGTTCGAGACCAAGTCAGAGTGGGTGACTCTTAACAATGGTGCTAGTAGATTCAAAATTTAAGTGCGGTGCCTAAGGATTTCGAGCCAGTAGTATGGTTAAGTATTGACCTTTTGCAGTGGATTATGAAAAGTGGCTTGGAGTATTCTATGTTATCTTCGGTATGCGGTGTATCAATGGAAGAATGGGAGGAAATAACTTCAGAATCGTAAAGGAAATATCAGAATGGGTGTACCAGTTGAAGATGTGGATGTGCGCACAAGAAGGGTGTGAGATGGTTCGTGGGTTTTGAGGACAATGTGGTCTCGTGAGATGGGGTCACTCAGGACGAGTGCAGATTGAGTTTGCCATGTTTGAAATGGAGCTATTATTATTCTTAAGCCAAGTCCAGGGTAAATTAGAAAGAGTCAGGTCGGTTAGCAATGGTTGAATCGGCATAATGATGGCGATGATCAACTCTCTTAGTGTGTTGGGTTATTCATGTAATTTATGACGGTACGTGCGAGGTTTGACGGTCGCAATAACTGATCTTATTTGGAGGCTTTCGAGTATTATGGCCTGTTATGTACAGATGGATCCCAGAAGGGTTATGGTGGTTTAGACCACTACTTGAGGTTGGTATTTTTTGTGGATATAAGGATTCATTCGTGTGTTGCAATGGTTCTCTTGGAATGATTTAAGTAAAAGGTTTCTATGTGATGAAGTATTTACCCTATTAGTAGTCCGGAAGTTAAGATTAAATTCTTGTACTCTTGCGCATTGGCATGATTAAGTGCAGTGATCGGCATGGGATTTGAAAGTTGAGGATCAAGGTTGCAGTTTGGTGTCGACAAGAATGTCAAGAGCTCGGATGAGCAAGAAAGGACTCAAATGGTTAGAGTCAGCTGTCATTGTTTTTGGCATCACCTGAGATCGGTGTCCGGTGTGAAGAGGCTTGGCATACTGAATGTGGATTCTTGAATTGCTTTACAGCGTTGGTGCGGCCAGTAGTATGAATGTGCAGACTCGTTATCTAGTGCGGAAGGTCGGGGAAGCGTGTCCTACGAAAAGATTGTATAAGTGTGATAGGTAGTCATTTAAATGATTAAAGATGGAAACCGAGCATGGAGGTTGTGGTACTATCGTTAATGTGAGAATTTATGCCTGAATGACGCTCGGTTTATTTGGTTGTGAACTGAGAATGTTTGTTCTGGACTTGGCAGCTATTCTTATGTGTTACGGGAAAAGGGGTTATTATGGACCCTTGAAAGGTTATTAGCCTAGTACGGTGCAATCAGAAGCAGCTTGAGGTCCATGAAAGGATTTAAATATGAATATGGGCTCTGTATCAGGCTGGGTGTGTTCATTTCAGCATAGTGCTCCTTATGGAGGAGTATTCAGATGTTGGATGTCGTTTCGTCGTCGGCTATTTCATGCAATACTATATTGTGCCGTGTGAATTGTGAAACGGCTTGATAAATTTCACATGTGCTGAGGTTCCGCGTAGCGACGATGTTGTGTGAGCAGGATGGCTCTCGAGATTCAGATCATATATCGCACCTTATTTGTGCTTGACTTTTGTAGCGTATGACATTATCTATCTCCCCAGGGATGGTATTATGCACTTAGCGTGCTCGTGGCCGATATTCGGGTATTTTGTAATAATGAACATTCTAGATCGTTAAGTATTTCCTTATATAGATTTTATGTGTGGATCGGGTGGCACGCCGCCACAAGCATGTTGTTTGGATCGGGTTGCGCGCCGCAACAGTGTGATGTCGAGTACAGTTCCCTTTATCTGTTCTTGTGTGTTTTGTTTCTCATTTCCTGAGGAAGGTTCATAACGCATTTTCAGTTGTTTAATTAGTTACGCGGGTTGAGTAATCCTTTCTAGTGTTCATTTTCCTTAGGTATCACGTTCGGCTTTGTAGCTTATTGGCACATTATGGCGTCATATGCGAATTTTAGCAGTGCCTGAGGTGGCTTATTGCCTGGGCAACTTATACTAGGTGAGACGAGATTTTTGGACCTGGGATCAGTGTGATCAGATTATATGAAGCATATTAAAGAAGCAAATACCATTAATCGGTTCATAATGGGGTGATGGTTCTAGTCAAGAGGAGAGGTTCAATGATTTGTTAACTTGGCAGTTGGTTATGAATTTCTACACGCCTCTTCCGCCGTGGTGGTATTGCCAGAGTTGAAACAAGACCTATATATGTCATGAAGTGCATTGTGAGCATCAGATTCGTGAGATTAAGTCTATTGTTATCAGAGGATGTTATGGGTCATGTAAGTTATGTAGTGCGTAGTGTGGATCCGGCAAAGGTATGTAACCATGTATTGGTGCATCGTATAGAGATTGCCGGTGTTCGTATGATGGAAGCAGACCTGGCAGAGAAATCCATATGTTGGAATTGGGCTTTAAGCCTTAATGGGCTAAGTAAAAGGGAAAATCTTCAGATTAGCACGAGCTAATGTGCTCAATTGAGTTGTGATAGCACATGTGAGTGCACGAGGTGTTGACTAGGGATTTCAGACAACTCCAGAGCAGTTCTTAGCACGTTCGAGGAAGAACATATGTTTAAGTGGGAGAGAATGTAATGACCCGACCTGTCGTTTTGAGCCCTAGCACGTCGTTCAACAGTTTGAGGCCATGAGTAGCTTCACTTCAGGTATTATGACTTGTACGCGTGGTCAGAATTGAAATTCGGAGAGTTCAGAGTTGATTTGGAAAGAGAATTCTCATTTCGGAAGCTTTAAGTTGGAAGAATTGACTAAGATTGGATTTTTGAGTAAACGACCTTGGAATCGGGATTTGAATGTTCCAACAGGACCTTGGATTTTTGGACTTGGGCGTATGTCCGGGTCGAATTTTGGATGACCCGAAAACGTTTCGGCACCTATTATGGAAGTTGGCATTTTTAGAAGAATTTCATAAATTTGGGTTGAAGTGTATTTCAATGTTATGGTGTCCGTTTGGGATTCCGAGTCTGGGAATAGATCCACATAGTGATTCTGGTATTGGGAGCGCATCCAGAAGTGGATTCGGAGGTCCGTAGGTCATTTTGGGGCCATTTGGCGAAAGTTGAAAATTTGAAGGTGTTTGAGAAGTTTGACCGGAAGTGGACTTTTTGATATCGGGGTCGGATTCAGATTCCGGAAGTTGGAGTAGGTCCACAATGTCAAATGTGACTTGTGTGCAAAATTTGAGGTCAATCGGACGTGATTTGATAGGTTTCGACATCGAATGTAGAAGTTGAAATTTTAAAGTTCATAAAGCTTGAATTGAGTTGCGATCCATTATTTCGATGTTATTTGATGTGATTTGAAGGCTCGACTAAGTTCGTAATGTGTTTTGGAACGTGTTGGCATAATTGGTTGAGGTTCCGAGGGCCTCGGGTGTGTCTCGAATTGAGTTCGAACGGATATTGTACTTTGAGGAATTGCTGGTTTCTGGGCATCTGGTTTCCTCTTCCGCGATCGCAAAAGGTTAAGTGGACTAGTAGGATTTTTAATCTACGCAATCACGTATAATGGTTCGCATTCGCGGAGGGTCGAGCTGGAGGTTATTCGCGTTCGCGGAGGGGCTATAGCGAATGCGCTCTGTTAATGGGGCTGACCCGTTTGGTGAAGGTTGTTCTATGCAATCACATAAAGGTGTTCGCGATCGCGAAAGTGGAAGGGATGAGTAATGCGATCGCGTTCTGGGCATCGCGTTCGTGAAAGGGTATCTTTTAGGCAGCTGTTGATTGGCTTTCGCGATCGCGAGTGGATTTCCGCGATCGCGAAGGGGAAAGACCTAGGCAGTGTTCTTTTAAAATAGAAGTTTTGGCTCATTTGCACTTCATTTCCTCCATGTGAGCCGGTATTGGAGCGATTTTTGGAGCTCCATCTTCATCCTCTATATAAAGGCAAGTGATTTCCACCTATTTCAAGCTAAATACAAGGTTTATATACGAATTTAGATATGAAAACTAGTAGAAATTTGAGATTTAAAAGAAAGACCTAAAACTTGGTATTTTGGATTTTTTCCACAAAATTTGGGCATGGAATTGGGAATAAATCCTATATTTGAGTTCATAAGGCTATGGGTAATAATTATCTTCGAAAATTTTTGGAATCCGGGCACGTAGGGCCGAGGGTGATTTTATCGACTTTTCGAACGGAGTTGGAAATTATTGTAAATAGGATTATAATGAATATTAGAGTATATATTTATGGATTTGCTTACTTATTGACTAGTTTTAGAGCGTTGGGCGTCGAGTTTAGTTGATTGAATGGCCTGGGAGCCAGTTATGAAACTTCGGAGCAAGGTAAGTCTCCTTTCTAACCATGTAAGAGGGAATTAACCCCATAGGTTAATTGAATTAATGTTTGTACCTAATTGTGGGGGCTACGTACGTACGAGGTGATGAGAGTCCACACGCAGCTACTATTATGCTATTGTCCGGATAGTTTAGGACCCCTATCATGCTATACTTGGAATGTTTGTGCCCTCACTTGCTAATATAATCACTTAGTCATGATAGAAATTGATAAAAGAAATGTATAAGGTTAAATTCAATTACTTGAAGGTTTGTATGAGATACTTGACTGTAAATGAGAAACTTGTATTTTCTTGAAAAAAATTGTTATTTGTGGATCGGGCCGAGCGCCTCGGTAGTAAATAGATGCATCTATGGTTCGCGCCATTTGACCCTCTGGTGGTGCACAATTTAAATATTTATTGGATCGGGCCGTACGACATCGGCATGATTTGCGCATGACTTAATTGATTGATTTGGAATTATTGATAATTGATATGGCATCATTGGCCGGAGATATAAATTGTTAAAAAGATGAAAATAAATTTGGAAATCCCTTATTAACAAGAGAATTATTTCCCTGCCTCATGTTATTGTGTTTACTGTAGCCTCATAAAATCCATAATTCATCATATCATTGGTATATTAATTATAGCCCATAGTAAGTGTCCGAGTCGACCCTTCGTCACTACTTTTTCGACGTTAGGCGGGATACTTACTGGATACGCGTTGATTTACGTACTCACACTACACCTGTTGAACATTTTGTGCAGGTACACACATGTTTAGCGGCCTTGTGGGCGTAGAGGCGTGATTATGGCGGGGACTTAGGTGAGCTGCATTCTATACGACGCTCCACAACCAACAGAATCTCCTTCAGAGTATTTGTATTTTTCTTCTGTCCAAAGTTGTATTCCGGACAATTATTGTATTTTATTTTGTTCCCTAGTGAATGCTCATACTTTTGTGATACCGGATTTTGGGATGATTATGGGATTATTCAGTATTGAAATTTGCGAAAAACCTTATTATTTACTCTGCAAAGTTCATCATTTATTATTTAATTGAAGGAAATTTATGATTTCAGAAATATTAAAATGAGAATTTACTAATTATTGGTGTTGGCTTGCCTGACAGTGGTGTCCGGTGCCATCACGACCTTTCAGGAATTTTGGGTCGTGATATTATACCACCGCATGCGTATCAATATCACAATTTGCACCTCAAGTGCCCAAATAATTCAATTTGCCAAAATAATCAACATCAACAATATGTTTCACAACAGGGAGCTCACGGCTCAATCACAATGAATACAAAATCTCACAAAATATTCGGGAATAAATAACTCAACAAAAATAATATTTTAAATTTTTAAATACGTTGCCTCCGTTCCAAATTTAAAATATCAAATACTCCATATTAATAATATTTAAATTAAAGAAATTTCACCTTCAAATAATGCAAGGAATAAAAGAAATCAAGTTTCAGCTAAACAGGTAAAAACAATTAGCAGGAGAAAATTTAAAGTATATAAATTAGATTAGTGATAGAGAATATAACAAGATTTAATAATTTAATTAATATGCAACAATGATCTACACAATTTTAAAAAATATATAATGTTTCATATTTAGCCCGTGTACACACTCGTCACCTCGTGTACACGACTTTCATCACATTACAATTATCATATCAATATCAATCCTAGGGAAAATTTCCCCCACACAAGGTTAGACAGGTCACTTACCTCGAATCAAGCTCAATCAATCGGTAAGAATGCCTTTTCCACGAATATCCGGCTCTGAATTGCTCGAATCTAGCCAAAATAATTTGATACAGTCAACAAAAAATTATAGGAATCAATTTCATAAGAAAATACTACAGTTTTCAATAAAATCCGAAATTACCTCAAAAATTGCCTGTGGGTCCCACGTCTTGGAATCCAAAAAACTCTCAAAATCCGATAGTTCATTCAATTACGAGTCCAACCATACCAGTTTCACTCAAATCTGACTCTGAATCGACACCGAAATCTCAAAAATTCATTTCTATGAGATTTCTAAAATTTTCTCAAATTTCCATCTCAATACACTAATTAAATGGTGAAAACAATGATATATTCATGTATATTGACCAAATCCGAGTTAGAATCACTTACCTAAATATTTTTTCTTGAAAATCTATCAAAACTCGTCTCTCCTCAAGCTCCAATTCGTCAAAAATGGCACAGGGGACGAAATTCCCTGTTTTATAATTATGTCCAGGCAGCCCTCGAACCTGCCTCGATCTTGGCCCTCGATCAAGGTTTCGATCATGGCCCTCAATCATGGCCCTCGATCCCGAGCCTCGATCCTGACCTTTGATCCTGGGCATCGATCATGGCCCTCGATCCTGGCTTCGATCCTGACCCTCGATCCTGGCCTTCGACCCTGGGCTCGACTTATGGGCTTCGATCCTGGGTTCGATTTTTTGGGCTTCGATTTCTGCATTTCCAGTAGAAGAAATTGCAGCAGCTATTTAAGTCCAACTTTTGATCCGTTAACCATCCGAATCTCACCCGAGGCCCTTGGGACTTCAACCAAATACACCAACAAGTCCTAAAACATCATACGAACTTAGTTGAAACTTCCAATCACATCAAACAACATAAAAACCACGAATCATACCCCAATTCAAGCTTAATGAAACTTAGAAACTCTAACTTTTACATTCGATGCCGAAACCTATTAAATCAAGTCTGATTGACCTTATATTTTGCACACAAGTCATAAAGGACATAACGGAGCTATGAAAATTTTTGAAACTTGATTCCGACCCTGATATCAAAAAGTCAACTCCCCGGTCAAACTTCCAAACTTAAATTCTTATTTTAGCTATTTCAAGCCTAATTTAACTACAAACTTCCAAATAAAATTTCAAACATGCTCCTAAGTCCAAAATTACCATACGGAGCTATTGAAATCATCAAAATTCTATTCCGGGATCGTTTGCACATAGGTCGACATCCAGCCAACCGTTTCAACTTAAGTTTTAAACTTTGGAACTAAGTGTTCCAATTCACTCTAAAATCTCTATGGACCCGAATCGACTACCCCGACAAGTTACATAATAGTTATAAAGCACAGAATGAGCAGTAAATAAGGGAACATGGCTACAACTTTTAAAACGACTGGCCGGGTCGTTACAAATTCACTCCTCGATTCGGACTTATGAGTTTCAAACTTTTCACATTACTAAACCCGTGCCAAAACGGATTAAATAAATCCGGAATGATTTCAAATTTATCGCACAAGTCATAAATGACATAACACGGCTATTCCAACTCTCAGAATCTCAACCCAAGTTTGATATCGATAAGGTCAAATTCACAGTCAAACTTTGGAAATCTTTAGCCTTTAGATTTTTAGTTTCCGTTAAATGGCGATAATTCGAGGTAGGGACCTCCGAATTCGATTCCGGACATACGCTCAAGTCTCAAATCACGATACGGACCTACCAGAACTGTCAAAATACTGATCCGGGCCCGTTTGCTTAAAACGTTGACCGAAGTCAACTCAAATGAGTTTTGAAGCTCCATTTCACATTTTAATCAATGTTTTTCACATAAAAACTTTCTGGAAAAATTTACGGGTTGCATCCGCAAGTCGAGGAATGATAAATAGTGCTTTTTGAGGTCTTAGAATACAAAAATAAATGTTTAAATTAAAGATGACATTTTGGGTCATCACATACATGCAATAGCTATATGCTAAATGGATTTATTGATAGTAGAACAAACTACGAAAATTCTATTAATATTTTCTTAAAAAAGAATCGCTTGAGTCGGCAACAGACATTATCAATCTCAAAATAATCATGAGCTCTTAAGCATGATTTTTGTACAATTTTCTTTAAGTTTGTGTCTTTTTCTTCTACAATTGACTTGCAGTTGGATTATTATTGTTCAGAAAGAAATAATTTTTAAATTTATAAATTCTTTTGAAAATAATTTTACTAGACTTACATAACTTATTTTGGTAGGGTAAATTCCTAAATATTAGAAATTTATATATAGTTCAAATAAGAAAAGATATAATAGTCAAAACTTTAGTTAGTTTTAATATCCTAAATATTAGAAAATACTAATCAAATGATAATTTTATCCGATATGACATTTATTTTTAAATAATAAAAAGGTCAATCAATTTAGTTTTGAAATTTCATGCTTTTATAATAATATAGATTGACTAAAGAAGACAAAATTTTAAAAAGAGAGTAGAATTTGCCTATATATTTAGTAGTTTTTAGTATTAGTCCTACATGAATTTACCACATAATCAGAGTATTAATGTAATTTATAGAAAATATTAAGTGTAAGTAAAATTGTTCTTCAAAAAAGTTATTCATAAATGTTAAAAAATATTGCTATATAGAACAACTGCAAAAAGACGTATTCAATTTTTGTACTAACGTCTCAAATAGTTGACTTTTTAATGATTTAGTTAGTATAAAATTGTAATTGGTTCTAAAATCCTAAATTTTAGGTACATAATTTAAATAAGGAAAGATTTAATAACCAAATTTTAATGAATTTTTAAGTTCTAAATATAAAAAAATAATTAAATAACTATTTTGTCTAGTATAAAATCTATTTTTAAAGGATAAAAAAAGCGATCGTTATGCCTCATTTTTTAAACGTCGTTCTTGCTTATATAATAAATCTAGTGAACTGGTTAGAGAGTGCGATGTTGATATAGGTATAATTCTTTTCTCCCCGGCGAATAAGCCTTATTCATTGTTATATAGGGTTATTTATTATTAACCCTAGATATAATAAGCAAAATTTTAATATTTTTTTTGTAACTTTTTGTAATATTAACTACTTTGAAATTAACCTAAAATTTTATTTATTAAATTCTTCTTTATTTGAATAATGTAGGAAGTCCTAATATTTAAAAGTTTCCAACGCATTTTGGACGTGACTCTTTAAGTATGTAATGCTATATAAAACCATATTTTACACCTATTAATTGGCATGTAAACTAATTTTATTTGGTGCCAAAAATTCGAACATGGATTTTGTTTATTTACTAAATTTAGAGTAACTAGCCATCATTAATTTCTTTTAATCCTGTATAGTATGTTATAAATCTAGATTGCTGTAATAAACAATTAAACAATTAAACTTTCTGAAATATATAAACAAAACAGAAAGTTAGTAATACTTGTTTAACGAAATAAATTCTGGAAAAACAGTATAGGAATAAATCGAGCCCACTGAATATACAGTGTGTCCTTAAGAAAATTATTCCCCTCAAGTACCCGAGGTGTTGGAATATATCTTCCTAGGATAGAACGATTTAACTCACCAGAGTGTTGGTACCAAAAACGCCGGTGAACAGCGAGCCACTCGAAGGTTGTAAAACACACTGGAATTTTTGTGCAGAAGAAGAAGATCAGAAAATTTAGTAAGGAAAGATTCTGGGATTCAAAGTATATTTATAAAGTTACTGGCATTGTTTCTGAAAAGGTTTGCAACCTTTCAGAAACAGCCATGGCTGTTGGAATAGGTTGTTTGAAATATTGCGGGAAAACGGATTTAAAATAATTCGTAAAAGAAAACGGGCCTGACCCGACCGGATCGCGGGTCATGGGTTATTTCAGATTGAATTTTTCGTTAATTATTTAATTAATTAATTAAATAATTGAAAGAAATTTTGTCCAAAAAAATTAATTAATCAATCGATCTTTGATCAAATCCGAATCCGAATCCGAATCTGAATGAAGCCGAGCCAAGCGAGCGATGACGACGACGGCGCGAGGCTTGCCTTCTTCTTAACTCTTTAAGAGCTAGAAGAAGAGCAATTATATATATACCCATCAAAAGCCTTTTCTTCCTCCAATATGGGACAATGTCCCTTTGCCAAGGAGGGACACTCAAATATTTTATTTTTTCTCCATTTCTCATTCACCCTCTTTAAGCTACACAAGCTTAAAATCCCAACAATCCCCCACATGAATGGGGAATGGCTATAAAATAAAGGAATGCACGGACGTGTGTGTGTTTTACATGCAAGAATTAATTGCATCTGGATAAATAGGTTTCCTTTGAACTTTCCGTAGTGAACTTATATCGGATATACTCGGTCAATCGGTAGATTTGATATCTTTGAACCGTTGAGCTTTGTTGTATACCTAGACAACATAAGTCACACAATCAATCCTTAACCATCTATGGTTCTCACGGTTGTGTTCGTTTCAGCCATGAACACCGCCTGGTTTCATGAGTGGTTAGAGAATGGGCCTTTACTTTCATTCCCCTTGAAGCGGATTACAGTTCACACTCACATAGGTGATATCTAAACGTGTAATCCTATAGACACACTATCGGGTCATATCCTGCCAGACTTAGCAAATCATTAAAAAACCTTTAAGCTTTGTTGACTCATCAAAAAGCCTTAATGCTTTACCTCGATTTCTAAACATTGTCTTCATCACGAGAATGGGTTGAGTTATTTGACAATGTTGAACCGTCATTCATAACTTTGTTTGATCTCTTTGAACCTAGCTCGTGGGATCTCCAGTTTGCTAGGTAGAGTTACCGCTATGATGACTTGTCCTAGACCTTAACCCCATTCCCTTTGATGATCTTTCAACTACCTCTCTAGATAGGCCTTTTGTAAGTGGATCCGACACATTATCTCTTGACTTTACGTAGTCAATTATGATAACACCACTAGAGAGTAGTTGTCTAACGGTATTGTATCTCCGTCGTATATGATGAGATTTTCCGTTATACATAACGCTCCCTGCCCTGCCTATTGCCGCTTGACTATCACAATGTATACAAATAGGTGCCAAAGGTTTGGGCCAAAATAGAATATCTTCCAAGAAATTTCGGAGCCATTCAGCTTTTTCACCGGCCTTATCTAAAGCTATGAACTCAGATTCTATTGTAGAACGGGCGATGCATGTTTGTTTGAATGATTTCCAAGACACTGCTCCACCCCTAATTGTGAAAACATATCCACTCGTGGTTTAAATTCAGATGATCCAGTGATCCAATTTGCATCACTATATCCCTCGATCACGGAGGGATATTTGTTATAATGCAAAGCGTAATTTTGGGTATGTTTGAGATACCCCAAAACACATTTCATTGCCATCCAATGTATGTGATTGGGATTACTTGTAAACTGACTCAGTTTAATAATAGCACATGCTATATCTGGAAAATTCATGATATACATCAAACTTTTCAATACTCTTGCATAGTCCAGTTGTGAGTCACTTTCACCTTCATTCTTTTGAAGTGCATAACTCACGTCAATTGGAGTCTTGGCAATTTTGAAATCCAAATACTTGAACTTGTCAAGTACCTTTTCAATGTAGTGAGACTCTGATAATGCTAGACCTTGTGGAGTCTTGTGAATTCTGATTCCTAAGATCACATTAGCAACTCCTAAGTCTTTCATATCGAATTTGCTAGACAACATGCGTTTAGTAGCATTTATATCTGCCATGTTTTTGCTCATTATCATCATGTCATCAACATATAAACAAACAATGACTTCATGACCTGGAGTGTTTTTAATGTAAACACATTTGTCGCACTCGTTGATTTTAAACCCACTTGCCAATATTGTCTGGTCAAATTTGGCATGCCATTGTTTGGGTGCTTTTTTAAGTCCATAAAGAGACACAAGTTTGCACACTTTTCTTTCTTTACCAGGAACCCTCAGGTTGTTCCATGTAAATCTCTTCCTCTAATTATCCATTTAAGAAAGTTGTTTTAACATCCATTTGATGGATTTCAAGACCATACACGGCTGCTAGTGCCACTAACACCCTAATAGATGTTATCCTCGTTACTGGCGAGTAAGTGTCAAAGTAATCAAGGCCTTCCTTTTGTCTATAACCTTTGACAATAAGTCTTGCCTTATATTTGTCAATAGTGCCATCATCTTTCACTTTCCGTTTAAAGATCCATTTCGAACCTAAAGGCTTATTTCCCCGAGGAAGATCTACCAATTCCCATGTATGCTTATTCAAAATTGATTGAATCTCACTATTGACTGCCTCTTTCCAAAACACTGAATCAGAAGATGATATAGCTTTTTTAAAAGTTTGAGGCTCATTTTCAAGCAAGAATGTCACAAAATCTGGTCCAAAGGTCTTTGATGTTTGCTACGCCTTGGATTTTCTATACTTGGAGTATTTTCCTTTGGTTCTTCCCGAGGCCGTTTAGTATTTTCACTTAACGACTCATATTCAGTTTTATACTGATAGATGCTTTCAAAGAATTCAGCATTATCTGATTCCATTACCGTATTAACGTGAATTTTGGGATTATCGGATTTATGAACCAAAAACCGACATGCTTTACTATTTGTAGAATATCCAATGAAAACACAATCAACAGTTTTTGGTCCGATTTTAACCCTTTTAGGTAAAGGAACTTGTACATTTGCTATACACCCCCACACTTTGAAATATTTCAAGTTGGGTTTTCTTCCTTTCCATTTTTCATATGGAATAGATTGCGTTTTGCTGTGGGGTACTCTGTTGAGTATTCGGTTAGCTGTAAGGATAGCTTCGCCCTACAAACTCTGCGGTAATCCGGAACTTATTAATAAAGAATTCATCATTTCCTTTAATATCCGATTTTTCTTTTCCGCAATTCCATTCGATTGAGGTGTGTAAGGTGCAGTAGTTTGATGGATAATTCCATATTCCGAACATATTTCTGCAAACGGAGATTCATATTCTCCAACCCTTCTAATCATTTTGATCTTTTTATTCAATTGATTCTCCACTTCATTCTTGTATTGCTTAAATGCTTCAATTGCTTCATCCTTACTATTAAGCAAATAAACATAACAATATCGAGTGCAATCGTCAATAAAAGTAATAAAATACTTTTTCCCACCTCGAGATGGTGTCGACATCATATCACAAATGTCAGTATGAATTAGGTCTAAAGGATTTGAATTCCTTTCAATGGACTTATAAGGATGTTTTACAAACTTAGACTCAACACATATTTGACATTTTGATTTATTACACTCGAATTTAGGCAATACTTCTAAATTAATTAACTTTCGCAAGGTTTTGTAATTGACATGTCCTAAACGAATATGCCATAAATCATTTGACTCCAATAAATAAGAAGAAGCTGAAATTTTATTCATACTGTCAACAACCATTACATTTAGTTTGATGAGACCCTCTGTGAGGTAGCCCTTTCCAACATACATTTCATTCTTGCTTACAACAACTTTATCAGAAACAAATACACATTTGAATCTATTCTTAACAAGTAAAGAAGTAGAAACTAAATTCTTCCTAATAGTAGGAACATGAAGAACATTGTTGAGCGTTAACACCTTGCCGGAAGTCATCTTCAGGAATATCTTCCCATAACCTTCAATCTTGGTTGTTGCAGTATTTCCCATGGAAAGCCCTTCTTCGGGACCAACAGTAGAGTAAGTCGCAAATGCTTCCTTGACGGCACAAACATGTCGAGTGGCTCCAGAGTCAATCCACCACTCCTTTGGATTTCTAACTAGGTTGCATTCCGAAAGCATTGCACACAGATCATCAATGTCATCATTCTTCTCCACTATGTTGGCATGTCCCTTATACTTTTTCGGGAGATAACAATCAGGGGCTTTGTGACCGATTTTTCCACAATTGTAGCAGTTGTCCTTGAATTTCTTTTTGTTCTGCTCCTTAGTCTGTCCAGAAGACCTCTTTCTCTTCTTACTTTTTGGAGCATTCTCCTCAATGATATTAGCTGCCATGATCGTTGAATTTCCACGAGACTTCTTCTCGGCTGTTTTGTTGTCTTCCTAAATCTTGAGACGAATCACAAGATCTTCCAACTTCATTTCTTTGCGCTTGTGCTTAAGATAGTTCTTGAAATCTCTCCACAAAGGAGGCAATTTTTCAATCATTGCAGCCACTTGAAATGCTTTACTCACGACCATACCTTCAGCAATAAGGTCATGAAAAATAAGTTGAAGCTCCTGAACTTGGGTTCCAACAGTTTTGTTGTCTATCATTTTATAGTCTAGAAACTTGGCAACCACGAACTTCTTCAAGCATGCATCTTCAGTCTTGTACTTCTTCTCAAGTGTGTCCCATAATTATTTCAAAGTATTCATAGTACTGTAGACATTGTACAAGTCATCCTTTAAGGCGCTTAAGATATAGCCTTTGCAAAGAAAATCTGCCTGCTTCCACGCCTCAACAATCATAAGAAGAACACCCTTTGCTTCCATCCTTTGAAGTTGGCTCCGAAAATTTTCTCCGGTTTCTCTGCCGGTGAAACAGCAGTCCGGCTTGACGAGGCTATCTTCGTTGCCGCAACAATAGCAGAAGAATTTCTGTTATCAATTACCTTCTCTGTCTGAACAAAGTAAAAAGACATATTATAGTCTATACTCTTTCATTTGTTTTTCTGCTAGAAATTACTACTGCAGTAAAAAAAGTAGACATGCTTTCTTTCATTTCTTTTCTTTTTCTTTTTCATGTTGCTTATAGATTGTCATATTGTGTAAAATGTTTATGTTTTAAAGTTGAAATTAAATTAAAAGTAGGAGTCTCTAATTTTTTTTCACACTGTAAAAACTATTTATGTTTTATTATAGAAATTAAGAGTAGAAGTCTAATTTTCTTTCACGTTGTAATAAAGATGATAATGTTCCGATCCATGTATTATCGTAATGTAACGACCCAACCGGTTGTTTTGAGCATTCACACTCCTTTCAACTATTTAAATACTTGAATAATTTCCTACGAGGTATTATGACTTGTGTAAATTGTCGGTTTTAACTTTTAAGGTATTTCAGAGTTAGCTTGGAAGAATTAATTTTCATGTTAGAAATTTAGTTGAAAAGGTTGACCGGATGTTGACGTATGTGTAGTGACCCGAAGAATTTTTTCTACGAAAATTAAGGTTGTGTGGTGTCGAGGTAGATCAATTAGTACAAAGGTTGTAGAAAAAGCTCGTCGCGGCTCGGACTTTTTGGGTTGAACAATGCACCGGGAAGTAAAAAAAAAATTTTGGCGGAAAAACATATTTCTACGGTCCATTATACGACCGCATAGTCACTCCGCGGGCCGCATAATGGACGCAGAAGTGAGGCAGAAGAGGGCCAGTTTGGATGAAATTTGCGGTTGACTATGCGACCGCATAACTGTTCTACGGTCACTATGCGACCGCAGAACAGGTATGCGGGTCGCATAGTGACCACATACACAGACAGATGTTTGTCAGTATTGAACACCGATTATGCGACCGATATGCGACCGCAGAACCTGTTCCGGAGTTTTATTTTTCTGGTTTTATAAACCCGACCACATTCTTATAAAATAATATTGGGGGTCATTTTTAAGGGTTTTCATCTGATATTTTAGAGAGAGGTGAGAGAATTTTAGAGAGAGAAAGTGAAGACTTAGTCATTTATCCATCAATTCTTGTTCAAGGTTTGAAGATTTCACAAGGATCTTGCTAGGGTTTCAAAGAGGTAAGAATTTCTTTCCTCAATTCTTCAATTTCAGGTTTTGAGTAATATGGGTGATTAATAATATGATTCTTGGGTGTAAGAGTATTATGTATACATACCAATAAGGTTGTGGAAGGATTGTTAAGTTCAAATGGGTAAGGATTGGTTTGAAAATGGTAGAAATCTTCATAGGTTTTAACTAAAGATTTAAGGGTCGAGTTGGTGTCGGATTTTGGTAAACTTTGTATGGTTGGACTCGTGGTTGGATGAGCGTTCATATTCTATCACTTTTGTCAGGTTCCGAGACGTGGGCTCTACGGGCGATTTTTGAGTTAATTTCAGATTTTATTGGAAAAATTAGTATTTCCTTATGGAATTAATTATAATAATTGGTATTGACTGAATCGAATTAATTGTGGCTAGATACGAGGCTTTCGAAGATCAATTCTCGTGGAAAGAGCATAGCGGAATAAAGAATTACACGGGTTGAGGTAAGTAACAATTATAAATCTGGTCCTGAGGGTATGAAACCCCGGATTTTGGTATCATGTGATTATTTTGGAGGTGGCGCACATGCTAGGTGATGGGCGTGTGGGCGTGTACCGAGGAGATTGTGACTTGGTCCGTCCCAGGAAACTGTAAAGTTGAATAATTTATTGTTAGCTATATGATCTCTGTGAGTTGAAGAAATTTGACTATAAATCATGTAAGAAATCATACTTAGGCTATGCTATAGTACTGTTGAGACCGTAGAGGTCGCGTACTTGTTGAATTATTTGCTAATTGTTGTCTTGTACTTAGTCATAATTTTTTTTGCGTATTATACCTTAGTCTTTCTGGATATTTGGTGATATACTATGTTATCTTTATTTGGGCTGATCTTTGTGATTCCTGAGAGTCCGAGAGACTTGAGAGGTTGAGAACTGAGTAAGGCCGAGGGCCTGTCGGTGCGGTAAGGATATTATGGCACGTGAATTGTCCGTGCAGGATATTATAGCACGTGAGTTGTCAATGCAGATTATAGCGCTTAGGCTGTAGGAGTCCCTCCGGATTCTGTACACACCCCCAGTGAGCGCGGGTACCCATTGAGTGTGAGTGCTGAGGGCTGAGAGCCGAGTGGTTGAGCTTTTATGATAAGTTGAATGACTGTTGCCTGAGAGGTTGTACTTTCTTTGCATTTGTTATTGCACTTGGTCGACATCTGTCATTGTTGTGAAATCTCTGAAAGAATTTATATCCGGATTACTTAAAATTGAACTGTATAAAATTGATTTGGCTTAAACTGCCGGATTTGAAAGTATGTCTATTCTTTGCTGGAACTACTGAAAGTGAACTATGACTGTGTAGCTCGTCATTATCTTCACTTTCTTAGTTATTATTGTTACTTGCTGAGTTGGTTGTACTCATACTATACCCTGCACTTCGTGTGCAGATCCAGGTGTTCCTGAACATAGCGGGTGTTGATCATTTCACGCAGTTGATTTTCAAGAGATTTTGAGGTAGCGCCGTGTTCCGCAGACCTTATCTCTCCTTTTCTATCTCCTTGTTTACTGTATTTGGTCTCAAACTATTATAGACCGTATTTTCCAGACTTATACTCATATTAGATGCTCATGTACTCAATGACACCAGGTTTTGGGAGTATTGTATCGGAAATTGCTAGATTTTTGGTATTGAATTAAACGTTACGTTTTTTTTTTAATTTAAAGAAAATTGTGGGTTATTGATATTGTCGGCTTGCCTAGTACTGAAATAGACGTCATCACGACAGGTTAGAATTTTGGGTCGTGACACGTATTTACGTTAGTTATTCAGAAGTGATTATATACAGAAGTTTCCAAGAAGAAACAGTCGGTTGTTTTTTAAATCTGTAAATAATAAAGCTTGCAATTGCAGTAATGGGAAGAGAGACGGGTAAAGCACAAGGAGTCTACGAAACACTGATCTTTGAAAGTTTTAGGAAGAAATTTTGTTAGGAAACATATACTATATTGACATTTGACTGGTACTACCTTAGTTTTATAAAGTAATATCTTAGTTAAAGAATAAAAAACAATAAGGAAAAAAGTTTCAAAATCTCTCGATCGTGTCATCTTTGTAATAGAGCAGCGCTTCCTTGTCTTAATTGGCAAAAAAGTAAATAGAGATTACTGAATTTTCTACAGTACAACATAAACAATTTAAACCATAAGACGATCAATTGGTAAACAAATTGATTAATGCATGTAGGTTTAATTTAAGCATTTTCTTTTTCAGCTGAACTGAAGGATTTTATTGAATATAAAAGAGTTAGTCCGGAGACATACATATGGAACTGATCTATGAGAAACAGTTCTACAAGCATATGTATCAACCTACATATTACTACTACTATTAAACACCAACAACTTAACAAAGCAGATATAAAGTTAGGAAGCTACTGTTTATTGAAATTTCTATCACAACATATATGATGCGATTACTCTCGCTGAACTTTGAACCTTCCCTTGGCAGCTTTCACAGAAAATAAGCGACGACCATTCTCATCTCGGGGGCCCTTGATCTTGCCTCCTACCAAGTTCACCTTGATTTTCTGGCCGGACTCCTACATATATACAAAGCATCAACTCGATCATTGTCACACCTCCTTTTTCCCGAGGGGTGGGGGATAATAGAGTTTTTTCAATTAAAGTGACATTAATCGAAATGAGATTATTTATTTATTCAGAGTCGTCACTTGGAATAATTTATAATGTCCCAAGTCACCGGTTTATTTTAAATCCTAAATCGAGGAAACTTGACTCTATTTTAAAGTTCACGAAATCAGAAAACCGGATAAGAAATTCTGTTAACCCGAGAGAAGGTGTGAGGCACTCCCGAGTTTCGTGGTTTTAGCATGGTCGCTCAACTATTAATAATTGGCCTAATTATCTGATTTATTACATGTTTAAAACTTATGTGCATTTTTACCTTCGAACCGTTTTTAATTAATCAACTAACCACTCTTAATATTTATGGATTTTTTTTAAACAAGTCGCGATGTCGCGCACTCGTTGTTTTTGTACACATTGCGAATCGCGTCATGTGAAACGCACCCGCGATTTACAACATATTTATTTTATTATTATTTGAAGTTATGGTCGAATCATGTGAAACGCACACTCGAATTGGGATTTATGTATCGTGACCATGCCACGGGAACCGTACCCATGGCCACGATGATTTATTAATCGCGCCTAAAGCAGAACTACGAATGTTTATAAGTCGTTTCACAGACATCTCAGTCTCAAATGTGGTAAATACGAATCAATGGCTTCACTTCTCAATCACAGTAAGGCAAATCACGATAAAAAAAAAGGGAATTCAAACTTTAATTCTCCTAACCTAGTACACAAATAACATTGTATCAACTAAAGTCAACTCAATTAAGCTTATTACACAAACTTGCCATTCCTATCAAGTGGACGATTTGATTAATCATTTCTCATGCCTATTGACATTTCAACAATACTCTAACACTATTCAAGTTTAAAGACGTATGAACATGTAGAAACCCAATACAACAATTAATGAATTCATAAGAGCAAAGGCTAAAGCAAGGAGTTCTTTCCCCCTTTTTATTTCAGAGCCCCAAACAAACAGAAAACAAATTATTATGAGTTTAAAATTACTAAATGATACATATGCAGAAAGCGTTCAATCACGCGAGGGCAATAGTGGGTCGGAATTTCATGAAGAAAGAGAAGACATAATTCATATTCTGTCAAGACAAAAACTCGAGTTCACAAGTGAATACCTGGTTATGCAAGAACCAATTTAAAGGGCCGAATAAAGGCGAAATAAAGAAAGTTGAAAACTCAGCAACCAGTGCAGTCCAAATCGGTAAGCAAGCAACTCATCTACAGCTTCTAATAACCTTGAAAACCCCAGAGATTATGAAGAAAAGAGGCTGAAATGTTGAATCGGCTATATGATTTTAACTCCAAAATTTGACTGTTTCTTTCTAAGAAATTCTGAAGTTTAGTTATAAATATTCTGAAGTTTCAACAGCTGTATTTAGGCGTGTTGAGAGTGAGGTGAGAAGAGAGACGAAGGTGAAGGCGGCGCTAGGTTTTTCAAAGGGGGATCTTCCTGTTATCCCCTCTCCTTTAGGGTTTGGGAAAATGGGTGTTTTAAAGAGAGGGGGGATCCGGTTGGGCCAGGCGGGTCATAAAAATTGGGCTTCTAAAGGGATGGGCTTGATACAATTGCAAAATTAGTCACTTTGGACTCAAATTTGAATTAAAATTAATTTGTATGGCTAAACTATTATATATATTTTACTCAATAATTGACTAATGATCTAAGTAATTAACTAATCTAAAAATACATTTTTTGGTTTTTAGATATTTATATAATGCATTTAATAATGTAATTAAATCCTAAAATGCAGTTTAAAATCTAAAATGCTATGAAATTAAGATTTGAACATTTTTATGATTTACGATATTCCCAACATGTATAAACAATGCGAATAAATGCAAAATAAATAAAGAAAAATTTCTAAAATTCATAAAAATAATTAAAATTATTTTTGAATTATTTTTAGGAGTAATCTCTTATGTGGGGCAAAACTTAGGTGCTCATAGCTGCCCCTCTTTGCTCGAAAACATGAAGAGTTTTCGGGCAAAGATAAAGTGAGCAATTACGAGTAATTTTTGCCCGTTTGGATACTCCATGGGAAGCGGGGTTTTTTTTTTAAAAGTTTGACCGAACCTTGCTTCGGAGGTTGCCTACATATCCTTGGCTATAAAGGAATCAGGTCAGTGTAGTTTTGGTAATTTTGGTAGCTGGGACTACTAGGAGCTGTGATTTTATTGTTGTTGCTACTGTTACTGCTTGCTGAGCTTCTTATTATACCAAAATCAAAAATAAAAAGAAACTAAACAAGCCTACCAACACTGAGTTACAAGGTTCCTATCTCTAAGTCTTCTGAAACTCGATCTTGAGTCTTGGTTGTTCTTCATGCAGACTCTGATCTGAACCTTGATGCTTGCTAGCTGTAGGTGCTAGTTCATTCTTCTTTAGCTTTTTCGGATCAAGACGGGACAGGCAAAGCTTGTGACTTCAATCATGTCTTGAGCAGTCCACATCTTTTCTCTGCTTCTACACTTTGGATTCAATTCTTTTCCATTTCTTTCTCTATTTTGGATTGAGACTTTTTTTTGGTTATCTCGAACCTTGTGCCTCGAGAGAAAAACATGCTCATACACCAAAACAAACGAACGAACGAATTTTTTCTGCCCCAATTTTCACTAGAAAAATTTTGTGAGTTATTTGTAACAAAATACTATATTACTTCATTATTGAAAGCAATAAAAAAAACGGGAATGGTGTACCCTGAAAAGATCATGATGATTTTTTTTTATTGTTCCAAAAGAATGTCTCAACTAAGGATTGGTGTACCTTATGTTGGGAAAATGTGGCCAGGGATTGGGATACTCTATATTGGCAATCATATCAGGGAGTGGTGTATTCTGCATTTAAAATCAAATCAACTAGGTAGTGGTGTACCCTATGCTGGTGAACACAGCTAGAGATTGGTGTACCCTATACTGGTAAGGAAATGTAACCAGGGGTTGGCGCACTGTATCACTGAAAAGGAAATGTAACCAGGGGTTGGCGCCCTATATTACTGAAAAGGAAATGTTACCAGGGGTTGGCACCCTGTATTACTGAAAAAGGAAATGTAACCAGGGGTTGGCACCCTGTATTACTGAATTGTAACTAGGGGTTGGCGCCCTGTATTACTGAAAAGGAAATGCAACCAGGGGTTGGCGCCCTGTATTACTGAAAAGGAAATGTAACCAGGGGTTGGCGCCCTGTATTACTGAAAAAAGAAATGTAACTAGGGGTTGGCGCCTTGTATTACTGAAAAGGAAATGTAACCAGAGTTGGCGCCCTGTATTACTGAAAAAATGTTGAATCCCCTGGGCAAAAAGGTTCTACCTAGGTTAAACTACGAAAAACAAACATGGGCGAATAGTACTTCTACCCGGAAATATGTGTTGGATCCCCCTAGGCAAAAAATGTTCTACCTAGGTTAAGCTACAAAAGTAACCTGAGCGAAGAGTACTTCTACCCGGAACTATGAGCTGAATCTCCTTAGGCGAAAAGGTTCTACCTGGGTTAAGCGACGAAAACCAAACTTGGGCGAAAAGTACTTCTACTCGGAACTATGAGCTAGATCCCCTAGGAGAAATGGTCCTACCTGAGTTAAGCTTTGTATAAAAACCTGAGCGAAGAGTACTTCTACCCGGAATATGAGTTGGATCCCCCTAGGCGAAAAGGTTCTACCTGGGTTAAGCTACGAAAAACAAGCTTGGGAAGAGTAGTTCTACCCGGAAATATGAGATGGATTCCCCTAGGCGAAATGGTTCTACCTCGGTTAAGCTTCATAAAACAACCTAAGCAAAGAGTACTTCTACCCGGAACTATGAGCTGGATCCCCCTAGGCGAAATAGTTCTACCTAAGTTAAGCTATTTATAAAAACCTGAGCGAAGAGTACTTCTACCTGGAAATATAAGCTGGATACCCCTAGGCAAAAAGATTCTACCTGGGTTAAGCTACGAAAAACAATCTTAGGAAGAGTACTTCTACCCGAAAATATGAGCTGGATTCCCCTAGGCGAAATGGTTTTACCTGGGTTAAGCTTCATAAAACAACCCGAGCGAAAAGTACTTCTACCCGGAACTATGAGCTGGATCCCCTAGGCGAAATGGTTCTACCTGAGTTAAGCTATGTATAAAAACCTGAGTGAAGAGTACTTCTACCCAGAAATATGAGCTGGATCTCCCTAGGCGAAATGGTTCTACCTGGGTTAAGCTATGAAACAACCTGAGCGAAGAGTACTTCTACCCAAAAATATGAGTTGGATCCCCCAAGGCGAAATGGTTCTACCTGGGTTAAGCTACGAAAAGAAAAGCATGAGCGAAGAGTACTTCTACCCGGAACTATGAGCTGGATCCCCCTAGGCAAAAAGGTTCTACATGGGTTAAGCTACAAAAAACAGCCTGGGCGAAGAGTACTTCTACCCGAAAATTATGAGCTGGATCCCCCTAGGCGAAAAGGTTCTACCTGGGTTAAGCTACGTAAAACAACCTGAGCGAAAAGTACTTCTACCCAGAAATATGAGCTGGATCCCCCAAGGAAAAATAGTTCTACCTAGGTTAAGTTACGAAAAAAAGCATGAGCGAAGAATACTTCTACATGGAACTATGTGCTGGATCCCTCTAGGAGAAATGGTTCTACCTGAGTTAAGTTATGTAAAATAGCCTAGGCGAAGAGTACTTCTATCCGGAACTATGAGTTGGATCCCCCTAGGTGAAAAGGTTTTACCTGGGTTAATCTACGAAAAACATCCTGGTCGAAAAGTGCTTCTACACGGAACTGTGAGCTGGATCCCCCTAGGCGAAAAGGTTCTACCTGGGTTAAGCTACGTAAAACAACCTGAGCAAAGAGTACTTCTACCCGAAAACTATGAGCTGGATCCCCCTAGGCAAAAAGGTTCTATCTGGGCTAAGCTACGAAAAATAGCCTGGTCGAAGAGTACTTCTACCAAGAACTGTGAGCTGGATCCCCCTAGGCGAAAAGGTTCTATCTGGGTTAAGCTACGTAAAAAAACCTGAGCAAAGAGTACTTCTACCCGGAATCTATGAGCTGGATCCTCCTAGGCGAAAAGGTTCTACCTGGGTTGAGCTATGAAAAATAGCCTGAGCGAAGAACATTTCTACCCGGAACTATGAGCTGGATCCCCCTAGGCGAAAAGATTCTACCTGGGTTAAGCTACGTAAAACAATCTGAGCGAAGAGTACTTCTACCCAGAAACTATGAGCTGGATCCCCCTAGGCGAAAATGTTCTACCTGGGTTAAGCTACAAAAAATAAGCCTGGGTGAAGAGTAACTCTACCCGGAACTTTGAGCTGGATCCCGCTAGGCGAAAAAGTTCTATGTGGGTTAAGCTACGAAAAACAAGCCTAGGCGAAGAGTAACTCTACTCGGAACTATGAGCTGGATCACCCTAGGTGAAAAGGTTCTACCTGGGTTAAGCTACGTAAAACATCCTAGGAGAAGAGTACTTCTACCCGGAACTATAAGATGGATCCCCCTAGGAGAAAAGGTTCTACCTGGGTTAAGCTACGAAACAACCTGAGCGAAGAGTACTTCTACCCGGAACTATGAGCTGGATCCCCTAGGCGAAAAGGTTCTACCTGGGTTAAGCTACAAAAAATAAGCCTAGGCAAAGAGTAACTCTATCCGGAACTTTGAGCTGGATCCCCTTAGGCGAAAAGATTCTGCCTAGGTTAAGCTATGAAACAACCTGAGCGAAGAGTACTTCTACCCGGAACTATGAGCTGGATCCCCCTACGTGAAAAGGTTCTACCTGGGTTAAGCTACGTAAAACATCCTAGGAGAAGAGTACTTCTACCCGGAACTATGAGATGGATCCCCCTAGGCGAAAAGGTTCTACCTGGGTTAAGCTACGAAACAACCTGAGTGAAGAGTACTTCTACCCGGAACTATGAGCTGGATCCCCTAGGCGAAAAGGTTCTACCTGGGTTAAGCTACGAAAAACAAGCTTGGGAAGAGTACTTCTACCCGAAAATATAAGCTGGATTCCCCTAGACGAAATGGTTTTACCTAGGTTAAGCTTCATAAAATAACCTGAGCGAAAAGTACTTCTACCCGGAACTATGAGCTGGATCCCCCTAGGCGAAAAGGTTCTACCTGGGTTAAGCTACGTAAAACAACTTGAGCGAAGAGTACTTCTACTTGGAACTATGAGCTGAATTTCCCTGGGCGAAAAAGTTCTACTTGGGTTAAGCTACGAAAATAATCTGTAATAATGATGCATGCTGAAAATAAAAGGAAATAGAGATTTTGTGAAACTCACCTTTGGTGACATTTGTTCTTTAGGAATCGACATTCAGCACTGCTTTGTTCCTGCTTCAAAACAAAGAAAAATTATGAGTTTTAAAAGTGGTGGTCGGTTTGGGGCCTTGATGTCCTTGGCAACTTGGCGTTGTGCCCATCTTTTTTTTATGATGATTTCAACCTGCCACTAGATATTTCGTGAATACCACTTGCATTTCTATCAACAGAGAGCCTTTGTCTTTTCAACCTTTTACATGACGGTTGGTCACGTGGGACTTAGCCGTTTCAACTTTATTTTTGCCTTTGTGGCATTTCACTTCTGACTTCTTTCCTCCATAACTTTCAATTTCAGAGCATTGGGGAACTTTTGGATTTTCCAACTTTGCCAAAACGGTTAGTCACTTGGGACTTAACCTATTAAACTTCATTTTGCCTTGTAGGTACTTTCAATTTGATTTCCTCCTTACAAGAGTTTTTGATTTCTAAGCATCGGCCGCCATAGCCAGTCTGGGTCGACTTGATGCCCCTGCCGAGTCTGGGTGCCTTTTTTGCATAATAGCTTATATTAAACGAGAGCCCTATAAATCAGTCTTGTAATCTCTTCTTTGCCTTAGTTTTTGGAACAGAGTTAGACCGAAAGAGATTCAAAGAACAAAAAAAACAATGGAATGGACAATGAATATAGACAAGAGGTATCCCTTTCGGGGAAAAGAAAGGACTTATCTGAAGTACTTGCGGACTTCAATGAACATGACATGCCTTTTGTACTGGATGCCTGATCCGTGTAAACCGTCCGACTCTTAGAAATTCATCACAACTTTTGCCTCAAAACCGAGAAACCTTGCCCGGGACTTTGCCGATGTCAATGGTTGTGAGGAACCTTTTTCGATCAATGTTGCCCTTTGCGGGTTTTCAACAGCTTACCTCTCTCATTGTTTCCTCATTGTCACCTTATAGTGCTCTTTACGAGTTTTCACTAACAAGGCTCTCTCATTTCTCTTCTCACCATCGCCTTATAATGTCCTTTGCGGGTTTTCACTAACAAGACTCTCATTTTTATTTTTTCTACTCGTCATCACCTTATGGTGCCCGTGAGGTTTTCACCAATAAGACTCTCTCATTTTATTTCTCTCATTTTGGTGGCATCTGATCCAAGTGATTGTATCCTTCAATTCTTTAACATTCTCATTGATTGATCGGAAGGACTTGAAAACGATTTGGATAAAAAAGATTTGGATTGAATTACAACTTTGGTACCTCTCAGGCGAAACCATCGCCGAACCATTGTAACATTTTCCCCAGTTTTAACTTTTTGGGGAATGTGGATTTTTATTTTGGTGTGACTGAACCCCAGAGAGAGGCTGCCTACATATCCTTCCGGAATCAAGTCAAACGTAGTTCAAGACACTTTGTTTTGATTTTCTTTTGTTTTTTTTCATTTTTTTTCTCTTTGTTTTTCATTTGCTTCTTCTTTTTTTCATAAAACTTCCAGGATCCGAAGAGGGTAATCAAAGAAAAGTAACCGGCTCAAAAGGATTTGCAAAGGGTTGATAGTGTTTGGGTAGCGAGAAAGAAAGTCTTCGTCATCCCAATCAGAGAACATTAAAGATGCGTAAAAGGATCAATCATAATACCTTTTGACCGTGTCTGTATAGACAGTTGTCTCAGAAACATTTCCTTCGATATCTCCCAAATACAACGCTCCCTTTTGGTAGTAATCTTGTTACAATGTATGGACCTTTTCAATCTGGAGTCAATTTTCCTTTGGCTTCTTCATGATGCGAGAGGATACGTCTTAGGACGAGTTGCCCCACTTCGAACTTTCTGGGCCACACTTTTTTGTTGTAGGCACATGCCATTATTTGTTGGTACAACTACCCGTGGAAAACTGCGGCCATACGTTTTTCATCAATCATAATCAATTGTTCCAAACCAGTTTTTGACCCAATCTTTATCCTCAATCTCGGCTTCTACAATGATCCAAAGAGATGGAATTTCTTGGCTTAGGCCTAGTGTTCCAATTTTTTGCTTATTTTCTCACAAGCCTTATCTTCAACACATCCTGCTTCTTGATTCATTATTTCGAGGTGTGACGACGTTTTAGGATCTGGGCATGAAGTCCGGAAGCATGTCATATTATTAAAATCTTTATTAACAGAATTGAAAAGAGAATAAAAAAATGACAAGATTAAGAAAAGAGACATTCTTGGACAATAAAATATTGATTTCATTTGATTTATTTTTGATTTGTTTTTATTTTTTTGATTTTTTAAAGATAGAAGGGTTTACATTAGAAAGTAAGACAATAAAAGTAAAATATCTGGATTACACCCTGAAATAATACGGAGGCAGAAAAGATAGCAAGGCTGGCTACCAAGACTCCCGTTTAATATGGAACTTTCAGGTTTGGCGCCCGTTTTTAGGTTTCTCTTCTGTCGCGGCAATGGCTACTAGGGCTTTCAATGTTGGTTCATCAATTCTTCAACTGCCCTTTTGAGGATCCAACAATCCTCTATATCATGTCTCACTGCTCTAGAGTGGTATTCACATCTACCATCAACTTGGTGCGAGGGGAATTCGGAATTTGGCCGATTCGGGGCCACTGGCTGCAACAGACCTAGCGCGATTAGCTTTTGAAACAAACTTGAATATGATTCATTAGTATGGGTGAACTGATTCCTTCTGAGGGGATCATTTGGGCGAGGATTGTATTGGGGAACATTTGGTTGGGGGTTATACGGAGCTTGGTAATGATGGGCATTTCTGGGAGGTGGAGCTCGATTTTGTGTATAATGTTGTGGCCGCGTATACTGTCACGCTTTCATCACCGCATTGGGAGGCAGTGTCACGTCATAAGAAGTGTCTTTATGGGGACAATAGTGTTATGACGCCTTAGAAAGCATATATGATTGGTTGAATGACCTGCGGGCCCCCTCGAGCTCGAAAACATCATGCTCCCTCTTCCCTCATGTTTCTGTTCATCAACCCCCCCGAACCATTCTGAACGGTCTGTGATGTGGCCTTGAAGGCAGCATGACTCGAGATTCGGCCCATTTTTAAACCATTTTCGATCATCTCCCCAATTTTGATAGCTTCGGCGAATGGATTATCCACAGCGGACATCATATTCTGGAAGTAGTCCGCCTCTTGGGCCTGTAGGAAGATCGTAACCATTTCTGCTTCGTCCATAGGAGGTTTTACCGTGGCGGCTTGATCGCGGCATTTGACAGCATATTCATGAAAACGTTTCGCGATTTTCGTTTTAAAATTGGACAAAGCGTTCTTTTTGGATTATTTTTTTCACTCTTGCTTCTTTTTTTCGCTCTTTGTTTTTCTTTGATATTTTTGTCACTCTTTCTTTCTTCTCTTTTTTTTCACTCGATTTATTTAATGGCTATGATTGAATCCGATGAGGATTGCCTGCGTATCATAACGCCGCATGAATCAGATCTTGCGTAGTTCGGGCAAAATCAGGAATAAAGTAAAATAAACTAACTTTTTTTTTACTCATATACAAATAATCACAGATTTTTTTTTCTTTTTTTTTTTGGAATCTTTGAAAGAAATACTTTTTAAAAAAAGAAAGAAAATATTTTGAAATTTTTTATTTTTTTTGTAAATTTAAAAAGACAAAATTTTTTTTTTTGGATTTTGATTTGTTTTTTGAATTTTGGGAGAAAGTTTGGATTTGACGTCTCAAAGAAAGACTTCTAAAGAAGGAATTAAAGAATTTTTTTTTTTTGGATTTTTGAAAATTGGGGGCTGAAACCGATGAGGTTTGCCTACGTATCTCACATCCGGTGAGAATCAGACCCGCGTAGTTCGGTCAGATCGGGAATAGACTAACCTATTTTTCTTTTTCCTTTTTTTTATAAATACTTTTAAATATTTTTTTTTATTTTTTATGGAATTTTGAATTATTTATTTTTAAAAGAAAGAATTCTAAAGATGGAAGAAAATATTTTGGATTTTGATTTGGATTTTTGTTTTAAAAGATTTCAAAAGAAAAAAGGAAAATATTTTTGGATTTAATTTTTTTTTTTTTGGATTTTTTAAGTAAAGAATTCTAAAGAGGGAATTAAGTGAACGGAAAATATTTTTGAATTTGTTTTTTGAAAATTGGGGCCGGAACCGATGAGGTTTGCCTACGTATCTCACATCCGGTGAGAATCAGACTCGCGTAGTTCGATCAAACTAACTATTTTTCTCTTTTTGATTTTAATGAAAATTAATCTTTCCACTTCAAGCCAAACTACTACAAAAACTTAGTAAAAAAAAGATTATTTGTACTAATCTAGGAGAATGATTTTTTTTGAATAATTTCGCTCAACTAATTTTCTAAAGCCGGTCAACAATGCAAGCAAGCCTTCCAAATGATGTAGCAAGTAGCACATAAGTGAACATGATGGTCTCAAAGAGGATGCCTGTCTTATACAGACCTGGCCCCTGTGCCGAGTTTCGCTAGGTCAAATGCACGTGATACAAATAAAGCGAGCCTACTAGGGATATCCGGCATGAGGATTGTTCTTCTAGGTTTAAAAATCCTAAAGAAGATGGTATCTAGACCTGACTTACCCGGGCGGATAACCCGAGCCGAGGAGCGTCAAGCGTCACCAGTAATAGAACAACACTGGCTAGCTAACGGCTCTCTCGCCTAAAAATGTGTGGCTAAATCCTTCACCAGAAGCTGGTAGGCGAAACTAGCTTTATCTCAAGATAGATTTTTTGTGATGCTGGTAAGTAAACACAACATAACTAACTATCAAAAGATTAAGAGGGAAGAAGGGTTTCGTAACAATTCTATATACAGTTCAAGCAATATCAAAGTGGTAAAAAGCGGCATTTAGCACATTAGGCTCAAACATGTAAAAAATCAAATAATAAACAAAAAGCCAAGTATAACAGTTATTCTAAGCCTGAATTCTGAACCCTGAACCAGAGATTCTGGGTTCTTGTTCCCCAGCAGAGTCGCCAGAGCTGTCACACCTCCTTTTTCCCGAGGGGTGGGGGATAATGGAGTTTTTTCAATTAAAGTGATATTAATCGAAATGGAATTATTTATTTATTCAGAGTCGCCACTTGGAATAATTTATGGTGTCCCAAGTCACTAGTTTATTTTAAATCCCAAATCGAGGAAACTTGACTCTATTTTAAAGTTCGCGAAACCAAAAAACCGGATAAGAAACTCTGTTAACACGAGAGAAGGTGTGAGGCACTCCCGAGTTCCGTAATTTTAGCATGGTCGCTCAACTATTAATAATTGGCCTAATCATCTTATTTATTACATGTTTAAAACTTATGTGCATTTTTACCTTCGAACCATTTTTAATTAATCAACTAACCACTCTTAATATTTGTGGATTTTTTAAAACAAGTTGCGATGTCGCACACTCATTGTTTTTGTACACATTGCGAATCGCGTTACGTGAAACGCACCCGCGATTTACAACATGTTTATTTTATTATTATTTGTAGTTATGGTCAAATCACGTAAAATGCACACTCGAATTGGGATTTATGTATCGTGACCATGCCACGGGAACCGTACCCATGGCCACGATGATTTATTAATCGCGCCAAAAGCAGAACTACGAATGTTTATAAGTCGTTTCACAGACATCTCAGTCTCAAATGTGATAAATACGAACCAATGGCTTCACTTCTCAATCACAATAAGGCAAATCACGATAAAAAAAAAAGGGAATTCAAACTTTAATTCTGCTAACCTGGTACACAAATAAACATTGTATCAACTAAAGTCAACTCAATTAAGCTTATTACACAAATTTGCCATTCACATCAAGTGGACGATTTGATTAATCATTTCTCATGCCTATTGACATTTCAACAATACTCTAACACTATTCAGGTTCAAAGACGTATGAACATGTAGAAACCCAACACAACAATTAATGAATTCAGAAGAGCAAAGGCTAAAGCAATGAATTCTTTCCCCCTTTTTATTTCAGAGCCCCAAACAAACAGAAAACAAATTATCATGAGTTTAAAATTACTAAATGATACATATGCAGAAAGCGTTCAATCACGCGAGGGCAATAGTGGGTCGGAATTTCATGAAGAAAGAGAAGACATAATTCATATTCTGTCAAGACAAAAACTCGAGTTCACAAGTGAATACATGGTTATGCAAGAACCAATTTAAAGGGCCGAATAAAGGCGAAATAAAGAAAGTTGAAAACTCAGCAACCAGCGCAGTCCAAATCGGTATGCAAGCAACTCATCTACAACTTCTAATAACCTTGAAACCCCCAGAGATTATGAAGAAAAGAGGCTGAAATGTTGAATCGGCTATATGATTTTAACTCCGAAATTTGATTGTTTCTTTCTAAGAAATTCTGAAGTTTAGTTATGGATATTCTGAAGTTTCAACAGCTGTATTTAGGCGTGTTGAGAGTGAGGTGAGAAGAGAGACGAAGGTGAAGGCGGCGCTCGGTTTTTCAAAGGGGTATCCGTCTGTTATCCCCTCTCCTTTAGGGTTTGGAAAAATGGGTGTTTTAAAGAGAGGGGGATCCTGTTGGGCCAGGCGGGGCATGAAAATTGGGCTTCTAAAGGGATGGGCTTGATACAATTGCAAAATTAGTCACTTTGGATTCAAATTTTAATTAAAATTAATTTGTATGGCTAAACTATTATATATATTTTACTCAATAATTGACTAATGACCTAATTAATTAACTAACCTAAAAATCTATTTTTTGGTTTTTAGATATTTATATAATGCATTTAATAATGTAATTAAATCCTAAAATGCAGTTTAAAATCTAAAATGCTATGAAATTAAGATTTGAACATTTTTATGATTTACGATATTCCCAACATGTATAAACAATGCGAATAAATGCAAAATAAATAAAGAAAAATTTCTAAAATTCATAAAAACAATTAAAATTATTTTTTGGATTATTTATTAGAGGAAGGAAGTCAGGAAATTGACGGATGAATTTACAGTGGTCAGCCTCCAACCACCATTGAAGAGATAATCCTCAGGCACTAAACCTTCGCACTGGAACATCATAAGAGGGGTATAATCCCCCTCTATAGCATCACTGGCAGTAAACTTAGAGCCATGGCCTGGAATTAGCTTAACAGTTCCTTCCCTATCACATCCATAGCACTGCAGTAAAGAAACACAGAGATGAAATTAAAATTAATGTACAACTAACTCTTAACAAGTGAAAAATGGAAAAGAAAAGTTATTTTCACCCCTGATATATATTACCTTTGCTACATGGTTGACTTCTTTCCCAACGTGGAAAAACGAGCCACTCATGTAATAACATTGTTCTGGGGTAATGCTATCACATTCTTCACATTTTAGCTGGAAAAAAAACAAGAATAGAGTAAGCGTGAGAGCAAGTAGGGTTATATATATGTATGCAGTATCTTCTCTATTGATCCCAAAATAGAATATTGAACAAGAAAAACTTAATTTATTTAACAGTGAAAAAATAAGGCATATCTTCGTCATCTGGACCTCCCACTGGTTCCATCTCAGTAATGCGTTTTAGTTCGGCAGTTATCTGGAGTAGGTGTTTCATTATAGTTTCTAAAGTTAGATAGAAATTGGAATTCAAGTTTGGTGTGATGAAAGTGAATGAACACTAAGACATACTATTTATAGAGAGAGTTGTGTGAATGGCTTTTCAGGCATTATTCTCCCAAGCTCGTTTTTCTCTCTCTTTCATTTCTCCTTTTTTTAATTTTAATTTTAATTTTTTCTTTTCTTTTTACATATTACCTATAGATTGTCGTATGGCCCAAAATGTTTATAATTCTTTTCTTAAGAAAAGGGATATTAAGAAAGGGAAGTTGTTCTATAACATTTTTAAAAAAAATATTATCGCATAAATCGAAATAAAGGAAGTATAATATGATTTTATATAAGAATAAAAGTACTATGGGGTAACGAATATTAAGTACTTCCTCTTTTCTATTTTATATGGTGATATTCAGAGTACAATGGTCAAATATGTTAAATTTTAAGCCTATTGTCTTTTCAAGTAGAGAAAGGTTGATAAGAAATTCTAGGAGGGTAATTATTGAATGAAAAACGTGTATATAGTATGTAAATATAAATACCTGGTTGATACCACAATCTCTGCTTTTAGCTCTTTTCACAACTTTGCTCCTATTGCATCCGATGTTTTAGTTAATTGTTCACCCTTTTCAAGTGTGATTTCTATGTTATGTATGACCGAACTGGACTGATCTATTCTATGGTGAAGCATGCATCTGAAGCATAATTGCACACCCACACGATCTTTGCCGAGAGATAGGAGCATTTGGTGGAACCAGTGCTATATATATCATAGAATCGTAATTTCTTTTGTGAAATAAAATTAAATATTTAAAGATTAAATAAAAAATACTACAAGTCAAAGTAATTAGTAATAAATGTTTGAAAATATTTGAAAAATCTTGGTAAAAGAAATTTTTTTTCCACCCAAGGGTTTGGTCTATTGACCAATGAAATGGATGGAGAACAATGAGGCTTTAGTTCAAATTCGAGCAGAAGCAAAAATACTTATAACTTCAAAGTTTGAATGCTCAGTTCAGCAAGATATCTAATTAATCGCTTTTTAATTTATTTTATTACTAAAATAAATATACGTAATATATATTTATTAGATTTTTTTATTTTATGGGAGTCAGCGTATAGTAAATATATATAAAATAAAAATAAATATTATGTTTACTATACGCTGACTCCCATAAAATAAAAAAATCTAATAAATATATATTACGTATATTTATTTTAGTAATAAAATTTATTTTACTCTCAGCAATGATTTTACGTATATTTATTTTATGTCAACGTATAGTAAATATTCTGTATATAATAAAAAAATCTAGATACCATTTGAGGTTATCTAGATAAAAATTATTGCAAATAAAAATTAACTGTGTTTAACATTTCTTAGTAAAGTATATATTTTACGTATAGTAAATAGATAAATAGTAAATAAATTCTATGTATATGTACTATTTGCTATCTAGATAAATCTGTCATCTTTATTTCTTTCGGTAAACAAGAAAATAAAGGGAACAAATATTTTATCAGATCTTAGATTTCTGTTAAAAATTAAAATATGTTTAGTGTTATGACTAAAAGTGCATCATTTTGTTAAAGTAAATGGACTATTAGTGCTCCATGTGGAAGAATATGTATGACTTTGAATCTAAAGTCAAAGATAATGTATGTTTTTGGGCTTTTTTCGGTGTTATGACTAAAAGTGCACCACTTTGTTAAAGTAAATGTACTATTAGTGCTCCGTGTGAAAGAATATGTATGACTTTGAATCTAAAGCCAAAGATCATGTATGATTTTTGGACTTTTCCTCTAATACACTATAGCAAAGTAATATTTACATTTTTTATAATAGAAATAAGAGAAAATGGGTCGGGTCATGGAAGAGTCGAGTCAAGATTTAAATGGTTATTTTGATTTTTTAAATGGTTGGGCTGAAAAGAAATATGACAAATAATGTTTAATAAAGTCCTAAAAGTGCTGAGTGACTTTTGAGTATACAATGTGCAAAGTATAATGGCTTTTCAGTTACAAAAAAAAGTAAAGTAACTTTTATAGATAATTTCTATTAGTTCAGTGACCATATGAGAAAAGGAATTTTACTTTTGGTGCTTAGTCTAGATTAATATGTTTGTAATCTAATTTTCTGGGTTCTTGAGCAAGTATTTTCTTTCAATTTTCAGCTTCTTCCCTATATTTTAAGGATAAGTACGACCGCATTGTTGCTTAGTCTCTGTCATTGTATTTGAAATTAATTATTATCTTTTGGATGCTGTACCTTACACCTAACAATAGTTTTTCACTGTGTCAATCTTTCTTGCAGGAGTGCTGAAACTGGTCTTCCTGAGCTTATGGTTAATTTTGTGACTTCTTCTTACGATCCTGAATGATTGAGGCCCATTGTTGAGAAAATTGCAGCTATCCTTGAAGTGGTTGGTAAACATAATTGCAGATAGTTTTGTTCTTTTGTCTATTAGTATGAAAAGACAAGAGTGAGTTGCTCTAGTGGTGAGCACTCTTCACTTCCAACTGCAATGACCTAACCGGCCATTTTAACTATTAAAACCCCGTTCCCTAAAATAAAACTTGTTGTAGGTGCTTGTAATGATTTATGACTTGCGGGGATAGTTGGTTCGGGATTTGGAAGTGTTTGAGGTGAAACCGGAACACTTGGTTCCTTAAGTTGGCATTAAAGTGCTAAGTTTGACTTCGATCAACTTTTTTGTGAAAACGACCCCGGAATAGAATTTTGATGATTCCAACAGCTCCGTATGGTGATTTTGGACTTAGGAGCATGTTCGCAATTTTATTTGGAAGTCCGTAGTAAAATTAGGCATGAAATGGCTAAAGACAAGAACTTAAGTTTGGAAGTTTGACCGATGAGTTGACTTTTTGATACCGGAGTCGGAATCCAGTTCCAAAAATTTTTATAGCTCCGTTATGTAATTTATGACTTGTGTATAAAATTTGAGGTCAATCGGAGTTGATTTGATAGGTTCCGACATTGAATGTAAAAGTTGAAAACTCTTAGTTTTATTAAGCTTGAATTGGGGTATGATTTATGGTTTTAGTATTGTTTGATGTAATGTAGAGGTTCGACTAAGTTCGTATGATGTTTTAGGACTTGTTGGTATATTTGGTTGAGGTCCCGAGGGCCTCGGGTGAGTTTCGGATGGTTAACGGATCAAAAATTTGAGTTAAAAAGCTGCTGCAATTTTTCCTCTTCATTTGGACAGTCTGGGCTGTGATCGAGCCCAGATATCGAGCCAGATATCGAGCCCAGGTATCGAGCCCAGGGTTGACGAGGTACAGGCTCGAGCTTGTGTATCGATGCTATGATCGAAGGCCCAACCTCGATACCCTGATCGAAGGCAAGGCTCGAGGGCATGATCGAAGGTATGGCTCGAGGGCTAGGATCGAGACCCATGCTCGATGCCCTGATTGAAGGCTCAAGCTCGATGCCATGATTGAGGCTATGATCGAAGGCCCAACCTCGATGCCCTGATCGAGGCCATGACTGAGGTCCCGGCTCGACCCTGTGATCGAAGCCCTGATCGAGGCCCAGTTCGAGGACCAGTTCCGAAGGCTGCTGGGCAGTTTTATAAAAAGAGGGCATTCGTCCCATTTGCCATTTTTGACGAACTTAAGCTTGAGCAGAGACGACTTTTGGCAGATTTTCAAGGAAAAAATATTGGGGAAAGTGATTCTAACTCAGATTTGGTCTACATATACAAGTATATCATTGTTTTCATAATTTAATTAGTGTTTTGAGAATGAAATTTGTAAAAAAAGTTTAGAAATCTCATAGAAACGAAATTTTGAGATTTCGGTATCGATTCAGAGTCGGATTTGAGTGAAACTGGTATGGTTGGACTCGTAATTGAATGGGTTGTCGGATTTTATAACTTTCGTTGGATTCCTAGATGTGGCCCCCACGGGCGAATTTTTAATTAATTTCGGAATTTTTATTAAAATGTAGTATTTCCTTATAGAATTTATTTCCTATAATTTTTAGTGATTGTATCGAATTATTTTGGCTAGATTCGAGCCAGACAGAGTTGGATAATCGTGAAAAAGGCAAAATTATGGATTAAATTGGAGCAAGACGAGGTAAGTCTCTTGTCTAACCTTGTGAGGGAAAAATTACCTCATAGGTGATTAAAATTAAATAATTGTTGCTAATTGTGGGGAGCTACGTACGCACGTGGTGACGAGAGTCCGTGCGTAGCTACTATTAATACTAAAGTCCGGGTAGTTTATGACACAGAGCATGCCTTACTTGTGTAAATTGTATTCTTTGATTTATTTATATTAATTGATATCTATATGAATATATTGTGAATTGTTAGATAAAGATATTAAAGGATGGAAATCTCATAGGCTTGATTGTCTGTTTTAATCAATTAATTGTTTAAATAAATTATTCTCCTCCCAAATTCATCTTATAATAAATACACTCTCCTTCCGGAGGCACATCAAAAAAATGTCCTCCATTCTTGTGGAGCGGGCCGAACGTCTCGGCAGGATAGATGCATCTATGGATCGCGCCGCACGTCCCTCGGCAGTGTACACGACACTCTAGATCGAACCGTATGTCCTCGGCAGAAATCGTGCTTAATAATAATAATAATTACACGATACTTTAATAATTTATTTCAGCTTGAGAAGCTAATTAATTATTTGGAAAAATCCTTGGAATTTAATGAATTATTATTCTTGCTTGTTTATGGAATTAATTGTTACTCCTGTAAATGAGATTTAATTGATAAATTGTAATTTTTCTGAATTGAAGGAATTTAAACAATATATTGAGAATTGTTACATTTGAAGGAATTTGATTATCTCTGCTGATTAAATAAATTATTGTAAATTCTGTAAATCATGCTGATTTAAATATTCTAGTTTTATTTAAGTTATTATTATTGACCCATAGTGAGTGTCAAAGTCGGCCATCTCGTCTCTACCACTTCGAGATTAGGCTTGATACTTACTGGGTACACGTTGTTTACGTACTCATACTACACTTGCTGCACTTTTTGTGCAGGATCTGAGACAGGTACCAGTGGAGGACCTATCATCACATACCCACGTCATCCCGAGGAATAGTGGTGAGCTGCCTTTCTGAGCCGTTCTGCAGCTACCAGTGTCTCTTCTTATATTTATATTCTATCTATTTCATTTCAGACAGTATTTGGAGTTTTGTATAATCTACTAGATGCTCATGCACTTGTGACACCGGGTCTTGGCACACACATTGGTAGAAGTTGGTATTTTATTATTTTTTTAGAATAAAAGTTTAACCAATGTACGTTTGATTTATTAGTTGGCTTGCCTAGCTGTAGTGTTGGGCGCTATCATGATCTATAGGTGAAATTGGGTCGTGACAACATGGTATCAGAGCACTAGGTTCACGTAGGTCTCACAAGTTATGAGCAGACCTAATAGAGTCTTGCGGATCGGTACGAAGACGTCTGTACTTATCTTCGAGAGGCTATATGGTGTTAGGAAACTACCTTTCTTCATATTCTATCGTGCAATTGATGTAGTACTAAATATCCTTCTCTTATTCTCTCACAGATGGTGAGAACACGCTCTAATGAGATTCCAGACCAGGGAAGAGCTACTCCCCCAGTTGCTAGAGGATGAGGCAGAGGACGAGGGAGGGCTCCAACCCGTGGTAGAGGGCGAGGACATCCCAGGACTATTCCGGTTATGCCGCCAGTGGATCCAGCAGAGAATCCCATTATTGAGGAGCAGGGTGAGGTGCCTGTGGCAGAGCCAGCTCCGGTGAACTTCACATCTGCATCGGGATTTCAGGATGTCATGGGTCGTATGTTGCGATTCATGGATAATATGACTCAGGCCGGTTTATTTCCGGCAGACCCAACCATATCTCAGGCGGGCGGGGAAGCACAGACACTTACCGCACAGGCTCATGGACAAGAAGCTGCTATATATCAGACTCAGGGTGCACTACCCGTGGGTGGAGTCCAGCCAGTGGCAACAACTACACCTGAGCCCAGGCCAGCTATAACCGCTGATCCTCAGAAACTATTGGATAGATGGACTAGACTACATCCTCCTGTCTTCGGGGGTAAGTGACATGAGGATCCACAGGATTTCATTGATCGTTGCAAGGATAGACTGTACAACATGAGGATATTGGAATCCCATGGGGTTGATTTCGCTACTTTTCAGCTAGAGGGTAGAGAGCCCGTAGATGGTGGCAGTCTTATGCTCTTGGCAGACCAGCAGATTCTCCTCCCATGACTTGGGACAGGTTCACCCGTATCTTCTTGGACAGGTATATTCCATCCTCCTAGAGGGAAGAGTTGCAGTTTCAGTTTGAGCAGCTCCAGCAAGGTCAGATGTCAGTGATTGATTATGAGGCGAGGTTTTCTAAATTATCTTGCCATGCACTAATGATACTCCCTACTGAGGCGGAGAGAGTGCGAAGGTTTGTAGCCGGTTTACATACTGGTATTCAGGCCACTATGACTCGAGAGGTTGAGATGGGTACTTCTTATGAGCGAGTTGTGGAGATAGCCCGGAGGATTGAGGGTGTACGTCAGTGGAGCCGAGAGCAGATTATGAGAGATAAGCGGTTCAGGTACTCTGGAGAGTTCAGAGGTGCTCTGTCCGGGGGCAGAGGTCAGTTCGTGAGGGGACAGTCCAACAGACCCCTATATCCAGCACCACCACCTCCTTGAGGTGCTCCAGTGCGACCTTATCCCAGTGCTATCCCAGAGAGTTCTTACCGCCCACCAGCTATTCAGGGTCCTCCCAGTGGGTATTTAGGTCCCCAGGGCCAGACACTTAGTCAGCAGCCCATCGCACCGAAGAGTTATTATGAGTGCGGGGATCCCAGTCATATGCAGAGGTTTTGCCCCAGGCTTCGAGGTAGACCAGTACAGCAGGGTCAGCAGCCTATGCTTACCGGACCGGTTGCTCTACCAGTAGTCCGACCACCCAGAAGTGGAGGACAGATGAGTAGGGGTCGTCCTAGAAGTGGAGGTCAGCCAGGCGGAGGCCAGACAGTTGGCGCTCCAGCTCGGTTCTATGCTTTTCCGGCTAGACCAGATGCAGAGGCCTAAGATGCTGTGATTACAGGTATTATTTCTGTTTGTGGCAAAGATGTCTCAGTATTATTTGATCCAGGATCTACGTATTCATATGTGTCATCTCTATTTGCTCCATTCCTAGATGTTTCTCGTGAGTCCTTGAGTACTCCTGTATATGTGTCCACTCCTGTGGGCGATTCTGTTGTTGTGAACCGGGTCTACCGGTCCTGTATTATTACATTCTGTGGTTATGAAACTAGAGCAGATCTCTTATTGCTTGAGATGGCCGATTTTGAAATTATTCTGGGCATGGACTGGTTATCTCCATATCATGCTATTCTAGATTGTCATGCCAAGACTGTTACCTTGGCTATTCCAGCATTGCCTAAGCTGGAGTGGAAAGGTTCGCCTATTAGTTCATTTAATCGAGTTATTTCTTTTATAAAGGCTCAACACATGGTTGAGAAGGGTTGTTTGGCTTATCTAGCCTATGTTCGGGATACTACTGCAGAGACTCCGGCTATTGATTTAGTACCTGTAGTTCGGGAGTTCCCCGATGTATTCCCGTCAGATCTTCCAGGTATGCCACCTGATCGTGATATTGATTTCTGTATTGACTTGGCTTCAGATACCCAGCCTATATCTATCCCACCGTATCGCATGGCTCCGAAAGAGTTGAAAGAACAGCTTGAAGATTTACTAGCCAAAGGGTTCGTCAGACAGAGTGTATCGCCTTGGGGTGCACCAGTATTATTTGTGAAAAAGAAGGATGGAACAATGCGAATGTGTATTGATTATCGCCAATTGAACAAAGTCACTATTAAGAACAAGTACCGGTTGCCGCGTATTGATGATCTATTTTACCAGTTGCAGGGTGCTAGGGTATTCTCTAAGATCGACTTGAGGTCGGGGTACCATCAGTTGAAGATTCGGGATTCGGATATTCCGAAGACTGCTTTCCGTACTAGATATGGTCATTATGAGTTTCTGGTAATGTCTTTTGGATTAACTAATGCCCCGGCAGCATTTATGGATCTGATGAACAGGGTATTCAGGCCATATATTGACTCATTTGTCATTGTCTTCATTGATGACATTTTGATCTACTCACGTAGTAAGGGGGAGCATGAGCAGCATATGAGAGTAGTGCTTCAGACATTGCGGGAACAAAAGCTATATGCTAAGTTCTCTAAATGTGAGTTTTGGCTTGAGTCTGTAGCATTTTTGGGACATATCGTATCGGGCGAAGGTATTAAAGTTGATTCCAAAAAGATTGAGGCAGTTCAGAATTGGCATCGTCCCACTTTGGCGACGGAGATCAGGAGTTTTCTGGGTTTGGCAGGTTATTATCGTCGGTTCGTGGAAGGTTTTTCATCTATTGCAGCACCTTTGACCAAATTAACCCAGAAGGGTGCTCCATTTCGATGGTCCGATGATTGTGAGGTGAGCTTTCAGAAGCTCAAGACATCATTGACTACAACACCAGTGTTAGTGTTGCCTTCCGGTTCGGGGATGTATACAGTGGTATTGCGACGCTTCGCGCGTTGGCTTGGGTTGTGTATTGATGCAGGAAGGGCAAGTTATTGCATATTCTTCACGTCAGCTGAAGCCCCACGAAAAGAATTATCCGGTACATTATTTGGAGTTAGCTGCGATTGTTCACGCTCTTAAGATTTGGAGGCATTATCTTTATGGGGTGTCTTGTGATGTTTACACTGATCATCGCAGTTTGCAGCATTTGTTCAAGCAGAGGGACCTAAATTTGAGACAGCGCAGATGGATGGAGTTACTAAAAGATTATGATATTACTATCTTGTACCATTCGGGCAAAGCAAATGTGGTTGCAGATGCCTTAAGCAGAAAGGCGGAGAGTATGGGTAGTTTGGCTTTCATTTTAGCAGAGGAAAGGCCATTAGCCTCAGATATTCAGTCCTTGGCTAACAGACTTGTGAGGCTGGACATTTTAGAGCCCAGCCGAGTTCTTGCATGTGTTGTGGCCCAATCTTCACTATTGGAGCAGATCAAGGCTCGCCAGTATGATGACCCACACCTGGTGGTTCTTCGTGAAACGGTACTACGAGGTGATACCAAGGAAGTTACTATTAGAGCGAATGGTGTTCTGTGACTCCAGGATCGTCTATGTGTTCCTAATGTGGATGGGCTGAGGAAAAAGATCCTGGAAGAGACACATAGTTCTCGATATTCTATTCATCCAGGTGCTACTAAGATGTATCGTGACTTGAGACAACATTATTGGTGGCGACGAATGAAAAAGGACATAGTTGAGTATGTAGCTCAGTGTCTAAATTGCCAGCAAGTTAAATATGAGCACCAGAGGCCAGGTGGCCTACTCCAGCAGATGACCATACCAGAGTGGAAATGGGAACGAATTACTATGGATTTTGTAGTTGGGTTGCCGCGGACCTTGAGGAAGTTTGATGCAGTTTGGGTGATTGTTTACAGGTTGACCAAGTCGGCACATTTTATTCCTGTTGTGACTACGTATACTTCAGAGAGGTTGGCCTAGATTTATATTCAGGAGATAGTTCGGTTGTACGGTGTACCAATTTCCATCATATCAGATAGAGGCCCTCAGTTTACTTCACATTTCTGGAGAGCAGTACAGAGTGAGTTGTGGACCCGTGTAGAGCTCAACACAGCCTTTCATCCGCAGACCGATGGACAGTCAGAGAGGACAATTCAGATTTTGGAGGATATGCTCAGAGCATGTGTGATTGACTTTGGAGGTCAGTGGGATCGTTTCCTGCCTTTGGCCGAGTTTTCTTATAATAACAATTACCAATCCAGCATCGAGATGGCTCCATTTGAGGCTTTATATAGTCGGCGATGTCGTTCACCAATCGGATGGTTTGAGCCAGGTGAGGCTAAGTTATATGGTACTGATTTGGTAAGGGATGCCTTGGAAAAGGTAAAGTTGATTCAGGAGCGACTTCGTACAGCACAGTCCAGACAAAAGAGTTACGCGGATCAGAAAGCGCGTGATATATCATTTATGGTAGGTGAAAAAGTTCTTTTGAAGGTTTCGCCGATGAAGGGAATTATGAGATTCAGGAAGAAGGGCAAGTTGATCCCAAGGTTTATAGGCCCATTTGAGGTGTTGAAACGAGTTGGGGAGGTTGCTTATGAGCTTGCCTTGCCTCCCAGCCTATCGGGAGTTCATCAGGTTTTTCACGTATCTATGCTCCGGAAGTATCATAACGACCTATCACATATGTTAGCTTATGTATATTTTGAACAGGTTTTTATGTCTAGTAGGTGTCTTGACATCTACTCGTCACTACTCTATCGAGGTTAGGCTTGATACTTACTTGGTACCGTTGGGGTGTACTCATGCAATGCTTCTGCACATTTTTGTGCAGATCCAGGTATTCTAATTGTGTTGTTGAGAGTTGCGTCTTCATGGCGGGAGACTTTGAGGTATACTTACTTCACATTCGCAGGCCTCGGAGTCACAACCTTACTTCATTAGGCTACTGTTAAATTGTAATTCAAAACAGTACTGTGCTTAGAAATTCTAGTGTGTTTTAATAGTGCTTATGACTCCGTACTACTGATTTTGGGAAAATGTATAACTATTGGCCACTTGCGGCTATGCATGTCATACAATGGTTTATGATAAATGATTAAATAGTTCAATTCTGTTATTAAATCAGCATGCATTAGGCTTACCTAGTCTTAGAGACTACGTGTCATCACGACATCCTAAGGTGGGAAATTGGGGTCGTGACAAGTTGGTATCAGAGCTCTAGGTCCATAGGTGCTATGAGTCATAAGCAAGTTTTCTAGAGTCTTGCAGATCGGTACAGAGACGTATGTACTTATCTTTGAGAGGCTACGAAACTATTAGGAACCACTCCTTTCATTCCTTATAGTGCGGCATCGATTCAACTTGAAGCATATATCTTATATCCTTTTACATCCACTAGTATATGATGTTGCACGCTCGGTATTAACTATGCGCAGACGGTTTGTAACACTGCGGATGGGCTACGAGGGGGCCACATATGCTCAATCATTGTCACGAGGTATTGTCCAGACTAAGGACACATACGTGTTGGCAGATCTTCAGTTGTTCAAGTGTGGGATGCAACTGGTTTGTGTATCTTATTGGTGATGTGCAAACTTATGAAGGTTGGTAATGTGGATCATCGGATGTTGTGATCTATGACTCCGCGCCAAAGTGGGAGAGTCTACTATCGATATCAGATTCCATGGGGAAGTGTCATATCAGTTTTCGGTGTGAGGTATATATATGCAGTGTTGAGGGGTTCCCCAGAATTGTACATGACTAAGATCTAAGACTTTCATAGGATGGTGCTGGAACTTGCGGTATATTTGCATCATTTCTAAATCTACATTCCAGTATCATAGAGGTTAGATAAACATCTTTATATTAACAAAACGTCTCTTCAGAGTGGGTATCTTAGTTGCAGCATTGTTGGGTGCTCTAGAGGGAATACAACAGTGTATTTGGGATTTCGGGCAACGTGGTTCGTGATAAGGTACTTCGCATCGAGCTATGACTTAGGATCATTATGTATCGATAAGGGAAAGTGTTGACCTGAAGACAAGTCGAGGAGGATTAGAAGAAATAGGTCAGCTCGGTGTTGTTGGGTTAGCATAGAAACAAAGGTAACTGGTCTTATGGTGTGGAAATGCTTTACCTGTGTTCTATGGAAATACTCTTGGGTTTGTTGGCTTGCATGAGTTTGTTGAGTTGGGGAAGTTAACTTCTGGTGGCTTGGTGATGTGCAGATTATCCTCGAAGGGTTCTTGATAGTGTCGACCACAGCTTGAGCTAGATGTCTATTACCGGCATAAAGAACGTGTTGCATGTTATGATTTTTGCCTGGATGGGGTCACAAGTTCTAGACAGCATGGATGATTTCAGATGTTTGGAAGAATGCTAGCATTATTTGATACCATCTAAGAAGGGTGCACACTCCAAAAGGCGCACTGTGTTTCAACTTGCGGATGCCTGACTGGCATTACGGTAATCGCCAGGTTGATCGACTATTGATATCCAGATTTTGCTTCGTTGGGAAGAAGACATAATCGAGGGCCAGGACCGAGAACCAGGATTGAGGACTGCGATCGAAGGCCAAGATTTCTGCAGTAAAAGTCCAGTGTAGGGGCCAACCAGTCGAGGAAGCGACTTGGGAGACCGAGGAAAACATGCGGAGCAGATATCCAGACTTATTCAGCACTTTAGGTATAATTCTAAACCTGTTCGAGGACGAACGTTTGTTTAAGAGGTGGAGAATGTAATGACCCAACCGGCCATTTTAACTTTTAAAACCCCGTTCCCTAAAATAAAACTTCTTGTAGGTGCTTGTAATGATTTATGACTTGCGGGGATGGTTGGTTTGGGATTTGGAAGTGTTTGAGGTGAAACCGGAACACTTGGTTCCTTAAGTTGGCCTTAAAGTGCTAAGTTTGACTTCGGTCAACTTTTTTGTGAAAATGACCCCGGAATAGAATTTTTATGATTCCAACAGCTCCGTATGGTGATTTAGGACTTAGGAGCGTGTTCGAAATTTTATTTGGAAGTCCGTAGTTAAATTAGGCATGAAATGGCTAAAGAAGAGGACGGCTCGTATTCGGAACAAGAATATCTTTCCTTTGACCGTAGAATCAGTTCTGCATTGTTTGATGTGATTTAGAGGTTCGACTAAGTTTGTATGATATTTTAGGACTTATTGGTATATTTGGTTGAGGTCCCGAGGGCCTCGGGTGAGTTTCGGATGGTTAACGGATCAAAAATTTGAGTTAAAAAGCTGCTGCAATTTTTCCTCTTCTGTTGGACAGTCTAGGCTGTGATGGAGCCCAGATATCGAGCCAGATATCAAGCCAGATATCGAGCCAGATATCGAGCCCAGGGTTAACGAGGTACAGGCTCGAGCTTGTGTATCGAGGCTATGATCGAAGGCCCAACCTCGATACCCTGATCGAGGCCATGACCGAGGTCCAGGCTCAAGCCTGTGATCGAAGGCAAGGCTCGAGGGCATGATCGAAGGTATGGCTCGAGGGCTAGGATCGAGACCCATGCTCGATGCCCTGATTGAAGGCTCAAGCTCGATGCCATGATTGAGGCTATGATCGAAGGTCCAACCTCGATGCACTGATCGAGGCCATGACTGAGGTCCAGGCTCGACCCTGTGATCGAAGCCCCGATCGAGGCCCAGTTCGAGGACCAGTTCCGAAGGCTGCTGGGCAGTTTTATAAAAAGAGGGCATTCGTCCCATTTGCCATTTTTGACGAACTTAAGCTTGAGCAGAGACGACTTTTGGCAGATTTTCAAGGGAAAAACATTGGGGTAAGTGATTCTAACTCGGATTTGGTCTACATATACAAGTATATCATTGTTTTCACAATTTATTTAGTGTTTTGAGAATGAAATTTGTAAAAAAGTTTAGAAATCTCATAGAAACGAAATTTTGAGATTTCGGTATCGATTCAGAGTCGGATTTGAGTGAAATTAGTATGGTTGGACTCGTAATTGAATGGGTTGTCGTATTTCATAACTTTCGTCGGATTCCAAGATGTGGGACCCCACGGGCAAATTTTTAATTAATTTCGGGATTTTTATTAAAATGTAGTATTTCCTTATAGAATTTATTTCCTATAATTTTTAGTGATTGTATCGAATTATTTTGGCTAGATTCGAGCGAGACAGAGTTGGATAATCGTGAAAAAGGTAAAATTATGGATTAAATTGGAGCAAGACGAGGTAAATCTCTTGTCTAACCTTGTGAGGGAGAAATTACCTCATAGGTGATTAAAATTAAATAATTATTGCTAATTGTGGGGGGCTACGTACGCACGTGGTGACGAGAGTCCGTGCGTAGCTACTATTAATACTAAAGTCCGGGTAGTTTATGACACAGAGCATGCCTTACTTGTGTAAATTGTATTCTTTGATTTATTTATATTAATTGATATCTATATGAATATATTGTGAATTGTTAGATAAAGATATTAAAGGATGGAAATCTCATAGGCTTGATTGTCTGTTTTAATCAATTAATTGTTTAAATAAATTATTCTCCTCCCAAATTCATCTTATAATAAATACACTCTCCTTCCGGAGGCACATCAAAAAAATGTCCTCCATTCTTGTGGAGCGGGCCGAACGCCTCGGCAGGATAGATGCATCTATGGATCGCGCCGCACGTCCCTCGGCAGTGTACACGACACTCTAGATCGAACCGTATGTCCTCGGCAGAAATCGTGCTTAATAATAATAATAATTACACGATACTTTAATAATTTATTTCAGCTTGAGAAGCTAATTAATTATTTGGAAAAATCCTTGGAATTTAATGAATTATTATTCTTGCTTGTTTATGGAATTAATTGTTACTCCTGTAAATGAGATTTAATTGATAAATTGTAATTTTTCTGAATTGAAGGAATTTAAACAATATATTGAGAATTGTTACATTTGAAGGAATTTGATTATCTCTGCTGATTAAATAAATTATTGTAAATTCTGTAAATCATGCTGATTTAAATATTCTAGTTTTATTTAAGTTATTATTATTGACCCATAGTGAGTGTCAAAGTCGGCCATCTCGTCTCTACCACTTCGAGATTAGGCTTGATACTTACTGGGTACACGTTGTTTACGTACTCATACTATACTTGCTGCACTTTTTGTGCAGGATCTGAGACAGGTACCAGTGGAGGACCTATCATCACATACCCACGTCATCCCGAGGCATAGTGGTGAGCTGTCTTTCTGAGCCGTTCTGCAGCGACCAGTGTCTCTTCTTATATTTATATTCTGTCTATTTCATTTCAGACAGTATTTGGAGTTTTGTATAATCTACTAGATGCTCATGCACTTGTGACATCGGGTCTTGGCACACACATTGGTAGAAGTTGGTATTTTATTATTTTCTTGGAATTAAAGTTTAACCAATGTACGTTTGATTTATTAGTTGGCTTGCCTAGCTGTAGTGTTGGGCGCCATCACGACCTATAAGTGAAATTGGGTCGTGACACCATCCAAGAGGGTGTGAGTTCGAGTCACCCCAAGAGCAAGGTGGAGAGTTCTTGGAGGGAGGGAGGCGAGGGTCCATCGGAAATAGCCTCTCTACCCTAGAGTAGGGGTAAGGTCTGCGTATACACTACCCTCCCCAGACCTTACTAATGAAATTATACTGGATTGTTTTTGTTGTTGTCTATTAGGATGAAACAATTGCATAAATTAACTACTCACTTTGGGAGTCATATTACTTGACCAATTAAGTGCTTTTATTCCTGAATCAAATCTACATCATTTTTTTAATCAACTTAACTCCTCTACAGGTTGGCTGGTTCTATCTTTAGAGATGTCGTGTAGCCTTCTATATTCCACAAAATTGTTGAAAAAATATTGATTATGGAGAATAAGATTTAGCTTGAGACATGTCAAGGACACTGTTCTTAAGAATATTTCGCCTACACAATAGAGAATAAAATTAGGCGTATTCCCCAGGATTCTACAAGCTCTTCCAATTATAAAATTGGGAACAGAACTAGCAGAAAATTCAAGAAAGAAACACAGCATAAGAAGGAAGAACATGATTCAGAAAGTTATGTTAGAAAGTGTGTCTTTAGCTTTCCAAATGCCATGTTTATATAGGCGTTGCTCCAAAGCTAGATAACGGCTATTAACGGCTAGTTTGACTCTATTAAATGTAAAATAATTTACCAATTAATAAGTGATATAAATAATATTTCAAAGAGAAAATATTTTCCAAACCAATATAGACATTACCTTTTGAGATATCACTAATTTTTCAACAATAATTACCTTTCAATTGGCCCCTGTAAATTTCTACAGAAATTCTCTTATCAACATTTTTTATATTTACTTTGTTTTGCTCTTTGGATCTCTAACAAGTTAGCATTATTAACAATGTGAACACTTCTATCGGCAACACGTTCGTTGGGGAGAAGGAAAAAAAGGGGATTTTATTTTTTAAGACACTTTAAAACTTATATCAATTTTTAAGACAAAAGTGTTAAGAATTGGGTAGAAGGGACACTTTTGTGATTAGTGTTAATGACATAATTTTTAAAAAACCCAATATTTTCTTATCTACAAAAAAGTCCCCCCTCCTCCTCCACCCCTATTCCTCCTCATCCTCATCCTCCACATCCTCCCGCCACGCCTCCTCCTCCCCATGTTCCTCCATCTCGCAATGCTCCTCTCTATCCTCCCCTTGCTCCTCCATCTCGCAACGCTCCTCTTTATCCCCCACCACTCCTAATCCTCAAATATTTAGGAAGATGTTTCAAATATCTAGAGAAATAATTCAAACATCTACTGAGATGTTTCAAAATATTTCCACAGATATTTCAAATATCTGTGGAGATGTTTGAAATATCTGTGGAAAAAAGATCAAACATCAAAAAGAAAGAAGCAGAAGAAATATCCCGAGGGATGTTTGAGGGGATGTTTTGAATAATACTCATTTATGAGAATATCTCAAAATATCTCGAGCGTATTTTGCAGAATACTTACTTTGTAAAATTTTATATTTTTCTCTCTCTCATATATTTTAAACCACTAAAAGAAAAGAAAAAATAAAAAAAGAAGAAGAAGATGAAAATGAGATGAAGAAGGAAAGAAGAAAAAGACAAGGAAGAAATGAAGAAGAAGAAGAAGAAGATGATGATGACATAGACGAACTAGCAGCAGCAACAACGAAAGTTGAAGAGAAAGAAGAAAGTAAAGAAGAAGAATGAGAGAATTTCGGAAGAGAAAGAAGAAAGACGGAAGAACGAGGAGAAGAAGTAAAGAGGAGAAAGAAGATGGAAATAAAAATTTGAAATAATTTGAATGGGTATGGTTTTTAAAAATTTTTGAAAATTTTAATATTTACCCACAACTTTTATTATTTTTAATCTAACCCCGAACCCCTTTAATTACACATTTTATTATTTTTTATTTCATTCTTCCAGGAATATACATTGTATGGAAAATCTACCATCACAGAGTTTCTAAGAGGGCTTACTTTCCAAATATCAGCTAACTATTTCTTTTAGACTAACACACACCAGGTATTTGGTAAAGTAATGGAAAGAACATGATCCTTGATTTTTTCTAGTTCACTTCCGAACCCTGTTCAACTTTCTATCCTTAATAAATTTGATGCTAAATACAAACTCTTACACATTTCAGGTAGAGATTCTTTATAAACTAATTGAGGATTGCGCCTTTCTTAAAGAAGATGGCTCTGAAATTGTTCTTGACTTATTTTGTGGGACGGGAACCATTGGCCTTACACTGGCCAAAAGGTAATAAATCTCATCCCTGATGCAAGTACAAGCTTTTGCTTATCTGATATTACTGCTATTTCAATTTGCAGAGTGAAGCATGTTTATGGTTTTGAAGTAGTTGCTCAAGCTGTCTCCGATGCACGTCAAATGCCAAGTTAAATTGCATAGATAATGCAACTTTTATCGAAGGAGATCTGAATAAAATTGATTTGAACTTCACTAGCAACTTGCCTAAGCCGGATATTGTCATCACAGGTTCGTTTTTTATGGATAATTTGTTTCATTTGACACTTTTGTTGTATCTTGTAAGTTGGTCGAGCTCTTTAGGATGGTTCTCTACTCATGTCCCCTTTGAGAGGAAAGATTCAAACGGTTTTGTGGGGCGAGGTTGGGGAGTGAGGTCAGCATTTCTTATACTGTAAGATCAGTAGTTGTACTCGTGTAAGAGGATTCATATGAAATGATTAATGTACTTGGGAAGTGATAAATTTTGTAAGAAAGGCAGAATTATCACTGCCATGTTGCATCAGGAAGGTAAGTTGACGGAGTTCTGTGAGTTAGTTCTATACTCGTGTCCCCTACTCCCCTTCAGAAGAAAAGATTGAAATCGAACAATGAACTTGTAAGCTATGCCTTATTTCGACGTCTTGTATTCTTGTGGTAGATGATATTTAAAATTCTTGAACGAGAACTTTACTGTTATATTTTTACTGTTTTCAGTAATGCCTGATGAGTCTAGTATATAGTACTTAATCTACTTGATAGAGGTTACTTGTTCTTGAGCAACTCTTTTTTATTTTGAGGAAGTAAGATAATTCATTAAAGGCATCAAAAAAATGCAAAAGGTACAAAAGAGATAGAGTTAGCTCCACATGAGAAAACTATGCTAAGATCAGGGAGCTACAAAGTTCAGGAAATGATCAGTACTATTTACAGTCGTTAATTCCTCCATCTAAACAAACTAACTAAAAATCAAGCTTTTAGTGAGTAGTTCCTTATCAAAAAGAAGGAAAAAAACTTTTGGGGAGTAGTTTGGAGTTGAGATTCCATCAAAACATGTGCAGTTCCTCTCTGTCCTAAGACACCAAAAAATACTAGCTAGGACTGTTTACCTAGAATATTTTGATGGCTTTGTCAACCCCCGTGAGCACCCGCATTCGTAGGCTTCTTTAATTGACTGTGCATGGCCCGACTCAGTCCAGAAATAGAGTTGTTGAGCAACTCATCGCTGATGGCCAAAGGTTTCTAATGGATAGGAATTGTTGTGGTCTCGGTGTGTCTGGTGAACCTTTGGATAGTGCTTGATTCGTCGAATTACTTACATTTATTTTTTGTTCCTAAATGCAGATCCTAATCGCCCTGGTATGCACATAAAATTGATCAATGTTTTGCTAAAGTTAATGGCAACACACATTGTTTATGTTTCGTGCAATCCTTCCACCTGTGCTCGTGATCTTAATTACCTATGTTATGGTGTGGTGAGTATTTGAGTTATCATAATAATTCTACACACATTTATAATTCAGTTTGAGTGTGCGAATATTTCTATCCTTTGAGCCTGTAACTCTAAGGTGCAGAATTTTTTTATTTTCTTATATTTGACGACTCACCTGCGGCATGTTTTCTATCCCGTTAAAAATGAGTTGATGCTTGCATGTTGTCCGACAATGAAATAAAAAAGATATGTTAGTAATAAATTAAGCAATCCAATCTAAGATGGGTAATCCGATGTTAATAATAGTCATATCACATTAAAATTTGAGAACAAGGACAAGATCAAACTAGAAAATTAAGGATCACCTTATTTGGTGGATTGATCACTTCACTATCAAGAGGACGCAGGACCTCACACGAAAGTTGCATGTAGTAGAATCATCTCTCAGGCCTTTGGGAAGAAAATATATGACATAACCAGCTCTCATGTAACACTCAACATGGCGAGTACAGTAATGTTTTATCACTTTTATCTATTTCAAACAAAGTTTCTCGCAAATAATCAGTTCAATCACCAGCGTATTTTAATTTGGATTGGTTCAATCGCGTGCAAATAAACTAGGTTTGTTGTGATTTGTCATTCTATCTAGGATTAACAAAAGATTGTAAAAAAAAAATACTATATTGATGCTCTGATACCAATCTGAAAGCTTAGATATCAATTTCAATGATACTACTAATTTTAAAATTATTCACTCATGATCTCATAAATATCAAAATATCTCTCAATATTTCTCACACAAAAAATATCTAGGCTCGCCTATATTTATAAGAGTATACAACTTAACTTTTCTAGATTTAGAAAATTTATTTTCATATGAATTTGATTACAAAATTAATTTAATACTATTAAAAAACTAAAAAAATATCAAACACTAAACAATTTGGATTCCTACTTTAATTATGAAGTAATCTTCTAATACTCTCCCATAAGTCAAAATAATATATGTTTAATTTTTAATTTTTAATGCATTTTTCACCAATTTTCAATTGTTCATGCTCTGATACCAATTTAAAATTTTTAATACCAATTTGAAGGATACAATTATTCTAAAAATAATTCATTCATAATATCATAAATCTTAACACATCTTTCAATGTTCACCGCAAAGAAAATAGTTAGCAACATCTATATTTATAATAGTATAAAACATATTTAATTAGGTTTAAAGAAATTATAGGAGATTATTATTGTTGTTGTTTATTGTAAAAAAAAAAAAATAAACTTGTTGTAATTATCATGATTTATATTCTACAGAATATGATGATGCATTTGCTAATTTACAACATGCTGATTGATTTAAGTAATACTCATTTTTTTATTTTATTTTAACCTTTATTTAAATCGAAAAGAAAGCAAATATATATCATAGTTGTCTTGTAATTGTTACACAAATATTAAAAAAAATAAAGCTGCTTATGAATTGTAATTCCTTACAAGATCACACACTATTTCTACGGGAAATTCAAAATAAACATTGCTATCTAACAAAGAAATAGAACAAGACATCGCATATGGTGAAAATAATATTAGGTTTTAACAAAAAGAGAAAAAACTAATGGACAAGAACTTATTTTTCCTTTGTGATGTCATCTAAGATGTTATGTTTTATGTATTAGGTGAAAATAAATATGGCATTTATATTGGTATTATTTTAATAATGTTGAACACATACACTTTTTGAACACATACAGTAATAATGTTGAACGCATACACTTTTTGCACCAATAATTCACCATTCTACACACCCACAACCCACTCACGTTTTTTCTCACTTGCTTACTCCTGTATAAGTGTGTTGCTCCTCCTCTCAATTCTCACTTGAAACCACATTTAACTCCTATATTCTTCATAGCTAGCTACAGAAAGGTGAATATGAAATTTCTACTAGAAATCAGTGCTAGGTTAAGCCACATTGCCACCATAGTTCCAAACGATGGAGCGGATGATGAAAACCTGCCATATTTCTTCAAGGTTAGATTATAAGTTTCATAGATTTTCATTTTGTTTATATTAAGATCAAGTAGATCGCAAGTATCTTACTTTTTACATCTCTGTTTTTTTAGCTTCGCCGCCAAAACTACTACAAACCGTCGAAAAGACAGTGTGTCTATATCAACGAGAATGTCCAGCACGGTCGTGACACAGTTAACCATTTTCTAAGAGTAAAACAAATTCCTAATTTTGTCCTAGTTTAATTAGACGATCCAATTTTGTTTCTCATCTCTCTAATTAGTTTCTGATATTTAGTGCAGAGGGTGCAAGAAATATGAGAATGTGATGTTGATTCCCCGGTATGTGAAACCGTTCCAAAAAATGTACTATAAAAAAATTCTAAATATTAGGACTTTCTATATTATCCAAATAAGGAAGATTTTAATAAATAAATTTTAGTTAATTTCGAAGTCCTTAATAATAATAAAAAGTTATACAAAAGGAATTATAGTTATGTTACATAGTTCACTTAAGATACTATAATTAGTTTTAACATGATCTGCGTGTTGGCTTAATTCTAATTGGCACAACCATATTAGCCCGAGCCTCCTACCTGATGATAATATTCAATTATTGATATAGTTCTTATTAACTATTGATTATTGATGCTCTGATACCTATATAAAAGGTCTGATACCAGTTTGAAAGATAGAATTACTTAAGAAACCAATTCGAATAAATCACCTCCCAATGATGCCATCTCATTAATGAACAACTCTAAAGAAGCGAAAATGAAAAAAAATAGTTATTTTCACCCTTAATATATATTACCTTTTCCACATGGTTAACTACTTTACCGATGTGGTAAAACGTTCGACTCATGTAGCAGCATTGTTCTAGGGTAATGTTGCCGCATTTTTCACATTTTAACTGAAAAAGAAACAAGAACAGAGTAAGTGTGAGAGCAAGTAGGGCTTATATATGTATTGTAATGACCCGACCAATAATTTTAAAAGTTGTATCCTCGTTTCCCTATTTATTGCTCATTCTGTGCTTTATAACTGTTATATGATTTGTCGGGGTAGTCGGTTCGGGTCCGGAGAGATTTCGGAATGAAATAAGACACTTAATCTCTAGGTTAAAAGTTTAAGTTGAAAAGGTTAACTGGATGTTGACTTATTTGAAAACGACCCTAAAATAGAATTTTGATGATTCCAATAGCTCTGTATAGTGATTCTGGACTTAGGAGCGTGTCCGTAAAATTATTTGGAAGTCTGTAGCTAAATTACGCTTGAAATTGCTAAAATAGAAATTTAAGTTTGGAAGTTTGACCGGAGAGTTGACTTTTTGACATCGGGGTCGGAATCCAGTTCTGAAAATTTTAATAGCTCCGTTATGTCATTTATGACTTGTGTGTAAAATTTGAGGTCAATCAAAATTGATTTGATTGGTTTCGGCATCGAATGTAGAAGTTAGTAATTCTTAAGTTTCATTAAGCTTGAATTAGAGTATGATTCATGGTTTTAGCATTATTTGATGTGACTTGAGGTTTCGACTAAGTTCGTATGATGTTGTAGGACTTGTTGGTATATTTGGTTGAGGTCCCGAGGGCCTCGGGTGAGTTTCGGATGGTTAACAAATTAAAATTTGGACTTAAACAACTGCTGGAATTTGCTGATGCATGTATCTAGTTTCCTTCATCTGTCAGAATCGAGGTGAGAATCGAGGGCAATAATCGGGGGCAGTGATCGGGGGAAGGATCGAGGTCAGAATCGAGGGCATGATCGAGGGCAGTGATCGAGGGCCTCAGATGAGTTTCAGATGGTTAATAGATCGAATTTTTAACTTAACCAACTGTTGGAATTCGTTGATGCTTGTATCTGATTTCCTTCATCTGTCAGAATCGAGGTCAGAATCGAGGGCAGTGATCGGGGGCAGCGATCAAAGGCAGCGGTCGGGGACAGCGATCGGAGGCAGCGATCGAGGGCAGCGCCTCGATAGAAACTTTAAGTTATAAAAAGGGGACTTCGTCCCATTTTCCAATTTTGATAAATTGGAGCTTGGGGAGAGACGATGTTTGAGAGATTTTCAAGGAAAAACATTGGGGTAAGTGATTCTAACTCGGATTTGGTCAATATATACGAATATATCATTGTTTTCATCATTTAATTAGTGTTTTGATATGGAAAATTTGGAAAAAATTGTAGAAATCTAATAAAATAAATTTTTAAGATTTTGATATTGATTCAGAGTCAGATTTGTGTGAAACTAGTATGGTTGGACTCGTAATTGAATGAGTTATCGGATTTTGTGAGTTTCGTCGGATTCCGAGATGTGGGTCCCACGAGCGATTTTTGGGTTAAATTTCGGATTTTGTTAGAAAATTTATATTTTCATATGGAATTTATTTCTATAATTTTTATTGATTGAATCGAATTAATTATAATTAGATTTGAGCCGACCAGAGTTGGAAAATCGAGGAAAAGGCATACTACTTGACTGATTGAGCGTGGTTTGAAGTAAGTGACTTGTCTAACCTTGTGTGGGGGAAATTCCCCTAGGATTGGTATTGATGTGATAATTGTAATGTGTTGAAAGTCATGTACATGGGATAAATTTTTACATTTTAAATTTGCTTGACCTTTTCCTACTTTTTGTTTTACTTGTTTAGTTGAAACTTTATTTCTTATATTCTGTGCATTATTGAAGGTTAAATTTAAGCCAAAACTCGGCTCGGCTCGAAAATATCCAAACTGACAAACTGGTTGGCCAGTCTTCTCTTTATGATCGTATCAGAGAGCGTTAGTATGATGACCCCCATCTGCTTGTCCTTAAGGACACAGTTCAGTACGGTGATGCCAAGGAAGTCACTATTGGAGATTACGGTGTATTACGAATGCAGGCAGGCTATGCGTGCCTAATGTAGATGGTTTGCGTGAGTTGATTCTCTAGGAGATTCATAGTTTGCGATACTCCATTCATCTTGCTGCTACAAAGATATATCAGGACATGAGACAACACTATTGGTGGAGGCGGATGAAGAAAGACGTAGTGGGATATGTAGCTCAGTGCTTAAATTGCCAGCAGGTGATATATGAGCATCAGCGACCGGGTGGATTGCTTCAGAAGTTAGAGATTCTAGAAAGGAAATGGGAGCGGATCACTATGGATTTCGGTTTTAGGCTCCCACGGACTTAGAGGAAGTTCGATGCAGTTTGGGTGATTGTGGATATATTGACCAAGTCAGCTCATTTCATTCCTGTAGTTACTACTTACTCTTCGGATCAGCTGGTTCAAGTTTATATTCGCGAGATTGTCAGGCTTCATGGCGTACCGATATCTATTATCTCTGGCCAAGGTACGCAGTTTACATCACGGTTCTGGAGGTCCGTACATCGTGAGTTGGGTACTCGGGTAGAGTTGAGTATAACATTTCACCCTCAGACGGACGGGCAGTCCGAATGAACTATTGAGATATTGGAGGATATGCTTCGCGCGTGTGTGATAGAATTTGGGGGTGCTTAGGATTAGTTATTGCCACTTGCGGAGTTTTCTTACAACAACAGTTATCAGTCAAGAATTCAGATGACTCTGTATGAGGCCTTATATGGTAGGCGGTGCCGGTCTCCAGTGGGTTGGTTTGAGCTGGGTGAAGCTAGGCTATTGGGTACGGACTTGGTTCAGGATGCTTAGGAAAAGGTTAAATTGATTCTGGATCGACTTCGTACGGCCCAATCTAGACAAAAGAGTTATGCAGATCGAAAGGTTCGTGATGTTGCATTTATGGTTGGTGAGCGGGTTTCGCTCCGAAATTTTCCCAATAAGGGTGTTATGAGATTTGGGAAGAATGGCTTGATTCGGCCTAGTGTATCGCCTTGGGGTGCTCCTGTCTTATTTGTAAAAAAGAAGGATGGTTATATGCTGATGTGTATTGATTACTACACAACCAACTCGAAGTAGAGGTCGGACATGTAGAGGTCGCCCTAGAGGGGGAGGCCAGGCAAGATATTATGCCCTTCCTGCTAGGACGGAGGCAGTTGCATCCGATTGTGTTATCACATGTATTATTCCGGTCTGTCATAGAGATGCATCAGTCTTATTTGATCCAGGCTCCACTTATTCTTATATGTCATCTTATTTTGCCCCATATTTGGACGTACCCCATGACTCTTTGAGTTCTTTTGTTTATGTATCTACACCCGTGGGTGATTCTATTATTGTTGACCGCATGTATCGGTCGTGTTTGATTGTTATCAGTGGTTTTGAGACCAAAGCTGATTTATTTTTGCTCAGTATGGTGGATTTCGATATTATTTTAGGCATGGACGGGTTGTCTCCCTATCACGCTATCCTTGATTGTTACGCCAAGTTAGTGACTTTGGCTATGCCAGGTTTACCGCGGTTAGAGTGGAGAGGTACCTACATGCTCAAGCAGGGTTAATTCCACTTGCTCCTTCCACATCTCAGGCCGGGGGAGGAGCACAGACTCCCGTCGTCTGTACCCCTGAGCCACGGGCCCAAGTTGACCATGCCCCAGAGGATATACCAGTACAGCCAGTTGTTCCAGTTAAGCCCGAGGTTAGGGCAGCAGTTTCAGAGGGGGAGCATCTCAGGCTCGAGAGGTACAAAAAGTACCACCCTCCCACATTCAGCGGTTTAGCTTCAGAAGATGCTCAGGGTTTTCTTGAGGACTGTCACTGTATCCTCCGTACTATGGGTATTGTGGATTCCAAGGGGGTTTCTTTCATGTCATTCCATCTTAGAGGAGCGGCCTACCAGTGGTGGCGGGCATATTAGTTAGATAGTCCGGATGTGGCAGCTTCACTCACTTGGACTCAATTTTTAAGTATGTTATTGAGGGAGTATGTTCCTTAGAGCCTTAAAGATGCATGGCGCGTAGAGTTGGAGTAGCTGCGCCAGGGTTCTATGACCATGTCAGAGTATGCGGTCCGATTCAGTGATTTGGCTAGGCATGCACGAGCCTTAGTTGCGACTGTTCGAGACCGGGTTCGCCAATTTATTGAGGGTCTCCACCCTAGTATTAGATTCAGCATGGCTCGAGAGATAGAGATGGACATCACATACCAACATGTGGTGTCAATTGCTGGGAGATTGAAGGGTATGCAGATCTGGGAGAGAGAAGAGAGGGAAGCTAAGAGACCCCGAGATTCTGGCACGTATAACAGTTCTCGTGCCCTAGCTGCAGCCCATCATGTTAGAGGCTATGTGAGTCATCCTATTCATTCAGCACTTCCAGCTTCCAGCGGTATTCTGGCTACTCCCACACCTCAGGTTCCATATTATGCACCGCCAGTGTCTATTGTACCTCCTATACTGGGTGCTTTTAGCGGACAGTCCAATCAATCAGGCCCGAGCCAGTCCAAGCAGCCACGCCCTCCAAAGACTTGTTTTGAGTGTGGCGACACTCGTCATATAATGAGAGATTGCCCCAGATTTAGGAGGGGTGCATATCCACATATTTCTCAGGTGCCACCCATTCCACAGGGCCCTTAGGCCTCTCAGGCCATGATTATTGCACCATTTTCCACTCCATCTACACAACCAGCTAGAGGTGGAGGTCGGACAGGTAGAGGTCTCCCTAGAGGTGGAGGCCAGGCCAGATATTATGCCCTTCTTGCTAGGATGGAGGCAGTTGCATCTGATTCTATTATCACGGGTATTATTTCGGTCTGTCATAGAGATGCATCAGTCTTATTTGATCTAGGCTCCACTTATTCTTATGTGTCATCTTATTTTGCCCCGTATTTGGGCGTACCCCGTGACTCTTTGAGTTCTTCTGTTTATGTATCTACACCCGTGGGTGATTCTATTATTGTTGACCGCATGTATTGGTCGTGTTTAATTATTATTAGTGGTTTTGAGACCAAAGATGATTTATTATTTCTTAGTATAGTGAATTTCGATATTGTTTTGGGCATGGACTGGTTGTCACCCTATCACGTTATCCTTGATTGTTCGCCAAGACGGTGACGTTGGCTATGCTAGGTCTATAGCGTTTAGAGTAGAGAGGTACCTTGGATTATATTCCTAGCAGGGTTATTTCATTTCTTAAGGCTCAACGAATGGTTGAGAAGGGGTGTGATACATATCTGGCCTATGTGACAGATGTTAGTATTGATACTCCTACCGTGGAGTCAGTTTCTGTAGTAAGGGAGTTTCCTGATGTATTTCCAGCAGATCTTTTGGGTATGCCACCCGACAGGGATATTGACTTTGGCATTGATTTGTTACCGGACACTCAGCCCATTTCTATTCCACTATATCGTATGGCCCCAGCAGAGTTGAAAGAATTAAAAAAGTAGTTACATGAGTTGCTTGATAAGAGCTTCATTCGGCCTAGTGTATCGCCTTGGGGTGCTCCTGTCTTAGTTGTGAAAAAGAAGGATGGTTCTATGCAGATGTGTATTGATTACCGCCAATTGAACAAGGTTACAGTGAAGAACAGGTATCCATTGTCATGTATTGATGACCTATTTGATCAGCTTCAGTGTGCAAGGGTATTCTCTAAGATTGATTTGCGTTCAGGCTATCATCAGTTGAAATTTTGGGAGCCAGATATCCTGAAGACTGCTTTCAGGACTCGGTATGGTCATTAAGAGTTCCTGGTAATGTCATTTGGGGTGACCAATGCCCTAGCAGCATTTATGCATTTGATGAACAGTGTATTTCAGCCATATCTTGACTCATTCATCATTATATTTATTGATGACATTCTGGTGTATTCCCGGAGTCGGAAGGATCATGAGCAGCACTTGAGAACTGTGCTTCAGACTTTAAGAGAAAAGAAGTTATATGCAAAATTTTCAAAGTGTGAATTCTAGCTTGACTTAGTGGGATTTTTGGGTCATATAGTTTCGTGCGAAGGGATCAAGGTATATCCGAAAAAGATTGAAGCAGTGCAGAGTTGGTCCAGACCATCCTCAGCTACAGAGATCCAGAGTTTCCTTGGTTTGACAGGGTATTATCGCCGATTTGTAGAGGGTTTCTCTTCTATTGCTGCACATATGACCAAATTGACCTAGAAGGGTGCTCCGTTCAGGTGGACCGAGAAATGTGAGGATAGATTTCAAAAGCTCAAGACAGCTTTGACTACGTCCCCAGTATTGGTGTTGCCTACAGGTTAAGGGTCTTATACTGTGTATTGTGATGCATCGCGTATTGGTCTCGATGCAGTGTTGATGCAAGACGGTAGGGTGATTGCTTATGCATCCAGACAGTTAAAGGTACATGAGAAGAATTACCATGTCCATGACCTTGAGTTAGCAGCTATTGTTCATACCTTGAAGATTTGGCTGCATTATTTGTACGGTGTCCATTGTGAGGTTTATACCTTTCACCAGAGTCTACAACATCTGTTTAAACATAAGGATCTTAATTTACAGCAGTAGAGATGGTTGGAGTTTCTTAAGGATTATGATATCACCATTCTCTATCATCCTGGAAAGGCCAATTTAGTGGCCGATGCCTTGAGTCGTAAGGCGGAGAGTTTGGGCAACTTAGCATATATACCGATAGCAGAGAAGCCTTTAGCCTAGGATGTTCAGCCCTTGGCCAACTAGTTTGTCAGATTGGATATTTCCGTGCCGAGCCGAGTTTTGGCTTGTGTGGTTTCCCAGTCTTCTCTTTATGAACATATCAGAGAGCGTCAGTATGATGACCCCCATATGCTTGTCCTTAAGGACACAGTTCAACACGGTGATGCCAAGGAAGTAACTATTGGAGATGATGGTGTATTACGAATACAGGGCAGGCTATGTGAGCCTAATGTAGATGGTTTGCGTAAGTTGATTCTCCAGGAGGCTCACAGTTCGCGGTACTCCATTCATCCGGGTGCTGCAAAGATGTATCATGACTTGAGACAACACTATTGGTAGAGGCGGATGAAGAAAGACATAGTGGGATATGTAGCTCGTTGCCTAAATTGCCAGCAGGTGAAATGTGAGCATCAGGGACCGGGTGTATTGCATCAGAAGTTAGAGATTCCAGAATGGAAATGGGAGTGGATCACTATAGATTTCGTTGTTGGTCCCCCACGGACTCAGAGGAAGTTCGATACAGTTTGGGTGATTGTAGATAGATTGACTAAGTCAGCTGATTTCATTCCTGTAGTTAATACTTACTGTTTGGAGCAGCTGGCTCAGGTTTATATTCGCGGGATCGTCATACTTCATGGCGCACCGGTATCTATCATCTCTGACCATGGTACGCAATTTACATTACGGTTCTGGAGGGTCGTACAACATGAGTTGGGTACTCAGGTAGAGTTGAGTACAACATGTCACCCTCAGACCGACGGGCAATCCGAACGCACTATTGAGATATTGGAGGATATGCTTCGTGCGTGTGTGATAGATTTTGGGGGTGCTTGGGATCAGTTCTTGCCACTTGCAGAGTTTGCTTACAATAACTGTTATCAGTCGAGCATTCAGATGTCTCCTTGTAAGGCCTTATATGGTGGGCGGTGCTGGTCTCCAGTGGGTTGGTTCGAGCTGGGTGAAGCTAGGTTATTGGGTACGGACTTGGTTCAGGATGCTTTGAAAAAGGTTAAATTGATTCAGGATCAGCTTCGTACAGCCTAATCTAGAAAAAAGTGTTATGAGGATCGGTAGGTTCGTGATGTTGCATTCATGGTTGGTGAGCGGGTCTTGCTCCGAATTTTGCCCATGAAGGGCGTTATGAGATTTGGGAAGGGGAAGTTGAGCCCTGGGTATATCGGGCCTTTTTGAGATCCTTGAGAGAGTTGGGGAGGTGGCTTATAGACTTGCACTACCACCTAATCTCACTACAGTTCATCTAGTGTTGCATGTTTTCATGCTTCGGAAGTATCGCAACGATCTATCTCATATGTTAGACTTCAGCTCAATCCAGTTCGACAAGGATCTATCTTACTGTCATGCCCCAACCTGGGGGAGCGTGACCGGCACTCAACCGAGTGAACCCGGTCGAGCAAGCCTAGTAAACCTTTCCTACCCGACTCATTCATGATCCAGAAAGGGAATGCGTCACCATTTGTAAAACAGGGGAGAGATCAGCTATATAAATATATAAACGTTGCTAGTTCATTTTCATTATATACATTATGTCGTAGTTAAGTTCCCAAAATACAACTCGATCCAACGACATCCTAACATACGTACATGACCCACATAAACGTCTACGGAGCATCTAAGGGTACAAAAGAGCAACATGACAATACCGGCAATAAGGCCCCGGCTATACCTCAAAATATGAAAACTTATACAAAGAAGGACTACATGACCCCAGGAAGAAATGGGGCTCACCAAGGCTGCTGTGATGAGTGTGAGGGAGAACACTGCTATATGCGATCAGCGCTATCTGCGATAGAACCACCTACATCCATTAAAAGATGTAGCGCCTCCGGCAAAAGGGGCGTTAGTACTGTCGAATAGTACTAGTATGTAAGGCAAACACCAATCTCAGTAGAATGAACAGTGAAAGAAAGAGAAGGCAGTCATAATAATCAATAAGTACTTCATGAAAATACAAGAAAACACCAAATAAGGATCACACAATTCCCAATTTAATCTTTTCATCTTTTTAGGTTAATAATCTTTAGTGCCAAAGCCACAACTCATAATGCCACCGTGTTTTTACACGAAGTCCGGTCTCGGCCCGACCGGCTAAGCCATCCCAAGTGAGACATATCCATATCCACAATGTAAATCAATAGTTCCAACACAAATGCCACCATGTGTACGGCATGGCGTCCGATCTCGGCCCGATCGGCTAAGCCATCTCACTTGAGACATAACCTCTTCCAATGGTTCACTCAATTCGCATCTCTTTCCCATCTTTCATTACATGGAACAAACAGTCTCATTTATTAAATAGTTCTTGGCACTTGGGCACATTTTACAATTCAAGTCTTTCCCTTTTTTATTCAATCAAATAACGTCATCATTCGTGTCGATAAGTACCATCATATAAGGCATTGCACACATAAGGGAAGGAACTTGGAAAATCATAGACACGTCCTCAAATAGCATAATGACATGGTAAATGTCTAAAACAATGAGGGAACATAAATCTTTCAACCCAACACACTAAGGCAAACAATTCTAGTAAGATCAAGTCGGAACATACACCAATCATTCGGACACTAGGAGTTCGATCCTAGGAAGAAAAGAGTTAGCCATACATACCTCAATTGCGCTTCTTTAGACTCTATAATTTTTCCGGAACCCTTAGCAACCTCAATCTATTTAAGCAATATACAAATTGAAACCAAAATTAGGAAAACATTTATGGATCTAGTTCACTTCTTATTTTTCCCACACTCTTTATCACATACATGCAAGATAAACAACCCTCACACCCATGGACCATCTTATTAATACCCCATTATAGCTATGTTTGAATTTAAGAGCTAGGGTGATGAAGTCTTACCTTTTTGGATGAAGAAATTGAGTGCTCTACTTGAGTATTTCAAAGCTTTGAGTGATGGATGAAGATTGATTGATGAAAATTAGTTCCTCCCTCTAAAACCCTCTCTCTCTCTCACTAGAAATATCATAAATGAGCTCAAAATAGACTAAATGAGGTGTTTTAACGGAATGGGGGTCGGGTTTTAAATTAAGAAAAATAGTGCCCCGACACAGGTCTGCGGTCGCATATGCCACCGCATAATGTTTATGCGGTCCGCAAAGTGACCGCATAAATGACCCTCAGGGGCCTGAACTTACGGCCTAGGTATGCGACCAGTATGCGGTCCGCATACTCATTCTGTGGTCGCATAATGCACCGCTGAACTCCCTCCGCAAAAACTCAAGAGGGATTATGCGATCGATATGCGGTCCGCATATCAATTATGCGGTCCGCATATCAATTATGCGGTCACATAATCGACCACAAAAATGATCTCAAGTTGGCCAAACTTACTGCTTTACTCTGCGGCCATTATGCGGTCCGCAGAGTGATTATGCAGCCGCATAATGGGCCGCAGAAATGTGTTCTTCTGCGAAATATTATCCTCTCAGTCCGTAGGGTACATTTCAATCCAAAAAGTCTGAACCGCGGCGAGCTTGCTCGTCGCGAAGAATTTTCTACTATAGTAACGCCGGAATCTAACTTGGCACCACGAAACCCCAAGTTTTTGGTTTAAATTTTTACGGGTCCTTACATCCTCCCCCACTTAAGATCATTCGTCCTCGAATGAGGATCAAGGTTTGCTTAACACAGTTCTAGTTGCACCACATAATATCAGCCCCAGATTTGCCTAACTTCCTAACTTTTTGAAAATTTCACCAGAGTTTCCTTTGTATTTAGGCCTATCCAACTATCAGAGAGCCCCCGAAACACACCTTAGCAACATATATAGAATTAAATGACACAATAGAATGCAAAATAACCTCAACGGAAGCCTCATAGGGGATATATAACTAGAAAGGAGTGTCTTTATATTAGTCGAACAAGTGATACAAAACTTAAGGGGAACAACTTTATAGAGCTATTATATGGCTATTCAAATAAATGAGGGTACTCCTTTTTCATTTCATTCTCGGCTTCCTAAGAAGCTTCTTCGACTTGCTGGTTTCGCCATAATATCTTTACGGATGCAATTTCTTTGTTCCTCAACTTTCGGACCTGTCTATCAAGGATAGAAACCGGAATCTCTTCATATGATAGTTCTTCACTGATCTCGATGGTCTCAACTGGCACAATAGCGGACGGATCTCCAACTACCTTCTTCAAATCAGACACATGGAATACCGGGTGCACTAATGAATGCTCGGGTGGTAGCTCAAGCTTGTACGCCACCTGACCTATCCTTTGAATGATTCTACTATAGTAACGCCGGAATCTAACTTGGCACCACGAAACCCCAAGTTTTTTGGTTTAAATTTTTACGGGTCCTTACACTTACGTTGAGGAACCAATGGCTATTTTGGACAGACAGATTAGAAAGTTGAGATCGAAGAGCATCGCTTCAGTAAAAGTATAGTGGAGTGGTCATCCGGTTGAGGAGGCGACTTGGGAGACCAAGCATGATATGCGCAACTGTTATCCTCATCTTTTCACCAATCCAGGTATAATTCTAAATTCGTTAGAGGACGAACATTTGTTTAAGAGGGGAAGGATGTAATGATCCAGCCAGACATTTTAATAATTATAGCTATGTTCCCCTATTTACTATTTATTCTATACTTTATAACTGTTATGTGACTTGTCAGGGTAGTCGGTTCGAGTTCGGAGAGATTTCGGAATGAAATGAGACACTTAGTCTCCAGTTTGAAAGATTAAGTTGAAAAGGTTGATTAGATATTGATTTATGTGAAAACGACCCCGGAATAGAATTTTGATGATTCCAATAGCTCAGTATAGTGATATTGGACTTAGGAGCGTGTCCGGAAAATTATTTGGAAGTCTGTAGCTAAATTACGCTTGAAATGGCTAAAATAGAAATTTAAGTTTGAAAGTTTGATCGAAGAGTTGACTTTTTGATATCGGTGTCGGAATCTAGTTCTGAAAATTTTAATAGCTCAGTTATGTCATTTATAACTTTTGTGCAAAATTTGAGGTCAATCAAAATTGATTTGACTGGTTTCGGCATCGAATGTAGAAGTTAGAAATTCTTAAGTTTCATAAACCTTAAATTAGGGTATGATTCATGGTTTTAGCGTTGTTTGATGTGATTTGAGATTTTGACTAAGTTCGTATGATGTTGTAGGACTTGTTGGTGTATTTGGTTGAGGTTCCGAGGGCCTCGGGTGAGTTTCGGATGGTTAACAAATCGAAATTTAGACTTAAACAACTGCTGGAATTTGTTGATGCATGTATCTGGTTTCCTTCATCTTTCAGAATCAAAGTCAGAATCGAGGGCAAGATCGAGGCCAATGATCGGGGGCAGTGATCGAGGGCAGGATCAAGGGCAGGATCGATGGCAGTGATTGGGGGCAGTGATCGGGGGCAATGATCGAGGGCAGCGATAGAGGGCAACGATCGGGGGTAGCGATCGGGGGCAGTGATCGAGGGCAGCGATAGAGGGCAACGATCGGGGGCAGCGATCGGGGGCAGTGATCGAGGGCGGCGCCTGGACAGAACCTTTAAGTTATAAAAAGGGGACTTCGTCCCATTTTCCATTTTGACAAATTGGAGCTTGGGGAGAGGTGATTTTTGAGATATTTTCAAGAAAAAACATTGGGGTAAGTGATTCTAACTCGGATTTGGTCAATATACATGAATATATCATTGCTTTTATCATTTAATTAGTGTTTTGAGATGGAAACTTTGGGGAAAATTATAGAAATCTCATAAAACAAAATTTTGAGATTTCGATGTTGATTCGGAGTCAGATTTGAGTGAAACTAGTATGGTTAGACTCGTAATTGAATGGGTTGTCGGATTTTATGAATTTTGTCGGATTCCGAGACGTGGGCCCCACAAGCGATTTTTGGGTTAAATTTTAAATTTTGTTAGAAAATTTGTATTTTCATATGGAATTTATTCCTATAATTTTAATTGATTGAATCGAATTAATTATGATTAGATTTGAGCCGATCGAAGTCAGAAAATCGAGGAAAAGGCATACTACTTGACTGATTGAGCGTGGTATGAGGTAAGTGACTTGTCTAACCTTGTGTGGAGAAAATTCCCCTAGGATTGTTATTGATGTGATAATTGTACTATGTTGAAAGTTGTGTACACGAGGCGGCGAGTGTGTACACAGGCTAAATGTGGAAGATTAAAACATTAAATTATGTAGATCACCGTTGCATATTAATTAAATTATTTTATCTTGTTATATTCTACACTTATGACCAAATTGACCTAGAAGGGTGCTCCGTTCAGGTGGACCGAGGAATGTGAGGAGGGCTTTCAAAAGCTCAAGACAGCTTTGACTACATCCTCAGTATTGGTGTTGCCTACAGGTTAAGGGTCTTATACTGTGTATTGTGATGCATCGCGTATTGGTCTCGACGCAGTGCTAATGCAAGACGGAAGGGTGATTGCCTATGCATCCAGACAGTTAAAGGTACATGAGAAGATTTATCCTGTCCATGACCTTGAGTTAGCAGCTATTGTTCATACCTTGAAGATTTGGCTGCATTATTTGTACGGTATCCAATGTGAGGTTTATACCGATCACCAGAGTCTACAATATCTGTTTAAATAGAAGGATCTTAATTTACAGCAGTGGAGATGGTTGGAGCTACTTAAGAATTATGATATCACCATTCTCTATCATCCTGGAAAGGCCAATATAGTGGTTGATGCCTTGAGTCGTAAGGCGCAGAGTTTGGGCAGCTTTGCATATCTACCGATAGTAGAGAAGCCTTTAGCCTTGGATGGTCAGCCCTTGGCCTACCAGTTTGTCAAATTGGATATTTACGGGGCGAGCCGAGTTTTGGATTGTGTGGTTTCCTAGTCTTCTTTTTATGATCGTATCAGAGAGCGCCAGTATGATGACCCTCATCTGCTTATCCTTAAGGACACAGTTCAACACGGTGATGCCAATGAAGTAACTATTGGAGATGATGGTATATTACAAATGCAGGGAAGGCTATGTGTGCCTAATATAGATGGTTTGCATAATTTAATTCTCTAGGAGGCTCACAGTTCGCGGTACTCCATTCATCCGGGTGCTACAAAGATGTATCAGGACTTGAGACAACACTATTGGTAGAGGCGGATGAAGAAAGACATAGTGGGATATGTAGCTCGTTGCCTAAATTGCCAGCAGGTGAAATGTGAGCATCAACGACCGGGTGGATTGCTTCAGAAGTTAGAGATTCTAGAATGAAAATGGGAGCGGATCACCATGGATTTCGTTGTTGGGCTCCCACAGACTCAGAGAAAGTTCGATGCAGTTTGGGTGATTGTGGATAGATTGACCAAGTCAGCTCATTTCATTCCTGTAGTTACTACTTACTCTTCAGAGCAGCTGGCTCAGGTTTATATTCGCGAGATCGTCATACTTCATGGCGTACCGGTATCTATCATCTCTGACCGGGGTACGCAGTTTACATCATAGTTCTGGAGGGTCGTACAACGTGAGTTGGGTACTTAGGTTGAGTTGAGTACAACATTTCACCCTCAGACGGACGGACAGTCCGAACACACTATTCAGATATTGGAGGATATGCTTCGTGCGTGTGTGATAGATTTTGGGGGTGCTTGGGATCAGTTCTTGCCACTTGCAGAGTTTGGTTACAACAACAGTTATCAGTTGAGCATTCAGATGGCTCCATTTGAGGCCTTATATGGTGGGCGGTGCCGGTCTCCAGTGGGTTGGTTCGAGCCGAGTGAAGCTAGGCTATTGGGTACGGACTTGGTTTAGGATGCTTTGAAAAAGGTTAAATTGATTCACGATCAACTTCGTACAGCCTAAACTAGAAAAAAGAGTTATGCGGATCGGAAGGTTTGTGATGTTGCATTCATGGTTGGTGAGCGGGGCTTGCTCCAAATTTCGCCCATGAAGGGTGTTATGAGATTTGGGAAGGGGAAGTTGAGCCCTAGGTATATCGGGCCTTTTTGAGATCCTTGAGAGAGTTGGGGAGGTGGCTTACAGACTTGCACTACCACCGAATCTCACTGAAGTTCATCCAGTGTTGCATGTTTTTGTGCTTCGGAAGTATCGCAGTGATCTATCTCATGTGTTAGACTTCAGCTCAGTCCAGTTGGACAAGGATCTATCTTACGTTGAGGAACCAGTGGTTATTTTGGACAGACATGTTAGAAAGTTGAGATAAAAAAGCATTGCTTTAGTAAAAGTAAAGTGGAGGGGTCATCCGGTCGAGGAGGTGACTTGGGAGACCGAGCATGATATGCGCAACTGTTATCCTCATCTTTTCACCAATCCAGGTATAATTCTAAACTCGTTCGAAGACGAACGTTTGTTTAAGAGAGGGAGGATGTAACGATCCAGCCAGTCATTTTAATAGTTGTAGTTCTGTTCCCCTATTTACTATTTATTCTGTACTTTATAACTGTAATGTGACTTGTCAAGGTAGTCGGTTCGAGTTCGGAGAGATTTCGAAATGAAATGAGACACTTAGTCTCTAGTTTAAAAGCTTAAGTTGAAAAGGTTGACTGGATATTGACTTATGTGAAAACGATCCCAGAATAGAATTTTGATGATTCCAATAGCTTAGTATAGAAATTCTGGACTTAATAGCGTGTACGAAAAATTATTTGGAAGTCTGTAGCTAAATTACGCTTGAAATGGCTAAAATAGAAATTTAAGTTTGGAAGTTTGACCGGAGAGTTGATTTTTTATATCGGTGTCGAAATCCAGTTCTAAAAGTTTTAATAGCTCCGTTATGTCATTTATGACTTATGTGCAAAATTTGAGGTCAATCAAAATTGATTTGATTGGTTTCGGCATCGAATGTAAAAGTTGGACATTCTTAAGTTTCATTAAGCTTGAATTAGGGTATGATTCGTGGTTTTAGCATTGTTTGATGTGATTTGAGGTTTCGACTAAGTTCGTATGATGTTGTAGGACTTTTTGGTATATTTGGTTGAGGTCCTGAGGGCCTCGGGTGAGTTTCGGATGGTTAACAAATCAAAATTTGGACTAAAACAACTGCTGGAATTTGCTGATGCATGTATCTAGTTTCCTTCATCTGTCAGAATCGAGGGCAGGATCGAGGGCAGTGATCGGGGGCAGTGATCGGGGACAACAATCGAGGGCAGCGATCGGGGGCAGCGATAGAGGGCGGCACCTGGACAGAAACTTTAAGTAATAAAAAGGGGACTTCGTCCCATTTTTTATTTTTGACAAATTGGTGCTTGGGGAGAGGTGATTTTTGAGAGAATTTCAAGGAAAAATATTGGGGTAAGTGATTCTAACTCGAATTTGGTCAATATACACGGATATATTATTATTTTTATTATTTAATTAGTGTTTTGAGATGAAAAGTTTGGAAACAATTGTAGAAATCTCATAAAACGAATTTTTGAGATTTTAATGTTGATTCAGAGTCGTATTTGAGTGAATTTAGTATGATTGGACTCGTAATTGAATGGGTTATCGGATTTTGTGAGTTTCGTCGGATTCCGAGACGTGGACCCCACGTGCGATTTTTGGGTTATATTTCGGATTTTGTTAGAAAATTTGTATTTTCATATGGAATTTATTCCTATAATTTTTATTGATTGAGTCGAATTAATTATGATTAGATTTGAGCCGGCAGGAGTCGGAAAATCGAGAAAAAGGCATACTATTTGACTGATTGAGTGTGGTTTGAGGTAAGTGACTTGTCTAACCTTGTATGGGGGAAATTCCCCTAGAACTGGTATTGATGTGATAATTGTAATATGTTGAAAGTCGTGTACACGAGGTGACGAGTGTGTACACCGGCTAAATATGGAAGATTATGTCTTTAAATTGTGTAGATCACTGTTGCATATTAATTAAATTATTTTATCTTGTTATATTCTTCATCATTTATCTAATTTTTATATTTTAAATTTGCTTGACCTTTTCCTGCTAATTGTTTTACCTGTTTAGTTGAAACTATGTTTCTTTTATTCTGTGCATTATTTGAAAGTTTAATTTCTTTAATTTAAATATTATTAATATGAAGTATTTGACATTTTTAAATTTGGTATTGAGGCAACGTTTTAAAAATTGTGAAATATTATTTTTGCTGAGTTATTCATTCCCGAATATTTTGTGAGATTTTGTACTAATTGTGATTGAGTCGTGAGCTCCCTATTGTGGAAAATATTGTTGTTGTTGATTTATTTTGGTAAATTGAAATATTTGAGCACTTGATGTGCAGATTGTGATATATTGTGATATTGATACGCATGCGATGGTATAAGATCTGGGTGTTGAAACGCTTGCGATGAGATAATGGTGGCTTGATGCGCGTGGCTATTAGGGGAACTAATAGAAATCATGCGGTGTGATAAGGGTGGCTAAAACGCGGGATGCTATTTCGGGAAAAATATTTTCTTTAAAATTAAATGTGAAGGCTCCCGCGATGATATAAGGAAATGAGATATTGTGAATTTATTTATGATTTGGGACTACGAAGCGATATCTCGGGAGTGCCCTTGTTGATATTTCTTTATGGCTGCATTTGCCTTTGATTATTGTTGTGATTTTTCTTAAAGTTGTAAATTTCTGTTTTCTTTCCGCGAGATATTATTTGCCCTTATTATGTGGAAATAAATGTGACATACTACTTACTTCATTTATTCCCATTCTCATTTTGTTATTATTATATTGTTAAACTTTTTACCATATCTTTTATTATTCCAGTAGGGTCTGACCTGACCTCGTCACTACTCTACCGAGGTTAGGCTTGGCACTTATTGGGTACCGCTGTGGTGTAATCATACTATGCTTCTGTACATCTTTTTGTGCAGCTCCAGGTACTTCCTACCAGCCCAGAAATCAGTGAGCTACCTGTGTACGGAGAATTCGAGATATATCTACCAGCGTCCGCAGATTCCGGAGTCCCCTTCTATCCTTATTATGTTGCTTCCTTATTTTCTTTAGACTATGATATATAGAGACATTGAGGATGAATTTTTAGAAGCTTGTGACTTATTTCTACCGGGTTTTAGGAGTTGTAATTATATAAATTTCCAAATTTATTTATTTCAGTTTTCTATTGTTATTCCGCATTGATAGGCTTATCTAGTCTTAAAGACTAGGTGCCATCACGACATCCTACTTTACTTAACACTGAAAAAGTAAGACATATGTTCATCATCTAGACCTCCCAATAGTTCCATCTCAGTAATATGTTTTAGTTTCACAGTTATCTGAAGTAGGTGCTTCATTGTAGACACTAGTTTTCTAAAGTAAGATAGAACTTGGAAATGAAGTTTGAAGTGATAACAGAGAGTTAAGACACCATATTTATAGAGAGGAATTGTGTGGATGACCAACCTACATGGCTGATAAAATGTGGTTAATAATTTCACTGATAGTTATCTTTACACAACTATTATACAACAATTAAAAAAGCTAACTTTAAGTTTCACTGCAGGAAGTGATTTTTGCACCGAGTTTCAGGAGTAATAGTTTTACGAGTTTAATTAGTTTTACTTATTCATAATTTGGAGGGAGCCTTGAAACACCGGTAAAATTGTCTCCGTGTGACCTATAAATCACGGGTTCGGGCCATGAAATCAGACACTAACGCTTGCGTTAGGGTATACTCCCTATATCACACTCCTTGGGTACAGTATTTTCCGAACCCTACGTGAATATAAAATATTTTATGCACCAAATTATCTTTTATTTATTCACCACCTAAAATCTTTTAGAGTTACTTAAAGTCACTCTAAGTAAATTTTATTGTAAAACTGTAGTCTCAATCTCCTTAAATAAGTGGAAGTATTTAAGCAAATGACGTAACCTGATGCTCTCCGTAGCCTGCTCAAACAACGACTATTACCAAAGTTAGAAACAAATATATGGGCATTAATTTCTAAATAGTATTATAGGTATACAGAAAACTAATTTTATTATAAACTTTTAAGTAATATGGTTTGTTTACAAGGACAAGAGATAATAATTACATGATAAATCAATATAAGTAAATTTTATTGTAAAATTTGTAGTTTCTATCTCCTTAATAAGTGAGAGTACTTAAGTATATGACATAACCTGTGCTCTCTGTAATCTGCTCAAACAACTACTATTACCAAAGTTAGAAAAAAAAGTAAGGGTATTAATTTCCGAGGTAGATGACATTCTAGGTATACAAAAAACTGATTTTTATTTTAACTTTTAAGTAATATGGTTTGTTTACAAGGACAAGAGATAATAATTAATTACCAAATAACATGTATAAGCAATCAGGAGATTATTTATATCACAGTTGTGATATTATATTTAAACCACACTCAATATGATATAATAATCATAAGATGACTAATCTAGGGATAAAACAATAGAATAATAAAAATACCCGTCTCCAAAGTTTTTAATCCATATCTTGTAAAAAAGCCAAAGTTAAATCTGAAATTAAAACGTATCCAAGTTTATCTATTGAAAAGCAAATGCATATTTTATATTATAACCAGTGTATCTTATTTTAATCCAATGAACTATACATCTACCAATTAAAGCGTGTCCTCTATATAATATCATTATTATTGTCTCAAAATTTATAATCTCAATATAAGTAAGTTCACTAACCAAATGACCTCTTTGTTCCTTGTCTTCCAACTAAATGGAAAGAGATGATCAAGCTAAAGCAGGCACATACTTAATTTTTTAATTGTTTTTTGGGTAAAAGAAAAGTAACCATATTTCTTATACTCTTTTTTTCTGCCTCATTACAGTGAGCCATATGCATAAAATTTTATCTATACTTTCTTTATTGAAATCCCTACAAAGCTAAGAGAATTTACCAATATTTCCATTCATTACATTAATGATTTTCCCGTATTCTTTATGTCTGGAGGAGCGGCTTGTGAGATAAAAATAACACCAGATATGTCACGACCCAATTTCACCTATAGGTCGTGATGACGCCCAACACTATAGCTAGGCAAACCAACTAATAAATTAAATATATAGCGATTAAATTTAAATCCAAGAAAAATAATAAGACATCAAATTCTACCAATGTGTGTGTCAAGACCTGGTGTCACAAGTGTATGAGCATCTAGTAGATTATACAAAACTTCAAATACTGTCTGAAATGAAAATAGACAAAATTAAAAATACAAGAAGAGGCACTGGTAGCTGCAGGACGGCTCAGAAAGGCATCTCACCACTACGCCCCTGGATAACGAGGATGTGCGATGATAGGTCCTCCACTAGTATCTGTCTCAGATCCTGCACAAAAAGTGCAGCAAGTGTAGCATAAGCACGTAAACAACGTGTACCCAGTAAGTATCAAGCCTAATCTCGAAGTGGTAGAGACGAGATGACCGACTTTGACACTCACTAAGGGTCAACAATAATAAATGGAATAAATTATAATTATTTAAATCAGCATGATTCACAGAGTTAACAATAATTTTATTCAATTAGCAGAAATAATAAAAATCCTTCAAATGTAATAATTTCCAATCTATTAATTAAATCCTTCAATTTCAATAAAATTTCCAATTTATCAAATAACTTTACAAGCTGCAATAAACTGTCCAAGTATCGTGTAATTATTATTATTATTAAGCATGATTTCTGTCGAGGTCGTACAGCCCGATCCAGAGTGTCGTGTACACTACCGAGGGACATGCGGCACGATCCATAGATGCATCTATCCCGCCGAGGCGTTCGGCCCGCTCCACAGGAAAGGAGGACATTTTCTTATGTACCTCCGGAAGGAGAGTGTAACGACCAGACTTGTCGTTTTAAGAATTAACGTCCCGTTCAACGACTTAAGGTCCCGGACAACTTTATAATATGTATTATTATCCGCGGGTGTGGTCGAGTTTGATTTTCGGAAGATTCAGAATTTAATTGAAAGAAAAATTCTCATTTTGAAGCTTAAATGGAAAGAGTTGACCAAAGAGTTGACTTTTGAGCAAACGACCTCGGAATAGAATTTTGATGATGTCAATAGACTTGTATGGTGATTTTGGACTTAGGCGCGTGTTCGGATTTGGATTTGGAAGTCCGTAGGACAATTCGACGCATTTTGGCGAAAGTTGAAAAATAGACGATTATCGAAAAGTTCGATCGAAGGTTAAATTTTTGATAACAAAGTCGGAATTTAATTCTGGAAATTAGAATAGGTCCGTTATGTCACTTATGTCTTGTGTGCAAAATTTGAGGTCAATCGGACTTGATTCGATAGTTTCGACATCGAATATTGAAGTTGGAAATTTCATAATAGACTAAAGTTTCAAGTGAGTTCGCACAAGACCTAACTTCAAACGAGCATACCTCTCTTGATATGAAGAGTTATATAGTGTGTTATCAAAAGAAAGGTCTATGTGTCTAGTATCCAACTCTTTAAACCGTTCGTCATTTGGACGCTCCTACAAGAAGTTGTGATCAAATTACCAAAGGCTTGAAAAAATACAATTCTGCGACCAATTCTGCGATCGCAAAATCGTTATGCGATCGCGGAACTGCTTCTGCGACCAAAACTGGTCGCAGAATGGACCAGAATAGCCCAGTTCTGGGCACCAATTTTGCGATCAATTTTGCGGCCCGCATACCCATTCTGCGGTCCATTATGCGACCGCAGACCTGCTTTCGGAGGGTTAATTTTTCTATTTTCATAACCCAACCCCATTTTGATAAATAGGCTTTGGAGCTTATTTTGGGGTGTTTTCCTGAGGGTTTTAGAGAGGGGTAAGAGCATTTTAGAGAGAGAAGGAGAGAATCTAACATTCTAATCATCCAATCTTCAAGCATCAAAGAAGCTAATCACAAGATCTTCATCTAAGAGGTAAGATTCAACCCCTACTCTTCAATTTCGAGTTTGGGGTAAAAGATTGGTGATTGGGAGTATGATTCTTGGGTGTAAGAGAATTATGTATATATGCTTGTACCAATAAGGTTTGTAGAAAGATTTTTGAGATCAAATAAATAAATATTGGGTTGTGGAATGAAGGAAATCTTGTAGAAGAACTTTGTAACTAAATTTACACACCTAGTATTTGATAAAATGCTCAAATGAGCTGAAACCATAAAAATCTTCCTAATTATGGTTCACTTTTTTTATGCTTCTAAATAGATTGAAGTTGCAAGAATTTTTGGAACCTCATAGTAATGTAAGGAACGCTCAAGAAAGTTTGGAGCTGTCCGAAGGTCAATTCAAGCAAGAAGGCGATTTTAAAATATCGGCCAAACTTAAAAAAGGTATGTGTCTTGCTTAACCTCCAGTGGAGAAATTTTTCCTTCGGCATTGAGTCTTATGTGTAAATTGTGTAATTGAAAACCATGTATGCGAGGTGACGAGTACGTATTTGATTTATATGTGTGAATTTCATTGATTAAAAATCCTTAGATGCCCGTACGTATTAAATTGGAAATTATTGGCACTTATTAAATCCTCTATTTGTCATGCCTAGATCCTTGTTTGTTGAAATTATTTTTATATGATGATGTGGTATGATTGCCACCTTGAATTTATGTGAAATATATTTTGTTAAGATTTTATGCACATTATGGTCGAGCCATGGGCTCCTTATTGTGAAAAATGATATATTGTTGATTTCTGTGGTAAGTTAAAATATTTGAGCACTCGATGTGCAATTTGTGATATGTTATAATATTTGAGCACTTGATGAGCCATTTGTGATATGTGAGCTCTTGATGTGTAGTTGTTGAAATCGTATTTACTTTGGGACTACGGAACGATATTCCGGGAGATCCCCCTGCCCTGCATATTTACTTTGGGACTACGGAACGGTATTCCGGAAGATCCTCCTGTCTTGCATATTTACTTTCGGGACTACGAGGCGGTACCTCGGGAGATTCCCCCTGTCTTGCATATTTACTTTTGCGACTACGAGGCGGTACTTCGGGAGTGCCCTTTTGTTGATATTTTTCTATAGATGCACTTGCCTTTGGTTATTTTGTTTTTTCGTAGTTTGTAAATTCTTGTGTTTTCCGTGATATATTATTTGACTAAATATTAAGTGTTTTGTATTTCTTGATGTATTGTGTTGACCTTCACTTTTTCGTACGAGACTTTGAGGATTTTTATTTGGGTTGTACTTATTTTTGATGATTGAGTTGTTTTAAATAAAAAAAAAATTTCTAGTATGTTTAATTTAATAAATTCTATATCCAAATCAGTAGTTTAGTTGATGCTTTATTTTAATGGAAATGTCATTTTTCCTCACTCAAACGATTTCTAAAATAAACTTATCTTTTTGTTGATTTCTTACTTGATTTAAACATTTTTAACCTTAATTTATTGAACATAAATTGATCATGCGGATCTTATATATATTGATATTTTGGTACGTGAGTTGTCCGTACAGTTATGAAAATAATATGGTCATGAGGTACCGGGAAAAAATATGATGATTTTGTTATTGACACGTAAGTTGTCGGTGTGATGGTGATAGAAATATGGGCACGAGGTGCCGTGGAAAATATGAAAGTGGGCTGAGACCTGTAATTTTTATGATTGTGAAATGAGGTGTTACATGGTGACTTTTACTTGAAAATATATTTATTGGAAAGAATTATATTTGAAAGATAATTATTCAAAAGAAGTATATTCGAAAGATATTTATCTTAAAGAATAATATGTGAAGGATTTATATTTGAAGGACTTGACTTGTTGATTGCACTTGTGTTCCTTATTCGCCTGAGTAATAATTATGATGTTCTTATTGCCTTGTTATTATATCACTGGTTGAGTTTGTTGTTATCATTGGTAGTTGTTTTCCAGTACTATTGTATACTGCTATATTGCACAGGTTATTTGACTAGTGAGTGTCTTGATTGTACCTCGCCTCTACTCCACTGAGGTTAGTCTTGATACTTACTGGGTATCGACCGTGGTGTACTCATACTACACTTCTACACTTTTTTGTGCAGAGCCAGGTATTGGAGGTATCGGACCTGGACAGAGTTAAAGTGTGATCGCAAGTATTCAAGGTAGAGACTGCTTGGTCGTCGCAGTCCCTTGGAGTCTGTTCATTTCATTGTACTGTTAATTTTTAATCAAACAGTATTGAGTATTCGATCATTGAGATCATTTCATGTATTATCTTAGAGTTCGTGACTCAGTGCTACTAGTCTTGGGAGGTTGTTATAATTATTTCGGTTGTTGGTTTCGTTTATTAAAAAAAATGGCTTCGAAATGTAATGGAAATCGGCTTACCTAGTCTTAGAGACTAGGTGTCATCACGGCGCTTGTGGTGGGATTTTGGGTCATGATAAGTTGGGATTAGAGCTCTAGGTTCATAGGTTCTACGAGTCACAAACGATTCTAGTAGAGTCTTGTGGAACGGTACGAAGACGTCTGTACTTATCTTTGAGAGGCTACAAAATTATTAGTAAATTTCACTTCTTTCATTCCTTATAGTGTGACATTTATTTAGCTTGAAGCATATATCTTATGTCCTTTTGCATCCACTCGTGTATCAAATTGCGCACCCGGTATCAACTATGCGTCAACAGTTTGTGATACTATAGAGGGGTTATAAGGAAGCCAGGATTGCTCAACCATTATTACAACGTTTCGTCCAGATCGAGGATGCAGAAGTATTGAGAGATCATTCAGTTGTGTACATTGAGGTGCGGCCTGGTTGATAAGTATGATATGAAGAAGGTTTAATTAATTGTCTAATCATCACAATTGTGGTAGGGTCACGAGGTGGATGTAGATCTGAAATAGTTGGTGGTATTAGAGACTATGTAGTTCGTATGGGATTTCTATTTAGCGAAGGGTACATACGCAACCAAGGCACTGGAGGAAGCGAGTTTACCTGTCACGAGGATGACATGCGCCAAATAAATGGCTTGAGGTATCTTATGACCGGTGTCCTACGAGCGATGAAGGTTAGTATTGTGGATCATCGGAATGTGTCCTATGGCTTCGCGCCAAATGAGGGAGTCCACTATCAACGATCAGATTGCGGGGTCATGTGTTATATAAGATTTGGCCTGAGATGTATTTATGTGGTATTGAAAGGTAATTCGAAACTTGTATATGATAAAGAGCAGAGATTGGTATGGGATGATGCTGGGATTTGCGGTATCCCCGCGTCGTTAATAATTCTGCATTTCAGTATTAACGGGGTCATGAAAACAATTTCAGAATACTCAGGTGTTCTAGTAATTTCTTTAATGCAGTTATTCCAGTTATTTGGCACAGACTCAGTGTGAGCAGTCGAACCCTCAGATGGGTTGTTATGAGTGTGGTGACACTAGGCACATCATGAGAGATTGTCCCAGACTTGGGAGGGGTGGATTTCATCAGAGCACTCCACCTACAAGCTTTATTCCAGTTAATACTCCACATGGACAACCAATTAGAGGTGGAGGACGGGCGGGTAGTGGGCGCCTAAGAGGTGGAGGCCCGACCCGTTGATATAATCGATATGTTTTGGCTGAGGCCGATACACTAGATGGTGTCATTACAGGTATGATCCCGATTGGTTATAAAGGAATATTTTCTCTTAGTTTGATTCAGATCCGAATACTGAGGTGAATTGTCTTATTATGCTCCGCTTATGGGTGAGCTTCGTAAATTTGTGACCCACTTATATGTTTATCCTTGTTGGGAGATTTGAAGGTGTGAGCCCGTGTATGTCATTTATTTTTGTACACCATTGAGGGCTATAAGTCCAAAAGTAATTTTTATTATTCATTATAGTGGGTTTAATGTGTTTCAAAATAATTGATTCCAAGTTTTATGAATTATACGCCCTACCGGTATGAGGGTTCATTATGTGTTGTGAAAACTGTTTATGAAATATATTGAAAAGAAGAAAGAAAGGAAATTGAAATTTTAGTTGGCACAATGTGCAAAATACTTGTGATTTGGAGTTGAGGACGAGATCCTCGCATTTTATATATGATGTGAAACATTTAAACCGGGCTACAAGTCGCGGTGGAAGTTATATAAGGACGAGGTACTTGTGGTGAAATACTTATGAGTTTAAAAAATTTCCCTTTGTGAAATTTAATTGTACAGTAATATTAATAGGGAGTCATACCTGTTAGGCTTATCTGATAATTCTTGTATATTTTCGGTGCATATTCAGCCATTTTTGTGCTGTAAACATTAAGTTTTAACCTATGAGATGAGTGCCCAGGTGGCGTTAAATGTGACTCATCAATCCGAGTAAGCAATCATGAGGTCTTCATGCCTCACATTCTATTGTCAATGTTGTAAAAATTCAAATGAGATGGTGGTTAATATGAAACTAATTGATGATGCTGGAATTAATTATGAACAACTTTTAAGACCAGAGATGTGGTGATGAGCATACATATGATGTGCTTCATGTCCTGATATCATTATGATATTGCAGTGCTTGTAATGCTGAGATTGGTGCTATTGATATATACCTTGTGATATTTTGTTGGGTTGTGGATGTGTTATTAGGCGTGATTTTGGTGTTACCCTGGCAGGTGGATAGGCCCAATTACATGGGGGAACTCTGCCGAAATTTCTGAAAAATTTGGGAGTTAGTAAAATTTGGAGGAGTGAGATTTACAAAGGAAGAGATAAATATGTTATGTGTTTGAGGGCGAATGATCCTAAGTGGGGAAGAATATAACGACCCGAATTATTTTTTTGAAGTACTTCAACACTATCAAGAAAGTTGATGTGTGTGTAGGCACGAGTTACTATAGCAGTTGAGACTAATACCGTGTGTCGAAGTGAAAATCAAGCCTTTTAGAAATGATTGGAGAGTTAGGGAATTTGCTTTAAAGCTTATAAGAATGGAGAAAAGAAGTAATCTCAATTGAGATGGTGTCGTAATTGAGATGGTGTTGTTGGACCCGTGTTAAATTTCGGGAACGTAGAATCACCCACAAGTATGTGTGTAAGAATACACTCAGTAATTTAAAGTCCTCAGAAAGATTCTTGGTACGTTCGAGGACGAACGTATATTTAAGAGGTGGAGAATGTAACGACCTGACTTGTCGTTTTAAGAATTAACGCCCCGTTCAATGACTTAAGGTCCCGGGCAACTTCATAATATGTATTATGACCCGCAGGTGTGGTCGAGTTAGGAAGAGTCAGAATTTAATTGAAAGAGAAATTCTCATTTTGAAGCTTAAATGGAAAGAGTTGACCAAAGAGTTGACTTTTTAGCAAACGACCTCGGAATAGAATTTTGATGATATCAATAGCTTTGTATGGTGATTTTGGACTTAGGCGCGTGTTCGGATTTGGATTTGGAAGTCCGTAGGACAATTCGACGTATTTTGGCGAAAGTTGGAAAATAGACGATTTTTGGAAAGATCGATCGAAGGTTGAATTTTTGATAACGAAGTCGGAATTCAATTCTGGAAATTGGAATAGGTCCGTTATGTCACTTATGACTTGTGTGAAAAATTTGAGGCCAATCGGACTTGATTTGGTAGGTTTCGACATCGAATAGTGAAGTTGAAAATTTCATAATAGACTAAAGTTTCAAGTAAGTTCGCATAAGACCTAACTTCAAACGAGCATACCTCTCTTTATATGAAGAGTTATATGGTGTGTTACCTAACAAATGAAATGTCTATGTGTCTAGTTTCCAACGCTTCAAACCGTTTGTCATGTGGAGACTCCTACAAGAAGTTGTGATCAAATTACAGAAGGCTGGGAAAAATACAATTCTGCGACCAATTCTACGATCGCAAAATCGTTATGCGATCGCGAAACTGCTTCTGCGACCGCAAAACTGGTCGCAGAATGGACCAGAACAGCCCAGTTCTGGGCACTGATTTTGCAATCAATTTTGAGGCCCGCATACCCATTTTGCGGTCCATTATGCGACCGCAGACCTGCTTTCGGAGGGTTAATGTTTCTATTTTCATAACCCGACCCTATTTTGATGGGCTTATTTTGTGGTGTTTTTCTGAGGGTTTTAGAGAGAGGTAAGAGCATTTTAGAGATAGAAGGAGAGAACCTAACATTCTAATCATCCAAATCAAGGAAGCTAATCACAAGATCTTCATCTAAGAAGTAAGATTCAACCCATAGTCTTCAATTTCGTGTTTGGGGTAAAAGAATGGTGATTGGGACTATGATTCTTGGGTATAAGAGTATTATGTATATATGATTGTACCAATAAGGTTTGTAGGAAGATTTTTGAGATCAAATAAGTAAATATTGGGTTGTGGAATGAAGGAAATATTGTAGAAGAACCTTGTAACCAAATTTACACACCTAGTATTTGATAAAATGCTCAAATGAGCTGAAACCATGAAAATCTTCCTATTTATGGTTCACTTTTGTTATTCTTCTAAATAGATTGAAGTTGCTAGAATTTTTGGAACCACGTAGTAATGTAAAGAAGGCTCAAGAAAGATTGGAGCTGTCCGGAGGTCAATTCAAGCAAGAAGGCGATTTTGGAATATCGGCCAAACTTCAAAAAGGTAAGTGTCTTGCTTAACCTCGAGTGGGGGAATTTTCCCTTAGGCATTGAGTCTTATGTGCAAATTATGTAATTAAAAACCATGTACGCGAGGTGACGAGTACGTACTTGGTTTATATGTGCGAATTTCATTGATTAAAAATCCTTAGATGCCCTTACGTATTAAATTGGAAATTATTGGCACTTATTAAATCCTCTATTTGTCATGCCTAGATCCTTATTTGTTGAAATTATTTTTATATGATGATTTGGTGTGATTGACACCTTGAATCTATGTGAAATATATTTTGTTAAGATTTCGTGCACATTATGGTCGAGCCATGGGCTCCTTATTGAGGAAAATGATGTATTGTTGATTTCTGTGGCAAGTTGAAATATTTGAGCACTTGATGTGCAATTTGTGATATGTTATAATATTTGAGCACTTGATGAGCCATTTGTGATATGTGAGCACTTGATGTGCAGTTGTTGAAATTATATTTATTTTGGGACTACGGAACGGTATTACGGGAGATCCCCCTGTCCTGCATATTTTCTTTTGGACTACGAAATAGTATTTCGGGAGATCCCCCTGCCCTGCATATTTATTTTGGGACTACGGAACGGTATTCCGGGAGATCCCCCTGTCTTGCATATTTACTTTTGGGACTACGAGGCGGTACCTCGGGAGATTCCCCCTGTCTTGCATATTTACTTTTGGGACTATGAGGCGGTACTTCGGGAGTGTCCTTTTGTTGATATTTTTCTATAGATGCACTTGCCTTTGGTTATTTTATTTTTCCATAATTTGTAAATTCTTGTATTTTTCGTGATGTATTATTTGACTTATTATTAAGTGTTTTGTATTTCTTGATGTATTGTGTTGACCTTGACTTTTTCGTACGAGACTTTGAGGATTTGTAGATTTGGGTTGTACTGGTTTTTGATGATTGAGTTGTTTTAAATAAAAGAAAAATTTCTAGTATGTTTAATTTAATAAATTCTATATCCAAATCAGCAGTTTAGCTGATACTTTATTTTAATGGAAATGTCATTTTACCTCACTCAAACGATTTCTAAAATAAATTTATCTTTTTGTTGATTTCTTACTTGATTTAAAAAATTTTAACCTTACTTTATTGAAAATAAATTAATCATGCGGATCTTATATACATTGATATTTTGGTACGTGAGTTGTCCGTGCAGTTATGAAAATAATATGGGCATGAGGTGCCGGGGAAAAATATGATAATTTTATTATTGACACGTGAGTTGTCGGTGTGATGGTGATAGAAATATGGGCACGAGGTGCCGTGGAAAATATGAATGTGAGCTGAGACCCGTAATTTTTATGATTGTGAAATGAGGTGTCACAAGGTAACTTTTACTTGAAAATATATTTATTGGAAAGAATTATATTTGAAAGATAATTATTCAAAAGAAGTATATTCGAAAGATATTTATCTTAAAGAATAATATGTGAAGGATTTATATTTGAAGGACTTGACTTGTTGATTGTACTTGTGTTCCTTATTCGCCTGAGTAATAATTATGATGTTCTTATTGCCTTGTTATTATATCACTGGTTGAGTTTTTTGTTATCATTGCTAGTTATTTTCCAGTACTATTGTATACTGCTATATTGCACAGGTTATTTGACTAGTGAGTGTCTTGACTGTACCTCGTCTCTACTCCACTGAGGTTAGTCTTGATACTTACTGGGTACCGACCGTGGTGTACTCATACTACACTTCTACATATTTTTGTGCAGAGCCAGGTATTGGAGGTATCAGATCTGGACAGAGTTAGAGTGTGATCGCAAGGATTCAAGGTAGAGCTGGTTGGTCATCGCAGTCCCTTGGAGTCTGTTCATTTCATTGTACTGTTAATTTTTAATCAAACAGTATTGAGTATTCGATCATTGAGATCATTTCATGTATTATGTTAGAGTTCGTGACTCAATGCTACTAGTCTTGGGAGGTTGTTATAATTATTTCGGTTGTTGGTTTCGTTTATTAAAAAAAAATGGCTTCGAAATGTAATAGAAATCGGCTTACCTAGTCTTAGAGACTAGGTGCCATCACGACGCTTGTGGTGGCATTTTGGGTCGTGACAGAGAGTATATTTATTATAAGATAAATTCGGGAGGAAACACAATTTCTCTTAACAATTAATTAATTTAAACAGAAAATCAAGTATATGAGATTTTCATCCTTTAATATTTTTATCTAACAATTCACAATATATATATATATATATATATATATATATATATATATATATATATATATATATATATATATATATATAAATAATATTAATTAATTAAAGAATACAATTTATACAAGTAATTCATGCTTTGAGTCCTAAACTACCCGGACTTTAACAATAATAGTAGCTACGTACGGACTCTCATCACCTCGTGCATACGTAGCCCCCAAAATTAGCAACAATTATTATTTTAATTACCTATGGGGTAATTTCCCCCTCACAAGATTAGACAAGAGACCTACCTCGTCTTGCTCCAATTTAATCCACTAGTAGCCCTTTTCCTCGATTATCCAACTTCGATTGGCTCGAATCTAACCAAAAATAATTCGATACAATCACTAAAATTTATAGAATCAATTCTATAAGAAAATACTACATTTTCAACAAAACTCCTGAAATTAATTAAAACTTCGACTGTGGAGCCCACGTCTCGGAATCCGGTGAAAGTTACGAAATCCGATAAATCATTCAATTACGAGTCCAACCATACCAGTTTCACTCAAATCCGACTCCGAATCGATACCGAAATCTCAAAAATTCATTTCTAAGAGATTTCTAAAATTTCCCAAATTTCAATCTCAAAACACTAATTAAATTGTGAAAACAATGATATATTTGTGTATATTAACCAAATCTGAGTTAGAATCACTTACCCCAATGTTTTTTGTTGAAAATATATCAAAATCGCCTCTGCTCAAGCTCCAATTCGTCAAAAATGGCAAATGGGACGAAGTCCCCTGTTTTTATAACTTACATATATGTCCAGTTCGATCATGGACTCGATCATGGAGTCCGATCATGGACCTCGATTAGGGATCTCAGTCCTGGACCTCAGTCATGGAGTCCGATTTTATACCTCGGTCTTGGAGTCCGATTTTGACAGATAAGGGAAAAAAACATATGTGCCAAAAACCAGCAAAACTCACTTCATCAGTTTCCCAGCTTCAATTCTTGATCCGTTAACCATCTGTAACTCACCCGAGACCTTCGAGACCTCAACAAAATACACCAACAAGTCCTAAAACATCATACGAACTTATTTGAACCTCAATTCAAATCAAACGATGCTAAAATCACGAATTATGCTCCAATTCAAGCTTAATGAAACTTAAAATTTCCAACTGCTACATTCGATGCCGAAACCTATCAAATCAAATCCGATTGACCTAAAATTTTGCACACAAGTCATAAATAACATAAACAGAGCTATGAAAATTTTCAGAATTTGATTCCGACTCTGGTATCAAAAAGTCAACTCCCCGGTTAAACTTCCAAACTTAAATTCCTATTTTAGCCATTTCAAGCCCAATTTAACTACGGACTTCCAAATAAAATTTTGAACATGCTCCTAAGTCTAAAATCACCATACGGAGCTGTTGGAATCGTCAAAATTCTATTCCGAGGTCATTTTCTCAAAATGTTGACCGAAGTCAAACATGGCCTTATAAAGCAAACTTAAGGAACCAAGTGTTCTGATTTCAACCAAATACTTCCAAATCCCGAACCAACCATTCCCGCAAGTCATAAATCATGAAAAGCACATACGTGAAGTTTTATTTTAGGGAACGGGGTTTCATGAAAAGCACATCGCATGGGTCATTACATTCTCCACCTCTTCAACAAACGTTCGTCCTCGAACGAGTTTAGAATTATACCTGAAGTGCTGAATAAGTGTGGATATCTACTCTGCATATTTTCCTCGGCCTCCCAAGTCGCTTCCTTGACTGGTTGTGTAAAGACCTAACAGGTCATTTTAACTTTTAGAATCCCGTTTCCTAAAATAAAATATAACGACCCGGTTGGTCGTTTTGAGTATTAAAACCTCGTTCCCCCATTTACTGCTCAATATATTACTTATAGTTGATTTATGACTTATCAGGTTAGTTGGTTCGAGTCCGAAAGGATTTCAGAGTGAAATAAGACACTTAGTCTCATAATTAAAAACTTAACTTAAAATAGTGATCGGATGTCGACTTATGTATAAGCAACTCTGAAATGGAGTTTTGATGATTCCAATAGCTCTGTATGGTGATTTTGGACTTAGGAGCGTGTCCGAAAAATTATTTGGAGGACCGTAGTGGAATTAGGCTTGAAATGCCGAAAGTTGAATTTTTGGAAAGTTTGACCGGGGGGTTGACTTTTTAATATTGAGGTAGGAATCCGATTATGGAAATTGAAATAGATTCATTATGTCTTTTATGACTTGTGTGCAAAATTTGAGGTCAATCGTACTTGATTCGATAGGTTTCGGCATCGAATGTAGAAGTTAGGAATTTCATAAGACTAAAGTTTCAAATGAGTTCGCACAAGACCTAATTTCAAATGAGAATAACTATCAGGACACGAAGTTTTATATGGTGTATTACCTATTAAATGAAATATCTTTGAGTCTAGGTTCTAACGCTTCAAACCGTTCGTCATTTGGACATTCCTACAAGAAGTTATGACCAAATTACCAAAGGCTGAAAAGATGCAATTCTGCGACCAATTATGTGATCGCAAAACTGCTTCTGCGACCGCAAACTGGTCGCAGAATGGACCAGAAGAGCCCAGTTCTGGGCACCGATTTTGCGATCATTTTTGCGGCCCTCATACCCATTCTGCGGTCCATTATGCGACCGCAGACCTGCTTTCGGAGGGTTAATTTTTCTATTTTCATAACCCGATCCCATTTTGATAAATAGGCTTTGGGGCTTATTTTGGGGGCAATTATTTAATGATTTTAGGGAGAAGCGAGAGTGTTCTAGAGATAAGAAGTAGATGAAGTGTCTTGTTCATCAAATTCTTGTCCAAGCCTTGAAATCCAACGAGAAATCCCTCAAGTTCTTCATTAAAGAGGTAAGGTTCTAACCCCCAATCTTCAATTTCGAGTTTGGGTAATGATGGGTGATTAAGAGTATGATTCTTGGGTATAAGAGTATTGTTTATATGTATCAATGAGGTTTATGGAAAGAGTCTTGAGTTCAAATGGGTAAAGATTGTGTTGAAAATGGTAGAAATCTTCAAAGACTTTAATTAAGGATTTGAAGGCCGAGTTGTGGTCGGATTTGAGTAATTTTGGTATGGTTGGACTCGTGGTTGAATGGGGGTTTGTATTTTGTGAGTTTTATCAGATTTCGAGACGTGGGCCCCACGGGTGATTTTTGGGGCGTAATTTCAGATTTTTGAAAAATATTAGTATTTTGATATGGATTAATTCCTATAATTTTTGTGAGCTGAATTAATTAATTGTGACTAGATTCGAGCCGTTTGGAAGTTGATACGCGCATAATGGAATTTCTGGAGCATTGCTTAGCTTGCTCGACATTGGATTTGGCTTGTACGAGGTAAGTAACTCTTCTAATCTTGGAGTTGAGGGTATGAACCCTGAATATATGTATTCTGTAAATTGTTGGGAGGTGACGCACATGCTAGGTGACGGGCATGTGGGCGTGCACTATAGAAATTGTGACATAATTGTTTATGTGGAATTTTGTAGTTAAATGATCTTGGCATTTTCCATGCGATTTTATGAGTTAAAGAAATTGAGCTGAAAAGCATATTAAAAATTATGTTGAGGCTATATACCAGTATTATTGGGACCCATATAGGTCATATTATTGTGAAATATTTATTTTAAATTAAAAATTGATACTCATTCATATTCATTTCATTGCATATCATATCTCAGTCTCTGTTGTTATTTATTGATACATCATATCATCATTTTTGGGCTATTTTCATGACATTGTGAGCCCATGAGAGAGAGACTGGAGAGATTGATGATTGAGGGAGGCCGAGGGCCTGATTGTGAGAATATTTTTGGGATCGGGCTACACACCGCAGCAGGCCATGTTGGCTTTATATATATTATTACTATTATATGGATCGGGGCTGCCCGCCTGCAGCAGGCCTTATTGGCTTATTATTGCACGTGAGTTGGCCGTGCGGATCCTTATATTATTATTGCACGTGAGTTGGCCGTGCGGATCCGGATATTTATATTATGGCACGTGAGTTGTCCGTGCATCACGTGAGTTGTCCGTGCTTATATCGCTTGGGCTGTAGGAGCCCCTCATGAGTGTGTACATACCCCAGTGAGCGCAATCGACTATAAACAGGGATCGGGCTGCATGCCGCAACAAGTTTTGTATAGCGCTGAGTGATTGAGTGTGCTGAGCATAGTGAGAGAAAATGCAAGACAATGAAATTGAGTACTCTGAGAGAGTGTGAGTACATGAGTGCAATCTCTGAGATACATTGCATTGACATGCACACATGACATATATGCATGGAGATGTGTTTTCCTCATGCTGTACGATATTACATTATTCATGATTTCTCACACATATTGAGAGATGGGCATAGTGATGCATTTGTTTTACACTGGTTATCTGGGAAAGGAAATGAGATATTTTATTTATTATTGAAAGGATTTTGGAAAAAATTAATGTTCTCAAATTATTCATATTTTTGGCAACTTCGGCAAACGATTTGGGTTTTCACTGATGTATTTGAAAGGAAGAACTATTATTTTTGAAATCATGATTTGGCTGAGCATTTTATCTTTGTGTTTCTTCTGGTATTATTTTCTTTATGTTGTAATGGACTATTGTGGACTAGTGGTTTTGGACCCGACCTTGGTAGAAGCTCGTCACTGCTTTTAACCTAAGGCGAGGTTTGTTACTTACTCAGTACATGGGGTCGGTTGTACTGATACTGCACTTCTGCACATTGCATGTAGATATTGGCTGCCGTTGTGGCTGTGTTCGATGGTTTCCGGATTTGAAGATGTACCATCGTTCCTGTTTTAGCTGCCTCTTCTTCAGGGTAGCCATAGATTTATAAAAGCTCTGTTTATGTACTATTCAAACAAACTATGTATTTAATTCATTTCTGCTTTGTATACTCTATTCTTAGAAGCTCATGATTTGTACTATCAGTTCTTGGGGAAATGTATTGGTTTTAGATATTTTCTTTTAAATAATTATTATTGTAATTGAATAGTTGGTAATTGGCATACCTGACGGGTTGGGTTAGGTGCCATCACGAATAGTTGGATTTTGGGTCGTGACAAGGTGGTATCAAAGCTCTAGATTCATAGGTTCTACAAGTCATGAGCAAGTATCTAGTAGAGTCTTGCGGATCGGTATGATGACGTCCATACTTATCTTCGAGAGTCTACAGTGCATTTAGGATATATACTTCCCATCTTTATTTCTTTATCGTGCGGAATTGATTTAGTTTGAGACATAACTCTTTGAATTCCTTTCACGTATTCGTATGCGCACATGAGCGCTCAATATCAGCTGTGCATCGCCGGCTTGTAAGTCTATGAACTAGGTTCGAGATGTGTACTATGTGTTTTGGCGATGGGCCAGTCTGGAGGACTTGAGGCTGGGGTTAGACCGCAGCTTAGGCTCGCTAGTTTCTGTTATGAGAACTTGTACATTTGGACTCGTATGTCCGGTAATGTCCCTACGAGTAGAATTTATGGCTCGATGAGTGGTGGAATGACCTTATGATGAGTACGATGTAATTGCGGGATGTGTTAAGACGATTTGAATGTGACCAGAAGTATTTCTGTGAAATGTAAAGGAAAGGCCATTGGGTGCTTGATATTCGTTTTGATGTGGCGTACAATCTCGAGTGTGAATGTTTTGAAAGATCTTTCACGATTGTTAAATTTTGGGACAAATTAATATCTCATGTCTGGTTAATGAGTTAGGACTCAGATAGATTAAGTGATTGCATATTAATTGTGGCTGTGAAAAGAAATAACAAGATGCCAATTTGAGGCTAAGGAGATGGGTTATCTCCTGGAGAGTAATCTATGTAAGTATGTTCCTTATATGTGAGTGGAGAGTTTCTTTTCTGCCAGCAGGGCGTATGTGTGGAGATTTGAATTTGAATCTGGCTGAGAAAGTTGACTTGAGTGTCAAGAGAATGATTGCGAGCTTAGCGGATGATTTGGGGTATTTTGTTTATGATTGGCATTGCATGAGTTTGAGAAGAAGTTTCGTTGAACTGACTGTGGCATTATGGCAGTAATAGAGTATTGATATTGTGAGTTATGGAATGTTTTAATCTATGGATTTGAGCCAAGCGGGGGAGCCTGCTATTTATAATTCAATTTCATGGTTATATGTAATGGTTTAGTTTTGGGCAGAGGCATACTGGTGGGTTAGTTATGACTTGCAGAAGTTGAGATCGAGGATGACTCGAATAAGGAAATTCCTGGATACAGGTTATATTGCACTTATGAGTATATGAAAATTGTGGGATGAGTGAGTTGTTATTTATGAATTATGTAATGCTCACAGAGTATGAATTTGATATGTGGTATTAAAGTAGAGTTACTTCTTGGAGTGTTGTTGTGCTAATGGGGCACGTGTCTTTTGGCCCATTTGGGCAATGTAATGTGGATTTGAATAAATGGGGTGACTCTCGAGAAATTTCTAATGGATTTGAGACTTAATATGTAACAATTGAGAATTTTTGACAGATTTGTTTATGGCTAAAATCTGAGATTTAAGTTGGATGGTATCGAGAGTTATGTCATTTTTGTATATCATTATGGATTTTATATTTCGGTATCAGGAAGGTGAATGAAACGTCCTTAGACTCAAGTAAGGTATTTTCAGAGTGAGTATTTCAGTTGTGGTATTTACAGGGGTAACTATGATGTGGTGAGACTTTACAAATGTTTTGATGGCAATATTCTTGGGTTTAGTGACCTACGTGGTTTGGTCGAGTTGGATGAATTTAGTTCTAAGGGCTTGGTTATGTGCAGATGGATTTTAAAGTATTCATGATGGTTTCTACCATGGTTTGTATCGGATACTTTTCTACCGGTGTGGAGAACGTGTTGTATATTGTGATTTTCTCTTGAAAAGAAGTAAGAGAACTGTTCTCTTCCTTGAGACATCTCCCATATTTGGGTACACAGATTGCGCAGTTGTGGCTTGAGTTATATTGATGTGCGTGTCTGTGGGATAGTTGTGTTTAATAATATAAGGTCATTGGACCTAGAATGAGTACTACCAGGTTTGAAACGGTACATTCGGAAAGATAATATTGAAATTCGGTTTAGAAAGTGATTATGGTTCTGGTTGGGGCGCGAGAGCTCAATTACTTGTTGATCTGATAAGGGGTCTTGAGATTTCTGCGTGTTTCTTTCATTATCAGCAGTGTGCAAAAGTTTTAGAATGAGGTTTTGTTTAATATGTGGTTTAATACTATTACCGGATTACCTTGGAGTAGTTAATGTGATAGAAAATGGTGTTGCGAGTATGCGAGTTGTGTAGTATGTTAAGTGATTATATCTGGGGTAATGGTTATGACTCAATACAGCTAGTTCAGACTCATACAGCGTGTTGATGTGATATTGACATCTTGAAAAGAAATTCTGAATGTTGGAAATTGAATTTCAAGGTTTATGGGCTAAGGTTGAAGTAATAATTTTTAATTATGTTGTGTTGTTAGGCCTATACAATTTACACGGAATAGGGTGAGGTGGGATCACCCCGGGTACGTGCGTGGTAAGATGGAACAGTGATGTGGTGGCTGTGAACAACTAATTTTTGACCACACCCAAATTTTATACTATTTTAGTGTAAATATTTCTTTAAGGTCTAATCTTAATATTTTAAACTTTTATCTTACTCTTAATAGGTTTTAGTTTTAAAAGAAAAACAAATTAATTAAAAAGAATTACAAAAATATTCACATGCTTGTAGTACAAATTTTATTTCCATTTGTAAAGAGAAAAAGAAAATTTACAAAACTAAATGGTTTCTTTTAATTAGAATTTGAATAAGTTGTGGTATTTGTTTTAGTGTAATTAAATTTTATATATATATATATATATATATATATATATATATATATATATATATATATATATATATATATATATATATATCTTTTTTTGTTGTTAATCAGACTTAGTTAATTATTATATTTGTATAAATATTTTAATTAAATTTTAGTTCTAAAAGAAAACAAAAAAAGAAAAAAAGAAAGAAGAAGAAGCAATTAAGTTCACGTAACTTTGCCAAAAGTTTAGTAATAAACTTTAACTTAAAAGAGATTTCACTCACCCCATGACTCTCATATACACCTCTATATTCACGTGATTTGCTCTCATAAAGATAAAAATATAACTAACTTCCTAATTCCCTTCCCCTTCACGTCAATCTACTCTAGCCCACACCTCACGTCTCAATTCTTTTCTGAACCTCAATCCCACGTTTTCACTTCAACTCCTTGGCACAAGACTTGATAACTACCATTGTTCTTCTTTATAAAAGAAAAAACTCACGAAGAAAAGAAAAAGAACATTGGAGAGGAATCGGATAAAAAAGAATCATCCATCAAAATACCACAAAGAAGGAACTCACTTTCTTCCTGGGATAGAGAACGAAAACAGTCAAGGAAATAGGTCTCCGGTTGCAGTTCGGTTCTGCAATCATTGCTCAAGTTTCATACTGGCGATATTTTGAATTCTACGTTAAAAGTTCATTACTTGCTTTGCCTTTTAAATTTTATCTCTTATACTCTTTTGAATATTGGATCCATATCTTAATCATTTCTATCCCATTTTGATGTGTCCGATTTGGATTATGTGATAAAGCATGAAATGAATTTGGCTTTATAATTCAGTTTATTTGTTTATATTGAAGGATTAGTTTTTGGAGATGAATTACTAAATGGGTTTAGAATGCATAATATTAAGGGGAATAATGATTGTCTATTTGCATGGTGGCATCTTTTGGTTTATAAAACATTGAATCTACTTCATGACTCATTATATTTGGGGTTTGATTTTTTCGTTATTTTAAACCAATGGAAATATCTGTGATTTGATCTATCTGCTCTCATGTTGGAATTTAGATTACCATACGGTTTGAAAGTTTGAAAAATTGGTGAACAAACAAAATGGGACGTTGGGGGTTTTAGCAAGATCTGGAACGAATTTGACGAAGTATTCTGTCATATGCATATTATTTGAGTGAGCTCATATCAAACTACTGTTTGTTTCATTACCACGTCTGTCGTTTTGCTTCAAGGAAAGTATGATTTATTTTGTTAGATCATCTAATAAACTTTTAAATAATTCAAATTTAGATAATTTTTGTAGAGCTAAGAGGAATTTTGAGAGTTTAGATTTAATTTTTTGGGCCTCATACGAGCCCACCATTTCGGTATTAGATTAATTCTTATCATGTTACTTTGCTGCAATAGGGAGCAGGCGAACTTTTCCAAGCCTATTTCCTTTAGTATCCATATGGCGGCCAAATAGCGAATAAATAATGCTAACCCATTTTTTCTATAGATAATAAATGTTCATACCTGCTCTAAACTATTAGTCCACTTAACCCCCTCAAAAGTACTTCATTCATCAAAATAATTCCGTATCCATAAATTATAGCCTCACAACAATCTCAAATATAGCAAAAAAACAAACAATGAATACGCAAGTATGCTTTTAGGTGCACTCTTAATTAATTGAATCATCGTTATTATGTATGCATTCGTGTGACATAATTATGATTCCCAAAATTAAAACTAAGGTATGCGTTCGCGCAACTTTGGGCAAAACAATCTTAAAAATAATAAAGTATTATTAATTGTGTATACGTACGCGTGACATGATTCATGACACACCAAACAAAACGAGTACATGTACGCGTGACTCATTTCAAGATAATTCCATAATTACGAATAATCAAGCAATCTAAAAGCGGTAAAACGTAAAATGCACATAGGTTCTAAAATAAGTAATTAAAACAATTTAAATAAGTCAGGTATGATTAACTCGAAAATGCCTAACACCTTCTCCAGAGTTAACAAAATTCCTTACCTGGTCTTCTGGTTTTGCGGACTTTAAACAGAGTCAATTTCCACAATTTGGGATTTTAAAATAAACTGGTGACTTGGGACACCATAAATTATTCTAAGTGGCGACTCTGATTAAATAAATAATCCTATTTCGAATAATGTCACTTAAATTGGAAAAATTCCCCTATACCCCTGGAAAAAGGAGGTGTGACAGTGGCTTGGAAATAAATCATAGCACGTTCGAGGACGAACGTATGTTTAAGTGGAGGAGAATATAACGACCCGGCCGGTCATTTTGAGTATTGTAACCCTGTTTTCCCATAAACTGCTTAATTTATGCCTTACAGTTGATTTATGACTTATCGGGTTAGTTGGTTCGAGTCCGGAAGGATTTCGGAGTGAAATGAGACACTTAGTCACATAATTGAAAACTTAACTTAAAATAGTGACCGGATGTCGACTTATATGTAAACGACCCCGAAATGGAGTTTTGATGATTCCAATAGCTCTGTATAGTGATTTTGAACTTAGGAGCGTGTCCGAAAAATTATTTGGAGGTCCGTAATGGAATTAGGCTTGAAATGCCAAAAGTTAAATTTTTAGGAAGTCTGACCGGGGGGTTGACTTTTTTATATCGAGGTCGGAATCCGATTATGAAAATTGGAATAGATTCATTATGTCATTTATGACTTGTGTGCAATATTTGAGGACAATCGGACTTGATTCGATAGGTTTCGGCATCGAATGTAGAAGTTAGGAATGTCATAAGACTAAAGTTTGAAATGAATTCGCACAAGACCTAACTTCAAATGAGAATAACTATCAGGACACGAAGTTTTATATAGTGTATTACCTATCACATGAAATATCTTTGAGTCTAGTTTCTAACGCTTCAAACCGTTCGTCATTTGGACATTCCTACAAGAAGTTATGACAAAATTACCAAAGGCTGAAAAAATGCAATTTTGCGTCCAATTATGCGATCGCAAAACAGTTATGCGATCGCAAAACTGCTTCTGGGACCGCAAACTGGACGCAAATTGGACCAGAAGAGCCCAGTTCTGGGCACCGATTTTGTGATCCTTTTTGCGGCCCGCATACCCGTTCTGCGGTTCATTATGCGACCGTAAGCATGCTTTCGGAGGGTTAATTTTTTTATTTTCATAACCTGACCCCATTTTGATAAATAGGCTTTGGGGCTTATTTTGGGGCAATTATTTGATGATTTTAGAGAGAAGTGAGAGTGTTCTAGAGAGAAGAAGTAGATGAAGTGTCTTGTTCATCAAATTCTTGTCCAAGCCTTGAAATCCAACAAGAAATCCATCAAGTTCTTCATCAAAGAGGTAAGGTTCTAACCCCTAATCTTCAATTTCGAGTTTGGGTGATGATGGGTGATTAAGAGTATGATTCTTGGGTGTAAGAGTATTATTTATACGTATCAATGAGGTTTATGGAAAGAGTCTTGAGTTCAAATGGGTAAAGTTTGGGTTGAAAATGGTAGAAATCTTCAAAGACTTTAATTGAGGATTCGAAGGCCGAGTTGTGGTTGGATTTGAGTAATTTTGGTATGGTTCGACTCGTGGTTGAATGCGGGTTCGAATTTTGTGAGCTTTATCGGATTTCGAGATGTGGGCCCCACGAGTGACTTTTGGGGCGTAATTTCAGATTTTTGGAAAATATTAGTATTTTGATATAGAATTAATTCCTATAATTTTTATGAGATGAATCAAATTAATTGTGACTAGATTCGAGCCGTATGGAAGTTGATACGTGCATAATGGAATTTCTGGAGCATTGCTTAGCTTGCTCGACATTGGATTTGGCTTGTTCGAGGTAAGTAACTCTTCTAATATTGGAGTTGAGGGTCTGAACCCTGAAAATATGTATTCTGTAAATTGTTGGGAGGTGACGTACATACTAGGTGACGGGCGTGTGGGCGTGCTCTATAGAAATTGTGACATAATTGTTTCTGTGGAATTTTATAGTTAAATGATCTTGGCATTTTCCATGCAATTTTATGAATTAAAGAAATTGAGCTGAAAAGCATATTAAAAATCATGTTGAGACTATGTGCCAGTATTATTCGGACCCACAAAGGTCATATTGTTGTGAAATATTTATTTTAAATTAAAAATTCATACTCAGTCATATTCATTTCATTGCATATCATATCTCAGTCTCTGTTGTTATTTATTGATACATTATATCATCAATTTTGGGCTATTCTCATGACATTGTGAGCCCATGAGAGAGAGACTGGAGATATTGATGACTGAGGGAGGCCGAGGGCCTGATTGTGAGGATATTTTTGGGACCGAGCTGCACACCGCAGTAGGTCATATTGTCTTTATATATATTATTACTAGTATATGGATCGGGGCTGCCCGCCTGCAGCAGGCCTTATTGACTTATTTTTGCACGTGAGTTGGTCGTGCAGCACGTGAGTTGTCCATGTGGATCCTTATATTATTATTGCACGTGAATTGGCAGTGCAGCACGTGAGTTGGCCGTGCGGATCCAGATATTTATATTATGGCACGTGAATTATCCGTGCCACACGTGAGTTGTCTGTGCTTATAGCGCTTGGGCTGTAGGAGCCCCTCACGAGTCTGTACACACCCCCAGTGAGCGCAGTCCACTATAAATAGTGATCGGGCTGCACGTCGTAGCAAGTATTGTATAGCGCTGAGTGATTGAGTGTGCTGAGCACAGTGAGAGAGAATGCGAGACAATGGGAATGAGTACTCTGAGAGAGTGTGAGCACATGAGTGCAATCTCTTAGATACATTGCTTTGACATGCACACATGACATATATGCATAGAGATGTGTTTTCCTCATGTTGTACGGTATCACATTATTCATGATTTCTCACACATGTTGGCAAATGGGCATAGTGATGCATTTGTTTTACACTGGTTATCTAGGAAAGAAAATGAGATATTTTATTTATTATTGAAAGGATTTTGGAAAAAATTAATGTTCTCAAATTATTCATATTTTTGGCAACTTCGGCAAACGATTTGGGTTTTCACTAATGTATTTGAAAGGAAGAACTATTATTTTTGAAATCATGATTTGGCTGAGCATTTTATCTTTGTGTTTCTTCTGGTATTATTTTCTTTATGTTGTTATGGACTGTTGTGGACTAGTGGTTTTGGACCCGACCTTGGTAGAAGCTCGTCACTGCTTTCAACCTAAGGCGAAGTTTGTTACTTACTCAGTACATGGGGTCGGTTGTACTGATACTGCACTTCTGCACATTGCATGTAGATATTGGCTGCCGTTGTGGCTGTGTTCGATGGTTTCCGGATTTGAAGATGTACCATCGTTCCTGTTTTAGCTGCCTCTTCTTCAGGGTAGCCATAGATTTATAAAAGCTCTGTTTATGTACTATTCAAACAAACTATGTATTTAATTCATTTCTGCTTTGTATACTCTATTCTTAGAAGCTCATGATTTGTACTATCAGTTCTTGGGGAAATGTATTGGTTTTAGATATTTTCTTTTAAATAATTATTATTGTAATTGAATAGTTGGTAATTGGCATACCTGACGGGTTGGGTTAGGTGCCATCACGAATAGTTGGATTTTGGGTCGTGACATAAAACTTCATGTATGCGATTTTAATATTTTATGACTTGCGGGGATGGTTGGTTCGGGATTTGGAAGTGTTTGGGGTGAAATCGGAACGCCTTGGTTCCTTAAGTTGGCCTTAAAGGGCTAAGTTTGACTTTGGTCAACATTTTGAGAAAACGACCCCGGAATCGGGATTTGATGGTTCCAATAGCTCCGTATGATGATTTTGGACTTAGGAGCGTATTCGGAATTTTATTTCGAAGTCCGTAGTTAAATTAGGCTTGAAATAGCTAAAATAAGAATTTAAGTTTGGAAGTTTGACCGGGAAGTTGACTTTTTGATATCGGAGTCAAAATCCAGTTCGGAAAATTTTCGTAGTTCCGTTATGTCATTTATGACTTGTGAGCAAAATTTGAGGTCAAACGGACTTGATTTTATAGGTTTCTACATCGAACATAGAAGTTGTAAATTTTAAATTTCATTAAGCTCGAATTGGAGCATAATTCGTGGTTTTAGAGTCGTTTATGTGATTTATGATTTCAAATAAGTTTGTATGATATTTTAGGACTTGTTGGTATAATTGATTGAGGTCCTGAGGGGCTCGGGTGAGTTTCGAACGGCTAACGGAACATTTTTGGCTTTTGGAACACTGCTAATTGTTGCTGGTATCTTCTTCTGATTTCCTTATACGCGATAGCGTAGGTTGGTCTGTGATCGCATAGAGTAATTTAGACAGAGGCGGAATTGTTCTACACGATCGCGTATGCTTAATTTGGGCAGCTGGGAATTTGTTCTCTGCGATTGCGTGGACACGTCCGCGATCGCGTAGGTTGGGCCAGTGTGTGCATCGCGATCGCGTGTCATTGTTTGCGATCGCGTAGGGGAATTTGAGAGGAAGCTGGGCCACGTATTTATGCTATGCGATCGCATGAAGAGGGATGCGATCGCGTAGAGTCGGAACCTTGTGCATCGCGATCGCGTGAGACTTGATGCGATCGCATAGGGTTACTTCTTGGCAGAAATATTTGTGCTACGCGATCGCGTAGAAGCAATAACTGGGCAGAGAGTTTAAGTTCTAAAAATGGGACTCCATTTTTAACGATTTGGAGCTCGGATTTAGACGATATTTGGGAGATTTTCAGAGAAAATAACGGGGTAAGTGTTCTTAACTCAATATTGGTTAAATTACCTGAATCCATCACTGTTTTTATTATTCAATTGGTGAATTGAGCTGCAAAAGTTTGAAAACCCTTTTGGATAGATTTGAGGATTTGAGGGCCGAATTATTAGCGAAATTTAGTGATTTTGGTATGGGTAAACTCGTGGTTGAGTGGGCGTTCATTTTTTGTAACTTTCGCCGGATTTCGAGATGTGGGTCCCACAGACGAAGTTTTAATTAATTTCGGAATTTTATTGAAAATGTAGTATTTTCTTATAGAATTGACTCCTATAATTTTTAGTGACTGTATCGAATTATTTTGGCTAGATTCGAGCCATATAGAGTTGGATAATCATGGAAAGGGCATTCTAGTGGATTAAATTGGAGCAAGACGAGGTAAGTCTCTTGTCTAATCTTGTGAGGGAGAAATTACCTCATAAGTGATTTAAATTAATAATTATTATTAATTGTGGGGGCTACGTATGCACGAGGTGACGAGAGTCCGTGCGTAGCTACTATTAATGTTAAAGTCCGTGTAGTTTTGGACTCAAAAGCATGAATTACTTGTGTAGATTATATTTTTTATTTAATTAAATTATTATTATTATTATTATTATATATATATATATATATATATATATATATATATATATATATATATATATATATATATATATATATATATATATATATATATATCAGGGAAGATATAAAGGATGGAAATCCCATATGCTTAATTTTCTGTTTAAATTAATTAATTGTTAAAAGAAATTATTCATCCTCCTGAATTGATCTTAATAAATATACTCTCTATCTGGAGGTACATAAGAAAATGTCCTCCTTTCTTGTGGAGCGGGCCGAATGTCTTGGTAGGATAGATGTATCTATGGATCGTGCCGCATGTCCCTCGGCAGTGTACGCGACACTCTGGATCGGGTCGTACGTCCTCGGCAGAAATCGTGCTTAATAATAATAATTACACGATACTTTAATGGTTTATTTCAGCTTGCGAAGCTAATTGATAAATTGAAAAATCCTTGGAATTTAATGAATTATTATTCCTGCTTGTTAAGGAATTAATTGTTATTCCTGTAAATGAGATTAATTGATAAATTGGAAATTATTTGAATTGAAGGAATTTATTTAATATATTGAGAATTTTTGCATTTGAAGGAATTTAATTATTTCTGTGGGTTAAATAAATTATTGTAAATTCTGTGAATAATATTGATTTAGATATTCTAGTTTTATTTCTATTATTATTGTTGACCCTTAGTGAGTGTCAAAGTCGGCCATCTCGTCTCTACCACTTCGAGATTAGGCTTGATACTTACTGGGTACACGTTGCTTACGTACTCATACTACACTTGCTGCACTTTTTGTGGAGGACCTAAGGTGAATACTAGTGGGGGATCTATCGTCTTACACCCATGTTATCCAGGGGCATAGTGGTGAGCTGTCTTTCTGAGCCGTTCTGCAGCTACTAGTGTCTCTCCTTGTATTTTTTATTTTGTCTATTTTTATTTGACAGTATTTAAGGTTTTGTATAATCTACTAGATGCTCATACACTTGTGACACCAGGTCTTGGCACACACATTGGTAGAATTTGGTATTTTATTATTTTTTCTTGGTTTTAAATTTTATCAATAAATGATTAATTTATTAGTTGGCTTGCCTAACTGTAGTGTTGGACTCCATCAAGACCTATAGGTGAAATTGGGTCGTGACAGGTTGGCCCCTCCACTGGACTTTTACTGCAGAAATCATCTTGGATCTCAACTGGCGAACCTGTTTATCAACAATGGCAACTGGCTCCCCATCATAACCCAAGCTATTATCTAGCTGAACTGTGTTGAAGTCTAACACATGTGATAGGTCGGCATGATACTTCCGGAGCATAGATACATGAAAATGCAAGCTCATAAGCAACCTCCCCAACTCGTCTCAACACCTCAAATGGGCCTATAAACCTTGGGCTCAATTTTTCCTTTTTCCCAAATCTCATGATTCCCTTCATCGGCGAAACTTTCAAAAGAACTTTTTCACCCACCATAAATGATAAATCACGCGCTTTCTGATCCGCGTAACTCTTCTGTCAAGACTGTGCTGTATGAAGTCGCTCACCAACTTTACCTTCCAAGGCATCTTTCACCAAATCGTTATCATATTATTTAGCCTCACCGGGCTCAAACCATCCAATGGACGAATGACATCGCCGACCATATAAAGCCTCAAATGGATCCATCTTGCTGCTGGATTGGTAACTGTTATTATAAGAAAACTCGGCCAAAGGCAAGAAACGATCCCACTAACCTCCAAGGTCAATCACACATGCCCTGAGCATATCCTCTAAAATCTGAATTGTCCGCTCTGACTGCCTGTCGGTCTACGGATGAAAGGTTGTGCTGAGCTGTACGGGTCCCCAATTCACTCTGTACTACTATCCAGAAATGTGAAGTAAACTGAGGGCCTCTATATGATATTATAGAAATTGGCACGTCGTGCAACGGAACTATCTCCTGAATATAAATCTGGGCCAACCTCTCTGAAGTATACGTAGTCACAACAGGAATAAAATGTGCCGACTTGGTCAACCTGTCAACAATGATCCAAACAGCATCAAACTTCCGTAAGGTCCGCGGCAACCCAACTACAAAGTCCATAGTGATGCGTTCTCATTTTCACTCTGGTATAGTCATCTGCTGAAGTAGGCCACCTGGCCTCTGGTGTTCGTATTTAACTTGCTGGCAATTTAGACACCTAGATACATACTCAACTATGTCCTTTTTCATTAGTCGCCACCAATAATGCTGCCTCAGGTCACGATACATCTTTGTGGCACCTAGATGAATAGAATACCGAGAACTGTGTGCTTCCTCTAGGATCTTTTTCCTCAGTCCATCTACTTTAGGAATACATAGACGATCCTAGAGTCGCAGAACATCATCCGCTCCAGTAGTAACTTCCTTGGCACCACCCTGTAGTACTATTTCTCGAAGAACCATTAAGTGTGGATCACCATACTGGCTAGCCTTGATCTGTTCAAATAGTGAAGACTGGGCTACAACACATGCAAGAACTCGACTGAGCTCTGAAATGTCCAATATCACAAGTCGGTTAGCCAAGGATTGAATATCCAAAGCTAATGGTCTCTCCTCTGCTGTAATGAAATCCAAACTATCCATACTATCCGCCTTTCTACTCAAGGCGTCTGCAACCACATTTGCTTTACCCCGATGATATAGGATAGTAATAGCATAATCTTTCAGTAATTCCAGCCATCTGCGCTTCCTCAAATTTAGGTCCGTCTACTTGAACAAATGCTGCAAACTGCGATGATCAGTGTAAACTTCACAAGACACCCCATAAATATAATGCCTCCAAATCTAAAGAGCGTGAACAATCACAACTAATTCTAAATTATGTACCGGATAATTCTTCTCGTGGGGCTTCAGCTGACGTGAATATTCAATAACTCGCCCTTCCTACATCAATACACAACCCAAGCCAACGCGTGAAGCGTTGCAATACACTGTATATATTCCCGAACCGGAATGCAAAATTAACACTTGTGTTGTAGTCAATGCTTTATTGAACTTCTGAAAGCGCACTTCACAATCATCGGATCATCGGAACGGATCACCCTTCTGGGTTAATTTGGTCAAAGGTGCTGCAATAGATGAAAAACCTTCCAGGAACAGACGATAATAACCTGCTAAACTCAGAAAACTCCTAATCTCAGTCGCCGAAGTGGGACGATGCCAATTCTGAACTGCCTCAATCTTTTTGGGATCAACGTTAATACCCTCACCCGATACAATATGCCCCAAAAATGCTACAGACTCTAGCCAAAACTGACATTTAGAGAACTTAGCATATAACTTTTGTTTTTGCAACGTCTGAAGCACTACTCTCATATGCTTCTCATGTTTCTCCTTACTGGGCGAGTAGATCAAGATGTCATCAATGAAGACAATGACAAACGAATTAATATATGGCATGAATACCTTGTTCATCAAATCCATAAACGATGTCGGGGCGTTAGTTAAATCGAAGGACATCACCAGAAACTCATAATGACCATATCTAGACCGAAAAGCAGTCTTTGGAACATCCGAATCCTGAATCTTCAACTATGGTACACCCGACCTCAAGTCGTTCTTAGAGAACACCCTAGCACCCTGCAACTGGTCAAATAGATCATCAATACGCGGCAACGGGTACTTGTTCTTAATAGTGACTTTGTTCAATTGGCGATAATCAATACACATCTGCATTGTTATATCCTTCTTTTTCACAAATAATACTGGTGCACCCCAAGGCGATACACTTGGTCTAACGAACCCTTTGGCTAGTAACTCTTCAAGTTGTTCTTTCAATTCTTTCGGAGCTATGCGATACAATGGGATAGATATAGGCTGGGTATCTGGAGCCAAGTCGATACAGAAATCAATATCACGATCAGGTGGCATACCTGAAAGATCTGAAGGAAATATATCGGAGAACTCCCAAACTACAGGCACTGGATCAGTAACTATATGTTGAGCCTTTATAAAAGAAATAACTCGATTAAATGAACTAACAGATGAACTCTTCCACTCCAGCTTAGGCAATGCTGGAATAGCCAAGGTAAGAGTCTTGGCATGACAATCTAGAATAGCATGATATGGAGATAACCAGTCCATGCCCTAGAATAATTTCAAAATCGGTCATCTCAAGCAATATGAGATCTACTCTAATTTCATAACCACAAAATGTAATAATATAGGACCGGTAGATCCGGTTCACAACAACAGAATCACCCATAAGAGTGGACACATAAACATGAGTACTCAAGGACTCACGAGAAACACCCAGGAATGGAGCAAATATAGATGACACATATGAATACGTAGATCCTGGATTAAATAATACTGAGGCATCTTTGCTGCAAACAGAAATAATACATGTAATCACGACATCTGAGGCCTCTGCATCTAGTCTGGCCGAAAAAGCATAGAACCGAGCTGGAGAGCCAACTAGCTGGCCTCCGCCTGGCTGACCTCCACCTCTAGGACGGCCCCTACCCACCTGTCCTCCACCTCTTGGTGGTCGGATAACTGGTGGAGCAACTGGTCCGGTAATCATAGGCTGCTGACCCTATTGCACTTGTTTACCCCGAAGCTTGGGGCAAAATCTCCACATGTGACTGGGTTCCCCGCACTCGTAACAACTCTTCGATGCGATGGGCTGCTGACTAAGAGTCTGGCCCTGGGGAATTGAATACCCACTAGGAGGACCCTAAATAGCTAGTGAGCGATAAGAACTCTCTGGTATAACACTGAGATAGGGTTGCAGTGGAGCACCTTGAGGAGGCCGTGGTGCTGGATATGGGGCCCTGCTGGACTACCCTCTCACGAACTGACCTCTACCCCCAGACGGAGCACCTCTGAACTCTCCAGAATACCTGAACCGCTTATCTCTCATAACCTGCTCTCGGTTCCACTGATGTACACCCTCAATCCTGCAGGCTATCTCCACGACTAGCTCATAAGAAGTACCCATCTCAACCTCTCTAGCCATAGTGGCCTGAATGCCAGTATGTAAACCCGCAACAAACCTCTGCACTCTATCCGCCTTAGTAGGAAATATCATAAGTGCACGGCGAGATAACTCAGAAAACCTCGCCTCATAATCGGTCACTAACATCTGACCCTGCTAGAGCTGCTCAAACTGAAACATCAACTCTTCCCTCTAGGAGGGTAGAATATACCTATCCAGAAAGATACGTGTGAACCTGTCCCAAGTCACGGGAGGAGAATCTGCTAGTCTGCCAAGAACATAAGACTGCCACCATCTACGGGCTCTACCCTCTAGCTGAAAAATAGCAAAGTCTACCCCGTGAGACTCCAATATCCTTATATTGTACAGTCTATCCTTGCACCGATCAATGAAATCCCGGGGATCCTCATGTTGCTCACCCTAAAGACAGGAGGATGTAGTCTAGTCCATTTGTCCAATAGTTTCTGCGGATCAGCGGCTGCAGCTGGCCTGGGCTCAGGTGTAGCTGCTCCCACTGGCTGGCCTCCATCCACGGGTAGTGCACCCTGGGTCTGATATACAGCAGTTGCATGTCCATGAGCCTGTGCGGTAGGGATCTGTGCTCTCCCCCCCCCCCCAGGATGTGACTGGGTCTGCCTAAAATAAATCGGCCTGAGTCATATTGTCCATGAACCGCAGCATACGACCCATAACATCCTGAAATCCCGATGCAAATATGAAATCCACCAGAGCTAGATCTGCCACAAGCACCTCACCATGTTCCTCAATAATGGCATTCTCTGCTGAACCCACTGTAGGCATAACTGGAACAGTCCTGGGATGTCCTCGCCCTCTACCACGGGCTGGAGCCCTCCCTCGGCCTCTAGCAACTTAGGGAGTAGCTCTTCCCTAGTCTGGAACCTCATTAGAGCGCGTTCTCACCATCTGTGAGAGAATAAGAGAAGGATATTTAGAACTACATCGATTGCACGATAGAATATGAAGAAAGGTAGTTTCCTAACACCCTATAGCCTCTCGAAGATAAGTTCAGACGTCTCCATACCGATCCACAAGACTCTATTAGGTCTGCTCATAACTTGTGAGACCTACGTGAACCTAGTGCTCTGATACCATGTTGTCACGATCCAATTTCATCTATAGGTCGTGATGGCGTCTAACACTATAGATAGGCAAGCCAACTAATAAATTAAACATATAGCGATAAAATTTAAATCCAAGAAAAATAATAAGACACCAAATTCTACCAATGTGTGCCAAGACCTGGTGTCACAAGTGTATGAACATCTAGTAGATTATACAAAACTCTAAATTCTGTCTGAAATGAAAATAGACAGAATATAAAATACAAGAAGATGCACTGGTAGCTGCAGGATGGCTCAGAAAGACAGCTCACCACTACGCCCCTGGATAACGAGGATGTGCGATGGTAGGTCCTCCACTAGTATCTGTCTCAGATCCTACACAAAAAGTGCAGCAAGTGTAGCATGAGTACATAAACAACGTGTACCTAGTAAGTATCAAGCCTAATCTCGAAGTAGTAGAGACGAGATGGACGACTTTGACACTCACTAAGGGTCAACAATAATAAATAAAATAAATTATAATTATTCAAATCAGCATCATTCACAGAGTTAACAATAATTTTATTCAATTAGTAGAAATAATAAAAATCCTACAAATGCAACAATTTCCAATCTATTAAATAAATCCTTCAATTTTAATAAAATTTCCAATTTATCAAATAGCTTTACAAGCTGCAATTCAATTTCAATAAATTTCCAATTTATCAAATAGCTTTACAAACTGCAATAAACTGTCCAAGTATCGTGTAATTATTATTATTATTAAGCACAATTTCTGCTGAGGTCGTACTGCCCGATCCAAAGTGTCATGTACACTGCCGAGGGACGTGCTGAACGATCCATAGATGCATCTATCCTACCGAGGCATTCGGCCCGCTCCACAAGAAATGGGTACATTTTCTTATGTACCTCCGGAAGGAGAGTATATTTATTATAAGATAAATTCGGGTATGAGATTTTCATCCTTTAATATTTTTATCTAACAATTCACAATATATATATCAAATAATATTAATTGACTAAAGAATACAATTTACACAAGTAATTCATGCTTTGAATCCTAAACTACCCGCACTTTAGCATTAATAGTAGCTACGTACGGACTCTCATCACCTCGTGTGTACGTAGCCCCCACAATTAGCAACAATTATTACTTTAATTACCTATGGGATAATTTTCCCCTCACAAGATTAGACAAGAGACTTACCTCGTCTTGCTCCAATTTAATTCACTAGTAGGCCTTTTCCTCGATTATCCAACTTCGATTGGCTCGAATCTAACCATAAATAATTTGATACAATCACTAAAATTTATAGGAATCAATTCTATAAGAAAATACTATATTTTCAATAAAAAATTCGAAATTAATTAAAAATTCAACAGTAGGGCCCACATCTCGAAATTCGGTGAAAGTTATGAAATTCTACAACCCATTCAATTACGAGTCCAACCATACTAGTTTCACTCAAATCTGACTCCAAATCGATATCGAAATCTCAAAAATTCATTTCTATGAGATTTCTAAATATTTCCCAAATTTCAATCTCAAAACACTAATTAAATGGTGAAAATAATTATATATTTGTGTATATTGATCAAATCTGAGTTAGAATCACTTACCCTAATGTATTTCCTTAAAAATATATCAAAATCCCCTCTCCTCAAGCTCCAATTCGTCAAAAATGACAAATGGGACGAAGTCCCCTGTTTTTATAACTTACAGATCTGTCCAGTCTGATTATGGAGTCCGATCATGGACCTCGATCAGGGAGCTCAGTCATGGAGTCCGATTTTGTACCTCGGTCATGGAGTTCGATTTTGACAGATAAGGGAAAAAAAACCATATCAACCAAAAACTAGCAAAACTCACTTCAGTAGTTTCCCAGCTTCAATTCTTAATCCGTTAACCATCAGAAACTCACTCGAGACCCTCAGGACCTCAACCAAATACACCAACAAGTCCTAAAACATCATACAAACTTATTTAAAACCTCAAATCACGTCAAACGACGCTAAAACCATGAATTATGCTCCAATTCAAGCTTAATGAAACTTAAAATTTCCAACTGCTACATTCGATGTCGAAACCTATCAAATCAAATCCGATTGACCTCAAATTTTGCACACAAGTTATAAATGACATAACGGAGTTATGAAAATTTTCAGAACTGATTTCTGACTCCGGTATAAAAAAGTCAACTCCCCGGTCAAACTTCCAAACTTAAATTTCTATTTTAGGCATTTCAAGCCTAGTTTAACTACGGATTTTCAAATAAAATTCCGAATATGCTCCTAAGTCCAAAATCACCATACGGAGCTGTTGAAATCGTCAAAATTCTATTCCGGGATCGTTTTCTCCAAATGCTGATCGAAGTCAAACTTGACCTTTTAAAGCCAAACATAAGGAACCAAGTATTCTGATTTCAACCCAAATACTTTCAAATCCCGAACCAACCATCCCCGCAAGTCATAAATCATTAAAAGCACATACGAGAAGTTTTATTTTAGGGAACGGATTTTTAAAAGTAAAAATGACCGGTTGGGTCATTACAAGATAGTTACTCTAACGGGTTGCTATATAGGAATTACTGGATTTCAGTTTTTCAGTTCAATTTTAGGATAAAATATTCAGAATTATCTTGAAGTTAAGATTTAAAATTTCAGAACAAAATAAGTACGGGTTAATCTCTAAATAGTATCCCTGAAAATAGCTATTTGTGCACTTGCCCCGCTTGTGTGCTATGTCGTGCTCTAGTAATTTCCAGCTTGGGATTTAGTTTAATAACATTTGGAAAGGAGAGCTTTGGAGCAACAGTAAAATTATTTTTGTGTGACTTATAGTTTACAGGTTCGAGCCGTAGAAGCAACCCGTACTACTTGCATTAGGGTAGCATATCTTACATCATACCCCTTGGGGTGCGGCCTTTCCCCGGATCCTACGTGAATACAAAATACTTTGTGCATCAAGCTGCCCTTTAATGTAAATAAATTTTACAGCACTTGTGCAATTTAATTTGTTATAGAAGATTACCTTTCTGTTGCCTATTTTCCGTTATCAATTGCACTTATTATATGTAATTTTTCCTTTAATTACCTTTACACTGTCATTGTACAAACATTAAAAAGCTAACTTTAAGTCTTAATGTGGGAAGTGATTTTGTCGTATCGAATTTTCATAATAGTTTTACGGGTTTAACTTTTTTACTTATTCATAACCTAATATTTTATTGTTACTTAAAAAGCAACTGTTATAACTTTTATTGTAAGAATTATTGAACTATATCAACATATTTAATTATTGAATATTATTATCGACTTGAAATAAAACAAAAAAGATCACCATATTGTTACAGAAACCAGAATATTTTGAGATATGAACCTCATCATTGCTAGAAAACATTACTATGAAAACACGTAAAATAATCAAAGCTTTTAGTTTTTATTTAATTTCAAAATAACTTTTGAAGTCAAGAATATTGATATTGAACATTATATAAGAGGAGACAATACCATGATATCTAAGGAAAGAATACTTCATCTGAAATGAAATACTTATGCAAAAGAATAAGATTCAAATAAAACTGAAGAACACAAGTGAATGTCACCACGAGCAGGAAGGAGTTCTATGTCCATAAGGGTTATGTTGGTGCATAGGATAGAGTTAATACAAGCAAAATGCATTGCTATATTCTTTAATTTGAAGAGGCAGTAGAATTGGTCAATTATGAATATGGACTGCAGAAGTACCTTTCATGTCCTGACCGTCACTCTATTATCGGCTGCTTTATGAAACACTCTAATGTTTGATGCGCAGCAACACAAGAATTTCAGAGTTGCCTATACAAATAATTCATGACATCTTACGTCGGATTCGTCGTCAATATGGGCTAAAAGAAGAAGCTCGAACTTGCATCTTGTCTAAGACATGGAGTTCAATTTGGAGATTGGCGTCTTCCAGAATTGGCGTCTCATATTGATCGCTGGTTGAACATGGCAATTAAACATAATGTCATATCTCTAGAAATTCATCCAACGTCTAATTTTAGCTACTGCATACCTGATGCTATTTATGCAGCTAAGACGCTGACTGAATTATCGCTGAACAAGTGCAACTTTGAAATTGATAATAACAACAGTACCACTAATAAATTGCAACGGATAATTAGTACATGCCCGTTTATCAGGGACCTAAAAATAGGTCATTGCACGGGGATCCAGAATTTGCATGTTTTCGGCCTAGTAAATCTGGAGAAATTGGAGCTACGTATGTGTAAGAAACTCGCAAAGGTGGAAATCTGGGCTCCAAATCTTCGAAAATTTGTCTATGTTGGCGTGCCTTTGGACGAGCACTCAGGCACAACTGAACCAGAACCGTTGCCTTGCACAATTGATATTTTAGATGGTTATAACACTTTAGAATGTCTCCAGTTAGAAGCTACCACCATGACGGACAAGCAATTTGAATATCAGTTGTCTAAGTTTCCAGCCCTTAAAGTTTTGAAACTCAAGAGATGCTATGTAATGAAAAATATAAAAGTTGTAAGTGAAAACCTTAAGAGTTTCACCTTGTCGCATTGGGGTAATCTGGAGCAAGTCAACATGCTGGCTCCAAATCTGATGGAATTCAATTTCCAAGGCTATATAATGCCCTTCTCAATCTCAACTATGGATCCCTCTAACTTGGAACGAGCCAACCTCGATTTTTATGTGCAGCAATCTGATGATTCTTACAACTTTGGAGATGTGGACACAAGTTGGTACAATAATCTTCTAGACTTTGTTCAAAAGTTCAACTATTCTAACGGCTTGATATTAATAATTTGTTGCGAAGAGGTAATATTTTATTTTTTAGTTTCTCTTTCACTAGTTTAACATATATTCCCTTCGTCTCAATGATAGTTAATGCATAGGAATTTAGGGGTGGCAAATTGGTTGTTTGAGCTGGGTTTGGATAGGTTTAAATAGGCTGAACTAAATAAATGAGTCATTGCCCAACCCTGCCCAAAGTTACTTGGGTCAAGATGGATTAAACAATGCGTCATAGCCCAACCTGCCCAACTTGAACAAAATTTTTACTTCCCATTCTTCATGATTTTTACACGCTAATTTTGCATTCTTATTTACTTCACGTGTTAGATACTCTCAAATCTTTTTAATGTAAAAAGAAAAACGAGAATTAAGCTATAAAAAGGTATAATACTAATCATTTAACTGCAAGCTTTCAATATGCTTTTTTATGGTAGAACACAAATTTTGAATTAAGGCTGTCAAGTTTGCTGTCAATTTTCATTGCATAAAAAAAATGATTAGCTGCTATTTGTATACTTTGTTAAATATGTATTGCATTTGACCAGAAAAAAATGCATTGTATTTTTATTTCCGATGTCAATATGTATAATCTTTTCTTATAAAGAGATAAAAGAGAATAATGCCATAAAAGGTACAAACTTTATTATATTGTATTTTTGAGAAAGGAAAAGTTAATTAAGTTAATGCTAATATCTAACTCCTAACTAATCTAAAATCTTTTAATAGTAATAAATAAAGGTTAACCGAAAATTATACAAAAAAAACATATAATCTACATGGATAACAGAATACCATCTCTAAACATGATTAGAAGGAAGTAAAAAATTCCTTTAATCGAATTGAGTGCAAATTATAGGGATTGAAGTTTGGATAGTGATGGGTTGAGTTTGGGCTAGCTTGTATTATGGGTTGAGATGGGTTATGCCCAAATCAGCTAATCAGGAAAAATGTTTCATGCCCAACCCATTAAATGTTGGGCGGATTGGACGGGTCAAATGGATTTGGGTTGTTTTTGCCACCCCTGCATAGGATTCATATCTCTATCGAATTGTTTTCTCCCTTCAGTTTGCTCCATTGTGAATTGGACGAATTATCGTTCTAATTACTTGATTTATGCATTGCGCTACTTGTTTAACTTGGTATTTGGGCTTTGCACAATATGCAGAGTATTCTTATTTATGAAGATCCAAGTGAAATTCTTGTTCCACCAACTCGAAAACTAGAGCTATGCATAGAGAATTCTTCAATGCATCTTGAGTCATTCGTAAATGAAATGATGTTTTCTCAGCCCATGACAGTATCTATAGTGCATGGCATGGACAGCAAAATACTTCAGGTATAAACATACATTATATCCCAAAATGATAGTGTTTAAGTGATTTTTTTATACAACTCGATATTTTTATACGTACCGCAGTCCCTAAGGCGCACATTTAAACATGTACAAACGAAAAACATTCTCATAATTATAAGGATTTGAACATATGACATAGCACAAATTTTAGACGATCTTTCCCTCTAAATTAAGAGCTTCTTATATCAAGGGGATTGAACTAGGTAAAAATATTTATTATCTTGTTGGCACGGTATAATTTTCTAAAGGAAAGAAATTCAAATTAAGCCTCTTCATTATGTTTTGATATGTTGCTGGTATATATCTAAGATTTTCACGTGGTATGGAATAACAGGCGTTCAGTGAGACAACAAAAGAATGCAGAATGAAGCAATACAAAAGATTAAATGAAGTCATTATTCACAAAGGCGCAACTGAGGATGGGGGAACGTCATGTCTGAACTCTTGGCTCAAATCCACGTCCCTAATTGAACGGATTACCACCTTTATGTTTAAATGGGAGGAACCTCCTAATTGATGTCGCACGTTTCAAGTTTCTTCGGACTTTGCTCTATAGTATAGTTTACATATACATATATTTTAACCTTTCAGTATTTGGAATTAACCAACTTCGCTTCTCTGTGCGATTATATATTGAAAAAGTGTTAATGCATGCTTGGGTGCAACAGGTAAAAGTCTGGTCATGATTTTATGGATAGCCCGAGTGCTAAATTTTCTTCGATGTAGTCTGCTTTTATTTTTCGTTGTTTTATGTTTCTTTTAACTTTCTTGATTTGAGGCTTAAATGTTAGACTCGTCTCACCCAAAAAAAGAAAAAAACAAGGTTGCCCCATACTCTTTTATATATAACTTAAAATTTAGTTAATAAAAACAGAATGACTGCATAACTTCAATTTAGGTCCATTTCTATTCTTTCCTTAATAAAATTTAAAATATTCATCTCAGACCCCCTCTTTTATGTATTTTGGTGATCATCGATTGATCTCATTAATTTGCTACCAACTAGGAGACATCTTTTGTAATACAACAGAAAGAAGTTATATGGAGTAGTATTATTTTGTTTTAATTTTTTCGGTTTCAGGTACCCTAAAATTAACTATTGCGAGACATTGAAATTCTTGTATAATATGTATTGTTCTTTCTCACTTCTGAATTATATTGAGAAAAAGGCCACCTTTTCATTAAGGATCATCAATTCCTCTTTCAAATAGTTTCAAACACAAGACAATAGATTCAACTCCCAACAGAGTCATACAAATTTAGTTGGTCAGCTTTTTCAAACCACAAAAGACTTGCAACCAGTAAACCTACAACACTCAAACAAGCAAAAAATTAAACAAACCATTCAACATCTTGCACAGTGCAACATCTTACCTACAGTGCAAGTTATTTTTCATAGACACGCGGGGTTAAAACTTGTTCATGCTTGGTGAATCGTAAACCTTCCCTTGGGATTTTTCACCTTAGGCTTATTGCCATACATATCACGCTCTCCCTTATACTCATCGTTCACCAAATTCACATTCTCGATCACCACACCCAAGTCCTACATGCAAACATCACCGACTGTTAAAAAAAGAGATTAGTTGGTGCAAAAATTATGAAATTGGAGGTGGAACTTACAGTAGTAAGTTTCCAGCCGCCATTGAACTCGTATCCTTCAGGAGCCATCTCATCGCAGTCGAAGAGCAAGAGTGGAGCATAAGCTCCGCTCTCTGAGTCCTCTGCTGTGAACGGCCTCCCATACCCCGGAATCAACATCACAGTCCCATATTTCTTGCACTCTTTGCACTGAATATGAGAAACTTAGAGAGATGAGAAACAAAGCTGGAGCGTCTAATTAAACAAGGATAAAATTAGGAGTTTGTTTTACTCTTATAACATGGTTAACTGTGTCACGGCCGTGCTGGACACTCTCGCTGATATAAACGCATTGTCTTTTCGACAGTTCCTGGCAGTTTTGGCAGCGAAGCTGAAACAAAAACAGAGAAGTAGAAAGTAAGATTACTTGATCTTCATATAAACAAAATGAAAGTCTATGAAACTTATAATCTAACTTTAAAAAAATGTGGCATGTTTTCATCATCTGCTCCACCGTTTGGAACCATGGTGGCAATGTGGCTCAACCTAGCACTGATTTCTAGAAGAAATTTCATATTTGCCTTTCTGCCTTTCTAGTAGAATATAGGTGTTAAGTACTCTAGTTTCAAGTGAGAATTGAGGAGAGGAACAACACTCTTATATAGGAGTAAGCATGTGAGAGAAAACGTGAGTGGGGGCGTAGAATGGTGAATTATTGGTGCATAAAGTGTATGTGTTCAACATTATTAGTGTCTAAAATACCTATTTAGTGCTAGAAAATGATACTAATATAATAAATTAAGCATAAATATTATACACACGGAAGTGGAATTTTTTTTAATATTAATTAGAATAACACGGATGATGGAAATACCGAATAAATGAAAGAAGATTGGTTGAGAATATCCATCATAGACTGGCTATCCCAACGATCAGAGAGAAATAAAGGAACTTTAGTCTATGATAAAATATTACTTGACATCCCGTATTTATATTAGTTTATTAATTAATTATAAGTCATATCAACTTGAGTACTATGATTAAGTATTTTAATAAGGTGAGAATATACATATGACAAACGATAGTTAAATGAGAAAATTTTATGTATAAAAACATATGCTACACGTTATGATTTCTATCAACCCTCTTCATAATTAGAAAAGCATGCCTATCTAAGCTGAATTCTCAAAGTTCTCATATATAGGCAGTGTTGCGATTTTAACTTGTGAGTTAAGAATTATATTTCTTTGAAGTTGTTGAATTTTAAATTAATAATTTGTATATATTAAATAAATATTTAAGACAAATACAAAGTTTGGACCGAAATTAATTGGTTCAACCAAACTTATAAGGTGGTCTCTAGCTCCGTCCCTATTCTCATATATAATAGGTAATTTTCTAAGTCTAAAAAGTTGTACTAGCTAGTGAAGATAAACCAGGCGAAAATGCTCTTATAAGCATCAAAAATAAATATTGAGTTTTTCTCTTCTTCAGTTTTTGGCTTTTTGACAGTTGATGTGTATATATGAGCATTTTGGTGCTGTTGGTTTTTTTGTTATATATCCCCATGCCATAATTAACTATGCTAATATTCTGTTTCTTTAAATTTCTTTTTAGAGGACGTGGATTATATATAAGGCGTAGGACTTCCAAGTTTTGAACTCTGTTGTTAACTTGTCAAAAGAACATGAATTATATGTTGACAATTTGAGGATTACAGTAAAAGAGTGAAAGGAAAAAATATTTGACATTGTAACGAATAAAGTTAAACATCCGCTAAAGGTGGTTTACAAGAGTGGGTTTCTCTAGTGGTAAGCACCCTCAACTTCCAACACAAGAGGTGGAGAGTTCTTGAAGGGAAGGATACCTAGGGTTTATCGGAATCAGCCTCTCTACCTCATATAGGGGTAAGACAAACAAAAGAAGAAAATAGTAAAGAAGAAAAAATGAAAAGAATGAAATCAACTGAAAATCTGAGATGAAGTTACTATCTTTCTTTTATCAACAGAAAATTAAGTCCCATCCCTTTTTAAGAATTTGACCAGTTGAAAAATGTCCCATATTCCCACAAATGTCCGGCCACAACACACAAATCGCTCTGTAGAAAGAATACGGTAAAAGCAAAGGCATATAGTGCATGCCCTGAGCAGAGATTACAACTAGTACTTTACTTCTTATTTTTGGTGTATGCATTTTGAATAAAAACATCAATAGTAGCGGTAGGAATAAACATGAAGGGCTAATCTTGGCATAAAAATTTAGTACCGTTTTATCCTTTGTTTGGTTATTAATTCTTGGATAAATTATTCCAAAATTAAAAATAGTACTGGGATAACTTATACCTGTGAGAGGGTGGCTGAATACTAATCACAGGATAAGTTATCTTAGGATTAATACAACATACCAAACAGTCAATAAAAAATAATACTCGGATAACTAATTCTAGCATAACTAATCCTAATATAACTATTAACTCATCCCAACATAACTAATTCTAGCATAACTTGTCTTCAGCCAAACGACCCCTTAGTTATCCCTGCAGTATTATTTGGTTGGGAAATAAATTATCCTAGGATTAATTATCTCGGGATTAATAATCCCAGGATAGTTATCTCACTTTCCCATAGGGATAAAAATAACACTACAATCTCGGGATTAGTTATACCGCGATTTTTCCCAACCAAATGTAAAATAAACTTATCTCAAATTTAATTACGAAATTAATTATCTCTTATCCCTCGTACCAAACGAGCGCTTAATGCTGCAATGTTGTTCCTGACAAAGTCCAAACCAAGTTAATTGAACAAGTAGATGAATGCATAAATCAAGTGAAGCAATAATTGAAGTCTAATATATAATGGAGAAAACTGAAGGGAAACAATCAATTACGCAGAGATATAAATCACACCGGCAAAAGGGAGAAAAGAAATTAATACCTCTTTGCAATTAAATACAAATATATGACCCTTTGAATAGTTGAACTTTTCCTCAAGAAAGGAAACGAATTCCTTACTGACGCAGCAGTACCGAGGATTTGTTTCCGACGCTATTCCGAAGGACTTTCTGACGGAGTCCCTCGGTACTTTTGAACTTTTTAATTTTTATTTTTTAAAATATAACCGACGGATAACTCTCGGTAAGTAATGATACTTTGACCGATCAAAATTTAATTGGTTGTACCAATGCACTCCGTCGGTAATTTACCGATAGACTCCGTCGGAATATTTTTTATTTATATTTTTGAATTATTTTTTTAGGTACCGACGGTGTCTCTCAGTGCTTTTAAAAAAAATAAATGAAAAAGAAAATAAAGTTATCGACGTTCTCAATCCTACTGTATTTACATAATATTTTGAATTTTATTTTTACAGTACCAATGGACTTCCGTCGGTAACTTAAATAAGTAATCTTATAGATAATTATTTTGTATTTTTTATTACACAATACCGAGGGAGGTCGTCGGTAAGTCTCTTGGTAAGTATTTACTTAATTATCTTAGTGATTGATTAGCCTATTTATTGAAATTTACACTAAGCGGAGGTAATACACTACTTAAAATATATTAGTGGTAATTAGCTTAGTAATTTATAATTACACAAAGTAAAAGTAAATTTGTAGTATCCTTAACTACATTGATTAACCTATACATTAATAATTACACACTAAGAAGAAGTGTATTAGTCGTTTCCGTAAGAAATACTAGTAATGGTTTATCTTATAAATTGATAATTACTGTAAGTAGAAGTGTATTAATGGTGTCCTTAAGTAACGTTAACAATTGATTATCATACACATTGATAATATACTAAGAAAAAGTGTATTGGTTGTATTTAGCTTGTAGATTGATAATTACAGGAAGTATAAGTGTATTAATAATATATATGTAAGTAATGTTGGTGATTGATTAGCCTATATACATTGATAATAACACTAAGTATTAGTGAACTAGTGGCATCCTTATATAAGTAACATTAGTGATTGATTAGTCGATACATTGATAATTATACACTAAATGGAAGTGTATTAATGCTATTTGTGAGAAATGTTTGTGATTGTTTATCTTTAGTTTGATAATTAAAGTAAGTAGAGGTTTATTAGTGATATCCTTAAGTAATATTAGTGGTATCCTGAAGTAACGCTAGTGATTCATTAGCTTATATATTGATAATTATACTAATTAAGTAGAAGTGTATTAGTATAGTCTTAAAAATAATTACTGATTGATTAGCTTATGCATTAAAAATTACACTAAGTAGAAGTGTATTAGTAATATCAATAAAAAATATTAGCGATTCATTAGCTTATAAATTGATAATTACATAAAGTAGATGCATATTAGTAGTATGCTTAAGTAATATTAATAATTTATTAGCCTATCTATTAGTAATTACACTGATTAAGTAAACGTTTTATCAGTAGTAGTCTTAAGAACTATTACTAATTGATTAGCTTATACATTGAGAATTACACTAAGCAGAAGTGTATTAGCAATATCAGTAAGATAATAATTAGCTTATACACTAATTAGCTAATTAGCTTATACATTAATTAGCTTATATATTAATAATTACAAAAGGTAGATACGTATTAGTGGTATCCTTAAGTAATATTAGTGATTAATTAGCCCATGTATTTGTGATGACCCAAAAGGTCATCTTATGATTTAGAACTTGAATCGGCGCTCTTAGGCCTTAAAATTCTTATTTTTACCCTCCTCGATTTTTGTGCACAGTCCGAGCAGGTTTTCGGAAAGCTTTTATGTTGAAAACTAATGAAAATAAGAATTTTTGCCTTAAAAGTTGATTTTAGTTGATTTCGGTCAATATTTTTGGTAAACAGGTCCGGATCCATATTTTGATGGTCCCGGTGGGTCCGTATCGAATTATGGGACCTGGGCGTATACCCGGAATCGAATTCAGAGCTTCCTAACTCAAGTTATGAGTTTTTGATAAAAATTAAAAGTCTGAAAATTAATTGTTTGTAAGAATTGATTGACGTTTGGCATTGTTAGTACCGGGTCCGTATTTTAGTTCCAAAATCCGGTACAGGTTCATTATGATATTTAAGACCTGTCTGTAAAATTTGGTGAGAAACGGAGTTGATTTGATGTGATTCGGACGTCCAGTTGAGAAAATAGAAATTTTAAAGTGTTCTTGAAAATTTCATTTGATTTGGTGCTAAATTTAGAGTTCTAGGTGTTATTTTGGCGATTTGATCGCGCGAGCAAGTTCGTATGATATTTTTAGACTTGTGTGCATGTTTTGTTTGGAACCCTGAGGGCTTCAGTGAGTTTCGGATAGGCCACAGGATGTTTTGGACTTTAGAAATCTGGTTTTTCTGCCGAATCTGTATTCTGGCATGTCCTTCTTCGCGTTCGCGAAGGTACTCTCGCGAATGCGAAGTGTAAATAGGGCAGCTGAGGATTTCTTCTTCGGGAATGCGAAGGCTTGGTCGCGAAAGCGAAGCGATGGGGGCGTTACCCTTCGCGAACGCGACAAGCCCATCGCGAACGCGTAGCGCTAGGCACTGGGGAGGGGCAGACAACTTTTTCTTCATCGCGAACGCGAACAATGATTCGCGAACGCGAAGACCAGGGAAGGGTAGCCTATGCGAACTCGATCACTGTCTCGCGAACGCGAAGGCTTGGCAGCTCATACACTTCGCGAACGCGACAGTGCTCTCGCGAACGCGATGAACACTGTCGCCCAGCACTTAACAGAACCCAAAAACGGGATTTTTGCCAAAAACTCATTTTTCTCAAAAACCAAACGGTGAGAGGCGATTTTTCAAGAGTCATTTCTTTCCCAAATTATTGGTAAATGATTCTAAACCATTTTCTTTCAATTACCCATTATATTTCTTAAATTTTCAACCTAAAATCTCGAGTTTTCATAGTAGAATTAGGGTTAGGGTAAAAACTAGGGATTTCAGGAATTTGGAGATTTAGACCTCAATTTGAGGTCAAATTCCAAAACTAATTACATATTCGGGCTCGGGGTGAATGGGTAAAAGGATTTTGGTCCGAACCTCGAGTTTTGACCAAGCAGGCCCGGGGTCGATTTTTCGACTTTTTGGAGGAAATTTTGGGAATTTTAATTTATGCAATATAATTAATTCCTTTAGCAATATTTGATACTATTGAGTCATTTTTGAATAGATACGAGTGGTTTGGAGGTGAATTCCAAAGGAAAAGTTGTGATTGAGAATTAAGTGATTTTCGGAGCAAGGTAAGTGTTGTGTCTAACCCTGATTTGAGAAAATTAAGAACCTTAGATTACTTGCTAAGTGAAATCCATGTGAGCGGCATATATGTGAGGTGACGAGTACTTATGCGCCGCCAATTTACCTGTTTTCCATGTTTCTCTGTTTTTCTTATATTGTCTTTTCCTATGTCAAATTGTTACGTGTTACGTTAGTGTTGTTCAATTTATCGTTCTTATCATGTTTACTGATTTGTTAGTGATAATAATGTTTTTATTTCAAAGTTGATATTGATATTATGGAACCAAATAATGAAGTAAGGTTTGTACTTATTATTCTATCTCTATGTTGTTATTTATGCATTGCATTATGGTAAGGGAGAGTGTTAATGCACGAAGGGTGATGCCATGCCATATTTTGAGTGTTAATGCACGAAGGGTGATACCGTGCCATATTATGAGTGTTAATGCACGAAGGGTGATGTCGTACCATATTGTGAGTGTTAATGCACGAAGGGTGATGTCGTGCCATGATATGAGAGTAAAAGCACGAATGGTGATACCATGTCGTTTCTATTAATTTTATGTTGAGATTGAGAGTAAAAGCACGAAGGGTGATGTCGTGTATTTTTCCTTACTGTATTCATTATTCCTGTTGATTCATAGTATATTGACTGCTTCAGTGATTCTTCATTTCTATTATTTGTATATACACTGTTAAATTGTACAGGTTGATTTGTAGGTGCCTTGCCTTAGCCTCGTCACTACTTCGTCGAGGTTAGACTCGACACTTACCAGTACATGAGGTCGAATGTACTCATACTGCACTCTGCACTTTCTGTGCAGATTTTAGTACCGGCTCGGGTTGATTGAGATTTGCTATTGATCCGTTGTCCGGAGACTCAGGGTAGATCTGTCGGCGTTCACAGACCTTGAAGTCCTCGTCTATCTTTTATGTCTTACTATTTTTTTTCATTCAGACAGTTGTATTTCTTTCAGACTATTACTTGTAGTAAATTCTAGAATACTCGTGAATTGTGACTCCAGATCTGGGTGGTAGTAATTAATACAGTTTTGTGATATTCCTCACTTATTATATTTTATTTTAGTTAATTATTGTTAATTTCTGAATGGAAATTAGAAATTGGTTAATGATTATCTAACGTTGGCTTGCCTGGCAAGTGAAATGTTAGGCGCCATTACGGTCCCGTTGGTGGAAAATTTCGGGTCGTGACAGTTGGTATCAGAGCACTAGGTTACATAGGTCTCACGATTCACGAGCAAGTTTAGTAGAGTCTGGAGGATCAGTACGGAGACGTCTGTGCTTATCTTCCAGAGGCTATGAAGTTTAGGAACAAGTTTCACTTCTATTCTTCTTTGTCGTGCGATTTTGCTTTCTCAATACTGATTGAACTCTTCTACTTTTTTTTCTCGCAGATGGCGAGAACACGTACCACTTCCTCAGCTGAGCAGCAGCCAGAGCCTCCAGTGATAGCTCCTACGTGGGGCAGAGGTCGAGGCCGAGGCCGTGCCAGAGACCGAGGCAGGGGTAGGGCTCAGCCTAGGGCCCGAGCAGTAGCCCCAGCAGTGGAGCCTCAGATAGAGATTAACGAGGAGGTTCCAGCCCAGACTGTTCCTGTCGATCCAGCTCAGGTTCCGGAGGGGTTCATTGCTACCCCAGTACTTCAGGACGCTTTGGTCCGTTTCGTAGGTCTTATGGAGAGTGTGTCCTAGGCTGGCGCATTTCCCATGGCACCAGCAGTCTCTCAGGCTGGAGGAGGAGCCCAGACTCCTACCACTCCCACTCCGGAGCAGATAGCTCCCCAGTATCAGGCTCCAGCAGCTCAGCCAATCGAATTAGTTCAGCCGGTTATTGCGGCACAGGTCGGAGATGGGCCAGCTATGTCTTCTGAGGCTTTATGGAGATTGGACAGGTTTACCAAGCTCTTTCCTGTTCACTTCAGTGGTGCTCCTTCAGAGGATCCCCAGGAGTATCTTGACAGCTGTCACGAGGTTCTACGGAACATGGGTATAGTGGAGACCAATGGGGTCGATTTTGCTGCATTTCAGATAAATGGTTCCGCCAAGAAATGGTAGAGAGATTACTTGTTGACCAGACTAGCTGGGTCGCCTGCTCTTACTTAGGACTAGTTCTCTCAGCTCTTTATTGAGAAGTTTCTTCCTATCACATTGAGAGAGGAGCGTCGCCGTCAGTTTGAGCGTCTACAGCAGGGCAGTATGACTGTTACTCAGTATGAGACCTGTTTTGTGGATTTGGCCCGTCATGCCATTCTTCTGATTTCCACCGAGAGAGAGAGAGAGAGGGTGAGGAGGTTTATTGATGGACTTGCTCAGTCTATCAGATTGCAGATGGCTAAGGAGACTGGGAGTGAGATTTCTTTTCAGGCGGCTGCTAATGTCTCCAGACGAGTCGAGATGGTTCTTACCCAGGGAGGTCAGGGGTCTGACAAGAGGTCTCGTCATTCCGGTGAGTTCAGCGGTGCCTCATCTAGAGGCAGGCATACTTTTGGTAGAGGCCATCCTCCCAGGCCGTTTCATTCAGTGCTCCAAGCATCCCACGGTGCCTCAGGTGGTCGTGGCCCTCAGATGCATTATTCCGACCAGCTAGCCTATAGTGCACCACCAGCTCCTATTAGTGCACCTCCACTTCAGAGTTATCAGGGTGGTTGTTCAGGTCGACAGGGTTAGTTTCAGGGTCAGCAGTCACATCAACCGAGGTTATGTTATACTTGTGGTGATCCGAGGCATATTGCCAGATTTTTCCCTCGGGCAACGGGCAGCTCACAGCATCAAAGTTCTCGTGCCATAGTTCCGGCACCAGTTGCCGCACCACCTGCTCAGGCAGCCAGAGGTAGGGGCCAGACAGTTAGAGGTGGAGGTTAGGCCGTTAGAGGTAAATACCAGCCAGCTAGAGGGCGTCCCAGGGACGTAATTCAAGGTGGCAGGGCCCAGCCTCGGTGTTATGCTTTCCCAGCCATGCCTGAGGCTGAGTCATCTGACGTTGTTATCACATGTACTGTTTCAGTTTGCAGTAGAGATGCTTCAGTTCTATTTGATTCGGGATCTACTTACTCCTATGTGTTATCCTATTTTTCTTCCCATTTGGTTGTGCCCCGTGATTGTTTGAGTGCTCTTGTGTATGTGTCCACACCAGTGGGAGATGCTATTGTTGTAGATCGTGTTTATCGTTCGTGTGTGGTCACCCTTGGGAGTCTTGAGATTCGTGTAGATCTCCTACTTCTCGATATGGTTGATTTTTATGTCATACTGGGTATGGATTGGCTGTCACCTTATCATGCTATATTAGATTGTCACGCCAAGACAGTGACCTTAGCCTTGCAGGGGTCACCTCGATTAGAGTGGAGAGGAAGTCTTGGCCATTCTGCTAGCAGGGTTATCTCTTATGTGAAGGCTCAGCATATGGTCGAGAAGGGGTGTTTAGCTTACTTGGCTTATGTCCGCAATTCTAGTGCGGAGGTTTCTTCCATAGATTCGGTGCCGATTGTTGGTGAGTTTCCAGAGGTGTTTCCTGCAGACCTGGCGGGGATGCCACCGGACAGGGATATTGATTTCTTCATTGATTTGGCTCCGGGCACTCATCCTATTTCCATTTCTCCATATCGCATGGCCCCGCCAGAGTTGAAAGAATTGAAGGAGCAGTTGCAAGATTTGCTGGATAAGGGCTTCATTAGACCTAGTGTCTCGCCCTGGGGTGCACCTGTGTTGTTTGTGAAGAAGAAAGATGGATCGATGAGGATGTGTATAGATTATCGGCAGTTGAACAAAGCCACCATCAAGAACAAATATCCATTGCCGAGGATGGATGATTTATTTGATCAGTTAAAGGGTGCCAAGGTGTTTTCAAAAATTGATTTGAGATCTGGCTACCATCAGTTGAGGATTAGGGCATCCGATATTCCTAAGACAACTTTTCGAACTTGGTATGGGCATTATGAGTTTCTAGTGATGTCATTTGGGCTGACAAATGCCCCAGCAGCATTTATGGATTTGATGAACCGGGTGTTCAAACCATACCTGGATTCCTTTATGGTTGTGTTTATTGATGATATCTTGATCTACTCCCACAGTCGAGAGGAGCATGAGCAACATCTTCGGATCGTTCTTCAGATTCTGAAAGACAGCCAGTTATATGCTAAGTTCTCAAAATGTGAGTTTTGGTTGAGTACAATTGCTTTCTTGGGTCACGTTGTATCAGCAGAGGGTATTCAGGTGGATCCTAAGAAGATTGAGGCAGTCCAGAACTGGCCTAGACCCACATCAGCTACAGAGATCTGTAGTTTCTTGGGTTTGGTGGGCTATTACCATCGATTTGTGGAGGGGTTATTATCCATAACAGCCCCGTTGACCAGATTGACCCAGAAGGGTGCCCCGTTCAGGTGGTCCGACGAGTGTGAAGCGAGCTTCCCGAAGCTCAAGACTGCTTTAACCACAGCACCGGTATTGGTGTTACCCACAGGTTCAGGATCTTATACAGTATATTATGACGCATCTCGTATTGGTCTGGGTGCGGTATTGATGCAGGGTTGCAAAGTTATTGCATATACTTTATGGCAGCTGAAGATTCATGAGAAGAATTACCCTATTCATGATCTAGAGCTGGCAGCCATTGTTCACGCACTGAAGATTTGGAGGCACTATCTTTACGGCGTGCCATGTGAGGTATTCACTGATCATTGGAGCTTGCAGTATTTGTTCAACAGAAGGAACTCAATTTGAGGCAAAGGAGGTGGCTGGAGCTATTGAAAGACTGATATCACCATATTGTATCATCCCAGGAAGGCCAATGTGGTGGCCGATGCTTTGAGTAGAAAGTCAGTTAGTATGGGTAGCCTTGCATATGTTCCAGTTGGTGAGATACCACTTATATCGGATGTTCAGGCCTTGGCCAACCAGTTTATGAGGTTAGATATTTCTTAGCCCAGTCGTGTTCTAGCTTGTACTATTGCTCGGTCATTTTTGTTTGAGCGCATCAGAGATCGACAGGATGACGATCCTCATTTACTTGTCCTTAGCGACATAGTACGGCACGGTGGTGCCAAGCAGGTTACTGTTGGAGATGACAGAGTTTTGAGGATGCAGGGTCGTATTTGTATGCCTAATGTGGATGGACTTCGTGATTTGATCCTTGAGGAGTCCCATAGTTCCCAGTATTCTATTCATCCGGGCGCCGCCAAGATGTATCAGGACTTGAGGCAGCATTATTGGTGGAGGCGAATGAAGAAGGACATAGTTGAGGATTTGAGATCCTCAAGAGAGTGGGGGAGGTAGCTTATAGACTTGCGTTGCCTCCAGGGTTATCCTCAGTTCATCCGGTATTCCATTTGTCTATGCTCCCGAAATATCATGGTGACCCGTCCCACGTTTTAGATTTCAGCTCTGTCCAGTTCGACAACAATTTGACTTATGAGGAAGAGTCGGTGGCCATTCTAGACCGGCAGGTTCGTCAGTTGAGGTCAAAGAGTTACCCTTCAATTCGAGTGCAGTGGAGAGGTCAGCCTATTGAGGTAGCTACTTGGGAGTCCGAGTCCGATATGCGGAGTAGATATCCCCACCCTTTCACCAGCCCAGGTACTTTTCTATGTCCGTTCAAGGACGAACGGTTGTTTTAGAGGTGGAGATTGTGATGACCCAAAAGGTCATCTTATGATTTAGAACTCGAATCAGTGCTCTTAGGCCTTAAAAATCTCATTTTTACCCTCCTCGATTTGCATGCACAGACTGGGCAGGTTTTCGGAAAGCTTTTATGTTAAAAACTAATAACAATAAGAATTTTTGCCTTAAAAGTTGATTTTAGTTGACTTCGGCCAATATTTTTGGTAAACGGGCCCGGATCCGTGTTTTGATGGTCCCGGTGGGTCCGTATCGAATTATGGGACCTGGGCGTATGCCTGGAATCGAATTCGGAGGTCCCTAGCTCAAGTTATGAATTTTTGATAAAAATTAAAAAGTCTGAAAATTAATTGTTTGTAAGAATTGATTGACGTTTGGCATTGTTAGTACCGGGTTCGTATTTTGGTTCCGGAGCCCGGTACAGGTTCATTATGATATATATGCCCTGTCTGTGAAATTTGGTGAGAAACGAAGTTGATTTGACGTGATTCGGACGTCCAGTTAAGAAAATAGAAATTTTAAAGTGTTCTTCAGAATTTTATTTGATTTGGTGCTAAATTTAGAGTTCTAGGTGTTATTTTGGCGATTTGATCGTGCGAGCAAGTTTGTATGATGTTTTTAGATTTGTGTGCATGTTTATTTTGGAGCCCCGAGGGCTCGGGTGAGTTTTGGATAGGCCACAGGATGTTTTGGACTTTGGAAATCTGGTTTTTCTGCAGAATCTGTGTTCTGGCATGTCCTTATTCGCGTTCGCGAAGGTACTCTCGCGAACACGAAGAGTAAACTGGGCAGCTGAGGATTTCTTTTTAGCGAACGCGAAGGCTTGGTTGCGAACGCGAAGCGATGGGGGCATTACCCTTCGTGAACGCGACAAGCCCATCGAGAACGCGTAGCGCTAGGCACTGGGGAGGGGCAGACAACTTTTTCTTCATCGCGAACGTGAACAATGACTCGCAAACGCGAAGACCAGGGAAGGGTAGCCTACGCGAACGCGATCACTGTCTCGCGAATGCGAAGGCTTGGCAGCTCATACACTTCGCGAATGCGACAGTGCTCTCGCGATAAACACTGTCGCCCAGCACTTAACAGAACTCAAAAACGGGATTTTTGCCAAAAACTCATTTTTCTCAAAAACCAAACGCTGAGAGGCGATTTTTCAATAGTCATTTCTTCCCCAAATTGTTGGTAAGTGATTCTAAACCATTTTCTTTCAATTACCCATTACATTTCTTAAATTTTTAACCTAAAATCCAGAGTTTTCATAGTAGAATTAGGAGTTAGGGTAGAAACTAGGAATTTCGAAAATTTGTGGATTTAGACCTCAATTTGAGGTCAGATTCCAAAACTAATTACATATTCGGGCTCGGGGTGAATGGGTAAAAGGATTTTTGTCCGAACCTCGGGTTTTGACCAAGCAGGGCCGGGGTCGATTTTTTGACTTTTTGGAGGAAAATTTGGGAACTTTAATTTATGCAATATAATTGATTCCTTTAGTAATATTTGATATTATTGAGTCATTTTTGAATAGATACGAGTGGTTTGGAGGTGAATTCCAAAGGAAAAGCTGTGATTGAGAATTAAGTGGCCTTCGGAGCGAGGTAAGTGTTGTGTCTAACTCTGACTTGAGGGAATTAGGATCCTTAGATTACTTGCTAAGTGAAATCCATGTGAGCGGCATATATGTGAGGTGACGAGTACTTATGCGTCGCCAATTTACCTGTTTTCCATGTTTCTCTATTTTTCTTATATTGTCTTTTCCTATGCCAAATTGCTACATGTTACGCTAGTGTTGTTCAATTTATCGTTCTTATCATGTTTAGTGATTTTCTAGTGATAATAATATTTTTATTTCAAAGTTGAGATTGATATTATGGAACCAAATAATGAAGTAAGGTTTGTACGTATTATTCTATCTCCCTGTTGTTATTTATGCATTGCATTATGGTAAGGGAGAGTGTTAATGCACGAAGGGTGATGTCGTATCATATTCTGAGTGTTAACGCACGAAGGGTGATGTCGTGCCATATTGTGAGTGTTAATGCACGAAGGGTGATGCCGTGCCATATTATAAGTGTTAATACACGAAGGGTGATGCCGTGCCATGATATGAGAGTAAAAGCACGAAGGGTGATGTCGTGCTGTTTCTATTAATTTTATGGTGAGATTGAGAGTAAAAGCATGAAGGGTGATGCCGTGCATTTTTCCTTACTGTATTCATTATTCCTGTTGATTCATAGTATATTGACTGCTCCGGTGATCATTCTGTTGTAGTTCTTTATCTTGTATTCCCCTCAGTATGTTCCCCTCCCGACATTTTCTGCTTAGTTCTTCATTTCTATTATTTGTATTTACACTGTTAAATTGTACATGTTGATTTATAGGTGCCTTACCTTAGCCTCGTAACTACTTCGTCGAGGTTAGGCTCGACACTTACCAGTATATGGGGTCGGTTATACTGATGCTGCACTCTGCTCTTTCTGTGTAGATTTTGGTACCGGCTCGGGTTGATCGAGATTTGCTATTGGTCCGTTGTCCAGAGATTCAAGGTAGATCTGTCGGCGTTCACAGACTTTGAAGTCCTCGTCTATCTTTTATGTCCTACTGTTTTCTTTCATTCAGACAGTCGTATTTCTTTCAGACTATTACTTGTAGTAAATTCTAGAATACTCGTGAATTGTGACTCCAGATCCGGTGGTAGTAATTAATACAGTTTTGTGATATTTCGCACTTATTATATTTTATTTTAGTTAAGTATTGTTATTTGCTGAATGGAAATAAGGAATTAGTTAATGATTCTCTAACGTTGGCTTGCCTGGCAAGTGAAATGTTAGGCGCCATCACAGTCCCGTTGGTGGAAAATTTCGGGTCGTGACAGTATTAATAATTATACTAATTATGTAGAAGTGTATTAAGAACTATTACTGATTATAAGCTTATACATTGAGAATTACACTAAGTAGAAGTGTATTAGTAATACCAATAAGAAAGATTACTGATCGATTAGCCTATACATTGAAAATTCTACTAAGTAGAAGTGTATTAGCAGTATTCTTAAGAAATATTACTCATTGATTAGTTTATAAAATGATAAGTACACTAAGTAGAAGTACATTAGTGATATCCTTAAGTAATATTAGTGATTGATTAGACTATTAATTGATACTTAACTACGTAAAAGTGGTTTAGTAGTAATTAGCTTGTAAATTAATAATTATATTAGCTTATGATTTATTTTAAATTATTAATAGTAATTTTATTGTTAATTAATGCTAAAAGATGAATTACACTTTATCATGGTTATTTATATTTCATGGTCAATTTCATTATTAATTAATGCTAAAAGATGAATTTCTTAATACATGTTAAAACATCTAAAAACTCAATTAAAGTGGATGGGAGGGAGTAATAAAATAATTGATCACATCTTGCTAATTACTACATTAGCTTGAAAATATTACAATTATGGGCATAATATTTTCAGTAACTTAAATATTACACATAAATTCCACAACACGGAATTAAAGCATTTAATAATTAAGATTATTGGGTGGTTTACCTCTTTCTTAACGGCGCCGTTTCAGCCTCTAACCCCACCTTCATTACACTCTTTCTTGGCCCTAAATTCCACAACACATTTTTCTCCTTTTGCCGCTCTTCTTCTTCTTCTTCTAATGGGAGCTTGTCTTTGTTCTTCTACTTGGAGCTTGGGGTGTATTGAGGTGGTTATCAGCTGTAGACGAAGGAGACTCGCAGCGGCGGAAGCGGTGGTTGGTGTTAATGTGGCTTTTTTGGCTCCATTTCAACTGGGTAAAGAGAAATAATGCAGTGGCTGTGACTTGAACGGTGCCGTTGCCATTCTAAGAATTGGGCAAAAGAGCAAAACCCTACTAAGACCTTCATGCAACTTTATCTCGGTGAGTTTTGTTTCTTTCCATTTTTGAATTATTTCTGTCCTAAATCTCAAAATTAGAGCAGTGTTTCATTTTTTTGGGAGGAATTCTGGTGTTATGGAGGCTTATAGGAGATGGATTAGGAGGAATACAGATTTTGTCCGTCAATTTGATTCTTTTGTCAATGTAATCCTCTCTTAGTTATCAATATTTTTTTTCTGTATATATTTTGATCATCTTTGCAATTAAAAAGCTTTTGAATGCCTTCTACTTGTTTAGGGGTGTAAAAAGTTACTCTAGTTTTGATTGGCAACAAGAGTGATAATTGGACTTTAATGTAGAATCGGTATAAATAAGAAGTGGAAGAGCTCGCTAGGAGTCAGTCGACCGATGAGCAAGGCCATCCAATCATGCCATCGGAGGAAGAAACTCTCTCATTATGGTTGAACGTAGTTGGAGGCATGTATAAGGGTAAAGCATACGACCTTTCCTCCGAGCGCAATTTTCATCGCCTTGCGTGTGGACTACAAGGTATATACTTTCGCTTAGTGTGGAGATTTGTCGGATGTGGTTCTTGTATGTTTGGAAATTTTGATTATTCTTATTTAGTGATAATCAAAGGCAATTTTTTAGTACTAGAATCTTGACTGCAATAATAATTTGTGTACAACCAGGTGGAGTTTTTTTAGAGTTTCTGCTTCTATGTATTATCATACACTAGGCTCTTGCAAAATGTGGATACTTGACCTTTCATTATTGATAATGTTTGCTGATTTCCTTTCTGAAATGGTGATGGTTGTTTTTATTTATTATGTAGATATCGCAGCAAAGGTATTTTCTTTAGTTCAGCATAGTACAGAATTTTGTGATTTATGGCAAAAACTGACTTGCAAGTAAAAACAATGGGGACCTTTAAAGAAATGCAATTTACAGCTCTCAGATTGAAGCTGAAGATTATCTTTGGTTTGCTATTTGGTAAATCCATGCTAATCTCATCTCACGATGAGAAGTAACTTTAGGACTTCATTAATAGGAGACAAATGTGTCATAAATCACGTATAACATCTAGGTAGATAGGTTGCAGGATTATCAAGTACAATCACTCAACTCTACTATGTCAAATTGTAACAGGTTGGAGAAATTATCATGCACTTTTTAAATTGTTCCTGATGCATATGCACCTTCTAAAGATAGATAATTGATTTCATTATCGTTTCTCCCAAACGGAAAGCAAATTTTTGAATTGCCTCATATTTATGATGGTAATGCCAACTGTTTCTAATTGGGATACTTGTTTAATCATCTGTTATTCGAAGACTCTGTTTGATAGTACATTCTATAAATTTCAATTATCAGAATGTCTATAAGGATGAAATAAGTTAACTTTTCTCAAGTATGGGAGGTGTAAGACAAGTGAGTTTGTTAGCTTAGATATCCTTGTGGTGAGTGAGGGTAATTCCGGTATTTATAACTAGAGGTATTTATAGAGAATGACAGGTGGATAGAGGCATTTGATCTAAAATATTTACCCAAATAAAAAGAATTATTTATTATGACTCATAGAGGGAAGAGACAAAAGGAGCAGGCTTTTTTCTGGAAAGGGAGTAGAGCTAAGACAAAATGAGTTTGTTAGTACTATTTCTGTGCCTTTTTAGAAGATTGAATTCTAAGGCTTTATTTTGATGGTAGTTGGTAGGACAAAAATATTTTTCCCCATACTTTCTTGATTCCTATCTACCATAATCGGCTTAAAGAACCAAACCCCTAATCATTTCCTTTTTCTGTCCATGTTTGTTTTGTATTTAGCTCCAATTTACTATGTTATTTATTTATCATTTTGAAATAACCCTAATGAACATTTAGTGGTGAAATCAAACATTGATCTTGTCTATGCCAAACAATAGTGATATCATCAATGATTCAATAGGTGCTGAATTATTCAATTCTAACTCTTTGTGTATCTTTTCCACTTCTTTTTTGTAGATTAAGAGGTATTGGGATATCCGTCACCGTACAAAATGAGTACCTTGAGGAGATGCGGCGAACGATTCGACAACTTTCTAGGAACTATGCGGATGAACGAGAAAAAAAAGCATGAAGAGAAGATTAGAGACGCACTTAGAAATGACATCGACTCCCTCAAGGCTCAAGTGAACCATTTAATCGGCCTGCCCTGTTCTCCGCCAAAAAGCCACATTTATGAAGATAATGAAAGTGATGGAAATAATATAAATGATGAAGAATATGAGGGGGAATCCGAAGATGAGGAGTGATTTTATGTTTGGTTGGATTGTTGTTTAGTTGGATGTTAACTTTGAATGTTACATTTTGAAGTTTGGTTGGATAGTTTTGATGTTTGATGGGATAATTTGGATGTTTGGATAGTTTATAAACTTTTGTTATTGTTAAGTTGAGTTTTATTGTGGTTGCATTTCTATTTCTATTGTACTATTCTGGCTGGCAGGTCTATTGTAATATTCTGGCTGGTAGGTCTATTGTAATATTCTGGTTGGCAGGTGGTGCAACAAAAAATAGGCACTCCCGGCAAAAAATGTACCAGATTTACCGAGGGACTTACCGACAGAGTCCGTCGAAATACTTATTCATTTTCAATCTATAATTCTTAATTAGCGAGGGAGTCCGTCGGTAGACTTGAACCAAAATTTCAAATTTTGTTGAAAATACCGACGGATATCCATCGGAATATAAATTTATTCATATTTTTAATTTTTGAATTGCTAAATTAAAATTCTAAATTTATCAATGGTATCCGTCGGTAATATTAAATTATTATTTTTAATTTACCGACGGATATCCATCGGTATTGATATTATTAATATTATATTATTTTATAATATACCGACAGATATCCGTCGGTAAGTAAAATTATTTGACAAACTACTGTCAGAAATATACCGATGGGGTCCATCGGTAATTACCGACAGATTCTGTCGATTTATTTTACCGAGAAAAGTTTTACCTACCTACCACTTACCAACGGACTTCCTTCGGTACAACCTTGTTATCGAGGGACGTCCGTCGGTAATTTGCGTCGGTAAACAAGTGAATTTTAGTAGTGTGGTGCAAATATTATGAAATTGGAGGTGGAAATTACGGTAGTAAGTTTCCAGCTGCCATTGAACCCGTATCCTTTAGGATCCATCTCATCGCAGTCGAAGAGCATGAGTGGAGCATAAGCTCCGCTCTCTGAGTCCTCTGCTGTGAACGGCCTCCCATATCCCGGAGTCAACGTCACATTCCCATATTTCTTGCACTTTTTGCACTGAATATGAGAAACTTAGAGAGATGAGAAACAAAGTTGGAGCGTCTAATTAAACAAGGATAAAATTAGGAGTTTGTTTTACTCTTATAACATGGTTAACTGTGTCACGGCTGCTGGACACTCTCGCTGATATAGACGCATTGTCTTTTTGACAGTTCCTGGCAGTTTTGGCAGTGAAGCTGAAACAAAAACAGAGAAGTAGAAAGTAAGATTCCTTGATCTTCATAAAAACAAAATGAAAATCTATGAAACTTATAATCTAACTTTAAAAAAATGTGGTGTATTTTCATCATCTGCTCCACCGTTTGGAACCATGGTGGCAATGTTGCTCAACCTAGCACTGATTTCTAGTAGAAATTTCATATTTGCCTTTCTGCCTTTCTAGTAGAATATAAGTGTTAAGTACTCCAGTTTCAAATGAGAATTGAGAGGAGGAACAACTGTCACGACCTGAAATTTTTCATCGACGGGACCGTGATGGCGCCTAACATTTCACTTGCTAGACAAGCCAATGTTAGAAAATTATTAAACCAATTCCTTATTTCCATTCAGTAAATAAGAATAATTAACTAAGATGAAATATAATAAGTACGAAATATTATAAAACTGTATCAATTACTACCACCCTGATCTGAATTCATAATTCACAAGCATACTAGAATTTACTACAAGTAATAGTTTGAAAGAAATACAATTGTCTGAATGAAAAAAGAAAAACAGTAGGGCATAAAAGATAGACGGGGACTTCAAGGTCTATGAACGCCAACAGATCTACCTTGAGTCTCCGGACAGCGGACCAATAACAAAATCTCGATCAACCTGAGCCGGTATCAAAATCTGCACAGAAAGTGCAGAGTGTAGCATCAGTACAACCGACCCCATGTACTGGTAAGTGTCGAGCCTAACCTCAGCGAAGTAGTGACGAGGCTAGGACAAGACACCCACATATAACCTGAACAATATAATCATGCTAGTGGCAACAATAGTAAATAAAGAAATAACGCAGAAATAATAGGTAGGGGACATATAGTGGGGGAATACGGCATAAAGAGTGAGAATAATGAAAAGACAGAATTAAATCGAAAATCCTTAAATGAATTGAGTAATTAAAATAGCAAGGAAAACTGCACGGCATTACCCTTCGTGCTTTTACTCTCAACCTCACCAAATAAATGAATAGAACGGCACGACATCACCCTTCGTGCATTTACTCTCAACCTCACCAAATGAATAAATAGAATGGTACGACATCACCTTTCGTCCTTTTACTCTCAACCTCACCAAATAAATAAATAGAACGACACGGCATTACCCTTCGTGCATTAAACCTCTCATAATATACACGGCATCACCCTTCGTGCTTTAAACCTCTCATAATATACACGGCATCACCCTTTGTGCTTTACACTCTTCCTTACAATATAAATAATGCATGCACGGCATCACCCTTCGTGCTTTACACTCCTCCTCACAAATCATAGAATCAATAACAACAGATAGATAAAAGTATCACAAAGAAGCTAGTATTTTACCCATAATCAATAGCACAATATAATCTCAACCTTGAGTCAATATTCGAAAATTACCAATTTCAGTGAAACCAGATATGAGTCACCTAACATTTCAAATAACCCGCTAAGCATGGATAGTAGAATTTAAGGCTACAAAATAGACAAGAATAGAATTTCACTCGTATGCTATGACTCGACAACGAAGCATAGATGCTTGTCACCTCACCTATACATCGTATTTAACAACCAAACACGTAGCAAATGAACACATAATACCTATTCCCTCAAGCAAAAGTTAGATACGACACTTACCTTGCTCCGAAGGCCACTTAATTCTGAATCACAGCTTTTCCTTTGGAATTCACCTCCAAACCACTCGTATCTATTAAAAAATGACTCAATAATATCAAATATTGCTATAGGAATCAATTATATTTCACAAATTAAATTTCTCAAAGTTTCCTCCAAAAAGTCAAAAAATCGATCCCGGGCCCGCTTGATCAAAACCCGAGGTTCGGACCAAAATTATTTTACCCATTCACCCCCGAGCCCGAATATGTAATTAGGTTTAGAATCTGACCTCAAATTGGGGTCTAAATCCTCAAATTTTCGAAATTTCTAGTTTCTACCCTAACCCCTAATTCTACCATGAAAACTCTAGATTGTTAGTTGATAACTCAAGAAATGTAATGGGTAATTGAAAAAAAATGGTTTAGAATCACTTACCAACAATTTGGGGAAGAAATGGCTCTTGAAAAATCGCCTCTCACCGTTTGGTTTTTGAAAAAAATGAATTTTTGGCTAAAATCCCATTTTTGGATTCTGTTAAGTGCTGGGCGACAGTGTTCATCGCGTTCGCGAGAGCACTGTCGCGTTCGCGAAGCGTAGGCTACCACCCCCCCGCCCCATGGCCTTCGCGTTCGCGAGACATTGCTCGAGTTCGTGATGAAGGAACGATCGACTCTCCCCCAGGTGTGCCTAACACTACGCGTTCACGAGTAGTTGGTCGCATTCGCGAAGAAGAAAATTTCAGCCAGAACACCTGCTGCAGCAAAATTTCAGCCAGAGTACCTTTGCGAACGCGAAGAAGGACATGCCAGAACACATGTTGCAGCAAAATACCAGATTTTCAAAATCCAAAACATCTCATGGCCTATTCGAAACTCACCCGAGCCCTCTGGGCTCCAAACCAAACATGTACACAAGTCTAAAAATATCATACGCACTTGCTCGCGCGATCAAATCGCCAAAATAACAGCTAGAACTACGAATTTAGCACCAAATCAAATGAAATTCTCAAGAACACTTTAAAATTTCTATTTTCTCAACTGGACGTCCGAATCACGTCAAATCAACTCCGTTTCTCACCAAATTTCACAGACATGTCTTAAATATCATAATGAACCTTTATCGGACTCCGGAATCAAAATACGGATCCGATACTAACAATGCCAAATATCAATCAATTCTTAAAAATAAATAATTTTCCGACTTTTAATTTTTATCAAAAATTCACACCTCAAGCTAGGGACCTCCGAATTTGATTCCGGGCATACGCTCAGGACCCATAATTCGATACGGACCTATCGGGACCGTCAAAGCATGGATCGGGCCCGTTTACCAAAAATGTTGACCGAAGTCAACAAATAAATTAACTTTTAAGGCAAATATTCATATTTTTATTAGTTTTCAACATAAAAGCTTTCCGAAAACCTGCCCGGACTACGCACGCAAATCGAGATAGGTAAAAATAAGATTTTTAAGGCTTAAGAGCGCAGATTCGAGTTCTAAAACATAAGATGACCTTTTGGGTCATCACATTCTCCACCTCTAAAATAACCGTTCGTCCTCGAACGGACATAGAAAAGTATTTGGGCTGGTAAAAAGGTGGGGATATCTACTTCGCATATCGGACTCGGACTCCCTAGTAGCTGCCTCAACAGGCTGACCTCTCCACTGCACTCGAACTGAAGGGTAACTCTCTGATCTCAACTGGCGAACTTGCCGATCCAGAATAGCTACCGGCTCCTCTTCATAAGTCAAATCTTTGTCCAATTGAACTGAGCTGAAATCTAACACATGGGACGAATCACCATTATTTTTTGAAGCATGGATACATGAAACACCGGACAAACCGCTGATAAACTAGGTGGTAATGCAAACCTATAGGCTACTTCCCCCACCCTTTCAAGAATTTCAAAGGGTCCTATATACCTAGGGCTCAACTTGCCCTTCTTTTCGAACCTCATTACACCTTTCATAGGTGAAACCCGAAGCAATACTGTTTCTCCAACCATGAATGCAATACCACGAACTTTACGGCCGGCATAATGTTTTTGCCTAGACTGAGCTGTGCGAAGTCGATCTTGAATAACCTTGACCTTATCTAAGGCATCCTGTACCAAATCGATACCTAACAACCGAGCCTCTCCCGGTTCAAACCATCCAACTGGCGAACGGCACCGCCTTCTGTATAATGCCTCATATGGAGCCATCTGAATGCTCGATTGGTAGCTATTATTATAACCACCTCCACAAGTGGAAAGAATTGATCCCAAGAACCTCCAAAGTCTGTAACACAAGCGCGAAGCATATCTTCCAATATCTGAATAGTGCGTTCTGACTGTCTGTCTGTCTGTGGATGAAATGTTGTACTCAACTCAACCCGCGTGTCCAACTCACACTGTACAGCCCTCCAGAAGTACGAAGTGAACTGCGTACCTCGATAAGAAATGATAGACATGGGCACACCATGAAGGCGGACAATCTCACAAATATAAATTTCAGCTAACCACTCTGAAGAATAGGTAACTGCCACTGGAATGAAATGTGCTGACTTGGTCAACCTGTCCACAATGATCCAAACTGCGTCAAATTTTCTCTGAGTCTGTGGGAGCCCAACAACAAAATCTATAGTGATACGCTCCCACTTTTATTCATGAATTTCTATTTTCTAAAGCAAACCACCAGGTCTCTGATGCTCGTACTTAACTTGCTGACAATTCAGGCACCGAGCTACATATGTAACTATATCCTTCTTCATTCTCCTCGACCAATAATGTTGCCGCAAATCTTGATATATTTTGGTGGCACCTGGATGAATAGAATACCTGGAACTGTGGGCCTCTTCCAGAATTAATTCATGAAGCTTATCCACATTAGGCACTCATATATGACCCTGCATTCGCAGAACTCCATTCTCCCCCACAACAACCTGTTTGGCATCACCGTGCCGTACCGTGTCCTTAAGGATAAGTAAATGAGGATCCTCATACTGTCGCTCTCTGATGTGCTCATATAAAGAAGACCGAGCGACTGTGCAAGCTAGAACCTGACTGGGTTCTGAAACATCTAACCTCACAAACTGATTAGCCAAAGTCTGAACCTCTACAGCTAACGTCCTCTCACCAACCGGATTATACACAAGGCTGCCCATACTCACATCCTTTCTACTCAAAGCATCGGCCACCACATTGGCCTTTCCGGGGTGATACAAAAATGGTGATATCATAGTCTTTCATCAACTCCAATCATCTTCTCCGCCTCAAATTGAGATCTTTTGTTTGAACAGATACTGTAGGCTACGATGATCAATGAATACCTCACATGGTACGCCGTAAAGATAGTGCCTCCAAATCTTCAACGCGTGAACAATGTTTGCCAGCTCTAGATCATGAACAGGGTAATTCTTCTCGTGAACCTTCAGCTGCCACGAAGCATATGTAATAACCTTGACACCCTGCATTAATACCATACCCAAACCAATACGAGATGCATCACAATATACTATATAAGATCCCGAACCTGTGGATAACACCAATACCAGTGTCGTAGTCAAAGTTGTCTTGAGCCTCTGGAAGCCCGCCTCACACTCGTCTGACCACCTGAAAGGAACACCTTTTTGGGTAAGTCTGGTCAATGGGCTTGCTATAAATGGAAACCCTTCCACGAACCGACAATAATAACCTGCTAAACCTAGGAAACTCCGGATCTCTATAACTGAAGTAGGTCTATGCCAATTCTGAATAGCCTCAATCATCTTAGGATCCACCTTCATGCCTTCTGCCGATACAACATGCCCCAAAAAGACAACTGATTCTAACCAAAACTCGCATTTTGAAAATTTTGGCATATAACTGATTATTCTTCAAAGTCTAAAGCACACTCCGAAGATGCTGCCCATGCTCCTCTCGACTGCTGGAGTAAATCAAGATATAATCAATGAATATAACCACAAAAAAACCCAAAGAGGGTTTGAACTCCCGATTCATCAAATCCATAAGCGTTGCTGGGGTGTTGGTAAGCCCAAATGATATTACTAGGAATTCGTAATGCCCATACCGAGCCCGAAAAGCTATCTTAGGGATATCAAATGCCCTAATCTTCAACTGATGGTAATCAGACCTCATAATTATTTACCCGAATTAACGAATCACATTTAACACCACCTGGACAGGCACCTATCTCGTAGGTTAAAACTCAATATTTACAACACGAATTTGGCAAGTATGCACAGAGAATTTCATATAAGAATTTTCAATTAGACCTAACAGGCATGACTCCCTATTATTGCTATAGTACGACTTTAATTTCACAAGGGAAAATTTAAACACAAGAATTTTGCTCACAAGGATCTCGTCCTTATATAACTTCCACCGCAGCTCGTAGCTCGATTTGAACATATCAATTTATATTAAAGTGTGAGGATCTCGTCTTCAGTTCCGAATGACAAGTAATATACATATCGTGCCAATCAAAAATTTCCATTTTCTTCTTTTTTTAAAAAAAATCGGTTACACCAAATCACAACGCATAATGAACCCCACACCGATAGTGCATATAATTCATAATTTATAATTAATTATCCGTAAATTATATCAAAACTTACCGAAATGAGTAACAGAAAGCCACATTTAGCCTCACAGCTCTTATTAATGACCAACATGTAATGATAGGCGTAGTTATCTTCATAGAATCTCCCAACATGAGTAAACTGTCACGACCCAAAATCCAACTAGTCGTGATGGCACCTAACCCGACCCGTTAGGTAAGCCAATTACCAACTATTCAATTACAAAGACAATTATGAGCTTCTAAGAATAGAGTAAACAAAAGCGAAAATAAAATAAATACATAGTCTGTTTGAATAATACATAAACAGAGCTTTTATAAATTTAAGGCTACCATGAACAAGAGGCAGCTACAACAGGAACGGAGGTACAACTTCAAGTCCCGCAACCATCGAGTACATAAACAACAACAGCCAACATCTGCACGAAATGTGCAGAAATATAGTATCAGTACAACCAACCCCATGTACTGAGTAAGTAACAAACCTAGCCGTAGATTGAAAGTAGTGGCGAGCTTCCACCAAGGTCGGGTACAAATTCAATAGTCCAAAACAGTCCATAATAACATAAAGCAAATAATACCAGAAATAACTCAGAGATAAAATGCTCAGGAAAATCATGATTTCAAAAAAAAAAAGTTCTTCCTTTCAAATACATCAGTGAAAACCCAAATCGTTTGCCGAAGTTGCCAAAAAATGAATAGTTCGAAAACAATAATTTCTCCCAAAAATCTTTTAAATAATAAATAAGATGTTTCATTTTCCTTCCGGATAACCCGTGTAAAACAAATGCATCACTATGCCCATCTATCAAAATGTGTGAGAAATCACGAATAATGTGATACCGTACAGCATGAAGAAAACACATCTCTATGCATATATGTCATGTGTGCATGTCAATGCAATGTATCTCACAGATTGTACCCATGTACTCACACTCTTAGAGTACTCAATCCCATTGGGTCGCATTCTCTCTCACTGTGCTCAGCACACTCAATCACTCAGCGCTAGACAATACCTGCTGCGGCGTGCAGCCCGATCCCTGTTTATAGACGACTGCGCTCACTAGGGGTGTGTACAGACTCATGAGGGGCTCCTACAGCCCAAGTGCTATAAGCACGGACAACTCACGTGCTGCACGGGCAACTCACGTGCCATAATATAAATATCTGGATCCGTACGGCCAACTCACGTGCTGCATGACCAATTCACGTGTAATAATAATATAACGATCCGCACAGCCAACTCATGTGCTGCACGGCCAACTCACGTGCAATAATAGTATAAGGATCCGCACGACCAACTCACGTGTTGTACGGCCAACTCACGTGTAATAATAAAATAAGGATCCGCACGGCCAACTCACGTGCAATAATAAGCCAATAAGGCCTGCTGCAGGCAGGCAGCCCCGATCCCAAAATATCCTCACAATCAGGCCCTCCCCTCCCTCAGTCATCAATCTCTCCAGTCTCTTTCTCATGGGCTCACAATGTCATGAGAATAGCCCAAAATGATGATATGATGTATCAATAAATAACAACAGAGATTGAGATATGATATGCCATGAAATGAATATGACTGAGTATGAATTTTCAATTTAAAATAAATATTTCACAATAATATGACCTCTGTGGGTCCCAATAATACTGGCACATAGCCTCAACATGATTTTTAATATGCTTTTCAGCTCAATTTCTTTAACTCATAAAATCGCATGGAAAATTCCAAGATCATTTGACTGCAAAATTTCACAGAAACAATTATGTCACAATTTCTATAGTGCACGCTCATACGCCCGTCACCTAGCATGTGCGTCACCTCCCAACAACTTACAAAATACATATATTCAGGGTTCATACCCTCAACTCCAAGATTAGAAGAGTTACTTACCTCGAACAAGCCAAATCCAATGTCGAGCAAGCTAAGCAATGCTCCAGAAATCTCATTATGCGCATATCAACTCCTAAATGGTTAGAATCTACCACAATTAATTTGATTCAGTCCACATAATTTATAGGAATTAAATTCCATATCAAAATATTAATATTATCCAAAAATCCGAAATTACGCCCCAAAAATCACCCCATGGGGCCCACATCTTGAAATCCGATGAAACTCACAAAATACGATAACCCATCCAATTACAAGTTCAACCATACTAATTTTACTCAAATCCGACTCCAAATATGTATTCAAACATGAAATATTCGTTTTGTGACATTATAGAAATTTCCTTCTATTTCTCTTGAAGATTCAATAATCTTACACTAACAATGAAGATTAATTCATGGAATATAATCACAAGGGAGTTAAGAACACTTACCCCAAGTTGTGTGGAAAAATTTCTCTCCAAAATCGCCCAACCCAAGCTCCAAAATCCGAAAATAGGTGAAAATGTCGAACACTCGAATTTAAGGTTCCGCCCCAGCGATTTCCGCATCTACGGACAAGTTTTGCGCACCTGCGCATCCGCTTGTGCGAGTAAAACGTCGCATTTGCAGACTCCACTCGCTTGCCCAGTTTTTGCTTCTGCGCGCATCCGTCTGTATCTCTGCTCATGCAGGTACGGAATTTTCACTCGCACCTGCGACCAATGCCTCACAGCCCTCTGCCCGCATCTGCGCTCCATCTCGCGCAGGTGCGATTTCGCACTTGCGAAGCATCTTCCGCACATGCGCACCTCGCTTCAGTGCACCCCTGGTCGCACTTGCAAGCTCAGACCTGCGACTACTTATCCGCAGGTGCGATTACACCAGAAGGCTTCAGTTCCAGCAGTCTTCCAAATTCAAAAATCAATCCGTTAACCATCCGAAACTCACCCGAGGCCCTCGGGTCCCCGTCCGAACATACCAACAATTCCCATAACATAACACGAACCTACTCGAGGCCTCAAAACACACATACCAACATCAAAACGACGAATCACACCTCAATTCGAAATCATTGAACTTTGAAACTTCAAATTCTATAACTTGTGCCGAAATACATCAAATCACGTCCGATTGACTTCAAATTTTGCACACAAGTCAGGTTTCACATTACAGACCTATTCCAATTTGCAAATCAAAAAGTCAACCCCCCGGTCAAACTTCCCAAAAATTTATCTTTCGGCATTTCAAGCCTAATTCCACTACGGATCTCCAAATAATTTTCCGGACACGCTCCAAAGTCTAAAATAACCATACGGAGCTATTGGAATCATCAGAATTAAATTCCGATGTCGTTTATACATAAGTCGACATCCGGTCACTATTTTAACTTAAATTTTAAACCTTGGAACTAAGTGTTCCAATTCATTCCAAAACCTCACCGGACCCGAACCAATTGCCCCGACAAGTCACACAATAACTGTAAAGTATAATTTGAGCAGAAAATGGATAAACGGGGTTGTAATACTCAAAATGACTTGTCGGGTCGTTACATAAATACATAAGTAGATTATAGAATTACGAAGCTTTCTCATACGTGGAGCACAATAGGAGGACTCGTCTTGATACTCGAAACAGAATCAATTTAAGGAAATTACTCCTTTATTTTAAATCGAGGTCGTACCCATAACGACACCATTTGATGTAACAACCTCCGCCATACCATAAAACAAATATAACAACGGCTGGGTATCCACCTCTAGGACGCCTTCTACCCGACTGACCTCCACCTCTAACGGTCTGACCTCCACCTCTAGGTACCTGACCCCTGCCTCCATATGAGGCACCACCGAAACCACCAAACTGACGAGGCCTCTTATCAGACCTCTACCCTCTCTCCTGTGCAAGAACCATCTCGATCCTCATCGTGACATTAGCAGCCGCCTGAAAAGAAACCTCACTTCCGGTCTCCTTGGCCATCTGAAGCCTGATAGGGTAAGTGAGTCCCTCCAGAAACCTCCTCAGTCTCTCTCCCTCAGTAGGTAGTAAAAAGAGAGCATGACGGGCCAAATCCATAAAATGGGACTCATACTGAGTAACAGTCATACTGCCCTCTTCATAGGCTTGCCACAAACACCTGCGGAGAATTATCTCTTCTAAGTCCAATTTCTTCTTTTATTATGCTGACTCAACACTGTTAAGCTGACCCATTTCTTAACATAATCATCGAATCTTCTTTGGGGTAACCCTTACCCCTATTTATACACAACGATCACAAAAGTAGAGCTCCATACAGGCAAATCTTAGCACGAACCACATAGTCCAGAATCTCGTCAACCACTGTACTTCCTCCGAAGCACTCCAAAATCCACAACCATGACGTCCACGCTGAGTAGACATTCTATAGATTTAAAGTTGTTTCTCTAACTCCTTTGGAACTGAAGTATAGGATTATTAAGTAGGCGGACATACCGCAAGTCCCAACCTTATCCTCTACAAAATCTCAGGACTTAAACATGTGTAAATTTTTGGGGAACCTTTCAGTACCACATATATACATTTCAGCCCAAAACTGATATAACACATGACCCCGCAATCCATCCATTGATAGTGGACTCCCCCCACTCGACGCTAAGTAATAGTCCACCACGTCCGAAGATCCACAATATTAACCTTCACATCTCGTATAAATCTATCAGATGCCAAGGTCAGTTGCACCCCTCACATGATTCACTGGTTGATCTCTCAATACGTCCACATCTTCAGTTGGAACCACACGTTGAGGCAATGTTGAGCATCTCTGGCTCTCTCGTAGTCCACCTGCGGCATCACGAACAGTCGACGCACAACTGATACCGAGTGCGCAATGTCATACACGAGTGGATACAAAGGAATATGAGATATGTTTCAAGATAAATCAATGTCGTGCGATAAGGAATGAAAGAAGTAGAATTATTCCTAAACTCTATAGCCTCTGGAAGATAAGCACAGACGTCTCTGTACCGATCCTCCAGACTCTACTAAGCTTGCTCGTGAATCGTGAGACCTAGGCAACCTAGTGCTCTGATACCAACTGTCACAACCCGAAATTTCCCGCCGACGGGACCGTGATGGCGCCTAACATTTCACTTGCTAGGCAAGCCAACGTTAGAAAATCGTTAAACCAATTCTTTATTTCCATTCAGTAAATAACAATAATTAACTAAGATAAAATATAATAAGTACGGAATATTATAAAACTGTATTAATTACTACCACCCGGATCTGGAGTCACAATTCACAAGCATTCTAGAATTTACTACAAGTAATAGTCTGAAAAAAACACAACTGTCTGAATGAAAGAAAACAATAGGGCATAAAAGATAGACGGGGACTTCAAGGTCTGTGAACGCCGACAGATCTACCTTGAGTCTCCGGACAGCGGACCAATAACAAAATCTCGATCAACCTGAGCCGGTGTCAAAATCTGCACAGAAAGTGAAGAGTGCAACATCAGTACAACCGACCCCATGTACTGGTAAGTGTCGAGCCTAACCTCGGCGAAGTAGTGACGAGGCTAGGACAAGAAACCCACATATAACTTGAACAGTATAATCATGCTAGTGGTAACAACAGTAAATAAAGAAATAATACAGAAATAATGGGAAGGGGACATACAGTGGGGGAATACGACATAAAGAGTGATATTAATGAAAAGACACAATTAAACTGAAAATCCTTAAACAAATTGAGCAATTAAAACAGCAAGAAAAACTGCACGACATCACCCTTCGTGCTTTTACTCTCAACCTCACCAAATAAATGAATAGAACAGCACGGCATCACCCTTCGTGCTTTTACTCTCAACCTCACCAAATGAATAAATAGAACGACACGACATTACCCTTCGTGCATTAAACCTCTCATAATATACACGGCATCACCCTTCGTGCTTTAAACCTCTCATAATATACACGGCATCACCCTTCATGCTTTACACTCTTCCTCACAATATAAATAATGCATGCACGACATCACCCTTCGTGCTTTACATTCCTTCTCACAAATCATAGAATCAATAACAACGGATAGATAAGAGTATCACAAAAAAATCAGTATTTTACGCATAATCAATAGCACAATGTAATCTCAACCTTGAGTCAATATTCGAAAGTTACCAATCTCAGTGAAACCAGATATGAGTCACCTAACATTTCAAATAACCCGCTAAGTATGGATAGTAGAATTTAAGGCTACAAAATAGACAAGAATAGAATTTCACTCGCATGCTATGACTCGACAATGACGCATAGATGCTCGTCACCTCACATATACATCGTATTTAACAACCAAACATTTAGCAAACGAACACATAATACCTATTTTCTTAAGCCAAAGTTAGACACGACACTTACCTTGCTCCGAAGGCCACTTAATTCTCAATCACAACTTTTTCTTTGGAATTCACCTCCAAACCACTCGTATCTATTCAAAAATGACTCAATAATATCAAATATTACTAAAGGAATCAATTATATTTTATAAATTAAATTTTCCAAATTTTTCTCCAAAAAGTCAAAAAATCGACCCCGGGCCCGCTTAGTCAAAACCCGAGGTTCGGACCAAAATACTTTTACCCATTCACCCTCGAGCCCGAATATGTAATTAGTTTTGGAATCCGACCTCAAATTGGGGTCTAAATCCTCAGATTTCGAAAATTCCTAGTTCTACCGTAACCCCTAATTCTACCATGAAAACTCTAGATTTTTGGTTGATAATTTAAGAAATGTAATGGGTAATTGAAAGAAATGGTTTAGAATCACTTACCAACAATTTGGGTAAGAAATGGCTCTTGAAAAATCGCCTCTCACCGTTTGGTTTTTGAGAAAATTGAATTTTTGGCTAAAATCCCATTTTTGGATTCTGTTAAGTGCTGGGCGACAGTGTTCATCGCGTTCGCGAGAGCACTGTCGCATTCGCGAAGCGTATAGGCTGCCAAGCCTTCGCGTTCGCGAGACAGTGTTCGCGTTCGCGTAAGCTACCCCCTCCCCCCCTCCCCCCCATGGCCTTCGCGTTCGCGAGACATTGCTCGCGTTCGCGATGAAGGAACGATCGACTCTTCCCCAGGTGTGCCTAACACTACACGTTCATGAAGGGTAACACCCACATCGCTTCGCGTTTGCGAAGAAGAAAACTTCAGCTGCCCAGTTTACTCTTCGCGTTCGCGAGAGTACCTTCGCGAACGCGAAGAAGGACATACCAGAACACCTGCTGTAGCAAAATACCAGATTTTCAAAGTCCAAGACATCCCGTGGCCTATCCGAAACTCACCCAAGCCCTCGGGGCTCCAAACCAAACATGTACACAAGTCTAAAAATATCATACGGACTTGCTCGCGCGATCAAATCGCCAAAATAACACATAGAACTACGAATTTAGCACCAAATCAAATGAAATTCTCAAGAACAGTTTAAAATTTCTATTTTCTCAACTCGACGTCCGAATCACGTCAAATCAACTCCGTTTCTCACCAAATTTCACAGACATGTATTAAATATCATAATGAACCTGTACCGGGCTCCAGAACCAAAATACGGACCCGATACTAACAATGCCAAATATCAATCAATTCTTAAAAACAAATAATTTTTAGACTTTTAATTTTCATCAAAAATTCATAACTCAAGCTAGGGACCTCCGAATTCGATTTCGGGCATACGCCCAGGTCCCATAATTAGATCCGGGCCTACCGGGACCGTCAAAATACGGATCCAGGCCCGTTTACCAAAACTGTAGACCGAAGTAAACAAAAAAATTAACTTTTAAGGCAAAAATTCTTATTTTCATTAGTTTTCAACATAAAAGCTTTCCGAAAACCTGCCCGGACTACGCACACAAATCGAGAAGGGTAAAAATGAGATTTTTAAGGCTTAAGAGCGCAGATTCGAGTTCTAAAATATAAGATTACCTTTTGGGTCATCACAACAACACTCTTATATAGGAGTAAGCATGTGAGAGAAAACTTGAGTGGGTGTGTAGAATGGTGAATTATTGGTGCAAAAAGTGTATGTATTCAACATTATTAGTGTCTAAAATCCCTATTTAGTGCTAGAAAATGATACTAATATAATAAATTAAGCACAAATATTATACACACGGAAAGGGAAATTTTTTAAATAATAATTAGAATAACACGGATGATGGAAATACCGAATAAATGAAAGAAGATTGGTTGAGAATATCTATCATAGACCGGCTATCCCAACGATCAGAGAGAAATAAAGGAACTTTAGTCTATGATAAAATATTACCGACATCCCGTATTTATATTAGTTAATTAATTAATTATAAGTCATATCAACTTGAGTACTATGATTAAGTATTTTAATAAGGTGAGAATATACATATGACAAACGATAGTTAAATGAGAAAATTTTATGTATAAGAACATATGCTACACGTTATGATTTCTATCAACCCTCTTCATAATTAGAAAAGCATGCCTATCTAACCTGAATTCTCAAAGTTATCATATAGAAGTAGAGTTAGGATTTGAACTTGTGAGTTAAGAATTATATTTCTTTGAAGTTGTTGGATTTTAAATTAATAACTTATACATATTAAATAAATATTTAAGACAAATACAAAGTTTGAACCAAAATTAATTGATTCGACTAAACTTATAACATGATCTCTAGCTCCGTCGCTATTCTCATATATAATAGGTAATTTTCTAAGTCTAAAAAGTTGTACTAGCTAGTGAAGATAAAACCAGGCGAAAATGCTCTTATAAGCATCAAAAATAAATATTGAGTTTTTCTCTTCTTCAGTTTTTGGCTTTTTGACAGTTGATGTGTATATATGAGCATTTTGGTGCTGTTGTTTTTTTGTTATATATCCCCATGCCATAATTAACTATGCTAATATTCTGTTTCTTTAAATTTCTTTTTAGAGGACGTGGATTATATATAAGGCGTAGGACTTAACAAGTTTTGAACTCTGTTGTTAACTTGTCAAAAGAACATGAATTATATGTTGACAATTTGAGTATAACAGTAAAAGAGTGAAAGGAAAATATATTTGACATTGTAATGAATAAAGTTAAACATCGGCTAAAGGTGGTTTACAAGAGTGAGTTTCTCTAGTGGTAAGCATCCTCAACTTCCAGCACAAGAGGTTGTGAGTTCGAGTCACCCCAAGAGCAAGGTGGAGAGTTCTTGGAGGGAAGGATGCCGAGGGTTTATCGGAATCAGCCTCTCTACCTAGTTATCTCACTTTCTCATACGGATAAAAATAACACTACAATCTCGGGATTAGTTATACCCGCAATTTTTTCCAATCAAATATGAAATAAACTTATCTCAAATTTAATTGCGGAATTAATTATCTCTTATCTCTCGTACCAAATGATCGCTTAACGCTGCAATGTTGTTCCTGACAAAGTCCAAACCAAGTTAATTGAACAAGTAGACGAATGCATAAACCAAGTGAAGCAATAATTGAAGTCTAATATATAATGGAGAAAACTGAAGGGAAACAATCAATTACGCAGAGATATAAATCACACCGGTAAAAGGGAGAAAAGAAATTAATACCTCTTTGCAATTAAATACAAATATAAGACCCTTTGAATAGTTGAACTTTTCCTCAAGAAAGGAAACGAATTCCTTCCCTTTTCAGGTCATGGAATTAATTTCCAAATTTTAGAAAGTGGGCCAACCTGTATTACTTCCGTCTTTCCAAGTCTCAAGTACCCTACGGTCAATATTTAGGAATTTTGTTTTTGTTGACAAATTAAGCATAAATTTAACGTCTTAGATTTGGCTGAGAAACCAGTACTATGTAATTTGAATATTACGTACTTCTTTCCTACTTATTTTCAATTATTTTAATACAATTACCTTCTATATTAGTATTTTTAAATTTAAGCCTTAACTTTGGCAAACAAGTGATTGAAAGAAATGTTTTTGAAATCAGCGTTTGTTCATAAAATTTTTAATTTTCACTTGAAGATACATTTTGAAAATTTTTGAAAATTTGAAAAACTCCAAAAAAGTATTTTTCAAAATTTTCACTCAAATCACTCACAAAACTTCAAAAACAACCTAAACTGAAATTTACGTCCAAACACAACTCTAAATTTCAAATAATATTTTCACCATTTTTTGGAATTTTATAATTCTTTTGTTCAAACGCCTACTTGAGTTTCTTGACAGCACGTTGAACGAGAACCTCTAACGTCTCTCTCTGATATCATTCACCAGACTTCCGACGACCACCGAACCAGGTAAGACCCCCACCCCATCCCACCACCACCCACCCCACCCCTATCTTCTTTTCCTCTCTCCTGCATTCTCCTTCTTCCCCCTTACTCCCCTCCCCCCTTTTTTGCTTTTCAGATCTGCCCCCCCTTTTTATATTTCCCTTTTCTTCTTCTCTTTTCTTTCTCTCCCCTATACCTCGTCTCTTCCACCCCCGTCCCCCTATTTTCTGGCGCACTGATCTAGCCTAGCGGCGGTGGCGGCTTAGACAATTTTTCCGGCGAGCCTCGGGCAAAGCGGGCGGGAACTTCCAAAATATAGCTGTTGTGGACAACACCTTTCTCGGTACTCGTGGTGACTTCAGGTTCTATTGTTCTTGCTTTGAATTTTCTATTCTGCTCGCGGGAGTTGGTACCTCCCGTTTTTCAATTTTTCTTTGTTGTGTGAGTTAAATTGCTGGCATCTTACTTCGTACTAGTTTATTTACCGTATTAGTGTGCCTGTTGTTGCAACTTGTATTCTTCTGGTTTGGTCTGTTGCCTTGTGTGATAGTGATTCCCCTTACTCTGCCGTAGGTATAGTGGCTGTGGTCTGGGATGGTCGAGTGAGGTCATATCCTCGGGGGAAACGGGGGGTGGGATGGGATAGGAGGTAGGGCAGGGTTTAGGGGGTGGGGCGGGAGGCAAGGGAGGTAAAGGGAACATGGGTGTTTGTAGGTTAAGAATTGGGTCATGGAACGTAGGTACATTGACGGGTAAATCTATAGAGTTGGTGAAGATCCTCCAGAAGAGGAGGGTCAATATAGCGTGTGTCCAGGAGACAAGGTGGGTAGGGTTGAGGGCGAGGGACGTGGACGGGTATAAACTTTGGTACTCAGGAGTCCAGAAAGGTAAGAATGGAGTGGGCATCTTGGTGGATAGGGAACTTAGAGAGTCTGTAGTTGAGGTTAGATGAGTGAATGATAGATTGATGATTATTAAGTTGGTAGTTGGAGAGTGCACCCTAAACATCGTTAGCGCCTATGCGCCACATGTGGGCCTAGATGAGGAGGTTAAACGGCGCTTCTAGGAAGGGTTAGATGAGATAGTGCGCCAGGTTCCGCCTGCTGAGAAGCTATTCATACGAGGGGATTTCAATGGGCATATTGGGTCGACCGCAGGTGGTTATGGCGAGGTGCATGGAGGCTTCGGTTATGGGGAGAGGAACGGAGGAGGTACATCGTTGTTGGACTTCGCTAAGGCTTTTGGGTTGGTGATTGCGAACTCTAGATTTCGAAAGAGGGAGGGGCATTTGATTACTTTTCAAAATGCGGTGGCGAAGACCCAGATTGACTATCTCCTCCTCAGGAGGTGTGACAGAGGGTTGTGCAAGGATTGCAAGGTGATTCCGGGTGAGATACTCGCGATGCAGCATAGGCTCTTGGTGATGGACGTTGGTATTATGTTAAAGAGGAGGAAAAGGTCTACTAGAGAAAGATCGAGAATCAGGTGGGGAGCCTTAACTAAGGATAAAGCCCAAGCGTTGGAGGGGCGGTTGTCGGCTATGGGAGCTTGGAGGAGTAGTGGTGACGCGAGCACTATGTGGTCAGCGACAGCAGACTATATTAGGGAGGCTGCGAGAGAGGTGTTAGGGGTCTCGACGGGCGTATCTGGTGGGCACAAAAGAGACTGGTGGTGGAATGAAGTGGTCCAAGGTAAAGTAGAAGCAAAGAAGGCGGCATACCTGAAGTTAGTGGGGAGCATAGGTGAGGAAGAGAGGCGAGTGTGCATGGAGAGGTATAGGGCAGCTAGGAAGGAGGTTAAGTTGGCGGTCACAGAGGCTAAGACTGCGGCTTATGGTCGTATGTACGAGGAATTGGGAAAAAGGTGGGGAGAAGAAGTTATTACGGCTGGCCAAGTTGAGAGAGAGGAAGGCTCGGGATTTGGACCAAGTGAGATGCATCAAGGACGAAGATGGTAGAGTATTGATGGAAGATGCTCAGATTAAGAGGAGATGGCAGACTTACTTTCATAAACTTCTGAATGAAGAAGGGGATCAGGATATTGTGCTAGGCGAATTGGAGCATTCCGAGAGTCACCGTGACTTTGGGTACTGCAGGCGTATCGAGGTTGAGGAGGTCGTGGAAGTTATGCGTAAGATGAGTAGGGGTAGAACGACCGCGCCAGACGAGATTCCGGTGGAATTTTGGAAGTGTGTGGGGAGAGCAGGTTTGGAGTGGCTGACTAGGTTGTTTAATATTATTTTTAAGGGGAAGAGGATGCCGGATGAGTGGAGGTGGAGTACGGTGGTTCCATTGTATAAGAACAAAGGTGATATCCAGAGTTGTAACAATTATAGGGGTATCAAATTACTGAGTCATACCATGAAAGTGTGGGAGAGGGTGATTGAAGCGAGGGTGAGGATGACAGTGTCTGTATCCGACAACCAGTTCGGGTTCATGCCGGGTCGTTCGACTACAGAAGTTATACACCTTGTTAGAAGGTTGGTGGAACTATACAGAGAGAGGAAGAAGGATCTGCACATGGTGTTTATTGACCTAGAGAAAGCGTATGACAAGGGTCCTAGAGAAATTCTCTGGAGATGCCTGGAGGCAAAAAGTGTGTCGATTTCCTACATTATGGCGATTAAGGACATGTATGATGGGACTAAGACTCGGGTTAGGACAGTAGGAGGCGACTCTGAGCATTTTCAGGTTGTAATGGGGTTACACCAAGGTTTTGCGCTCAGTCCGTTCTTATTCGCCCTGGTGATGGAGGCGTTAACACACCATATTCAAGGGGATGTGCCATGGTGCATGCTATTCGCCGATGACATAGTTTTGATTGATGAGTCGCGAGCCGCTGTTAACGAGAGGCTGGAGGTTTGGAGACAGACTCTTGAGTCTAAGGGTTTCAAGCTGAGCAGGACAAAGATGGAATACCTGGAGTGTAAGTTCAGCGCTGAGCCAGGGGAAGAGGGCGTGGATGTGAGGCTTGATTTGGAGGTCATCCCGAGTAGAGGCAACTTCAAGTACCTTGGTTTGGTTATCCATGGGGGAGGGGAGATCGACGAGGATGTCACACACCATATTGGGGTAGGATGGATGAAGTGGAGGTTAGCATCTGGAGTCCTGTGTGACAAGAGAGTGCCACCGATACTCAAAGGTAAGTTTTATAAAGCAGTGGTTAGACCGGCTATGATGTATGGGGCTGAGTATTGGCCCATTAAGAACTCACATATCCAGAAGATGAAAGTATTAGAAATGAGGATGTTGCGGTGGATGTGCGGGTACACTAGGATAGATAAGATTAGGAATGATGATATCCGGGAGAAGGTGCTTGTGACTCCCATTGATGACAAGATGTGGGAAGCGAGGCTTAGATGGTTCGGACATGTTCAGAGGAGAAGCCTAGATGCTCTGGTACGGAGGTGTGAGCAGCTGGTTGTGGATGGCACGAGAAGAGGTAGAGGGCGGCCTAAGAAGTATTGGGGAGAGGTGATCGGGCAGGATATGGCGAGGCTCCAGATTTTCGAGGACATGACACTTGATAGGAAGATGTGGAGGTCGAGTATTAGGGTTGTAGGTTAGGAGGTAGTTGAGTCGTGCCTTATTTCGTACCATTGTGGGACTAGCCATGTAGGGTTCTTGTCTAAGATAGCTAGTGACAATGTTGTGGCTTACTATTTCGCTTTTCAGTGCATGTCCTATTTACTAGCTATCGCTTTTGCTTTGCATCTTTCTTCTAGATTTCATGGTGTTTCTATTTTTCTTATGATTATTGTGGTGATACTAATATTTACTAATATTATCTCCCTTTGCTTTGCATCTTTCTTCTGGATTTCATGGTGTTCCTATTTATCTTATGATTGTTGTTGTGATACTAATATTGTCTCCTTTTTATCATTTTGTCTTTTTTTTTTTGAGCTGAGGGTCTTTCGGAAACAGCCTCTCTACTCCTTCGGGGTAGGGGTAAGGTCTGCGTACACACTACCCTCCCCAAACTCCATTAGTAGAATTTTACTGGATTATTGTTGTTGTTGTTGTTGTAAACGCCTACTTAGCCTTACAGACTCCAAAGCGAAAATAAAATATTGGACACCAAACATTCAGCCTTAACGTCTCTTCCCATCGAGTCTCATGACTAGGACAACTACAAGAAGAAGAAAAAATTAACCTTCAATATACCATAAATGCTATTTCTCTAGGAAAAATACTCTTACTTTTTTTGTAACACTTGTTTGAATTCTTTTCCCCATCACTTAGTCGTTGTTGATTAATAATTCAGATGGAGGTACAGGCATCTTGCAGGCTACATAGGTCATGAACTTTATTAAGGTGATTGAGACCACCTTTTACGGGAGACAAAAATACAGCCAATCTTGTTTCTATTATTTAACACTTTCATTTCACTCTAATTTATAGGAATAATATATCTAAACTCCAAAATGGATAGTATTTATGCTTAATTTATCAACAACAACAACTACAACAACCTAGTATAATCCACTAGTGGAGTTTGGGGTGGGTAGTGTGTACGCAGACTTTACCCCTACCCTGGGGTAGAGAGACTATTTCCGATAGACCCTCGGCATCCCTCCCTCCAAGAACTCCTCACCTTTGCTCTTGGGGTGACTCGAACTCACAACCTCTTGGTTGGAAGTGGAGGGTGCTCCCCACCTTATGCGTAATTTATCATGAGCTTAATTTATATAAATTGATAATGTGAAATTATACTATCAGTGTAAATTTACTCACTGTAATGCAAGTCCTATTGTCTTATTCAGGTTAGGTTACGAATTCTAACTGTGGCAGTTGTATGTAGTTTTCTTTTAGGCCAAATACATAGTCAACCACCTAAATTCGTCACGATTTTTCGCTTAGACATCTCAACTAAGAATATTTCATATTAGACACATAAAGTACATGCACACTGTATTTAATGAACACAAAATGCTGACATGGCATATATATTGTGTTATTCATTCACATCTGATCGCGTGATCACGTTAGCTAATATGGATCTGTTGACCTAACTTTTCTTTTACTTATTTCGTGCCTCGTCCTCATCTTCTTAAAATATTACTCTTGCCAAACTCATTCCTCCCCATCCCTTTTGTCTCCAACAAGTTACCATCTTTCCGTCAAGACAATGTGTTTCATTCCAATGAATATAGAAGGGAATTTTCTTTTTCCGTTTGTTTTTTCTTGTTTGCTATGTACTTTTTGTCTGACCCAAATCCATGGATTTGAAATTTATCACTACATAGTCAATAATTTCTCCTTAAAAATGATAAAACCAATTAACGTTTTTCATTCTTTCAACATCCTCACTAGACAACGAGAACCGAAAATTTTCTGCTCTTTTGAAAAAATTAAATTAATAGATTTTGATTTTCCTTTCTCGTTCCTTGTCGAACCACATGGAGTTGTAAAAAAATATCAGAATAACATTAAAAATTAAAAATTAAAATTTTCGGAAGCAAAGAAGCCATTTATAGTTGATAATAGTAAACCAGTAACCTTTTCGAAACCAAATTAATCTAAGTGTATATTATGAATTAAT